>NC_133620.1:414059627-415259627 GCF_048593235.1 Sminthopsis crassicaudata | reverse complement strand
TCCTGTTGATTTTTATTTTGAAATCTCTTTCATGGTTATCCTTTCCATTTCCATTGTCACTGGTCTAGGGCTTCATTATGTTATTCCTGGATCACTTTAAGAGTTTTCTTTCAACTGTCCTTACTGTTCCATGTTCACTTCCCTTTAATGTATCATACACACTGCTATGAGACTAGTCTTTTACAAAGAAGTCCTTAAATGTGTGGCTCATAGAAAATTAAATATAATTCCCTCTACCTGTCTTTCTGGTAGTTACCTATTTGCCCTACACTAGAATCAATCAAGCAAGCAATCAACAAGTATTTATTAAGTGTTTACTGTATGGCACTATGCTGGGGATACAAAAAAAAAGTGAAAATAGTACCTTCTCTCAAAGAACTTACATTCTAATTGTGGAGACAACATACATAAATTAGCACTTACAAGATCAGTGCAGAAAGAATGGAAGTTACTCATAAAGGGCCACATCCAGACCCTCAGGCATTGACACTAGCCTGCTGATAAACTCAAAAATTCTCTCTGTGTGGCCATTACACTGCTATTGGACTCAGTGGACTTCTGGGCCTGTCCCTCTGGCCTGACAGAATCCTCCTCTGTATTTTGAGCAGTGGAGTGATATGGTCTGTTACATGTAGGATGAATTGGTATTGTTGTGTGTATATTGTCTCCGTGTTTATTGTCTCTCCCAATAAGAACTTTGAGAGTGACTTTGCTTGGTATAAAATAAGTACTTAGTAAATGCTTTTTCATTCATTCATTTGTTCATGCATTCATTTATTCATTCATTCAAGGTCCCCCAAAGTCTGTCATACTCTTATTTCCAAGGTATTCTCCAACATATATTCTAATTTTCAATCAGGCACATTCTGCAAAACATCTTTTCACTTCTTCCTAAAACACATCTTTTCCACATCCTCCTTCCCCTAGCATTTCTATCTATGGTCCATTCAAATTCTAAATATCTTTAAATCTCAGAATAATTTCTTCCTTCTCTATGAAGTTTTATCTTACCATTTTAGCCCTTACTGACATTCGTTTGAAATTTTAAAGCTCTAGAATATTATATTTTGATTATATTTATATGTAATTTATGTATATAAATTATAATTATATTATAATTAGAATACCATATTCTATATTTATATAATATATAAATTATATATCTACTAATATTGTATTTTGTTCTGAAATTAAGATATAGTTTTTAACTCCCTGAGTTTAAACTTAGAAGACTTGGGTTGAAGACCTAGCTCTGCCAAGTCATTTCATCTCTCAGGATCTCAGCTTATATGTAAATTGAGTACATTTTATTGAATGAATTTTAGGTTCTTTTTCTGAGATGTTTTGTGATTCTTTGAGTTTAGTTTCCCAATTAGAATGTAAACTTCTTGAGATCAAGGACCATTCAAAAAATGATTCCAATCAAAAGCATTCATTTAGTGTCTGTTATGTACTAGACACTGCTAGGAAGCAAAGGAATAGTCTAGTATGTACTTAGGTTTCAGAGACAAAAATGGAATAATCACAATTCTCAATAGTCGGTATGGCATGGTAGACTTGAGAGTCAATCTCAAGGGAAAACCAGAGTTTAACTCCTGCATAGGACACATATTGGCTGTGTGCACCTGGGCAAAATCACCCAAACTCTTGGTGGTTTAGGGAAACCTTTAAGAGAATAAGTTGCATCTGAATTTTTATCTCACACCTTACAAATTAGCAAAGGTGGCAAAATGACAGTAATGAATCCTGGAGGAATTGTAGAATGATAAGCACACTAATATATTGTTGATGGAGCTGTGATATGGTATAACTGTTTTGGAAAGCCATTTGTAATTATTCAAATAAAGTGGCTAAAATGTCTATAGCCTTTGAACCAGAGACCCCATTACATATACAAACATCTTTATCACAGTGAAAGTTATGGTATATCACTTTTTATCACAGAAAAAATTGGAAACAAAGCATATGCCCATTAACTGGGAAGTGTATAAACAAATTGTGCTAGATAAATGTAATGAAATATTGCTGTGCTATAAGAAATGATGATGAATAAAGAGAAGCATGGAAAAACTTGTATGAACTGATGCAGAATGTATTAAGCAGAGCCAAGAAAACAACATACACAATGATTACAACACAAATGAAAAGCCAACTATACACATCAAAATCAAAAGTATGTAATGAAATTATAAAGCATGACTCAAATGAAGAGATATAAGAAGACTCAGCTCATCCTTTTGTAGAGGTTCAAAGGCCACAGAATTGCATTTTATATATATACATATATTTCATATATGTATATATATATATACACATATATATGTGTATGTGTGTGTTTTCAGATTTTTTTTCAATATATTGATTGGTTGTACTGATTTTTAAATTTCTTTTTCTTTTCCTCCCCTTTCCTTTCCTTTTTCTCTTTTCTTTTCCCTTTCTCTTTCCCTTGCCTTCCCTTCCTTTCCCTTCCCTCCCTTGACTTTTCCTTTCCTCTATTTGTCCCATGAGATAATTTTTGGGAGACAGAGGGGTAGGGATATTTGGAAAAACTATGATGATATAAAACCAAGAGATATCAATAAAATCTTATTTTAAAAAGACTACAAGTTACAGAGAAAGTGTTGACCTTTGTTGGTACAGGGAGTTTCCTGTTCTGAGAGTTCTTTATATTAATAAAATTGCATGTCTATTCCCTAGTCCAATCTCTGCCTTCTTCAAGGTTAGATTCTAGCGGTGGGTTGAAGAAGAACAACATGTACATAAGTAAGAAATATAGAATATAACAACTGGAGCTTTCAGAAAAACTCCATGTAGGAGGTAGAGCTTATACTGAGCTGTGAAGAAAGCTAGGGATTACAAGGGTGGAGGGAAGAGAGAGACTATTCCCGGGATAGGCACAGGATTAACATGTTCTGAGAAGAGTAAGGAAGCCAGTTTAGTTGAATCCCTTTAAAGCAAGGAGTCTGAACTATATCAAGGAACCTTTTGGAGCAAAGTTTATGGATCCCTTCGTTGAATGTTAAATGCATGAAATAAAATGCATAGGAAACCAATTACATAGAAATATATTTGTCAAACTATTGAAAAAAATGATGGACCCCAGGTTAAGAAATCCTGTCTGTAGCATCAGAATGTTGAATTTACAAAACATACCTGATAACACACTTGTTAAATTAAAAAAAAGTTAAGAATATGAAGAATACATTCAAAGGAAGGAATCTGGAAATATAGTTTCATTTTAAATTTTGTTTTAATATATTAAAAACCATCAGTATATTCTTTTTAAGAATTCTTCTAGCTTTGAACTTAAGAAATGTGACTTAAAAGATAATGGGAAAGCAAAGCCTTGGTATTCTCCTTCCCCACCCTTACTTCTAACCCATTTCATCCTTCTGCTGTTTTTAGTTTCCACCACATGTATCCCTGGAATTCCAAGGTACTGTGGAACAAGAACAGAAGCAGCAGTGGTCTGCTTTCCTTGTTTTAACCATCTAGGACAGCATGTCTCCCCAAGTTGACTCCAGCCTCCTGAATTCTTCCTGAATTCATTCCAAAAAGGTGCTGAGTCTGTGATCTCTAGCCAGCTTAAAGCCTGGGCGTCTCCTGGCTTTGAACTTTCCCGTTGGTGTTAATAACTGTATTTCCTAATGTCACCATGGTGATTGTCATAAAACAATGTGCTCATTGTGGAAAGGTACGTCAAGAGTTGGAGCTTATGAATTATCACTCATCCTAAGGGAAAATTAGTGCTTCTAAGAGGAATCCATCTGGTTCTTTTAACTGTTCTTCATCTTGGACTATACTGGCTTTTAGAAAATAAACTATTGGAGGACATATCATTAATGGACAACCTTTCACTTTACTCTTTCTAGGATGACTAAAAAAACCCATGGCTCTTGAAACCTAATAAATAATAATGCACTGCATACTACTTTAATGTTTGCAAAGCACTTCAAGAACACTATTTTATGTGGGTACTATAGGGATTTTTATTAGGCAGCTAGGTGGTGCAATTGAGAGTGAGACTCAGAGTCAAGAAGTTGAATTTGAATATATGAATCTCTCAGATGCTTATTGGCTATGTGACCCTGCACTACGGGCACTTAACTTCTGTCTACTTCAGTTTTCTTATCTGTAAAATGAGGGTAATAATAATAATAAAAATAATAATAATAATAATAATAGTGACTCCTCCTGGTCCTATGAGGTTAGAATGAGTTAATATTTGTAAAATGCTTTGCAAATCTTAAGTTGTCATAAATAAATGCTAGCTATTATTTTTATTAGCTATAATCCACATTTTACTGCTAAGCAAACAGAGTCTCAGAAATCAAGTGACTTTCGTAAATAATATAGCTAAGATATGTCAGAGGCAGGATTTAAATCTGGTTTTCCTGACTCCAACTTGAGTATGTTTTTTTGCCTCTCAATAAACAATAATGAAAATCCAACGACACATTCTATTTCCCCATTTCTCCCTGTTTGTAAAATGGTATGTAATCCCTCACTTATAAATTATATATATTAACACAAAACATCTTTGAGAGCTTTGCTTCATGATTGAATATTTTAAATGATAGTTTTAAAAGTGCTCACTGCAATGGGAGATTATATTCCAGCTAAATCAGAGATGGTTTGGAACTGATCCATGGAATGGAGAGCTAAAACAAGGACATAAAAATTAGTGATATTGTAAAATTCTTCCCTTTAAAATATTGTTAGCGATGTAAAGTTCATGAGAATAGATCTCCATTACCCCATTCCCTAGAAAAATTCCCTTTTTAAAGCAACTTTTTCATGGGTTTTAATTAGAGAATGGATTATTAAGCATTTATATATTTTGAGCTGGCATGGACTTTAGCGGCTAGGTCAACCTTCACATTTTGATGTTAGCTTATGTGGAAAATGAAGTTCAAAATGATTAAGTGACTTTTGCAAGGTCCATAGGTAGTAAGTGACAGAGCTAGAACTGGAATTTGGATTTTGAATTCAAACTCATTGCTCTTAAGGTGTATTACATTATTTAAAGCTAAATCTTATCTTTAAAAAAGCTAAGTATTGCATTAAAACATGCCTACTCTGACTCCAGAACCAACCTTCTGTCCATTGTTCTTTGTTCTCATTGATTCCTTGGATAACTTTGGCATGCCCTTAATTTTCATCAGATGCAAAGAGAAACCTATATTATAATAATTTGATGCCATTGTTCAATGACTATAGTCAAGGATAAATTCATTTGAGAAGCCAAGTGAGTAGAACCAGTCTTGTCCACTGGCTAATGTCTTTCCAATTTTTTTTTTGCTATGAAAATAGTGATATTTTAGATTTTCTTAACCAAGTAGAGCAATAATCAAATTTATTTCTTGCCAGTAACAGGAAAAACAGGGTTTTAATAGAATGAGCTAATATATACAATGTTGTATACTATGACAGAAATTGTGTCCATGTGCCAAATTAAGATGTTTAAATCATTTTATATCTATATTCCATATGGCCAAATTGCTCTGTAACTCAGTAAGTGTTATAAAGGAGAGGAAGGAGGATTCAAGGGAAGGAAATAAAAGAGTAATCTCTTCAAAATTCATATTATTTTTCTATTGACTAGCACTTAGAATTGGAGTTTCAAAAGATTTTTGTATTTTATGGCACCAGACCTGAACTGCAAAGCAAGATGTCATAAAATTTGGAACTGAAAACTATATTAGACATCATCTAATGGGACCTTTCATTTTCCTGATGAGAAAATTGAGGTTCATTTGTTAAATGGGGTTACTAACTCCTATTTGTTTTCTTTAGAGAGGAAATATAGTTTAGTGGAAACAGTACTGGACTTGGATTCTTAAAGATCTGAATTCAAATTCTGTATCACCTACTTCTGAATTTTACTCTAGGTCAGTCATTTAATCTTTTTGGGCTTCAGTTTTCTCATTTGGAAGATGAGGAAGTTGCACTCAGTGAACTCAAAGATCTCTTCCAGTTGTAAATTCATGATTTTATTTTCCCTGTGGGGAAGGGGAACAGCTGAAGTGCCTATTTGGAGAGGGCCAAGGGGTAAAATGGGAAGAAGCTGATCATTCTCTGATGGGGAAGAGGAGGGGGAATATGGATGTTTGGATATATTATGGATATATCAGTGTTGCCACCTTCCTTGGGGTTGGGGAGAGAATTGAAGGAGATGATTTGAAAGTTGAGGATGACCAATATGATTGGATGCTAGCCTTAAAGGTTGGGTAGGTGGCTATTGAAAGAACACTATGCTTATTTTACTCTTAAGAGCAACACAATTTTTCTAAGACAATATTACCTATAGATCTTACTTTGGGGAGGAGTTAAATTCTGATGGGATACTGTCAAACTAATGGAATAAAATCCTAAAATATGTTAAGTAGTTCTCACCCAAACCATTTACTAATGTACCATTTGTATATTCAGCTTTCTTCTTTGTTCTTCAGGCAGGATGGCTCTTTTTCCTAATTTCATATTTATATTCCACTACAATCCCCTAATCTCTTTTCCCTTTTTCTGAATTACTGTGTTCTAAGCTTTAGTTTTGAAATTGGCGCTATACCACGTGAAAGGGAAGTGGGAAACAACAGAGAACATCCAGGTTTGAGAAAGTGAATGATTAACTTTTAAAAAAAAGTTTAAAAAAATGTCTAATTTTTTTTTAGTGGATGAACTATTTCACTTAAATAAGAATGAAGGACATTGGGAAAAGAGGTCTTTCTCCCCCCCCCCTCCCCTCCGCTTCAAACAAGGGTGAATAAAATAACCTTTAGCTAGCAGCTGAAATCCATGAGGCTTGGGCCAAAAACAACAGGAGCAAAGCTGAGTCCCTTAGAGTGGGACAGCTGAAACTGTCACTAGTTTTGAACAAGACAAAACAATAACAAAACTCCACCAAAGCAAAACAAAACAACCCGAATTCCAAAGAGCATTTCTGAAGAAAGGCAAATGACCAATGTATGCAGCAATAACCATTACCCACTTATATGTTAGCTTGGTCTGTGGACTCCTGTTGCTTTAATATTGTTTAGACAATTGATTTCAATTCATGGAATACTTTCATAGTTGGTTTGGATTATTAGAACCACTTAATGAAAATCCTAATTTTAAACTAGCTCAAGAACCTGAATATCTATATGGAAAATCAGAGAGTAAAAGACATTTTTTTCACCTAAGGAGGAACTTAGCATTAATGTTTTTTAAAAATGTTCATTTTTTGACAATTAATTTCAATGTATTAAAATGTTAAAGTATTTAGAGTATTAATTCTTATACCTCTCCTTTCCAGTACACCTTTTTATTAAATAGTAGACTGTAGCTAATGATAAATGATTCCTCCACATTTTCCTAGTTAGTACTGAATGTAAAGTTTAATAAAACTAAGTTAAGTTGGCACACTTATAAGACTCATACTTCTTGTGATAAACCTTCCTTAAGAACAAACTTTAAAATGCAAACTAATTTCTTTCCCAATAATAATGAAAACATTTTTCCAAAATCCATTGCGTGTACTACATTCTTTTATTAGAATTCTTATCCAGCTTGCAGCCACTACTGAAAACTGATAGCTTTGAATTCACTTGATATACTAAAAGAAAAAAAAAAAAAAAACAACTTTCCCTTTTCTTGCTAAATGCCAAGTTTAAGGCTGGTAAAATTAGTGTGAAATCATGAGGTTTTTCCAAAGTCTACTGTACCATAAAAGAAAAAGTGACAGATCTCCTATATATATGTCATTTAAAATTAAAACAAATGTTTTTACTCCTCGCTTTATATGCTCCCCCCAGTTCAATATCCCTCCCCCACCCCATTCCCTTATTGTCTAATGACATTTCCTAATTAAGGGATTAGTTCTTGTTTCTTTTTTTCGTTTGACCCACTGTCCTTCAAACAATTTAGGAAGAGAATGGGTGTTTTTTGTTTGTTTGTTTGTTTGTTTTGTTTTTAACCTGGAAGAAGAAAAATAATAGCTAAGCAACCTGCCTTAAAAATATTTATTTAAAGGCACAATGTCAGCATGAGGAAAAAAGTCTTTGCCCTGTGCCTGTGGCTCGGGAGCCCCGACTAGCAGAGTTGACAGAGCCCCTAACTGTTAGTTACATGTGACAGTTCTGCTCATTTACTTCTACCAGCTCGGCACTTAGGGCAAGCCATGACTGTTCTGTTTTCCCCCTAAGCAACCACCGTAATGACTTAGAACTGGGAGCACTTACTGTGATGGCTTGGAGTCTCTCCTTCACCAGTTCAGACTCTTCCATTCTAGAGATCGAGGTTGGGGGAACCTTAAATGTGAAGCTACCATAAAGTAAGGAGCCCCCTCTTCCTCTTCTACTTCTTCTTCTTTCTCCTCCTCCTCCTCCTCCTCGTCTGATGGGGTGTGGTGGCGGTGGCAGTAGGGGGGCGGGGGAGGGTGACAGAAAATAAGCTGTAATGGATCTCCTCTTAATCCCACAGCAAGAGAAAAAGGGCAAAAATCCGGAGTTGTCGGGAACGTCTCTGAGCAGAAGAACAGAGCAGGCCAGACACACACATGGAATGAGGGTGTGCTGGGGAGGCAGACGCACGGGGTGCTGGGCACGAGCTGACTGACAAGTTTGAACGGCAGAACACAAGCCCTTTTCCTTCAGGGAGCTGCCAGCCCTTTGTTGTAATGTGCACAGGGAGAGAGGCACTTTTCTGATTAACTATTCCTTACCCAACTACTGATTCCCGCCCCCCTCCCCTCCCCCCCCCGTAATGGCACAACCAAAATTGTTTTGGCTTTTTCTCTCCCACAGATCCCAGTGGGTGCTTTCCCTGTATTTATGCAGTTAGCAGAAACCTGCCCTTTCTCCCTTAAATTGCCATTGAATGAGGTAGGGTGGTCCAGGGGATAGAGTGCTGATCCTGGAGCAAGAAGAGGTGAATTCTAATCCTCTCTCAGACACTTACTTCCTTGGCAAAGACACCTAACCTCTCTTCGACTCAGTTTCCTCATCTATAAAATGGGGATGCTAATAATGGCTTGTGAGTTGCTCGGCGCAGCCAGCAAGCTGGTATGAGGAGGACTTTGAATCCAATTATTGCTCCACACTGCCTCAGTGAGCGGAGATTTAGAGCTAGACGGGATTTCAGAATAGAGTCCAAACCTCTCACCCACTCCTAGGGATCAAGAAAGTTAAGTGATTTGGTCAGGATATTGTGGCTGTTAGCATCTTTTAACAGCATTTTCTGTTAGCAGAAAAATTTAATAGTACAGTCATTTTGAAATAGTTTTGTTATTGTTCTTTCTTTTTCTTTTGTTTTTAGATGCTTGGTATGAACTTGGGTCTTAGTCACAGAAAAGTCAGAAGGTTAAGGCACACTATTCTGGAATTGGCTTCTCATCAATGCTCAGTGTGGGTTGAACCTCCAAGACTAACACCCATTATTTCTTGGATTTTACAGTGTAGGTCTATCCTGAAACTACCTCAAGAAGGGCACTTTCAGCTGTAGGACTGGTTTCTATTTTCACCTCTTCAGTCATGCATGATGAAAGGATGAGCCTCCAGAAGAGGGATGAGAAAGTTTATAGCTGGCTCCATCAGAAATTTCATATAGATGCTCACTCTTTCTCTCCAAGGTAAACAAACAAAAAAACATAATAAAGTAGGTGTGCTGAAACTCTCGGGTTAAAGTAGAGCCTGAGAACTTTCAAGTAGGCTTATATCTGTTTTCATTTTCCTACCACCTCCTTAATTACTTTTAGGTGAAGTAAACTCTAATTATCTACCTCATCATTATACGTTTGGTTCGATGATACCTAGGTTCAATTTACAAGGTGAAAATGACAACAATCCTTGTCATTCAAGTCAAATCAAAAAGTATTTATTAAATTCTTCCTAAGTCCCACTTTGCTAAAATTATTTGTTTCATTCAGATTACTTGCTTCCTTTTGCATTGGATGGAGGTGAAATGTTTCTGAAATGACAAGCAGGATTTAGGTTATTTGTGCTCAGATATCACAAAGGAGGGAATTCTGGGGTAAGCTAATCAGCAGCATTAGCTTTAGTTTGATTACTACTGGGATGCACCTTTACTTTTGAAAAAATTCCCTGCAAAAATGTTGAAGTTCTTCACCTCTCAATCTTGGCTCAGATAAAATATTAGAGGCTTGCTACTGACAATGTCTGACTCAGATTTAAATAATTACTGCCAGGAACAGATGGGCTGATGCCCAGTGACTGGGCTGGATCTTTTCCTAGGGAAAAAAAGTTACTTTCAAATCTGGTCTCTCCTCTTAGAAACTACCTAAAGTCTTATAATATAGGCAGAAGACGGAGTTGATATATAAAGGTTAGAGAATCAACAAGTGCAGCATATTTGGAGCAATGGTTGATATAGAACCTCGTGTGAATGAAATAGAATATGGAAGAGAGAACTTACCATGAATGGGGGAATCAATAGTAAAGAAGGAAATAAATATTTATTAAGTGTCTACTATATGTCATATATTTTGTAAATATTCTCATTAGACCCTAACAATTACCCTGAGATGTGAGTATTGATGAAGAGGAGGAATATGAAAATTATTTGCAAAGTGCTTACAAATATTAAGTCATTTGATCCTTAAATCCCGGGAGGTGGGTGCTACTGTGAGAGGCTAAGCAACTCATCCAGAGTCACACAACTATTAAAAGTATGAGGTTGTTTTTCAATTCAGATCTTCCTGAATTTATTTATCTGGAGCTAGCTAGTAGGTTGCTCTTCCCTTCATGTTTTTATTGAAGTTGGATGATGCTTTATTGTAAAGGGAATTCTCATTTAAGTATGAGCTAGACTAAATGACTGCTTTTGTCATGTGTTGCAGAGATGAAAAGTCACACAAACATTTTTGCACATGTGGATCCTTTCCCCCTTTTTATGATCTCTTTGGGAATATAGGCCCAGTAGAGAATCAGCTGGATCAAAGGATATGCATAGTTTGATAGCCCTTTGGATACAGTTCCATATTGCTCTCCAGAATGGTTGGATGAAGAATGTAAGTTTCTTAAGAACAAGATTAGTTTCTCCTATTTGTCTCTGTATTTAAGAACTTGTGGATTGATTACCCTGTTCATACCACATTTATTAATTCATTCAACGAATATTTATTAAGTACCTACTATTAGCATTGCATTAACCCCAGACTACCAGATCTGTCCTTATTCTGGTTATTATGACTTTTTTTTTTTATTGAATGTCCAAAGTTGAATTAGCTTTTAGTTTTTAAAATTGAGTTTGCAGTTATAGGTGCACTAGTGCCAGAACAATCTAGTGAAAGTTCATTGCTAAATTTCAGTGAGCATCTATTCCTCATATATCAACAAAAGCTACAATTTAGAATTTGATTTATTGTTTGGTTGATCGTCTAGACTTTAAAAAAAGTGATGGAGAAATGGTGATTGTGCAGATTAAATTTAAAAGTATGTCATATATATATTCCCTTTCCCCCCACCCCCGAGATATTGTTAAATATTTACAATTCCCTAAACTCTCAGACTGTTTTCATACAAATTCTTTTTAAATGTATGTCCCCAGTTTTGTACTTAGGGAGTTGATTTTTAAAAATTGAAGGTAAGACTTTTCATTTATTCTTATTAAATTATTTTTTATTCTACTTAGCTTAATGAACATCTGTGAGGATCTTTTTGAATCCTGTGTCTCTGTGCTAGAAATCCTTCCAACTTCATATCACCTGAAAATTTAATCAGCAACTTCCCTTTGTTTACCAAATGAGATAACATATTTAAAGCTTTTTGAAAATTTAAAGTCTTATATAAATGATAGCTACTACTAATAGTGACTAAAAAAAAAAAAAAAAAAGTAAAACAGAATAGGATTAGGCATCGACACCTGCAGCATTTCACTAGAACTTTTTTCCAAATTGATATTAAATCATTAATGGCTACTCTTTAAGTCCAACCTCCTGAAGAGTTTCACCTAATTATATTATCATTTAGACTATACTTCTGAATCCTTTTCATAAGAATAAAACATTTGTGAATTGTTATTCCTTTTACTTTTCTTTTGCTGATCTATAATATTAAGCATACTTGTAGTTAAACTTTGTAGTATTCCCTCGATTGCCTTTTTGAGTATATAAAATGTAAATCACCTTCAAATCTATTCTATTCATGGAAACATTTTATAGAATTTATTGATAATGGCTTATGACTACAAACAGGTTTTTTCTCTTTATTTTAATATTATAATTTTCTACTATAAAAGGTTTTCATAACATTTTAGAGGTAAAATTTATCTTAGGAATTATTCTAACCTTGTCATGAGTGAGATGAGGAAACTTAAGCCTATAGATAAATTATTTCCTCAAAGTAAAGAGCTCCTATAATGAAGTAGACTCTAGTTCTTAAGATGTCCATTCCAATTATTTTTATACTATATTGTTCCCCCCAAAATAATTTTATTGCTATTGTTTTTATTTTTTAAAGATCAGCTTCATTTTCAAATTATCTCCCATGTCCTACTCAGTGAGCCATTCCATATAACAAAGATTAAAAGAAAAAAATTTCTACAAACCATCAAATCAGTATATGTATTAACCCATGCCTCTGGCCTCCTCCTTTTATAAAGAGGGAAGGGAAATACATTTTCTTAACTCTTTTCTGGAATGATCATGATTATGCAATGATCCAATGATCCATTTTATTTAAAATTTTCCCCTCTACATTTACATCATTATAAATTTTCATGATGCAAATGATGGTTTGGTGGAAAGAAGTGTATATATATATATATATATATATATATATATATATATATATATATATTGCACTTGGTTGTGAAGAGAATACTTTGAATATCTTTATGTATGTTCTAAGTTATAACTTAAATCATATACATTACAACACGCATTTAAGATAATATACAAGTACTCTCTTTGGTGAAAGCTAGAGAATAAAAGTCATGATAGGTATTTGAGCTCATATAGGAAACTGAGGCCCAAGGAAGCCTAAATTACTTGCCCAAGATCACAAAGGTATGGGTAAATGGTAAATACCTAGAAAATAAAGATAGAGGAAAAAGAGAACACAATTTCACGAGTTATGAATATAAATAATGCATATTCAGAATTTGTACCATGTTCTCTTTGTGGTGGAAGTGTCTATCAATAGTGAAATTTAATGTGTTATCTATTTATTTTTTCAATAGTTTATTACTTTTCCAAGTACATGTAAAGATAGTTTCAACATTAATTTCTGCAAGACTTTGTGTTCTAAATTCTTCTCTTTTCCTTTCTTACCTCCCTTCTTCCCAAGTCAATAAGCAATTTGATATAGGTTTAATATGTATGCATTACTTATTCATAAATACAGCTTCCTATCTCACTAAAGTCTGCCCCAATAAATAAATAAAATTCACTATGCTCCAAATGTATCTTTGTAGTGTAAAGGTGACTGGGTTCTTTAAGACTATACCAGTGAAATGCAAGCTCTGGTAGGCCCAGCCAAGCTAAGAAGGCTATGAGTAGAGGTCTCTTGTCAACCTGTGGATTTGTTGTCTGAGGATCAACCCATCTAAGTTGGGACAACTCATTGCTAGGTTGAGCCAAAGTAGAATAAGTTGTTGTTGGGTTCACAGTCCATATTGTTGGAGGAATCCCTCACCCTGACCAAATTATGGATCTTTGACATGTCAAAATACTAATTTGTAATGTTCAGATTGTAGCTTACAGCTTTTTCTGACCAAGGAAAGAGCACAGGTTCTGGGGTCAGAGGATATGAATTAAATTTCCATCTCTAACATTGGTTAAATCACTTAACTTCCTTGGGCCTCAGTTTCCCAAAATGTAAATGAAGTGGATTCCAGAGGGATTCCAGGGTCTCTTCCAGCTCTACATTTATGATTATTGTAGTGATCCATTTGTCTAAATTTAAATATTCTATACTAATGACAGTTTAAAAGTGGTAGTAAATGTGCTGTGTTAGGTAGGTGTGAGCTTAGGATCAGAACAGCCTGAGGTCAAATCCTCTCCCTGACATGTACTGACTGTGTGACTCTGGCCTAGTTAATTGTCACTGTGGGTCAAGGATTTTGTTTTTCCTTTTCTTTTTTTTATTAAAGCTTTTTATTTACAAAGCATATTCATGGGTAATTTTTCAACACTGAACCTTGCAAAACCTTCTGTTCCAAATTTTCCCCTCCTTTCCCCACCCCCTCCCCTAGCTGGCAGGTAGTCCAATATATGTTAAATATATTAAAATATATGTTAAATCCAATATATGGATACATATTTATATAGTCATCTTGCTGCAAAGAAAATTTGGATCAAGAAGGAAAAAAAACCTGAGAAAGAAAATAAAATGCAAGCAAACAACAACAGAGACAGTGAGAATGTTATGTTGTGTTCCACATTCAGTTCCCACGGTCTTTTCTCTGGACATAAATGGCTCTCTTCCTCACTGAACAATTGGTACTGGTTTGAATCATCTCATTGTGTCATTGAGGCAATTGGGGTTAAGTGACTTGCCCAGGGTCACACATCCAGGAAGTGTTGTGTCTGAGGTGAAATTTGAACTTCGATCCTCCTGACTTCAGGGCTGATGCTCTATCCACTGCACCACCTAGCTGCCTGAATCATCTCATTGTTGAAGAGAGCCACGTCCATCAGAATTGATCATCATATAGTCTTGTTGCTGTGTACAACGATCTTCTAGTTCTGCTCATTTCACTTAGCATCAGTTCATGTGAGTCAGAAGAGTTTTCTTAATGGCAAGTCTAGCACAAGTGAAAACACAGATCTGAACCAAAAACCCCAAACCTAAAACAAACAAACAAAAATAATTTGAATATAAAGTTGAAATAGTTTGTAATCACTTTCTTTGGGATCTTATTCAAAGTTGCATTTCCTATTAGAATGTTGTAAGATCTCCCAACAACAATGAAAAGACAGTCTGCAGATCTGCTAATACCAAGAAGCATTGTAATATGGTATAATAAGATCACTGGTCTCAGAGTTGGGTATGTCTTGAATTCAAATTCTACTTTTGACATTTACTATCTGTGTGAATCAGGACAAATTCCTTAGCTTCTATTGAACTTCATTTTCCTCATCTATCTACCTCCCAAGACTCTTGTGAGATCAAATGAGAATGTCGAGAAAGGACTCGTTAATTTTCTTTAGCTTTTTCCAATATATGTTGTCAACCACATGGAGGGTTTCTTCTTCTTTTTTTTTGTTAAGAACTAAATTTTCTCAGATTGTGTTTACAAGATGCCCAAGCAACTGGTCATTTCAAATAACTTGCCAGTTTTGTAAGGGAAAATATCAAATCAATCATACAACTCCACCTACTGACTTCCTTGGCTTCCTTAAAGTCTAGGCTCAAATCCCATCTTTTACTGGAAGCCTTTCCCAACTCCTTTTAATTCTAGTGCATTCCTTCTGTTATTAGTTTCTATCTATCCTTTATATAGCTTATTTGCACATTTTTGCATGTTTTCTCCCTTATAAGAGTTCTTTTTGTAACCCCAGTGCTTAGCACTGTGCCTGGTACATATTAAGTGCTTGATAAATGTTTCTTGATTTATTGATTATGTATGACACATAAAGTCAGAATTATATGAATCTTTCATTTTTCAACTTGTACTACTATAGTGCAAGCATCCCCTCAGATATCAATAATAGCTACAAATTAGAACGTAGTTTATTGCTTGGTTGATTGTCTAGACTTTTAAAAAATGATGGAGAAATGGTGATTGTGCAGATTAAACTTAAATGTATGTCATGTATATATCTCCTTCTTACTCTTGGAGCTGTTTGTTAAATATTTATAATAGCCTAAATTCTCAGGGTGTTTTCATCCAAACTCTTTCTTTTGAAAATTTTTTTATTAAAGTTTTTTTTATTTTTGAAAGATATGCATGGATAATTTTTCAACATTGAAATTTGCAAAAAATTTGTTTTCCAATGTTTCCCTCCTTCCCCTCATCTAGATATCAAGTAATCCTACGTATGTTAAAAATGTTAAAATATATGTTAAATCCAATATATGTATACATATTTATACAGTTATCTTTCTGCACAAGAAAAATCATATCAAAAAGGGAAAAAATGAGAAAAAAAAAACAAAATGCAAGCAAACAACAACAAAAAGAGTGAAAATGTTATGTTGAGCATCATACTCAGTTCCCATAGTCCTCTCTCTGGGTGTAGAAGGTTCTCTTCATCACAAGATCATTGGAACTGGCCTCAGTCCTCTCATTATTGAAACAAGCCGTGCCCATTAGAATTGATCATTATGTAATCTTGTTGTGGCCATGTATTATAATCTCCTGGTCCTGCTCATTTCACTCAGCATCAGTTCGTGTAAGTTTCTCTTGGTCTCTCTAAAATCATCCTGCTGATCATTTCTTATAGAACAATAATATTCCATAACATTCATATACCATAATTTACCCAACCATTCTCCAACTGATGGGCATCCATTCATTTTCCAGTTTCTAGCCACTACAAAGAGGGCTGCCACAAACATTCTTGCACATACAGGTCCCTTTCCCTTCTTTAAGATCTCTTTGGGATATAAGCCCACTGCTCATCCAAACTCTTTCTAGATGTAGTCTTAGACTAGTCAGTCACATTTTATTTTTTGGCATAAGGAGCTCCTTGTGTGAAAGCTTCTTCACTCCCAAATTATGTTATTTAATATTGTATTTTTCCCAGTTACATGTACAAACAATTGAAAAAAAATTTAAAATTTTATTTTTTAATTTTAATAGTTTTTATTTACCAGATATATGCATGGGTAATTTTATAACATTGACAATTGCCAAACCTTTTGTTTTAATTTTTCCCCTCCTTCCCCTCTCCCAAGATGGCATGTTGACCAATACATGTTAAATATGTTAAAGTATAAATTAAATACAATATATGTATACATGTCCAAACAGACAAACAATTTTTAATATTCATTTAAAAAACTTTGAGTTCCAAATTCCCTCCCCTCTTCTCTCCCTTTCTCCATCCCCAGTGAGAAGGCAAGCAATTCAGTATAGATTATACATGTATAGTCTTGCAAAACATTTTGATATTCATATTAAGAAAGAAAACACAGACAAAAAAAGGAAAGAAAAAAGAAAAAAACTAAAAAAAAAAAGAAGAAAAAATTTTAAAAGTATGGGAAGCTCCTTCTATTAATGCAGATTGTCAGTTGGTTTGTAACTTAGTCTTAAGAGAGTTCTGAGGGGTTAAATCACTTGCCCAAGGTCATACAGCCAATAAGTGGCAGATAACCTTATCCAGGCAAACTCACTGACTAATTAACACTACATAAAAGGTGATATAGTTTGGAGTGGAAATCAGAAATACTTGGGTTCAAATCTCTGATCAATTGGCTCTTGGCAAATTACTTCATCTTTAAATCTAAATGCCCCAGCCAATTCTCTAAGACCATGTTATAAATAGGTGCTCATCTGAAACTCTTGGGGGAATTTCATCACTGGAAGTTCCCTAAACCAATGAAATCACAGGTCTAAACTAAAAGGAAAAGAAAACAAATGCAAAGCTTTTATCAAGATGGAATGCTTCCTGGGTGTGGATTCCTTTCATTCATTTCCTTCTCAAATCCACATAGTTAAGGTAATTTAGGGGCTGCACTGTAAGAAATGAATGAACACTTATGTGACCACTATCATTAAAGGATTAGTCTTGTGTTAAAATTGGGATAGAAATGAAAGTTGTTTGAGAGTCTATCGATCAAATTTTCTTTTTCACAGTATTGAGACTTCCAGGAGTCCCATTTAGCACAGTAGCTTTCCTAAATCAAGGAATTTCTCATGTTTTCCAAATCTGCCATTTTGAGAACTTCTTTACAGCCAAATGTAATCAGAAGAGGATGGGCTGGACCCCTGGGCTTAGCTGTCTTGGGAAGGTGCTTGTTTTGAATCATACCCATTTTGTTCTTATTTTCCCCTTGTTATTAGCAGTGGAATGAACCCAGTCTTCCCTCAAGATTATTTCGAGGCTGGTATAATTCTCAAAAATCCTTCCCTATTGTAATATAATCACTCTATGCTTTCATTTTTGCCTAGGAAGTCCAATGAAGTGTTAAAGCATTTTGACCAGGAATTTTCTCTGGAATCAAAGGAATTTTGAAAGGTATCCACTCTATTCTGTGTATCAAATACTGTGAACTGCTCTGGTTGTTTAAGTTATCAAAATAGTGTACTTTGTGTACTCAGCTGCTTTCTGAATTTGAAAAACTTAGACTATATCTTCAAAAGAGTTTTTTTCCCTTCAAATACTAGTTATTCTTAAGACCAACTGACTTCCACAACATAAGGTTTGAGCATTTGGCTGTTTCCTCCCTACTCCCCTCCCCCCCTTCCCACATCACCCAGACTTACACAAAGAAATATTGGGTGGGACCCAATCTGCTTGGGGAACAGTCTGGAAATTTTTTCCATTTCCTTTCATTCTTCTTCCTCTGAAGGCTTCAATCTTAGTTTTCTTTTTTTTTTTTTTGAAAAAGGCTATATTGTGGTCTTAAATGCTATTGGAGTGGTTATAATTAGTCATTAAGAAATCAGCTTTCTTACTCTCTAATTTTGTTGGAGACTGAGATTTATATCTACGCTTTTCTTCTCTTATGGTAGAGTTCTACAAAGACTGGATCATGAAAGATGAATGCTTTTTGTATCCTTAATAAAAGGGGACAGAAATAGATTGGCTAATATAAACAGTTTGGAATGGAAAGTGTCAACTGTGAGATGATGTGTGACAAGTATTGCTAATAGAAACTCAGGCCTTGTGAATGTTAACCTAACCACCTTCTCTTGTTGCTGAATCAGTTTGAATAAACCAAATGACCTTCTCCATGAATATATGGGATGACACCTCCTAGTTAGTTATGTATATGTAATATTAGAATTATTAAAATTGTTTAATTACTGGATCAGATGAACTATTAACATTATTTTAGGAGATATTGAATGTAATTTTTATTGATTCCATGATGTAATGTGCTCTTTCTAATGTTCTGGAAGGATTTTTAGTTGGTATGCTTTAGTGCATTTAAGTAAGACATTACTATTTCAAGTACCATGATTTCAGTAAGATGAATAGGTACTGTAATGACTTCATGTATTGTTGTAATCAAAAAGTTTATCACTTGGTGGCCAGCTTTTTGATGATGAACCATTTTTTCTTTTCTTTCAAACTTAGCTATGTTCATGTTCAGAACTGGTTATCTGTATCATATCTGTACAACGTAACTCTGCTGGATACTTTCCTCTTCTTATTCAGTAATAAGGATCAGGCATAGTCAGTCTCACATTAACTTCAGTGGTTATTGACCCTACCCAATAGTAAAGATCATGTACTAGGGAAACACCAAGCTCTCTTTGAGTCTTTGTGAGCTAGTAACCTCTTTCTCCTATGTCTATCCTTTTTATGGGTGACAGTACAAGGACAATCAGATAGAGGAAAACTACTTTTGCAATATGTATTCGGATGGACATTCCATTAAACTGGTTCATCGGTATATATGTCTTGGCCAAATATTACATATGGCCAAAGGTCTCTTCTATCTTTAGACCTCATCCAGGAAGAGCAAATCTTTCTTGCTTCTAAAAAGAGATATTTAGAAATCACAATTATCATTTGGCTTTCCCAAAATTTCTTCATCTAAGATAGAGATGAATAAGTTACCTGTGAAAAAAACCCCAATAAATTCCCAGTCATGGGCTGGACAGCTGGCTATTGGAGTGCAAGGGCTAAAAGCCAGAACACATTCAGTGTGACCAAGTCCCAAGACCTAGCTGCCCACAAACAAAAAAGTCCCTTACAAAACAGAAAGATTCCAGTGAGCACAGCAGGGGAATCCTCAACTTATTAAAATTTTTTAAAGAGATTTCAATTAATTGAAGTTCTGACACAGGCAAACAGCTTTGTACTCTTTCTCCTCCTCACTCTCCTCCTCTTTTATAAAGTGAATAAATCATTTAGCCCACAGGGAAACCAAATAACACAGGATGTAGGCACTCAACATGAACACACACACACACACACACACAGATATTGTTTTGGAACAAGAATATCTGAGGAAAAAAACACTAAGATTAAGTAGTTTGAGTATTGGATATTCCATGATAAGCTGGATTTGAATCTCACTTTTGATACAAGGCAAGCCTCTTAACTTTCTAAAGCCTTAGTCTTCTCATATGTAAAATGGAGATAACTGTTGTAGTATCTACCTCCCAAGCTTATTGTGAGACTCTAATTTAAAATATTTTGAAAATTTACACTATAAAAATATTACTTATTATTAAGGTCAGAGGTTCTTAACCTGGAGTCCATGAACATGTAAAAAACATTTTTATAAAGTATCTCAATGTAATTGGTTTCCTTTATAATCTTATACATTTTATTTTATATTTTTATAAGCATTGGTCTGGTCCATAAGTTCACCAAACTGACAAATGTTCCACGACTCAATAAAGATTAACTTCTGACTGGGTTTTCTCTCCAGTGTACATGTATGGGAATGGGGGTGGGGATGGAAAAGGATTCAAATTTAAGGTAGAGTAGAAAAGACATTGTAATTATCATCAAATTGCCTGTGTCATTTTAAATTAAGTCACTCCCTCCTCTGGGTCTCAGTTTCCTCATCTGTAAAACAGCCCTGCACAAGATGATCACCAGGCTACCTCAGTGAGCTTCATTGCATTTGGTCTTCAGAGAGGGCAGGTTCTGCCCTCTATAACCACAGTCCCCTTTTCCTTCTGTCAATGTCCTAATATGCTTGAGGTCACAAAGACCATTCAGCAGTTGAGGTTAAGAATACTCTATTTACAATCAAGGGTAAAGTACCCATCTCTACTTGCACTTTGAAGACAGAAAAAAACAATGATTGCAACAAGTGGGCACACATCTGTGAATGTCTGCACATTCTATGAGTGACTACCACATACATATGTCCACTCATATATCACCCTCTGTAGTCTGGGAAGAATTGTCAGAACCTACAATTCCATGGCAAATAGGTTTAAATGTTGCCCAGGGCCACTCAGCTACTAATATATATAAGTGACCAGAGGCAGATTTCAACTCAGATCTTGCTGACTCCCAGGCCAGGCTCTCTATCTGCTGCATCATCTAGTTGCCTCAAGAATAGATTCTACATCAAAACAATAACTTCATTCTCACTATTTTGATGTTTGTTTGAGTTGATTCTCAGGAGGAAAAATAAACTGCATTGGAGTGAATGGATAGATCTCTGATGGTCACAATTATAAGCACGGTGACTTCTGGGTGGAGAAGGTATTTTGAGACTGGAGACTTTGTTATCCTGCCAATCCTCTTTCATAGGATCGTAACAGAGTTCCAATGTAAGGGAACCATTGAAATCTTTGAGTACATTTTACAGATGAGGAAACTAAGGTCCCAGAAGAGTTAAAATATCTTGCCCAGGATCACACAGCTAGTAAGTCTCTTAGTAGAATTCAAACTGGTTTTCCTGATTTCAGGTCAGGTGCCTTATCTGTTATGCCAGCTATTTGCCTTAGTAATTTCTTAAGTATCACACAGCAAGTATATGTTATAGACAGGATCTTAATGCAGGCCTTCCTCACTCCAAGACCTGGGTCTCTAACCCTTATTCCAACCTGCCTCATGAATTTCTCTGTTGTGGTACAATTATGAAATTCACTTGAGAAATATCAATCAATCAATAAAGAAGCATTTCTTAGCTGCCAATAGATTGCCTAATTGTTTAGAGATATAAAGAAAAAAGTAAGACAGCCTTTGTCTTTAAGGAACTCACATTTTATGGGATAAACAGCTTATAAGTCTCTAGCTGAATACAAAATATTTGCAAAATAAATACAGTCATTTGGAAGAGGGAAGAGGAAGGCAGGGAGGGAGTTTCAGAAAAGGCTTCCTATAGAAGGGGATGTTTGAGTTGAATCCAGAAGCACAGATGTATTTACTTCCCACACTGGGGGCTGCTCTTGTGTTCTCACCATCTTGAAATTGGCTGGATTGCTAACTCTTAAGACTCCTTTTGTTGGTGTCCCATGAGGCTGGTTTTGACTGACACCTCTCCAACCTACCCGTTCTCCCTCCCCTCTCCCCACCTCAGTGTCTAAGAAGTCTATTCTAGGAGATAAGAATAGGAAGGACTATAACATACCCAATAAAGCTAAGACTTTTTCTTATTTTCTGAAAATTTTTGAAAGAGGTGAGGTTGTGTACCTATGACATTGGTAGAAGACCACCAGACTTGGAAGGCAAATGCATAGATACCCATTTACACTCTTAACAAGGCATTTATGTATGTGCACTTGCATTTGCACAAAAATGTACTCTTCATATGAATATTCTCATGTCTCATTATCAGGGACAAACATTTCTATACAGACTTTTGATAACCTTAGTCCTGAATTTTGAATTTCCCTAAGATAAAGGAATTCAGGACCTAGGTTAAAAGTAAGAGAAAAGAAAAGAAAAGTAAGAGAAAGCTAGAACTGGAGAGTAATGAACTAGACAAGGAAGACAAAAAGTGGCTTCAATTTAGATAGAAATGATGGGTTTAATCTTGGGCACAGCACTAAGTGATGATCCTTATTCTATAAAACAATAAGATTTTATTAAAGTCCTACTAGTGTTGAGTACCATGCCAGGTACTAGAAAGTAAAGTCGATAGTGAATTGATCCTGGTCCTATTGTAACTTAAAGTTTAGGGCTGGAGTGGGAGGATGAAGAGGTGCATGTGGGGAGACCAAAAAAGATACATGGGTGAGGGGCAAGTACTAACATATGGGAAGATAATAGAATTGGGACTTATGGAATTTCAGAGAAGACTAGTACTTCTGCTGTGAGGGTTTGCAGAAGCCTTTAAGGGCTGCTTATCCTCCTTTGGTGTTCACCTTTACCCAACTTTCATCTGTGACTTCAAGAAATATGCACAATAATCACATCCTAATAAACCATCTTGACAGATGGGCTAAACCAGGTTGAGGGTAACAGGTATCAGCCAGGTTGAGGGTAACAGGTGTCAGATCCAGAGGTGAGTCGGGGCATGTCTATTCCAAACATGTAAAGACTTTCCATGGCAGAATGGACAGATGAGATGAATTTGTTCCAATGACCTGGCCCCATTGATGACACAAGATCATCTATTGTACCTTGGACCATCACCAGTTGTATTGACTTTTGTCCTATTAATTTTAAGTCCTTTGATGACTTAGGAAGAACAGAGGGGCTGATGATTTTGTCCAAACCTGCCTTGCTTAAATCCAATTTACATGCAAGTGAAGGCTTCACCCATGATGTCATGAAGGATGAACAACAGCCAACAGTGGCTCCATAGACCAGGGAATTTCGTTGCTGCCATTTTTACCAGTACTGGATAGGGGAAGGGAAGTGATTGCTCTGGGTTGTGTTGTGGAGAAAAAGAGAAACATCAGCACCACCAATGGCTCTAGGAAGCTCAGAGGAATTTGTACAAACTATGGAAGCAGACTGAGAAAGAGGGAATAGATTTGTTTCAAGAAAGTCAAACTCTGGAATAAAGCGATAAAAGTCATTTAGGCTTGAGCTAAAAGGGGAAACCCTTAGTTTGCCTTTGGCTGGACCTTTAAGGAGACCATGCTTGACCACTTGTTGGGCCTGGTGTAGAGGGAATAATCTTGTGAGGGTATAAATGGGATTAAATGACACCAGAATCATTTCTGGTAGAACACAAGTCCTGTATATTCTGCCTTTGAAACTTAGCCTGGGTATGTGGTTTCTGAAAGGCCCAAATTGACTTTCTGGGGCAGGTGCATAGGGATCTCAAAGGTTAGACTGTTCCTCATGATTATAGAGGAAGAAGCTTTACACCAGCCTGGGATGGTGGCTGGGTTGGTTCCTGGGGATACTAGAGTCTTTTTCATTCTAGTCTTTTTTTTTTTTTTTCTGAGGCAATTGAGGTTAAGTGACTTTCCCAGAAGCACAGAGCTAGAAGTATTAAGTGTCTGAGACCAGATTTGAACTCAGGTCCTCTTGACTTCAGGGCTGGTGCTCTATCTACTGCACCACCTAGTTTCCCCTCATCAAAGTCCTGTACCACTTCCAAGGGTTCCAGGACACTGATCCCCACCCCCTTCCTATTTGTCTGAACCGTTCTGAGATGACTTTTGAAAGAAATCAATACCCATTTACTGTTTGTTTTTCAAGTGCTTAGCCCTAGGGATTCTAAGACAAAAGTGAAATAGTTCCTATCCACTAGGTGTTTATATTCCAGCATAGGCAACAATGTGTGCATTAAAAGATAGAAGATATATACAAAGTAGACACTATCATACTCTTCACAATCGCACTTGGGGTTTTCTTGGCAAAGATACTGCAGTGGCTTGCCAATTCCTTCTCCAGCCCATTTTATAGATAAGGAAACTGAGGCAAAAATAATTAAGTAACCTGCCGAGGATCACACAGCTAATAAGTATCTCAGGCTGGATTTGAATTCAGACCCCAGACCCAATGCTCTATCCACTATGCCTCTTAAAGACTATACAAAATAATTTCAGGGAGCATAAGGCATTAGCAGCTTTGTCTGGAAGTGGGGATGAGGGAGTCAGGGAAGTTCTCCTACTTACTTTGGAAGATGGTGGCTAGAGTTGAATTTTGAAAGAAGTCAGGGATTCCAAGAGGAAGAAATGAGGAAAGAGCATTCCCTTCAGGAGGTACAACCAGTGCAAACTTGGACTGTCCAAGCAAGTAGGTCTGGGTAATGTATAATGTATAGGAAAATGAAAATGATAAGAAAGGGATATGTTGTGACAACTCAATAGTTCATCCTAGAGATAATGGAGGTAAGTAGGTTCTCCATTGTGCTTTTTTTTCACCTTATCTGTGTGACTATAAACTATGAGGACAGGTCCTGGGACTTTTACTTTTAACCCATGATTTCAATATTTGTCAACATTTATTTGATTGAATGGTACAGAAAATTAGTGATTCTCTCCTTCTGGCTTTTCTACATATTTCTGAAGGCCAGCTTTTCTCCCCTTAGCCATCTGTAATTCCTGGGACTAAAAAATCAAAGAATAAGAGACCCAGATTGTGTATTAAAAATAGTTTTCAGGACAGTACCAGCTTACTGGAAAGACTGCTAAATTTGGAATTAAAAGCCCTGGGTTCAAATTTTGATTTTGACAATTTCTACTTGTGGGACTTTGGACAAATTGCCTTTCTCTGGGCCTATTTTCTGATCAATAAAATTAGGCAGATTGGACAAATGCCTTCTAAAGTCCTTTATGCTCTAATGCTATAATTTCCTATGTACCACTTGTATTTCCTTTCCCCCTAGCAACCGGTAGACTTATCCTGCTAGGACTAGTGATTGTGATATTGTATTATTTAATCAAAATTCCAGAGACAGGTTAAAATAGTGCCATTTTAACTCTAGACATGCATATCATCGTGTGCTTCTCTATTTTAGCAGCCTGACTGGTCTTAGGCCTTTTGTCTAGGACAGATGATCTCGAAGGCCCCTTCTAGTTAAAATCCATGATTTAATATGAAGCTGGAAAATTAGCGAACTTTTTTGCCTCAATTATTCTTCAGGTGCCTCATCCCTCTATTAGATCTTTCTTTTTAAGAAATTTTTTGATATCTTGTGTTGTTACATCATCTAAATTTTCTTTGGTATTCCTCCTTCTCCCCTCTTCCAGGGAGCCATTATACAAAATAAGAATTCTTAAAAATCAAAAAAGAAAGAAGATAGAGAGGGAAAAAAGGAAAACTACTCAGGACATCAAAAATAAATCTAAATGTATATGCAATGTTCCATTCTCAGGTACCTCCTTTTCAAAGGAATAGGAGGAGGTGAGGGGGCATTTTCAGCCAAGCCTCTTAGAAGTAATCTGGGATGAGAGAGGGAGACAAGTATTGACTAATAGGTCAGACTTCCAAGATCCTTGACTTCCAAAGGTCAGAGATTTTGTCTAACAGTATCCTTAAAACAAATATATGTCTCTATTGGGAGCTATTATAAGGCATATCTCAAACCTGGAAGTTCCAGAAGCACAGTTTGGGTGCTTATGCTTACCTGGTCATTCATTCTTTGAGTCAGCAAGCATGTCTAATGCTTTTCTATTTAGGGAGTTCCATTTTAGGGGATTTAGAACCTGGATCATTGATTCTTCTGTGGCTTCTTTTTCTCACTCGTTGCTCCATTACTGGTTAAAATCTCTTGTCTGTTTCCTAGATTGGCTTCTCACCTGTGTTGCACAGGACCTGATCATTCCTTACCACTTGTTTGCCACTTTTAGCATTGGAGGAAAGGACTAAAGGGTAAACAATATTCTTTTGTCTTCCATTTCACCCTCTTGTTTTCTAGCTGCTCAAGTGCTGCATCTTCAGCCACTGTTAGCTATGATGCTGTCCTGTATTCTTTGTTCTCTTCTTAAATTTTCTGAGCACACCAACTTTTGGAAATTTTACAGGCAAGGCTTCCCAGAATATGAAACTTCTGCCTTATTCTTTCACTTGAGCCATACTATTAGTCTTTTTGGTTCATTGGGATCTGTCAGAGTTTTTGTTCCAGGGACATAACATCGGTGAATTAGGGTCAACTCCACACCAAATATTAGGATAGATTTAGGGAAGTATAATAAATTTTTCAGGTCTATTATTTTTATTACAATATTTTTGCAGTATGCAAAATTTACCTTAATACATACTTTACTTACTGATTTACATAGAAGGGAGAATTACCTGTGAAAAAGTCATAGCATAGGATAGGCAGGCAGATATTATTTTCCAGATGCGGAAACACAGAAACAAAGAGCTTAAATAGCTTGCTCAGAGTGTCCAACACAAAGTAATGGAGCTGGAAATATAATCAGATTTGTCATTCCTTTTCCTGCACTTTTTCCACCATAGTGCTTCTGGAAATCTTGTAATACTTGGTATAATACTATGCTATTATGGAAATATTCTATATGTTTATCCAATTAGGCCCACTGCTAGGTAGAACCATCACTCTGAAAGCTAGGGCTAGTGCCAGTTATGCTAATACTATTTTAAACTGGATATTCATGGGGAAGCAAGAAATGAGCCAGCTGTCATTCTGTCTGCCCCTAGCTCCATTTCCCTAATAAGATTGAAGTAACTAAGGTTTCATTTACTGACAGATTGAGCTCCAGACAATTGTACAGCTTTCTGGAAATAGGTTTTTTATTTTGAAAGATACTAACCAAAATAGTTGCCCTCCAAAATATTTAATGGCTCTGTAAATTTTAAACCAAATCCTTTTGGAGAGCTCTAGAAGAGTCTGTTTCAATGGCAAAGCACAGATGGACATTTATATTTCTCAAAAATGAACATTTTTCAATTAGGAGGTTTGCTAGATGTTAATGTCCTGTGAAAAATGTCTCTGCTATGTTGTTATTTAGCCGGTCACACAAGTGACATTCTTGGGGGTTCACCTCTTTTGTTTGTTCTGTTCCCCTTTTTTTTGGCCACAGCTTTTTTTCCCTGGCTGTAGGAGTTTGATTGCCTAATGTATGCTCAGGGCAAAGACTGAAAGAATTGTTTTATGCAGTCAAGTAGGGATGTGGGTGGGGTGAGAATTTAAAAGAACACTGTGTTCCAAGAAATACAGTAGTCACAAACAGGTCTCAAAAAGCACATTTAGATCTGGTATTTAGTATTGCCCCCATTTCCTGTGAGATCTAAGTGCCTGGAGAGTACAGTCCACATAGCAACAAAGAAATATACCTGCCATATCACACCAGCACCAGCTGTCCTTCCACCCACTCTTTCCCAACCCCCCTCAGTTCCAAAAATACTCCTCTCCATAGATATTAGTTATAATCTTGAAACATAAAGGTATATTCATGAGGGAAATTTATTAGTTTATCAAATGTAAATTGCCCCCTAAGAGAAAAACCATTAAAAGTCATGTTCTTTTTTTTTCTCCCCACATAGACATCTTCCTTCAGAAGAGGTGTTATTCTGTTTTGAATTTTAGTGTTAAGAAGCCCTTTTCTGGGAGTCACTAAATCCAATAAGTATGTTTATTTGGTGGTTGGGGAATAAAGTACAAGTTAGATTAAAATCAACTGCTAATTTTTTTCTGGTCCCTATTAGCTCACTAATCTTTACCCATCTGACATTTGCTTTTTTTTTTTTTTTTTTTTTATTCATTTTTCCAAATTATCCCCTCCCTCCCTCCACTCCCTCCCCCTGATGGCAGGTAATCCCATACATTTTACATGTGTTACAATATAACCTAGATACAATATATGTGTGTAAATACCATTTTCTTGTTGCACATTAATTATTAGCTTCCGAAGGTATAAGTAACCTGGGTAGATAGACAGTAGTGCTAACAATTTACATTCACTTCCCAGTGTTCCTTCTCTGGGTGTAGTTATTTCTGTCCATCATTGATCAACTGGAAGTGAGTTGGATCTTCTTTATGTTGAAGATTTCCACTTCCATCAGAATACATCCTCATACAGTATTGTTGTTGAAGTGTATAGTGATCTTCTGGTTCTGCTCATTTCACTCAGCAACAGTTGATTTAAGTCTCTCCAAGCCTCTCTGTATTCCTCCTGCTGGTCATTTCTTACAGAGCAATAATATTCCATAACCTTCATATACCACAATTTACCCAACCATTCTCCAATTGATGGGCATCCATTCATTTGCTTTTTATCAAGCTGCATTCTTATTTCTCTCCTTTAATGGCATATCTCTTAGAAACAGCTTAATGGATATGAACGGAATAAAAGTGGGTCCCTTTGGGGGTTAAGGAGAACCAGATGCAGTCTCTCCTTTCTAAATTTCTCTTGTTTGTGCAGGAACTGTGTCTTCACTAATCGAGGATGGAGTGGGAACTAATGAAAAAAAGTCAAATGAAGGTGTCCTCCCTGTACCTGATCTAAAACTATATTATAAACCAAGGGTCACCAAAAACATTTGACATTGGCTAAGAAATAGACTAGTTGATCAGAGGAATAGGTTTGGTTCACAGGACAAAATAGTCAATAACTATAGCAATCTAGTGTTTGACAAACCCAAAGATCCCAACTTTTGGGATAGATAAGAATTCACTATTTGACAAAAACTGCCGGGAAATTGAAAATTAGTATGGTAGAAATTAGGCATGGACCCACACTGTATATCAAGATAAGATCAAAATGGGTTCATGATCTAGGCATAAAGAATGAGATTATAAATAAATTAGAAGGACATAGAATAGTTTACCTCTTAGACCTGTAGAAGAGGAAAGAATTTGTGACCAAAGAAGAACTAGAGATCATTATTGATCACAAAATAGAAAAATTTGATGAGATCAAGTTAAAAAGCTTTTGTACAAACAAAACTGATGTAAACAAGATTAGAAGGGAAACAATAAACTGGGAAAACATTTTTACAATTAAAGGTTCTGATACAGGTCTCATTTCCAAAATATATGGAGAATTGGCTCTAATTTATAAGAAATCAAGCCATCTTCAATTGATAAATGGTCAAAGGATATGAAAAGACAATTTTCAAATGAAGAAATTGAAACTATTTCTAGTCATATGAAAGAGTGTTCCAAATCATTATTCATCAAAGAAATGCAAATTAAGACAACTCTGAGATACCACTATATACCTGTCAGATTAGCTAAAATGACAGGAAAAGACAATGATGAATATTGGAGGGAATGTGGGAAAACTAGAACACTGATGCATTATTGGTGGAGTTGTGAACAGATTAAACCATTCTGGAGAGCAATTTGGAACTGTACTCAAAAAGTTATCAAACTGTGCATACCCTTTGATCCAGCAGCGTTACTACGGGGCTTATATCCCAAAGAGATCTTAAAGAAGGGAAAGGGACCTGTATGTGCAAAACTGTTTGTGGCAGCCCTCTTTGTAGTGGCTAGAAACTGGAAATTGAATGGATGCCCATCAATTGGAAAATGGCTGAATAAGTTGTGGTATATGAATGTTATGGAATATTATTGTTCTGTAAGAAATGACTAGCAGGATGATTTTAGAAAGACCTGGAGAGACTTACATGAACTGATGTCGAGTGAAATGAGCAGGACCAGGGCATCATTACACACTTCAGCAACGATACTATATGAGGATGTATTCTGATGGAAGTGGATATCTTCAACAATGAGATGAACCAAATCAGTTGCAATAGAGCAGTAATGAACAGAACCAGCTACACCCAGTGAAAGAACATTGGTAAATGAGTGTGGACCACGACATAGCATTTCCATTTGTTCTGGTATTGTTTGCTTGCATTTTTGTTTTTCTTCTCAGGTTATTTTTACCTTCTTTCTAAATCTGATTATTCTTGTGAAGCAAGATAACTGTACAAATAAGTATACATATATTGTATTTAACATATACTTTAACATATTTAACATGTATTGGACTACCTGCCATCTAGGGGAGGGGGTGAGAGGGAAAGAGGGGAAAATTTGGAACAGAAGTTTTTTTGCAAGGGTTAAAAAATTACCCATGAATATGTTTTGCCAATAAAGAGCTATAATAATAATAATAATAATAATAATAATAATAATAATAATAATAATAAAGGATGGAGTTCCAAGTAGCTACTTAAGGTAGCCAGATAAGTATCCACCAATCAGTGGGAATATATTTTTTTGGGGACTGGGTATTGGATTGAGTATGGCTAGCAGGTCCTCCTTTGTTGTACCCAAACAACCCAAATTAAGATGAGCGGTTTCCTCAGTGAAAATGCCCTATATCAATGAAATCTCTACTATTAGATTGCAATCTACTTGAAAGCAGGAATTAGCTTTTTAACCTGTATTTATATCAGTAGAGATTAACATAATGGCAGGTACATGGTAGGTAAATGTTTATTGACTGGCTATTTACTAGATATCTTCCATGAGAATGGCCAATATCAAATGCCCCATTGTTTTGCTAAATATTCATAGAGAAATATCAAACAAATATTTGCATTGTTGTAAGATTTGTATGATTTTATATGAAACACGCATAGGAAATATTTTGTCCGAATCATCTTTAAAGGAGGAATGACCCTTAAGGTATTATTTTGCTCTCCATAATCAAATATTCTTTATAATCAACAAACTGTAAGCCCAGTGGAATTTTGAAATCTTTGACCCCCTCAGCCAATTGAATGGCTGTAAAAATGTGGCATGATATAGAATATAATTTGAAAAAGCTTGCTTGTTTCCTTCTCAGACCTTCCACAAGTATTCCACTAATGCATGTGTAGATTAAAACCAGAAAGCTTTTGTAGAGTCAGTTAAGTGAATCTACGAGAATGACAGACCTTCTTCTTCTTCTTCCTCTTTTTCTTTCAGAAATTATTGATTATAAGAGATGACTCTCTTAAAGAGGGGAATGGATGAAATACAGGGGGAAATCATTAGTGATACAGAGACAACAAGGCAGCATAGTGGATAAATTCTTGGGTCTGGAGGACTTGAGTTCAAATATAGTCTGAGATGATTACTAGCTGTGTGACTTTAAGTCACATAAATCTCAGTTTACTTTAGTTTTCTCATTTGTAAAAGGAGAATAATAAGAACACCTATCTTTCAGGGTTGTTGTGAGAATCAAATGGAATATTAATTTAAAATCTTTAGCACAGTACTTGATATATACTCATACATATATAAAAAGTTCTATATAAATGTTAACTACTGTGGTTATTATTAATATTCTTTAAAACAAAATCTATTCATAATAACAATTAAAAATAATTATAAAACTTTAAAATTATAAAAACTTTAAATAATTATAAAATTTAAAACTTTAAGATGTCTTACAAACTATTTCATCAGAGATTTTCCACCTAGGTCACTTTGCCTGAGACAAGTGGCAGATCCAGAATTCCCATCCCAAACTGATACTCTTTTCAGGACACTTCTTTGGCCAGTTCTGTTAGTTTTATTTATGTCATATTGCATTAAATAGAACAAAGTATTCCTGCTTATTTAATAGATGTAATCACTGGGCAGACAACTGACTTTTCTATCTGTGTGAACATTTTGCTGCCACAGAGATATCCTGCATGTTAGTAAATCCATGTTTAGTCTCTTTTCTGTAATCTTTGAACTTCAATAGAATGACTTCACCTTTTCTCTTCAGCTGGGTTAGTCCCCTCTTACCTCCTGGATAAGAAAGACTTCTTGTTGCTAAATAACCCTAAGCTTTCTGCTCTGCCATCCACTTCTACTGTCCAAAGAGAGCATACTTTGATTTATTCCCAAATTTTAGTATTTTTTTAGGAGGAGATTTCAGTGCCTCAGGTCCATTCTAATGCTGAAAAAGAAAAATTGGCCAGGTGAGAGATTGAGGATTTGATAATATGCCAACTAATTTATTCCTTATGCCCAATCTCTCTCTTCACCTCCACCCCCATCATCAATCGGGCAGAGAATCACAGAAACAAAGTAAAAAAAAAGTGTTGTTGATCTACACAGCAAAATCTCCATAACTCCTAAATTCTTTATTTTCTTTTGTTCTCCTTTTTTGTTCTCCTCTGGAACTTCCTTCTAATCTAGGTAATACCAACACATCTAGACCTGCCATTTAGGGCTATGACTGAAGCTGCATGTCTAGTTAATTCTATATCACCTCCTCTATTCAGATCTGTTTCCTAAATGCTCTCATCCACTGAACAACTGAAAACTCCTTGTTCTCTAGATTAAGAAACACATCAAAATATACCTTACCTTGTATAGAAATAACTAACATTGATTATCAGAAGTGGGACAAACTGAGGTCCTTTTGCCTCCAGATATTGTAATCTATTAAACCAGGTACTGTATTTATTAAATCATGCTGTCGACATTATAGTCATTCCTGTCCTGCTCCTGATAATTACTTTTAGGTAAAATATAAGCAAATAATTCTGGGCATATTTAAAAATATAAGCAAATAATTCTGGGTATATTTACATTTGTCAGTGAGGTGACACAGTGGATAGACCTCTGGGTTTAGAGTAAGAAGTTTATATCTGATCTCAGATTCTTACTAGCTATATGATCTAGGGCAACTCATTTTTTTTCATTTAATCTTTATTTTATTTTATAATTATAACTTTTTTTTGACAGTACATATGCATGGGTAATTTTTTACAACATTATCCCTTACACTTACTTCTATTCAGATTTTTTCCCTTCCTCCCCCAACCCCCTACCCCAGATGGCAGGCAGTCTTATACATGTTAAATATATTACAGTATATTCTAGATACAATATATGTGTGTAGAACCGAATTTCTTGTTGCACAGGAAGAATTGGATTCAGAACGTAAAAATAACAGTTTACACTCATTTCCCAGTGTTCCTTTTCTGGATGTAGCTGATTCTGTCCATCATTAATCAATTGGAATTGGATTAGCTCTTCTCTATGTTGAAGATATCCACTTCCATCAGCATACATCCTCGTACATTATCATTGTTGAAGTGTATAATGATCTTCTGGTTCTGCTCGTTTCACTTAGCATCAGTTGATGTAAGTCTCTCCAAGCCTCTCTGTATTTCTCCTGTTGGTCATTTCTTACAGAACAATAATATTCCATAACATTCATATACCATAATTTACCCAACCATTCTCCAATTAATGGACATCCATTCAGCTTCCAGCTTCTAGCCACTATGAAAAGGGCTGCCACAAACATTTTGGCACATAGAGGTCCCTTTCCCTTCTTTAGTATTTCCTTGGGATATAAGCCCAGTAGTAGTATGGCTGGGTCAAAGGGTATGCACATTTTGATAACTTTTGGGGCATAATTCCAGATTGCTCTCCAGAATGGTTGGATTCTTTCACAACTCCACCAACAATGCATCAGTGTCCCAGTTTTCCCATAGCCCCTCCAACATTCATCGTTATTTGTTCCTGTCATCTTAGCCAATCTGACAGGCGTGTAATGATATCTCAGAGTTGTCTTAATTTGCATTTCTCTGATCAGTAGTGATTTGGAACACTCTTTCATATGAGCAGAAATAGTTTTAATTTCATCATCTGAAAATTGTCTGTTCATATCCTTTGACGATTTATCAATTGGAGAATGGCTTGATTTCTTATAAATTAGAGTCAATTCTCTATATATTTTGGAGATGAGGCCTTTATCAGAACCTTTAACTGTAAAAATGTTTTCCCAATTTGTTACTTCCCTTCTAATCTTGTTTGCATTAGTTTTGTTTGTGCAGAAACTTTTTAATTTGGTATAATCAAAATTTTCTATTTTGTGATCAATAATGGTCTCTAGTTCTCCCTTGGATACAAACTCCTTCCTCCTCCACAAGTCTGAGAGGTAAACCATTCCATGTTCCTCCAATTTATTTATGATTTCGTTCTTTATGCCTAAATCTTGGACCCATTTTGATCTAATCTTAGTATGTGGTGTTAAATGTGGGTCCATGCCTAGTTTCTGCCATACTAATTTCCAGTTTTCCCAGCAGTTTTTGTCAAATAATGAATTCTTATCCAAAAATTTGGGATCTTTGGATTTGTCAAACACTAGATTGCTATTTTTATTCACTATCTTGCCCTGTGAACCTAACCTATGCCACTGATCAACTAGTCTATTTCTTAGCCAATACCAAATGGTTTTGGTGACTGTTGCTTTATAATATAGTTCTAGATCAGGTACAGCTAGACCACCTTCACTTAATTTTTTTTTTCATTACTTCCCTTGAAATTCTCGACCTTTTGTTGTTCCATATGAATTCTATTGTTATTTTTTCCAGGTTATTTAAATAGTTTCTTGGAAGTCTGATTGGTATAGCACTAAATAAATAGATCAGTTTAGGGAGTATTGCCATCTTAATTATATTCGCTCGGCCTATCCAAGAGCACTGAATGTCTTTCCAATTATTTAAATCTGACTTTATTTTTGTGGCAAGTGTTTTGTAATTTTGCTCATATAATTCCTGACTCTCCTTTGGTAGATATATTCCCAAATATTTTATACTATCGACCGTTATTTTGAATGGAATTTCTCTTTGTATCTCTTGCTGTTGGATTGTGTTGGTAATGTAGAAAAATGCTAAGGATTTATGTGGATTTATTTTGTATCCTACAACTTTGCTAAAATTCGGAATTATTTCTAATAGCTTTTTAGCAGAGTCTTTGGGGTTCTCTAAGTATACCATCATGTCATCTGCGAAAAGTGATAATTTGATTTCCTCATTTCCAACTCTAATTCCTTGAATCTCTTTCTCGGCTCTTATTGCCGAGGCTAGAGTTTCTCGTACTATATTGAAAAGTAATGGTGATAGTGGGCAACCTTGTTTCGCTCCTGATCTTACTGGGAAAGGTTCCAGTTTATCGCCATTACATATGATGTTTACTGACGGTTTTAAATATATGCTCCTTATTATTTTAAGGAATAGTTCATTTATTCCTATATGCTCAAGTGTTTTTAGTAGGAATGGATGTTGGATTTTATCAAATGCTTTTTCTGCATCTATTGAGATGATCATATGGTTTTTATTAATTTGATTATTAATATGGTCAATTATACTAATAGTTTTCCTAATATTAAACCAGCCATCTATTCCTGGTATAAATCCCACTTGGTCATAGTGTATTATCCTGGGGATGATTTTCTGAAGTCTATTTGCTAATATCTTATTTAAGATTTTAGCATCAATATTCATTAAGGAAATTGGTCTATAGTTTTCTTTCTCAGTTTTCGATCTACCTGGTTTAGGTATCAGAACCATGTCTGTGTCATAGAAGGAATTTGGTAGGACTCCTTCAATCCCTATTTTTTCAAATAGTTTACATAGCATTGGAGTTAGTTGTTCTTTAAATGTTTGGTAGAATTCACATGTAATAGGGCAACTCATTTAACCTATTTTTCTCAGTTTCCTCATCTGTGAAATGATCTGGAGAAAGAAATGGTAAACCACTCCAATATCTTTGTCAAGAAAACCCCAGAAGGGGTTAAAGTCACACATGACTGAACAACAACATTTATATCCTCTAGGATAGAGCTTTGGACAAGGTATCTCCTCTTTATTCTAAAAGAAATACAAATATAATCAAAGAAACTTTACCAGATGACTAACAAGTAGGTTTCATTTTCATGAGAGAAGATAATCATTTATATCTTTAGGGATAAAGGAGGAATTTCTTGATTATTAGTGGATTCCTGGAGAATTTGAGGATTTATCCTTCTAGAACAGGGTTCTTAACTGAGTGTGTCTATGGAGTCCTTTTAAATGTGTGAAAGAAAATATGTATGATTACAAAGTAAATACTTATAATGGAAAAAAGATGTACTTTTTTCAATTGAAGTTTATGGACCCCTTGTAAATATATCTACTCACCATTTAATAGTGGATCCCATGTTAAGAATCCCTACTTTTGAGAAAGAAGGTAGAGTTCTTGGGTATTAGAGTCTTGGAGAGAAGAGTAAAAAGAGAGTTCCTGGAAGCCTCAATCTCCTGAGGAAAATGATGATTATGAATGTAGTTTTTGAAAGTGGAGTACTAAGGGACTGAGCCAAAATACAAAGTATTGAAACACATAGGCCTTATCCTTTGTTTCTGTTGTGATCCTTTTACACAGTATAGATCCAGTGGAAGCAGAATTACCTTTTTAGAAATCTCAAGTTTCCTTCCTTCAATATTCAATCTAGGCACTTATTATAATATTATGAAGTTGGAGGCTTATATGCATCTCTGAGGTGAAAGTGGATCTCACAAGAATATTGGGAGCTTGCATCTTTAGCAATACAAGGTAATTTCCCTTGTGAAGGATACAAATGCTTAGATGGTATTTTGAGTCTAGGACCCTATAGGGAATGTGGAATTCAATGGAGTGTAAAGACAATTATATTGACTGTTTATGAGCTACTGTAAGTAACTAAATGTTTCTTTCCTTTTCCATGGAGTGAAATAAAGATGATCCTGTACTTGATATATCTTGTTACATTGAGTATTTGTGTGGAAACTTTTTTATCCACATATTTGGAGATAATAAGCACAAGTTAGATTCAAGCTATATTTCCTAGAAGAAAATCTGAATGGGGAAAAGATGAACCAGAAAGATACAATTTTAGGAGAATTAGAATTAGCTATGTAATGGTACACAGGTTATACTTATATTCATCATTATTAATTTATATTATAAAGGGTCTGTGACAGAAGCAAGATATGATTATAGGAAAATTCAATAATTTAGTTCTCTGTTGGAAATCTCATTCTAATCAAAGCAGAATAGATGATTAATTCTAGACTTGCTAACTAGAAAGTTTTCACAACATTGGAAAAACCCTGAGGAAATTGCTGTTCTGGATTTATTTCTGGGATGAAGGATGAATTGGTTATATTGAAGTTACAGAAATCCTGGGAGAAAAAAAAGTCATATTACCTTGGAGTTAGTAATAGGACAGGAAGGCAAGAATAGTTAGAGGTAGACTAAGGACTTCAGGAAAGCAGATTTCAGTAAGTTCAGAGAAAAGAAATGCAGGATCTTGAAAAGGAACTAAAGAATAGAAAACCCCTAATAAAGAATGTTCTGAATACACAATTATAAATATCTTTACTGAGCAAGAAATTGGGATGATATCTAAGGACTCAATGTGGTCACACATGGGGCCCTTTGTTGAGTATGGATTTTGTTAGGATACCAACAAAACATGGAAGGAGGGGTGTGTAACTAAGAATAAACTGAAAATGGTGGCAAGAGCTTATAAAAGTGGTGTCAGCAAGGCTAAAGGTCAGAATGATGTTGGGCAAAAAGAAGAAAGGGGGCTTTCAAAGCTATGTTGGAAATAAGAATATCAAATACAGCTATTGTCTGAAGCAGATGTGGGTAATAATACTACTAAGCTTCATATTATTAGAGTACTTCTTAGTTTTCAGAGTACTCTTTTAAGGTTTTTTTTCAATGAACATGAATCAATTTTCTCTCTCCAGACTTTCCCCTCTCCCCTAAAAAAAAAAGAGAAAAATATAATCTTGGAACAAATTCCCACATTCCCATGTGTATTTATATGTACATGTATGTTATATGTGTATATATATATGTGTATATATACATACGTATATGTACGTATATGTATGTATATATATGTGTATATATGTATACATATATATGTGTATACATATACACACATATATATGTATATGTAAGGGCCCTTTAAATGGGCGGGCACAGTGCAACAGGAGATTTGAGTGGCCCAGAAGTAATCTCTGTGGATATAGGACTGCCCTGTGGGTGGGATCCTGTCCATATTGAGTGACAGCTCTCTTGCTGGTTGGCTGTGTGTGTGACCTCACAGGCCCTTTATAAGCCCACTGCAGATAGTAGTCGCTCTCTTTAACCTGGCTCCCTAGCCTGGGTGGCCAAGCCAAGCTAATGGATAGCTGAGAGAGGTAAGAAGTCTGGTAGTGAACACATGGATCTTCAGACCAAGTGTTCACTAGGGAGCTGACAAGTCAGGGCATTATGTGAGTAGGTATAATAAAGTCTTTTAAGATTACACGTGGCTGTTCTTGAGTGTGCTACTGGTTATTAAGCTATAGATTCAAGAGATCATGGCCAGAGACCTTTGAAGGCCTCAGAGGAGGCAGGCTGGGTAGAGTTGACACTGCAAAGGTCAGTGGTCAAAGGTACTCTCTTGGGCATAGGGTAGACTAGTAATTGTAACTGCCAGGAGGGCATGTTACATGTGTGTGTGTATATATATATATATATATATATTTTTTTTAACACACAGTGATTTATTTAGATATTTCTTAAGGACTTAGCATAGGAAAGTGTACAATGTGACAAATAAATACAAGCATTTCCCTCTTTCTCCTCCCCCACTTCACCCCTTTAAAATACTAATAATGAGAAAAATTCTTTCACTATTGCCCAATATAATTGATATTCTTATACTTATTATAGGAAAAAAATGCTATAATTGAAGTATATTTCTTTTAAGGATGGTTGTATGTTGTGTGAAATATGTAGCAGAATTAATTAAAAAAATAAGAATGTCAGACTTCAAAGGGACATTGCTAAGATCTAATCTGACTCCCTTATTTCATTCATTCAGTTATTCATTTACACACACACACACACACACATACACATATATATGTATAAAATATACATATATAATACACATACATTATAAAAATATCTGTATATACACACATATTTAAATACATATACACACATAAATTTATCACTTCTCTGTTCTTCGGTGTTAGGAGTTAGGTTGCCTATTTCATCATTCATTCTCTGAAATTGTGATTGTATTGATCAGAATTCTTGTCTTTCAAAGCTGTATTATCTTTATAGTGTTGTTATTGGATAAATTAGTCTCCAGTCTTTTCTTACATCATTTTTCGTCAGTTCATACAAGTCCTTTCAGGTTTCTCTCAAACAGTCTCACTTATCATTTCTTACGATACAATACTTTTACATAATATAGTTTGTTTAGCCAATCCCCAATTGACTGGGATCTTATCTTCAATTTTCATTCCTTGCTATTTCAAAAAGAGATGTTATAAATATTTTTAAAATTTTAGTCTTTTCTTCTTTCTTTACTTCCTTGGATGCATAAATTTAATAGTGTTTAGAATGTCAAAAGTCAAGAAGTATCTTTTTAGTGTACTTTTTGCTTTCCTGAATAATAATAGAATGTTTATAGTATTTTAAGGTTTGCAAAGTACTTTATAAATATTTTATCATTTTATCCTCACAACAACCCTAGGTGGTAGGTGTTATTTGCTCTTTTTATAGGTAAGTAAACTAAGTTGGACAGAGGTTAAGTGACTTGCCCAGGATTACACAGAAACTGAGTGACAGAACAGTGTCTCTAATATAACAAGTATAACCTCTAATGTCTAACTCAAGATGATTCTTTGTGGTTTACCAACTACTTTCTTTTCTCAAAACCACCCTCTGAAGGATGTGCTATAAGTATTACTATCTCCATTCTGGAAATGATGAAAATGAAATTTAGAGAGGTAAGGAGGCTTGCTCTTAGTCACACAGCTTTAATGATCATCAGATCAGGGCTTTCAGTCTGGTGCCCAGTTCAATGTTCTTTCTGTTACCACATCACCTATCTAAAAGGGAAGAAAAAGATCTGACAGATTGGAGTAGAAACCTTCTTACTTATCTTATCTCAAACTACTAATTTAGGTGATCTTGGACAAGCCTCTTAAACTTCTTCAACAAGTTTGTGTTGCCTAATTTGCAAAATAAGAGGGTAGATAAGACAATTTTCTACATTTCATGCTCCTTGAACTACTTCTGAGAGCAAAGGCACAGTAAGGTTTCCTCTCCCCACACACTACTTAAGTCCTTAGTGAATTAGTTTATCAGGTTTGTTTTTCAGTTTGTGCTCTGTTCCTAAGAGATGCTGCATCTTTACTTCTATCTTTTAGAATACATCGTCTTCTTCAAACCTGCTCCTGCAGAGCAGGCAGATTTCAGAAAAACTTGGAAAGACTTACATGAACTTAGTAAGTGAAGTAAGCAGTACCAGGAGAATATTGTTTACAGCAACAACAACATTGTGAGATCATCAACTTTGATTGATAGCTCTTCTCAACAATGCAATGATCCAAGACAGCTCCAAAGGACTCATGATGGAAAATGCTCTTCCCATCCAAAGAGAGAATTGATGGAGTCTAAATGTAACCTGAAGCATACTATTTTCACTTTATTTTTTTTATTATGTTTTTTTTTACCTTTTGTTATGTATTTCTTTCACAACATGAATATGGTTTAAAAGACTACACATATATAACATATTAAATTGCTTACCATCTTAGGGAGGAGCAGGGAAAAGGAGAAAAAAATTAGAACTCAAAATCTTATAAAAAATAATGTTAAAATTGTCATTACATAGAATTAGAAAAAATAAAATACTATTAAAAATGAAAAATCAAACCTGGTAGGATTTTGAGGGGAAAAAACACACAAACCAAACAACAAAAACTGCTCTTTCAATGCCTTTTACATGAAGGATTTCCTGACCTTCTAGCAGATAATTCTCCTTCCTCTAATTTTTTTTGGTCATGTATTTATTTTGTATATATTGTATATATTTCTTTAAGGACATTTTGTCTCCACCGTAAATTCCATGTGAGTAGAGACTTCCATTTTTGTCTTTGTATCTTAACCAGCAGAGTGGTTGTTTAATAAATGTTTATTTGCTGAATGACAAATTAAAGCCTTGAAAGAATGAATATATTACAGACATATTTTTGTGAAGGATTAGGATGATATGGAGCCTTCATTGTTGTCTAGTAAAGTACTGTGTAGTGTGAAAACTCTTAAGATTGGTTGTATAAGAAAGGGAAGGAAGGGCCTAAAAGAGGAATTTTGAAGAGATTTGATATGGTAAGTATAGAAAATTTGATTATTTAGAATGCAAAGATCTAGGTGTAATCCTGGCTCTGCTGTTTGTCACTTATTTGCCCTGAGAGAAACCATTTCTCCTCTCTGTGAATTAATTTTCTCATTAGTAAAATGGAAGTCTGGATTAGTGGGCTCCTATGTGCTATCTAAGCCTAGATATAAACTTCTCTTTCAGTCTCATCTAGGATTGCCTCCTAGTAAGAATCATTTCCAATTCTTAAACCCTCTTAAGGTCAGCACCCTCAATATTTCCTCTATTTTCATTATCTGTTTCATTATTAAACTCCCAGGAACATAGATATGGGACATTTTAGGAGGCATGTAAGCCCAAGCCTTATTTTTTGCTCTTAACAACTAGGGAAACTGAGACCCAGGGAGATTAATTGACTTGCTAGTCATTGTTAGAAGCTTTATATCCAAGTCTTCTCACTCCAAAGGTAATGCCCTATTTGGTGCATCATAATGCCACTGAAGTTATATAAGCAGGGAATAGTCATTAAACAGAGTATTGGGTCTACAAGGCCTTGAAATGTAACATAGGCAGATTAAAACATGAAACTTCCTAGTCTATGTCCCTTACTTCCCATCATTGTCAGCCATTCCTCTTTCTCCCTTCAAAGAGTCTGCTGTAGACTACTTAAAAAATAAACAGGTAAATTGAGAAGGGAGAGGATACCAGCAAATGAGAGGGAACAGGAAAGCTTCACCAAGGATGAAGCCTTTGAGCTGAACACTGAGAGACAACAAGGATTCAACAAGACAGAGATAAATAACACAGTTTACCCATATCATGCAAATTTAGGGTCTAATTCTAGTGAATGTCATGAAACTGAGATTTTTTTTTTTTATTCATGCAAGCAGCAGTTTGTGTTGAAGTTAATTTTAACTAGTTTGCAGAGTTAATTAAGAAATTTTCACTGAGTATTTGTGTTTCAGAAATCAATGAAAATTACAAATCGGCTTGATTTATTGTTGGATTGATTGTCTAATACTTAAGAAAATGATAAAGAAAATGTTAAAAATACAGATTCAACTTAAAAGTGTCTTCTGAATATATTTTTGGTTTTTGGAAACCTGGTTATTAAATACTTATCAGCACATCAGCCTACATTCATAGCATAGGCTATATTGAAGTAATCTTAGTAAAAGAGTTGCATGTGGTCATCTTTACCCATATTGTTCCATGGGACAAAATGCTGTTGGTGGTGCAGAAAATAGTGAGCTATGCTCTTCGACTGAAGACAAAGGACAGTTGGGAGCTTGGATTTACATAATTTTTAAATATAAATGGTCTGTCATGACAACTATTATATAATTATTAAGGCAATGGGGACAGGTATAGTTTCTAAAAATTAACAAAGTGGGCCAATTCCAAATGAGAAAAGTGGAATTAAAACTTTGGCACAGTAGAGCATCAGCAGACATTTCTAAGCCCAAGTACAGTTGAATCCTAAAGCATATCAAAGTTATGTTAATAAAAATCAATGCTATTCACCTTGAAATCTGGGACCTCAATTATGCTACTCACTTTGAGTGATTTGGGGAAATCAATTCACTTTTATATTCCTTGTTGCCGTATATCCTCTAGACCCCCGCCTCTTAAACTGTGGTTTGCGACTTCATATGGGGCCTTATAACTGAATTATGACTTATTATCAATAAATGTTTGATTTGTTTACCTATTTTATAAACCTGTACATCCAGGGACATGTAAAATTTCTTGGGCTAAAAGGGGTTATGAGTGGAAAAAGTTTAAGAAGCCCAGTCTAGACTCATCTATTTGAATGATGTTGGCAAATATTTCCTAGCTAACTACATCTTTACATTGCATGGAACCTTTTGACATTCAGCAAGTATTCAATGCTTACGCTCAAATATTTTGTAGATATTTGATGCCATGATCATATTCCTTTGTTTAGTCCAAAGTAATTGATATGTCTCATATGAGTAGGTTCTCTATCATTCCTTAATTTAAAAAAATAGTTAATCTAAATCTGGTTAATACAAAGCCCATGTTTTTCCCTCTTTGTCTCTTAAATGAACAATTTTACTGTGTTGTACACATGACGAGGAATGTGATAGGCTTGGTTTACTTCTGCATCCACAGCTTGAATTGCATTGACATATGGTGGGAGTCTCTTGTTGTGTTGATCCTCTTCTTGATCTCTTTAATAAGTTAATTTTAATTATTATTAAATTAATTATTACAAAAAATCACTTGCTATCTTGTGACTTGCTTGGGAGCTTTGTTACATATAAATCAATTCAGTTAAATTTACCTGGAATCTTCTTCTGGATTATCTTTTTGCTTATTGTTTTTCTACCCTTCTTTGAAAGCTCAATCCAAAAGTTATCTTGTCCACAAAGCCTTCCCCAATTCACCTTGCTAATAACAATTTTCCATTCCTGGACAACATGAAAGAATCTCATGTTTTCATATTCTCTAATGTACTTGTCATATGTCATTATATATTATTGTTATTTTTTGTGGGTTATATCCCCCACTAGATTGTAAGAGACATGAAGGCAAGAACTGTATGTTAAATAAAATTTGTGCCATCGATCAATTAATAGATATTTATTAAATGCCTATGTCTCGGGCACAAAGGATACAGATATAAAAAATGAATCAATCTTTACCTTAAGGAGTTTATGATCTAATGGGGGAAAGTACACATATAATTATATACAGAGTCATAAGAGAAATCAGTACTAGGCAGTTAGATACAAGATGATTTGGAAAAGTGAGCCCTGGTGGTATGGGAGATCAAAAAAGGTTTCATGTAAAAAGAAGTGCTGGAATGCTATCAGGTAGAGAGGAAGAGGGAGTTGCTTTCCAGGCATAGGACCACCACAGTGCTCTCCACACAGTAGGCATTAAGCTTTGAAGAGAAAATCTAGGGAAAAGTAGGTGAGATAGAAGGAAAGGGGCTGGAAAACATTTTAAAGCTCAGCTCCCTTTTTCTTCTTTGTTTAGGCAGACAAGGTCTGGGGAAGCTCATAGGAGAATAATAGAGGCATCTCCTAGCCTAGTATTTATGAAGTTTGCAAAGTATTTTGCATTTGTTAATCTGTTTTTATTCTCAGTGTAACCCTGAGTTAGGTACTATTATTGTACTAATTTTTACAGTTTAGGAAGCTGAGGCAGACCAAAGTTAAGAGATTTGCCCAGGATCATGCAGCTTGTGTCTGAGGCTCAAGGTATAATATTCTTACTACAACTCTACTGAACTACCTACCCTGGAACCCTCCACTCAGGTTTTAAATTTTTTAATTAAAAAAATTGTATTCCCCCCATTTTACCATTATTATTCCGTGATATATGGTTATATTTCATATAATCTTCTTAACAAAGAAATATATTTAAGCAAAATCAATCAACACAATTGATCATATCTGGCAGTATATGCAATATTCTACAACTAGAATCAAATTCCTTTCTACCAAAAGATGGGAGATATGTAACCTTATCTATCTTCTGGAGCCAAAATTATCAACCCAAATATTTAAAAATATACCTATGAATTTAGGAATTCACTTGTGTTTCTTTAGTATTTTATAAGTTGAGGTAGCTTGATTCTATAATATGGACACTAGTAAACTATACAATGATCAAGGTGGTCCCAAAAAGTACTTGTTAGAAACAGTTCTTCTATGGATATATACACACATATATCTATATCCACATAGCACAATATGCATACATGTATATGTGTACATATACACACAAAGATGTATAGTCATACATATATATATAATATATATATATAAACACATATATATGTAATATATATGTTTATATGAATATATCCATGTTTAACTGTAGCCAGAAGTGGGGAAGAGTAAAGAAGAAAAAAAGACTAAAGTAAAAAATGCGCAGTAGAGAACAAAAGCAAACACACAAGGAAGCAAAGAAAAGTTGGACTATTCTGGATACAATGTGTAGTATTTATAATATATATTTTAAAAATGGAAACTTGTTTCATATTATGAATCAATTTTTTTTCTTTTTCTATTCTGTATTTAAGTTGTAAATAAATACATAAAAAACTAGATAAAATGATGTTAGATGAATTTTGTCTTTGAGTTTCTTCTGATTCTCTGCATTAGAAATCCTTATGGTGCCTAAAGCTCCCAGTTTAGAAAATCTGTTCAAATTGGTACTATCACCAAAGAGCATCACTCTCCCAGATCTTTCCAACTCCATCTCTGTCTCCATTAATTCCTTTAAAATTTTAAGTCCCTTAGTTTCTGGTCTCAGGTGTTAGGACAAAAGTAATCTGATAAAAATGATTCCCAGTAATTGATTTTTTTAATGGACCTTGTAATTTCAAATGAATGGCTAATTGGTCCAATATGTATGAGGAACAGTGGATTTGGAATTACCTTTTTGGAATGAATTTGGATTGAACCTCAAAGCATAACTTATCCATTTGCTCCACTGTCATAAGATTCTCAACTACGAGGAACATTGCATAATAATAGCAATAACAAAAGTTATCATAACAGCAATCATAACTTCCATATTTATATGATTTCAAATTTTGCAAGAGGTCATTGTATCCAGCCTGTCTCCTTTTATAGATGAGGAACCATGGGCCTCATAAAAGTTAAATGACTTTTCCAGGATCAAACAGCCAGTCTTAAGAAGAATTTATATCCCAGTTGTCCTTATTCCAAGTTCAAAATTCTAATCATTACAACCTATCATATTGTAGATGAAGAAAATGAGGACAGGAAAAATTAAATGAATTGCTCATTTAATCTAATCCTAGAAAGTGATTGTTCCCACATTCAATGTGGCCTTTTGGTATCCAAATGAGCATACATGTATTGATCAATACATTATTATATGTGTTGATATACATATCAAGGGGGAATAATTCATATCATATCTTTCTATATTTTCCCAGGAGCTTTTGTTTACCTATTCTTCACTCCCTAAATATCAAAGGAATGGATTGTTGGACGTTTGTTGGGGCAATTTTATCCCGTTCTTGTAATCTTTCATTGACACTTCTCTCCCCTTCACTTTTAGTTCTCACTAGTCAGACATAAACAGCAGCTCTCTGGAATTATGTGGAACTTTAAGAAGAAGAAGAACAACAATAACAACAATCCAACTTCTTTCATTAGAGTTATTGATCCAAAGACGTTAGCATATGAGAAGTTAATTTTCTCTTAGAGCTTGGTTTTGGAAATTTTTTTTTGTTATTCCTAGTATTTATCTATATAAGATTATATTGTTAAAGTTGGTATTTTTAAACTTTAGGAAAAAAGATTCTGGTAAGATGGCAGAGTAGGTCAGAAAATTCTAACTTTTCCCACCCCCAGAACTAGGTATGACTAATTAACAAGCTCTTATTTAAAAAAAAATCAGGCAAAAGACTATAAAAAGATACTACGGGAATAAGGAAGACTAGAGTTCCTCTTCAGAGGAGGATACTGAAGTTAAATGTCTCTTCTATCTCAAAGAGCAATGTTAAATGGTTACCTGCCCAAAAAGAATTCATAGAATTCAAAAAAGACTTTAAAAATCAAATGAGAAAGCTAGAGGAAAAACGAAAACAAAATGCAAATCCAATTCAAGAAAACCAAGAAGTTTACAAAAAGAAAGTCAACCAATTAGAGAAGGAGATCTAGAGTCTTAAGGAAGAAAATGACTATTTGAAAATTAGAATTGGGCAAGAGGAAGTCAGTGAAGTTATAGAGATCAAGAGACCAAGAAACATTTAAACAAAATATAAAGAATGAAAAAATAGAAGAGAATGTGAGACACTGCATAAGAAAAATAATAAATCTGGAAAACAGATCAAGAAGAGAAAACATAAGAATAATTGAACCTGAAAGTTATGATTAAAAAAAAAAGAAGCTTGACATAATAATAGAAGAAATAATTAAAGAAAATCATCCTAAAATGATGGAACAAGAGTGGAAAGTAGAAATAGAAAAAAAAATCCACCAATCAATACCTGAAAAACAAGGAAAACACACAGGAACATCATTGTTAAATTTTGAAGCCCTCAGGTCAAGGAGAAAAATTTACAAGTAGAAAAACATTCCGATTCAATTATACCAGAGCTACAATTAGAATTGCACCAAGACATATCAGTGTCTACAATAAAAAAACCACAGGTCCTGGAATAGTTTGTATTGACAAAAGAACTAGGATTGTGAATGAAAATATTATACTAGTAAAATTAAGTATAATATTGAATGAAAAAAGTAGACATTTAATGAACTATAAGATTTTCAGGATTTTATATCAAACACACCTGAACTCAATAGAAGAGTCAATAGCAAAGACTAATTATAAGGGATTCAATAAGGACAAACTATTTATATTTTATATATGGAAATATAAACCACATGTCTAAGGCTGTCATTAGTAACTGAATAGTCCAAAAGAAAGATTGGGATAGTGCTGAGTATGATGTGACTCTAAAAAGCGAAACTGTGTAGGAAATGGTAAAAAAAAACATTAATTACGCTATATGTAAGACATCCAAGAGCAAGAACTGATGCAAAGGAATTAGATGGGGAAAAAAGGCTGATCGTTCTGAAATTATACTCACATCAGGAATGAATTAATGGGGAATGAATATGTATACCTTCCAAAAGTTATAAAGAAATAAGGAAGAAATAGGATAAATCAGGGTACAGACGGGTGTATAGAATAATGGGAGTGGGATAAGATGTGTAGATTAATAGAAGTAGCATAAGGTATGTAGATTAATATGTGTGGAATAAAGAGGAAGGGAAAAGATGGGGAGAAGATAAGGGAAGGATCTTTGGGGGAGAGGGAGGTTAAATAACAGCAAGGCAAATTAATGTATACAAGTAAACTAGAAGAGTTAACAAGGTTAGGAAATGAGATATATTCATATACAATAACAATGATCAGGAGTAGAATTTTTAGAAATAAAAAAGGGTAGTAACCATTGACCTCAGATAAAATCAGTTTAAAAAAATTCAATCAAGAGAAGCCTATATTATATGTTAGCCATGTTAATTTTTAGAAGTATGTTTTTATATATATGCATATATATGTATGAATATATATAGGTATATATAGATATGTGTGTATCTATATCTATATCTAAATATCTATATGTATACACACATATCTATGCTTAATGATAGCTTCTTTGTATGGAAATGAGTGAGGGAAGAAAGGGGAAAAAAGAATAAGGCAAAAAGCATGCAGCTGAAAGCAAAAAAAAAAACCTACAAGGAAGAAAAGATGGATAATTCTGAATACAATGTCTTATATTTTTAAATATGTTTTCTTGAAATGGAATTTATTGTTACATATTTTGAATAATGCCTTATGTTCTGCTGTGTATGTGGCAATATTTTTTCTTTTTCTGCCTTTTTTCTTTTCCTATTTTTTTCTATTTTCTATTTAAGTTTTAGATAAATAAAAACATTTTTAAAAAGCTTGCTTAAGAAAGATTATAATTTGAACAAAGAGTGAGTTTTCTTTTGGAAGGGTAACACTTCCAAAATGTGTATTAAATCAAAAAGAAGAAAACCAGGATGATTGGCAGAGTGGCCTTGGTTCAATGCTTTGTCAGGTGGGGATAGGGATAAGCAGGAATTCTCTAAGTCTTACATTCTTACATAAAAATAATGCAGAACAAAAAAGGCAACAACAATCAATCAATAAACATTTATTAAGTACCTACTATGTGGCAGGCACTATAAGTGAAAGGGATTTTGAGAAGCACAGTTTGAGACTCTATTCTTACAGTAGAAGATTGGGATATACGTCCTTTAATTGCTCTTTTTAAAGGATTCAAAATGAAAAAGTTTATTCTTCAGCCTTTTTTTTTGTATTATACATGACAAAAGTTCTAAAACAGATAAATGAATACCCAGAAAGGCTCATGGCCTGCAAGGTCAATGTGATACTTAAGGGTGCAGTTTCTGGGAGTAGAGCCATCTAGGCTTTCTGAAAGTCTTATTTGATTGCTTGATTTTGGATGGCAGCAGGTAGCAGCTCCAAGCAGATTGCATTTCATTCCATTGAATTCATTTAATTTTGATAACATTTGCTAAATGTCACCATGTGCTCATTTATGGAAAAACGTGCATCAGAATTTTATAATTTTCCATTTAATTTAACAGAATAAATACCTAGCATGCACAAGACATTGTGTTGAATGCTGGTGAAACAAAGAATAAAAACCCTATAAAACAGCTTCTCATGGAGGTCATATTGATATAAACTGTATCCCCTTTAATCTTTGAGGGGAAAAAAGATTCAGCTCACATGGCTGAAGCTCACCTTGTACTACGTGAAAGAACAGATCTACAAGCTGGTCAAGAAGACCTGATGCCCTCCTAGATTGGTGTGATCCTTAGGGATTCTCATGGTGCGGCACAACTTTGTAACTGGTAACAAAATTTTGAGAATTCTAAAGCCCAAGGGATTTGCCCATGACCTTTTTGAAGATCTTTATCACTTGATTGCGAGAGAGGTTGCTGTTTGAAAGGATCTTGAGAGAAACAGAAAGGATAAGGATTCCAAATTCTGTCTGATTCTGAATGAAACTCGAATTCACTGGTTGGCTTAGTACTACAAGACCAAGAGAATGCTCCCATCTGATTGGAAATATGAATCATCTACAGCCTCTGCTCTGGTTGCATAAATATTAATTTATATAGTAAAATAATAGAAGTCATATTTAACTGGAAAAAAAAAAACCAGGTTATCCATAAACCCAGAGAGATTTCAGTCATATTTTGTAAAAGACACCGGAAGGGAGATTCACCCCTGACTATGGCACCTTTAATCTCCCAGCTCCCTGATTTTTACACCCTTTCTTATAGCCCACAGGAACAAATCCTTTCTCCTGGCTGGTTTCAAACACCCTCAAGCCAACTTTTAACTGTTAAACCTCCCCCTCTCCTGAAGCCTGTTCAGAGAAGGGGCACATAGGTAGGGGAGATTGTTTTCAAGTTGCTTTTGATCTTTGTTTACATCTTTACTAATTGGGTAGAAGCTTCTCTCTGCAGGACTGAGAAGGCTCAAGAGGTATCAAGGTGCTTGCTCAAAGAGATCATACCTTGCTTAAGCCTGCCTAGCTCCTTGCAAAGTGATAAATGGTTCAGCTTTTACTTCTCAGAGGTTTCAGAGTACTCCTGTGAACACTCTGGAGAAAGAAAAATAAAATAGCCTGAGTCATTCTTTCTCTCATTCTCACTCTTCTTCCTAACTCTTTCTCACTCCAAGGATAAGAACTTTGTTCCTATCATTTTCCCTCCAGTTTTTCTTGATGTCATTCTATTGGCCCTGCCCTTAGTTAACTCCTCATTAGCCTTTCAGCTTGGGTGCTCCATGGGCAGTGGGGGTGTTCAGGATTGTTGGGTGGGCCATCAGCATCCTCAAGGCAGCCCACAGATGGGACCTGATGCATTATTTGCAAAGGCTCCATTCCCAAATGTCACCATCTCCACACGACAATACCCTACTTTTAATCTCCTTGTAAGATTTGTCTCCTCCAGGCTCCAAGTAAACTTCTAATTACTCCTTCAGCCTAAAGATCATGGGACACTCTACATCTCCTGGTCTGAGCTGCTGCTATCTTCAGATCTCACACTTCCCTTCCTGGCCTGAGCCTCTGTTGAACATAGGGACAACTCTTTGACTCTGGTCAGCTAAAAGCAATTACAGAAGATGAGACCTTTGTCCTTTTGCCCCAGATGAATTTGGGGTTACTGCTTGAGGGGAAAATGATGTGAACCAGTGGTCCTCAAACTTTTTAAATAGGGGCCAGTTCACTGTCCCTCAGACTGTGAGAGGGCCGGACTATAATAAAAACAAAAACTCACACTCTGTCTCTGCCCCTCAGCCCAATTGCCATAACTGGGTGGTCCGCATAAATGTCCTCAGCGGGCCTCATCTGGCCCACGGCCGTAGTTTGAGAATCCCTGATGTAAACTGTCTCCCTGATCTTTGGGGGGAAGGGTCAGAAAGGCCCTGATGTAAACTGTGTCCCCTTTAATCTTTAGGGGAAGGGTGTCCTGAGTCTCAAACCCTCCTGGCCTCTGGGAGGGGTCTCATCCTCCTATAAGGGAAACTCCCACATAATTAATCTCATTTAATTGGAAATCTGGGTCTGGACCATGGTCAGTGTCCTCTATTGAGTTGAAGATTACTCCTTCAAACTGCTCCCCAGCTCAGGGCTAGGGCAAACTCTATATAACCAGGGACCTGCCAATCCAATGCTGCTAATTCCTAATCAGGAATGAGTTGCTTCTCAGTGTAAACTCCTCTTAGCAAAAATCCTAACAGGAATTTGCCTGTTAAGAAAGTTGTCTTCTTAGCGTAATAAATTCATTCTTGCTACAAACCTCTTGCCTATATTCATTGCGATTGCGAATTCTTGCCAGGGGGATCCCATTGCTGTCAGGGGATCTCTCAACCCTCGTTTCTCACACCTCAACAATATTCTGCTTGAGAGGCTAAACGATGAATGCAATAAGTATAAATGTAATGCAATTTAAATTGAGGGCAGAGGGAGCATTAACATCTGAGATGGGAAATCAAGGAAAGATTCATAGAAAAATTAGGACAAACTGAGCATTGAAAGAAGACAAGAATTCTGAAAGCAGAGAAAGGGTTCCTTTCAGGCCGGGGGGAGACTATGTGAGAGTAGTATACAAAGGCAAGAATTATAGGATCATGTTTGGGAAATATAAAGAAGATGTTTAGATGAATATGAAAAAGACTTAGGAAGGATGATAAGAGCTACATTGCTAGTAACTGAAGAATTGTATTTTATCCTGAAGGGAATGGGGAGATATTGAATATTTTTGAGCAGGTGAATGACCAAATTCTAATTTAGATGAATATTTTCACTTTCTTTTTCCTTGGTGAAAGGATCATTTATTACAAATGTTCCTCTTCTGTCCCTGTCCATAGTAGAGTGATCAGAATAGAGTGAGGGCCTTAGATGCCTGGTCATGTAGAGAACTTGCTGAAAGAATTCTTTTAACCTTGAAAAGAGAATATTTAGGATAGATATGGTAGTTGTATTCAAGTATTTAAATAAAAGTAATGGCTACCATTTATATAGAACTTTTAGGTTTGTAAAGCACTTTATACAAATTATCTAATATGATTCTCACAGCAATCTTGTAAAGTAGGTGCTTTTATTCCCATTTTACAGGAGAAACTAAAGTTGAGAAGAGGTTAAGGGATTTGTCTAGCATCACATAATTAGAATGTAACTAAAGCAGGATTTTATGTAAAGTCTTCCTGACTTGAAGTCCAGAGAGTTAGCCACTATCCTGTCTAGTTTTCTCAAGGGTATGGCATGTCAGTTTAATTAAATATTTATTTATTTGGAAAAAGCATTAAAAGTGCCCTGTTTGGTCCCTGATGGCAGAACTACAAGAAAGAGGATGGAGTCCAGAAAGTAACTTTCAGCTTAAGATAAAGAAAAACTTTCCTAGGAAGTGTTGAATTCCCTCTGACTAGAGTTTTTCAAAAAGAAGATGGATGGGGGTTAACTAGGTGGCATAGTGGATAGAGCATCAGCCCTGAAGTCAGTAGGACTTCAGTTCAAATCTGATCTCAGAAACTTAACACATCCTAGCTGTGTGACCCTGAGCAAGTCACTTAACCCCAATTGCCTCAGCCAAAAAAAGATGGATGAAGACTTATTGTTTATCATGTAGAGGGAGTTCTTTTCCAGAAATGATCTATGAGTCCTTAGTCCTTTCTTTGTGCCAACTTGGACTAGAAAATGATTCATTGTCACTTTTTCCTTGGATTCCCCAATTAGTATTTATTTTGATGTGCTATTTTGAATTGCTTGGAAGAATTTTGTGGGGGAAGAAGGAAACCTGCTATACTTCTCTCTTGGCTACTCTGCCATCTTGCCTCTGCATCTGCCTATTTATTTTCTTCATCTAAAAGAAGTTCTTAACAAAGTCTCTTAAAAAGACTACATTGACAGAAAGACTTAGGCAAGCTTAAAACTAGAACTCTATTAACTACTGTGATCCTCTCATAGGAAACTGGGATTTAACTATGAAAGCATGAAATAATTTGAAGGGTGGCTGAGTAGGAAATTTACATTTCATCTCTCTCTGGAGAGATGTTTCATGGAAAGCCAGACTAGGGTGTGAGCTGCTCTTATCTGAGTAGTTATCTTATCTGATGCAGAAAAGTTTTCTTATTATCAGTTAGTTATGAATCATGGACCACAGATCTCCAACTTCTTATATTCATTCATTGTCTTTAGACTGGACACATCCACATCCAAATAGTGTCACTATTTGGGTACCTGTGCTCAGATAAAGAAATCTATAAAAGAAGAGGCAGCCAGAGATTCAAGATCAAACTCTATTATTTGAGTTCCCCAATTTAGATGTTATGTGAGATCAGTTGCCAAGTGACCAGCTTGGGGAAAGGGCAACTCTTTCTTTGATCTTTTTATAAGAGAAATTTGAATATTCCTGACACAATTCAGGCCAGGAAAAGAAAAGAAAACTTAAGAGTAATTCACTCCCCATTAAAACCCCACAGCTTCATGGGATCTTCCTGTCTAGTGGACAATAAAAATATTATTCTGTCATACAAACATATTTATCATCTTTAGCAATAAATTACATATAGTCAGCTATAAGCAACCAGGGACTTTTTCATCCCTAAAGTGTCCATTTACTGATCTAGTGCATTACTGACCAAAAGCAGGCAGAGCAGCTCTGAAATGCCCATTTACAAATACATTCAGAGTTCCTTACATTCTGCCTCCAACTTGCATAGAGTCTAGGATTGTAGACGTGATAGTCCAGTTGTACTCTGTCTTGGTTAGCCCACATTTAAAATATTACATTCAGTTCATTGGCTCATCAGATCATAGATTCCAAGAAGGAAGGGAATTTAAAGGTCATTTTATAGATGATTTGAGACTTAAACCTAGGAAATAATTAATTTGGTCAAGGTCAAACAAGTAGTGAAAGAGAAAGGATATGATTTCAGTAAGGAAGGATGATGGGGTCACAGATTTAGAAGTAGAAGAATGCCATCTAATTTCTCATTTTATAGATGAGAAAACTGAGGTCTAAATAAAGTCACATGATTTACACAAGATTACAGATAAAGTAAGTGACAAAAGCAGGATTTGAACATAGGTTTTTCTGGCTCTGAAACCAGTATGATTTCCATAATTCGGTATTATTTCTTGGATTTGGTACCATGTTTTAGAAATGCCCTTGACAAGCTAGTGGATATTCAGTTGCATGAGCCAGAATAATTAATGACTTTGAGTTCATGCTAGGTTGGAAGACCTTGAGAACATTAACTTTGAGAAGAGAAGGAAATTCTGCCTAACAATTAGAGCTATCCAAAAAGAGATGGGGTGCCTTATAACAGCTGATTTTCCAATCAGGATTCCCAATGAGGATTGGAGGACTTTGAACAAAGAATGTCCAGGATGATGTATATGGGATTTTTATATAAGTACAATTGAACTTTATTACCTCTGACATCCTTTTAACTTCAAAATTTTGTGCTTTATCACTTAAGATCTAGTTAAAGTGTTACCTTCTCAGTAAAGGCTGCTGTAATTTACCTTCTTTTTCTTTCCATGATCCCCATTTCAATAAATGATCATTTCCCTCTTAAATGGCATAATTTTTTTGATTCCTATATATTTTGTAATTCTAACTTTTATTAAACTTTTTTGGGGGGAGGAGAGGGTTGTATATTGTTTATCATTCCTACTTGATTAAAAAATCCATGAGCTATTTCACTATTTCAGTCTTAATAATGCAGTGGTCTATGCCTAATTAACACTTAATTTGTATTTTTATATTTAACTCTCACATACTATCTTGTATATGCATGTGTATACACCATATTCCCTAGTAAAATATAAACTTCCTGAGAGCAAGATTGCTTTATTTGTTTTATTATCTATCTAGTAGTACTTAACTACTAATGTCTTGCACATAGTAGGTATTCAATAAATATGTATTGAATAAATAAATGAAGAGTCAACAGTTTCTTTGCTTAATTCTTTCTGTGCTCCAAAACTTATTTTTTAAAAAAATCTATCACTATCAAAGATATATAGCTAATTCAAGTAATTAAATTAAAAAAATAAATTGAAACCAGATGCAATATACTCAGCTCTATATGATCAAAAGTCTTCTTATAAAGAACTTAAGTTCCTTAGGATGCTCAACTACTCTGGAAAATTAATTTTTTTTAAACAATGTTGACATGCAGCCACTTCTGTGGGTAAGAGGGATAAGACTTCCTGTTTTTAGCTTTTTCCACAATGGGCTAGATCTTTGTTTTTGTACAGTGATTCAATGAGACATATTGCCCTGGAATCATTAAACAAGTATTTTTAATTAGAAAAGCTGGAAACAAAACATGAGGGATTTTTTTTTTTTTTGGTAGTGTGATGTTTCAATATTCAATACTGTTACCATTTCCCCAAGTGAAATTGGAAACAGATGACCTGGCTTTGAGTATTAATTATACTTACTAACCATGAATGGATGAACTTTGTTATCTTTCCTTATCTGGATATTGAGTTTGATGAGTCAACAAGTCTAAGTACTTAAGTTTCAATGTGTAAATCACCACTTCTGGGAAGTTGTACTAATTACTTAATTTAGTTTGAGATTATCAAGGGACACTAAATACAAACTATTCAAAGAAGACTTGAGAATTATTTAATGTGAATGTATTACTTTATGAATTTACTTGTGAGTTTTGAATGACTTAAGGATAGTTAAATTACTCTTTTTGTTACTTGAAACTCAAACTCAACATTTTCTTCCATCATTAACTGTGTTGCTGCAGTGGATAGAGCATTGGGTTTGGAATTAGGAAGACTCATTTTTCTGAGTTCAGATTTGACTTCAGTCACTGACCAATTATGTGACCCTGGTCAAATCAATTAACCTTGTTTGCCCTAGGTCCTTATCTGTAAAATGAGCCAGACCACAATGGTAAACCACTTTAATATTTTTGTCAAAAAAAAAAAAAAAAAAAACAACAAACCAACCCAAAATGGCATCACAAAGAATCAGATACTATTGAAATAAATGAACAACAAAGAGTTAGTGATTAACTATTTGAAAGGCTTGGAAGGATAGAGATTGCTTCCATTTCTTAGAATATATTAAGATAGAATATGGGCCTATATAGTTAAATTATAGAGGGAATATTTGTCCAATAGGTATACATAATAAAATGAAGATAATCAGAGACTCTAGAATAGAAAAGCAGCTCATGATTTCTCTGGAATAGTGTTAATATGTTTATATGGTGAGATGTTTAGTTTCTATAATCTGATTTTCTTAAGTATTGATTTTTTGATAGTTGAAATGCTTGAAAACATAAATAATACTAAAATTTTTAGGATTTTTTATAGACAAAATTATTTATCACTTAGGAGCATAAAATAATTGATTTGGCTTGCTCACAAAGTTATAATATTTTCTGTATTTATGAATATGAAGAAAGTTTGAAAATATTAAAAAGTCACCTTTTCCTTAATGAAATTTTGACAATTTGATTTTTTGGGTATCTATCTTTTCTGTTGTTCAAATTGAATTGATTGATTTCTTAGACTTTTAAAAGGACACATCTTTGCATTTTTAAAATTATCTAATAAATTTTCTCTTGATTTGATCCAAATCTCCTTTGATATTCCAAATTTCTTTTTTTTGTTCTTGTTTTCATTTTTTTCTAATTGCAACTCAATTTATTAACTTCCTTTTTTGTGAATATATTTTAAAAGCCACATATTTCCCTTTCAGGAGTGTTTAGCAGCCTCTCATGACCTTTGAAAGATTGTCTCACTGTTATAAATCTATTTAAAGAAATTATTTATTACTTTTGTGATAATTTCTTTGACCCATTTATTATTTGGGAATTCATCTTTTTTATTAATTTCCATAGATCTATATCTTTTACTAATGTTTCCGATGTTAGTTATTACTTTGTAGAATTATTATTTATAAACATACACATTATTTATTTCAAAAAGTGTTCTTTATGATTTCTTTATGCTTTAGAACATTATAAATTTTTGTGAAGGTACTGATACACCTGAGAAATAAGTAATTCCTTATTATTCCTATTCAATAATTACCAAAGGTATTTCAAATGCTAATTTTACAGCAGTCTACTTGACTCTATATTTTCCTTCTTGATTACTTTATAAGAATTTTTTAGTTCTGAAAGATAAATATTAAAGTCTCCTATAACAATTGCCTTGCTATTAGTTTCTATTTGCAATTTGACATACATTTAAAGTAATGCTTTAATTGTTTATAATACTCTTAAACATAAAGTAGTTTCAATGTTTACCTCTGTTAACATAACTAATTTTTATTGTGACCTTATCTGAAATTATGATTGTAATCCCTGCTTAAAAAAGATTATTTGATACATTTGGACTGGCTCCTCATTTATAAACTGTATATTTCTTTATGTTTTATATATATTTCCTATGTGCTGCAAATTATTGAGTTTTATTATCCATTCTATTATTTTCTTTCACTTAGAGTTTAAAACATTCATAGAAAATTATAATTTTAGTTTGTATTTTCCTTCATTGACTTCTCATTCTTTTTTACTTCTTTTAAAATCAGCATGTGATCTCTGAAATGATTTTTGTATATTGTTTTGATGTCTGGTTTCCTTTAAAAAAATCCATATCCTATCCCACCAATTAGCCTATTCAATCCCAAATCCCTCAAAATTATTTTAATTGTATTTTTTTCTTTCTTTTTCTCTCTATCTTTTGTCCTTTTTCAACCTATGAAGTCACCAGTCAGGAAAGCAATTTTGATTCTAATGTTCATATTTTTTTGTCTTTTTATTTTTTTTCTTTGTGAGCTATAATTACATTATTAATTTTTGCTTCAATTTTTATTGCACATCTGAAACATTCTATACATTCTTATAAATTGTTTAGTTATCATTTTGAATGATTTCACTGTGATTCAATACTTTCCCTTTTCTCATGTCTTTTATGGGTCTATTTCTTTTACTTCAGACAATATTTATTATATTTGCTATCTTTCTGATTTTTTTTTCCATGTATTTTGTTATCAGAGTCTGCTGGTTTTCTTGTAATGAACTTGTTCTTTTGTGTTATTATTTGCATTTATTTCTATTTTAAATGATAGAAAAGATCTGATCTCAGCTATTTCTTTTTCTCATTTTGTAAGGTCTCATCCTTTAATCATTTTATTTTTTCTTTAATTTATATAGTGCCCTTCCAGCTTTTTTGGGATACAGAAACAGGAGTGGACTTACAGCCAATTGTTCATTTGGCCTTTCTGCCAGAAGTCTTTGCCCTGTTAAGTGGAAAGTAGCATGATATAGTGAGAAGGATCAGGAATGGGAGAATATGGGTTTTGATCCCAACTCTACCATTTACTATTTTTGTCAATTTAGACTAGCTACTAAACCCTGCTAGGCCATAGTTTTCTCATTTGTTAAATGAGCAGGTTAGATTCATTAACCTTTAAAGTCCCTTTCAGATCTATATCTATGATCCTTTGAGCCTGACATATAATTGATATTGAATATATTTTGGGGCTTCTACCTTACATCTGCACTCATATCTAACCTGCTAATATTATTCAAATTCAAGATCCCTTTTTTTGATGAGGAATGTGCAGATCTGAAAGGATATGTCACTTTTGGGAGGAGATCTTAAGAAGAAATTGCAGAGCAGTCATGTGGGACCTGTGTGGTGTGGGGTCTTATGATGTGAGGTATACATATGGTGAAGTTTGTTAGAGTAAATTTAGTAATATGGCTTTATGTGTGTGTGTGTGTGTGTGTGTGTGTGTGTGTGTGTGTGTGTGTGTGTGTGTGAAGGTATTATCCTATGAGTTGTAAGAACTTTTTTTCTTGTCTTTTATTTGTTATTTTATTTGAAATGATCTTTGCTGTTTCAAGGGGGATAAGATTGGAAATTGTGTTTTGAAGCCTTTTGTTGTTCTGTCATCTTGATGACTATCTTTTCCTAATTTCTCAGCAAGAAAAAATTCTTATCATTCATTCATTCAACTTATATTTAATAAATACCTATTGTTCACTGAGTGGTGTAATAGACATAAAGCTAATGTAAGATATAGGCCCTGTTCTCATAGAGCTTACTCTACATAAGAAAACAAGTCATAAACTAGAAGAGTACTAATATGAAATATTATATGATAGGTGTATCACAGAAGTGTAGAAGAATGTTTACTAGAAATAAAGACTCTCTCCTCAAATTTTTAAGATTTAAAGTCAGAGGATCTGTGTTCAAAATTCACCTCTATCACTTCCTGCCTATATGACATTAAGTGATATATATCACCTCTCTATACTTTTCTTATTCATAAAATTAGGGATCAGAGTAAATGATCCAAAAATATTGTTCCTACTTTGGCAAAATGACATATTTGTTTATATGTATAGTGAACTTATTTGCTACTCTTATATCATGATACCTCTTATTTATGACAACTTCTAAGTGGTATATCCTAGACTTAAATTTGTCTTCTCTATATAGCAAATTCAATGTAAGATGGCTCTGTCTTGGACTCAATCAAGAGCATTTAGTTACTGATGTTCCATGTCCTGTAATATGCAACTTAGAGGAACCCAAGTTTTCTCTGCATCACCAGTGCAGAAATTACTTTAAAATGAACATTATTGTTTTGTCCTTCACTTTGGGATCCCACGGAAGCCATAACTTCCTTCCTTCCTTCCTTCCTTCCTTCCTTCCTTCCTTCCTTCCTTCCTTCCTTCCTTCCTTCCTTCCTTCCTCCTTCCTTCCTTCTTCTCTCTCTCCCTTCCTCCCTCCTTCCCTCCCTCCTTCCCTCCCTCCTTCCTTCCCTCCTTCCCCCTTCCTTTCCTTCCTTCCTTCCTTTCTTCCTTCCTTCCTTCCTTCCTTCCTTCCTTCCTTCCTTCCTTCCTTCCTTCCTTCCTTCCTTCCTTCCTTCCTTCCTTCCTTCCTTCCTTCCTTCCTTCCTTCCTTCCTTCCTCCCTTCCTTCCTTCCTCCTTCCTTCCTCCTTCTCTCTCTCCCTCCCTCCCTCCTTCCCTCCCTCCTTCCCTTCCTTCCTTCCTTCCTTCCTTCCTTCCTTCCTTCCTTCCTTCCTTCCTTCCTTCCTTCCTTCCTTCCTTCCTTCCTTCCTTCCTTCCTTCCTTCCTTCCTTCCTTCCTTCCTTCCTTCCTTCCCTTCCTCTTTCTCCTTCTCCTTCTCCTTCTCCTTCCCCTTCTCCTTCTCCTCCTTCTCCTCTTCCTCCTCCTCCTCCTCTTTCTCTTCTTTCTCTTTCTTCTCCTCTTCCTCCTCCTCCTCCTAAATTCGAGCTGGTAAGTGTTTGAGGTAGTAGTCAAATTCAAAATTCTGTCCACTATGCCATCTAGCTGCTTTTACAGTAGGAGAAATTGAGTCTGAAAGAAGTCAAATGGCTTGCCTAGAGGCACACAGCTAATAAGTCTTTGAGGCAGGATTTAAACTCAAATCTTCCTGATTTTAAACCCCAAATTCTCTCCACTGTGCCATTCAGGAGCTTCTACCTATGATTTTGCTACTTCAACCTGATATATTCCTCTTTTGGTATCTTTTCCCCAAAAATCTCTGAAACAGTCCCAGAAATCCTAATTTTATAAAGTTGGTGTTGGTGGATTATGGGGAAGAATTTTTCCTCTCAGTGATGATGCTGATACAGGATCACAACTTAAGAGCACCTTAAGATTTTCCATTCATGGTCTCATTGGAGTCATAGAACAACCTAGTGAAGTTGGAATTATAGGTTCTATTATCACCATTTTACAGGTAAGGAAACTGATCCTCAGAGAAGTAAATGAGTTGTCCATAGTCACACAGTTAGGGCCAGAGGAGAGATTTGAATTCTCATCTTCCTGACTGCCTCATGCATATTATAGATTGAGATGATAGTGCAAACCTCAGCACCTTATATAAAGGCTAGCTATTGCCAGCACACATTATTAGGAAAGTCTAAGTTCAGAAATCTGCTACAAGATTAATTGTTCTCAAGCCACAGGGTCTTTGAATGTAAAGCTTTACAAGGAGCTGAGAAGATTATAGTCTTTATGCTGATGAAAAACTGCACTAATTTTGCTAGGACCTGACCCTCTGGTTCCAGGGAGTCTAGCTATTTCAGAACTGTTCCTTAGATGACACATCACAATGACGCTCTTGAAAGCCTGATCAGCTGCACATCAGGTGTCTGGCCATCCTGCATTTCCTTAACAGCTCTAAGCTATTTCCCTGAAATTTAAAACGACTTTGGAAACTTGGGGACTTTGACTTTTCTGTCAATCATCTCTGGCCTTCGGATAGTGGGGCCGCCTGCCTTAACTCAAGTGTGGGAGGGCAGATGACTTCAAACACATGGATCATTCCCTGAGCCTCTGCTCCCTTCAGAGTGAAATCACAGGGTGACAGGTGCTCCAGCACCAAGTAACAGTGTAAGACTAGTGACACAGGAAGGAACTTGGCAAATGGAAGCCAGCTACCCACTGAGCAAGCTCATTAGGTTTCATGTGGTTCTCCAAATCTGCCTTCATTGTTCCTATGTGACCTATAGAGGCCCACCATCAGATAACCCTGAAGCATCATTTTCCCAATTGTCATTAAATGGGCTGAAAAGGTAGAGAGCATTACTGTGCATTAGCTCAGGAACCCACCCTGAACAGAAGTTAATGCCAGGATAAAAATAGAAGTCAATTAGATAATGTGTTCTTGAGAATCACTTTTTGATTGGTGAGGTGGAGCTTATTTGGAAATTAAAGGAAAATATGAAATAGCCCAATTAGACTACAGTTCCATTTTGGTGGGAAATATATATATTGTGCAATGTTTAAGAAATGGCTCTCCCCAACAATAAACAAAAATATATGCATGACATACTTTAAAATTTAATCTGCATTGTTAACATTTTCTCAATTAGTTTTTAGTAATAATAACCAATATTTAGAAGGTCTCTGCTATATGCTATATGCTATGCTAAATGCTTCACAAATATCCTCACAACCACCCCAGTAGATAGTTGCTAATATTATTTCTATTTTATAGATGAAGAAACTGAGGTACTTACCCAGTGTATTACCCAGAGTTAATAAATATTTGAGACCAGATTTGAACTCAAGTTTGAACTCTGACTCCAAGCTTGGGATGATATAATAAGATCTAACTTTTATTGATTGACAATTGTTGAAGTATAAATGCCCTGAATCTCAGAAACCATATGGATTGTGTACCCTTGTGCTGAATTGTATATGAATTAAAAATGGTATATTGATGTTAATTTCAAATAAAATGAATAAATTGCAATATCAAGTATCTATCAAAGGAAAACTCCTAGGGTTTAGTGTATGTTTAAAAGCAGAGGTTCTTAACTTGGGAGTTGTAACTAAGAATTAAATTTTTAAAATAGTTTTTTGATATAGTTAGTTTTATGTGTAATTATTTACATTTTATTTTATGCATTTAAAACATTATTCTGAGAAGGAAACCATGTATTTTCCATATTACCAAAGATTTCCATAATACAAAATAGGTAAAGAATCCTTGGTCTTGTTGAACCTGATGGTTTAGACATCCATATCCAGTAGTCATTAATTCTTAGGAAATGTCCTTATTGAAGCTGTAATTGCAACTGTGAGCTATAAAAATAGCTTAAAAAATAGGCCTATAGAAGGTGTGATGATTTGAATTGTTTCTCAATACAGAAAGCATTTCCCTCAAATGGAGAGCAGATTCTGATTAGTCATCAATTAGATAATGAAAAGCTCTTTTCCAAATATTCCCCTCCTTCCTATTTCTTACTGGGAAATATGGGCAATGATTTATTCTCTTTGAAATTTTATTAAAATGCAGCAATATTTAGGACTTCAGATTAGGGAGAAGTGGAGAGAGAAAAGACTTATATGATAAATTGTCAAGCAGCTTAACATAGATGCTAATTTTACATTTTTTTTGTTTAATTTTTATCTGTTACTACAGAAACTTCCATAAAGCTTTGCACACAGTAAATGTTTAATAAAAGTTGAGTTGAATTTATCATTGACCGAAATCACTTGTTCTTTCTCTTATTTCAGCCCCCCTCCCCACAGAGCTGTCTTGCTCTTACTTGTTCACTTCATTGTAAATAATCCATTTATGACAAACATGTTTCTGTTGAGTAGAGATTGGAAATTCTGACTCACCTCACTCTCCCTATTTTATTAATTACTCAGAATATTTTGCCTTCTAAGCATATGTTTAAAAGTCTGTGTCATACAATAGGGACTGAGGTCAAATTAAGTTACAAAGCATAAAGAAGAACTATAAGTGCTTTAAAGAATTGTATTGTCCTATTGTGTTTACTCAGCATTTTCCTTCGAGCTATAGAACATGAAACAATAGGGCAAGAGTCACATATCTTGTTAGTCAGAGATAGTATTTGAAACCAGGTCATCCTATATTCAAACTTATCCATTATGACATGCTGCATTTATAGGCATAAAATTTTATCCCTTTCATGTAGAAGAGCTTGGCTGTTGAAAGGGACAAAAAAGAAGCCTAGGTGACTAGTAGGATGGTGGTACTCTTGATAGTAATATAGAAATCAGGAAGAGAAAAGGATGGTGGAAGGGGAGGAAAGCTAATGAGTTCACTTTTGGAAATGAGTTGGAGATGTCTACAGGGCATCCAGTTTGAGATTTCTAATGGGCAGTTGGAAATGAGATAGAGGTCAGCATAGATATTAAGGCTGGATAATTAGATTTGAGAATCATTTGCATAGAGGCAATAATTGAATCTATGGGAGCTGATGAGCTCATTAGGTGAAGTAGCATAGAGGGAAAAGAGAATTCAGGACTTAGGTGAGGAGGACATTCAAGATCAGGTGAAAGATCCCACAAAGAAGACTGAAAAGATATAGTCAGTCAGAAGACAAAAGGAGTGGAAAAGGAAAAGATTTAAGATGAAAGCAGGTTTTGATCATTCCTTCATTTGCTTTATATTGAATAATTGTTATTATTATTCTTGTTTTATCTTATTAAGTAATCATTTCATATTTGAATCAACGGCATCAGTAAATTAGCAAAGATGACAAAAATGGAAATATTCAATGTTAGAAAGATTATGAAAAGAGAGGGACATTAATGGTTTATTAATGGGACTGTGAAATAATACAATTATTCCAGAAAGCAATTTGGAATTATACAAATAAATTGCCTAAAAATGTTCATATCCTTTGACAGATTCTGTTGCTTGACATATATCCAAGTCACTGAAAAAAAAGAAACATTCTAGATACATAAATATACTGCAGTACTTTTTATCATAACAAAGAACTGGAAACAAAGTAAGTAGTTATATAGTGGAGAGAGACTAAACAAATTATAGTAGATGATTAAAAAGGAATAATACTATAATGTGACAAACATAATCAATGAAGAGAAACATGCAAAGATCTACACGAAATAATAGCAAAGTAAAGTAAATAGAGCCAAAAAAAAATAGGAATATAACCATAATGACAACACCAATGTTAATGGGGAAAAAACCAACTACAAGATAATATAAGATGAATATTACAAAATTACAAAGAGTAATCTTGGTCCCCAAAACACCTCTCCCTAATTCTTTGTAGAGATATGGGTTCCCCTGGTGGAGAACATAAGTAAAATTAGGTCTATTGATTGTTTTGCTCATTTTTTTCTTCTTCCTCTTTTTTCTTTAAAAAAATTTTTTTTATTATAAAGAACAATTCTGTGGAAAGAAGGATGAGATACATAGTGAAATCTAGGCAATCTAAGAACAAAATATATTTATAAAAATTTATTTTTAAATAGGAGTCAATGGTATCGTGACTACTGATTGTGTATAAATCAGAAGTACAATGGTAGGAGCTTAGGAGACACCATGTCATTGTCACCCCTAGGAATCTGAGAGAGAAGTTTTAGTCATAGCAGTATGGTGGTGGTCCTTTTTAGGGAACCCTATATCTAGTGGAATGAAGTTAAGTTGCGTTGAATAAACCAGACCAAAGATTGAATATAGGGAATTAAACCATGTTTGGACTATGTAAGAATAGAAAGAGGAGCTAGACCTGTGATTTCAAGATAAGAAAGGTAAGGAAGCTCTTTCTACTGTAGAAGTTGGTACCTTCTCTGCAGCTAGAATTGCCCAGAGCACAAAGAGGCAAAATGATTTGTCCAGGCTCACACAACCAGTATGTCAAAGGCAAGATTTGCATATATGTCTTTTTAATTTAGAGATCAGCTCTCCAATGATTATATTATACTGCTTCTCCCTCTCCCCTCTGACTCTCTCCTCCTCAAAAACTACTTCTCTCTCTCTCTCTTTCTCTCAAAGAGAACTGATGTTACTCTCTTAATAATTCATCCCCCAAACTACCTTTCATTGAACATCTGAGAAACTGCCTTCTCAGTTCTATTTTACTGTGGAGATTTGGGTCTAGTTTATGCTTAACGACCTATATACAGGGACTTGGGTATTCAGTCTTTGTTTTCCAGCCAAACCAAAGCAAAGTGCATTTAATCTCATTTTCCATTTTGTATACTTGGATGGCTTATAAAATGGCAGAACAATATAATGTCAGAATTATAGTTGATAAACCAGTTTCTCCTTTCCTCTCCCAGAAATCCATTGTAAAGGAACAATCAAAATTCTTGACATTGCAAGTTGGGCAGCTCTACAAAATTCATACAATGCTCCTGTTTTGCCTTAGGAAACATGGTAAAAGACTGACAAACTTTGGAGTTATAACTAAAATTTTTTAGAAGCTTCTTAGCATCTGAACAGTTTACATTGTTTTAGCTAGATAGCTAAATAGCACAGTGGTTTTGGATCTGAAGTCAATATGAGCTGAAACCTGGCCTCAGATAATTAGCTGTGTAACCTGGCCAAGTCATTTAGTCTGTCTCGGTTTCCTTATCTGTAAGAATAGCACCTATAATCTTCCAGGGTTGTTGTAATGATAAAATGGCATATTTGTAATGTGCTTTGCAAATCTTAAAACATTATATAAATTTTTATTTATTTTTCTTTTATTTGCTATTGTTCTGATACAAAACATGTCTCCTGTTAAAAAAGGAACCTTGCCTAATTACAAAATAAGATATCAACAACTCATTTGATTCAATAAGCATTTATTAAGTTCCTTCTATGTACCAGACATTATGGAATTTCAGCTTATCAAATTCAGCCCAACATACTAGCCTGTTAGATCTTTCTGAAACTTATTCTATATTTCAGTATGGGAGCTTTTCCCTCTTAGCTGTGTCATTTGACAATTTGACAAACATTTCATTTATACTTTTATCACTGAGAAAAATGCCCAGTATCACAGGGCCAAGCCCAGATGGATGCCTGGAGAACTCCAAAGGAGAACTTTTTCCAAATTGACATTTAGCACTTAATGACTACTCTTTGAATCTTGTCAGTCAATCAGTTCAAAAACCAACTAATTGTATTATCATTGAGTTTATATCATTTTTTTTTTCCCAAAGAAGGTCTTTTGTTAAATGTTTTTCTTAAATCTGCTTGGTTCCTGTCATGCTCTACCTAATATCATTTTTTGTCTATTTGCATGTTGTATCCCTATTCCTAGTAGACTATACACTCTTTGAAAAGAGTAAATGTTTAAAAAAAATCGTTGATTTCTTAGTGCCCAGAAGTATATTTAATAGTAGGCATTTAATGTGTTCATTCAGTCAAAAAGAACTGAATCTAGGTTGCTTTGAAATTCTTGTTCTCTACCCAATTGAATAAAAATATGTCTAAGAAATTGCAAGATACTTTTAAGTGAGACTAGAAATAGTTAAAATCCTTAGGATAATGGTATATTGTAGAGGCAAGAGCCTATGACACCACACAGGAATTTAGCAAGTCATCATCATTTCAGGCCCAACTCTCATTAGGTAGCTATATAGGTATATATATATATATATATATATATATATATATATATATATATATATATATATATATATATATATATATATATATATATATATATATATATATATATATATGTAGCAAATCACCTAACCTTTCTGTCATAATCCTCATCTGAAAAATAATTAGACTGGTTTGGATGAAATCTTATCTTGTGTTCAATCCTTATTATTTTTTCTTCTTTCTGAAATTATATTTACTTATCTTTGTAAATGATGTAATACTCTCAGTAAGCTTCATGAGGACAGAGACCTGCAGTTTTTTTTTTTTTTTTTTCTTTTTCCCTAGGGTCTAGTCCAGTATCTTTAGTATGTGTTCAAATTAATCCACAAACAGGTACTAAGTGCTTACTGTGCTAGGTGGCAGGGACAAGAATACATAGAATTAAACTATCCTGACCCTCAACAAGTTTATATTCTAGTGGGGAAGATATCTATATTTATCTATGTTAGGGGGAGAAGTGAAGGAGGCAGGCAAGCTGCCACTCGGATTGCCAAAGATGAATCCTGGACTCTGAAGTCTGGAGCCTTAAGTCTCTCTCCTCCTCCTCCTGTGGCAGAGTGACTTTGACCCCTCTCTCTTAGCCCTCCAATCCTTGCCTATGATTACCTCACCACCACACATTCAGCAAGCACCAATGGTGAAGAGAGCCATCACATCACCATCTTATCTAAATATATGTATATAGAACCATTATCTCACATAGAATAGGTGATTAGCCTTAAGTGCTCTGCTGTTTCAGATTCAAGTACACCTCAGAATTTCAGCCCTCTACAACTCTCTCTCTCTCTCTCTCTCTCTCTCTCTCTCTCTCTCTCTCTCTCTCTCTCTCTCTCTCTCTCTCTCTCTCTCCACACACACACACATACATAATTACATTTATATGTGTATATACAAATATATACTGTAATATTCTGGTTGGTTTTCTGGAGGTCTTTGGACCAGCCTTCTTTTAAGTAGAGTAATCACCACAAGAATAGCTAGAGATAAAGTCCAAATTCTTTATTGTCTCCTTGCCAGGGGCTTGGGCTAGCTTTCCAGAGGACCTTCCAACAGGCCTTGGTCTCAGTGGAAGAAATGCAGGACAGGCCAGCCACCACAGTGGTATTAGATGGAGTAAATGTCTGAGTCTGAGGACTTGTGCTCCAGCATTCAGCTACCACAAAGGTGGGAGATAGGATGAATGTCTCTGGCTGAGTTTGTCTCAGCTTATATTCTCTATTATAATTACATCATGTGAATCTTGTAGAATAGGTGTCAATCTTGTAGAAGTATATTAAGTACTAAGTACATGTACTGAACTAGAGAACTATTAATCACCATGCTAAACTAGATAACCATTGTCTTATCAGTTCCACTGAGTTAACACCTTGTTGTAAGAATTTATCCAGACTTCTAGCCCATTATACTATACAATTTAGCACAAATATTTACATATAAAATAAATATATTTATATGTAAAATATATGTAGCATAAATATAAAATTAATAAATACAAATATATGCAAAATTGTTAAATATAAGGCAGTTTTGGAAGGAGAAGAATAGCAGTTGTAGAGATCAAAAAGGCTTCATGCAGAAGATTATGCCCTGAAGGACATTTTAAAAGAAGAGAAGGCCTCTGTGAGGAGGAATTACATTATAGGCTTGAGAGACAGCCACTGCAAAGACAGAAAGATGGAAGAGGGAGTGTAGTATGTGTGAAAAAGAGAAAGAAAGCCAATTTGGCTGAAGTTCAGGACAGGGAATGAGGCTAGAAAGATAGGGTGAAGCCAGATTGTTAAGGACTTTAAAAGCTCAACAGAAGAGTTTGCATTTTATCCTCTGTCTTATTCTCACTCACTCTCTTTCTCCCTCTGTCTCTCTGTCTTTGTCTTTCTGTTTCTATCTCTGTCTCTATGTCTTTCTCCCTAAATACACATAGACATATACACATACTTTACATATTGTGTATATATGTAAATATATAAGCACATATTTATTACACACATACTTATATATATATATATATATACAGAGAGAGAGAGAGAGAGAGAGAGAGACAGAGAGAGACACACACAGAGAGAGAGAGAGAGAGAGAGAGAGAGAGAGAGAGAGAGAGAGAGAGAGAGACAGAGAGAGAGAGAGAGAGAGACAGACAGACAGACAGAAAGACAGAGAAAGAGAGAGGGGGGGGGAACCAGAGAAAGAGAGTAAGTCATTAGAATTGGTTGAGTAGAGAAATTACACAGTCAGGTCTGAGTTAGAGTAATATTACTTGGATAGCAATGTTAATGGATTAGAATTGAGGCAAGAAGACTAATTAGAGTGCTATTAAAATAACCTGAGGTAGTTGGGTTGTGCTGGGTCAGGAAACAGGAAGTCTCAGTGAGTTCAAATCAGGTCTCAAACACTCACTAGTTTTGTGACCTTGGTCAAGTCACTTCACCATGTTTATCTCAGTTTCCTTATCTGTAAAATGAGCTGGAGAAGGAAACACCATACCTTTGCCAAGAAGAACTCAAATAGGAGTGTAAAGACATGTACATGACTGAACAACAAACAATGTAATATAATACAGATATAAGATATAAGGGTGAGAGTAAGAAGTAAAGGATAATTCTGAGGTTTTTAACATGGAAAATTAGAAGGTATTAATGATGCTTTTGAAAGAAATAGGGAATTTTGGAAGAAGAAAAGATCTGAGAAGAGGTGAGGAGGGGAAGATAAAATGAGCATATATAAGGAAATGTAAAATATTTGCAAAATTACATTTTGACTCAATATTGTGTGTGTGTGTGTGTGTGTGTGTGTGTGTGTGTGTGTGTGTGTGTGTTGGGATGGGATGGGATGACCCTATTAGAGGAAAGGAAAACCTCTCTAAGTGTGGATACTGTCCTTCTTCTTGACCCAGGTTTTTCTTTACATATCCAAATGTGTTAATAATATGTTGATTCTGAGAGTTCAGTCATTATTAAAAAAAGAAAAAAAAAGTTTTGTGAAATCAAAAATAGCATGATGTAACACCTGGGGTTATTACAGACCCCACTTTAAAGGTCTTGGTCCCAGAGTAACATCACCAGAGATTTGAGTAAAATGAATTTTTTCATGGCTTGGCTCAAGACTGTTCACCTTAGGACACACAAACTCTTGTTGAATGTAATTTCCTCCCAAGAGATTATGTCAACAATTGGGCCAACACAAAGAGGACATTGAAATCAATGTTTAAATACAGCAGTGATAGTGACAGGGCCAGTTTTGATGGTGAAATCTGATTATGTAGCTAGGTTATTTACTTTTTACCTTCATCAACTGAAACTGAATTATAAATAGCTCCAAACAAATTTGACATTTAATGTCCTTGGTGAAAACATCGCTTTGGAATTTAGCTGCATCATTTGGTGGCTATGAAAGCTCAGGAAATTTGCAATCCATTTTCTTCTGTCCAAAGGTATTGCAATGCCTGCCTATTTTTTCTTGAATAAAACATATTTTTAAGGGAGCATCTTTTAAACCTTGTTCTGTGAAATCCTATTGTTCTATACAATAGTAAGAATAGGGGAAGCTCCATGAAAAAATGTTGACACTAACAAAATTTTCTTTTGAAAATATTAAAAATGAAAATGGAGACACAGAATGATGTGATAGAATGTGTTGATCTTAGTGTCAGAGAACCTTAGGAAAGCCACCTAACAGGCATATGACTTTGGGGTATTACTTCCCATTTCTGAGGCTGTGAAATGGGAATAATACTTAACAATTATACAATCTTATTCCTACAGCTGGCAGGGAGTATAACATCTGTCTCCTAGGCTTTTTAATGTTTTCTATGTCATAGACTTCTTTGACCATCTGGCAAAGGCTATAGATACCATTTTAGAATAGTCATTGTTAAATTATTTTTCGGTAGTCTGATCCTTTATGACCCCATTTGGTGGTTCCTTGGCAAAGAACTGGACTGGTTTATGGTTTACCTTACTTTTTACAGATGAGGAAACTGAGACAAATGGAATGAAGTGACTTGTTCAGGATCACACATCTAGTAAGTGTTTGAAGCTAGATTTGAATTCCAGGACCAGCACTCTATCTATTATGTCACCTTTTCAGAAGAAAGTTTTGCAAATGTGTAAAATAAAAGACATGAAATTACAAAGCAAAGAAACTATAATAATTTCTTATCATAATTAATTATATATAATAAAACTAATAACCATAATTAATATAATTAAAATAATAATCTTATAGAGCTTTGTAGAATATTGATTTGTTGAGCAGCTTGCTCAATCACAAAATCCATAAATGTTAAATGTAAGATCTATACCTAGGTCTCCTTGATGATGAGTTGGATCTCTATGTACTATGCCATACCATCCCTTGATAAAATATAATCATCTAGAGTACAACCATGACAGAAGTAGATCTGAACTCATGTCCCCTATTACAGGACCAGTGTTCTTTCCACAACAGCACCATACTACCTCCTTAATAAGCTGAAAATGCTATATATATGTGTGTATTATATATATATGTATATATTATATATACATACACACATATTTATATCTCTATCTATCTATCTATCTATCTATGTATCTATCTATGTATGAGAGGCAATGTGAGTGGATAGAAGTATGGCATTAGCACCATGAAAACCTGGATTTAAATCTGTCTACATATATTGGCTATATGAAACTGGGCTAGTAAGCTAACTTTTCAGTATTCTAGACAACTCTTACAAGACTCATACATTGCCAAAAATTGTTCACTTGCATTGGTGGATGGACCATCTTCGTTCACGTGTTCCCTATACCAGTGAAATTACAGGACTAATCCTTATCTTTATTTTTACATAGTAGAGCCATCAATAATAAGACCTTCCAAGTATAACAGGTAAAGTCTCCCATTGAAATAATATCACAAGAGGTGTTTCCTCTCTTTTTAAAGAGTGGGGATAAGGTTTTATTATAATGGGCTTGTTTGCTTCAATAACCTTTATGATTAGTTTGAGGAATGATTGTACACACATTATTGGTCTTGTATGGAGATCTGAGTCTCCCTACATCTATTCTTTACTTTCTCTGAAAAGAAACTGTCTTCCCCCTCTTTAAAGGCAGAAGGAGCTCTCTTTATTGACTCTGTTTGCCATCATTAATCACTGAAATATGTATGATGGCCATCAATTTGTATATTGTATATATGTGCATACATGCATTGTATGTACAATCTGTATATTGGTAATGTATATTACTATAGATATATATGTCATATGTCTATAAACATAAAGAAATATATAATGCATATAACATACATATACGTATGTATCAGACATATATATTTGTTTGCAACAAACAAAATAACAAACAGTTGTAGCATCAAAATTGAATGGATTATAATTAGGGTAACCAAAGTATCAGTAGCCAGTCTTTGTTGAAAGAGACAGACCATCTATTTCTCCATCTTTCTCTTTCTCTTGACACTGAGCAGGAAGAGGACCAATAAGCTATCTCTCAACAGTTTATGAAAGATATATGCTTTCCCATAAGCCCTCTGTTGTCAGACAAGAGATGGAGAAGACAAATCCAGCATGCTTCACTACTTCTTGGGAGACAAAGTGGATTGTTACTTACTTCCCTATCTTTGTCATCTGTAACTAAAAATTAACAGAGAACAGGGGAGTAGGTACCCTGGACAGGATCAGACATATCATTCTATATCAGAGAGCTGCCCCTCAAGATGGATGCTCTGCCTCTTTCTTCTTCTCTGAAGTCTCTCCCATGAAGAGTTCCACATCATCTAAAATGGTGAAGTCTGAGAATCTGCTCTGCTTATTACAGACATTTCTAGAGTCTTTTGTCTCTATGGCAACATTCACAACACAGGTGGTATGTACAGAAATACTGTTACATGCATCAATTTTGTTCTGCTATGAAAATAAGTTGAATACAGTTTTTTGCTTTAAATTTCCTTTTTACAAGGGGCTTTCTGTACTCCCAAATCTCCTGTACCAACATAGGTTTTGTCAATACATTTTAAGGACAAAAGTGGTTGCATGACTAGATTAATTTGAGAAATAATTGATTTAGAATGCTCTTGTGAAGAATCCAAATCAGAAATCTATGAATCTACCAAAACTTGTCAGAAAAAAAATTTTGGACAAAAAACAACTCCTTTCTTATTTTCATCATTGAAAATGTTTTTTTTTAAAAAGCACATAGAATCAACAAAACAACTAATTCAAGAGGGAAAAGGAATATTTCACATTCCAGTTATCAAGACTCAGAACTAGTCTTTTGCAAAAAATGTAAATAAGCTTAGGTTGTCTCATTGATCTTTCTACTTCTACCTTCTCTGTGTTTCTTATTGCTTCCAGCTTTGCATTTTTATTCTCTCCTCATCTGGTTTTTAGATCTCATCCTTTCAAAAAAGGTACTTACAGTTTCGAAGAGAAGCTAAGATTTCTTATTTGTAAAATGGGGAAGGTCAGACTTAATGCTAACTAAGGCTCTTTCCAGCTCTAACATTCTATAAAATTGGTGTTTTTCACTTAGATGTATATTTCATGTATCTAGGCTTTAACTTTCTTATATGTAAAATAAGACAATTGCACTAAATAATAGATTTATATAATTTGAGAGTTGAAAAAAGATTTCAGTAGTCTTGTCTAATCTGTACACAAAAGGAATTCCCAGTATAACATATCCCACAAAAGGTTGTCTAACCTCTGCTTGCAGACTCATTTCTAGGCAATATTTTTTTTTTTTGGACAGATCTAATTTTTAGGAAACTTTTTTCCTGACTAAATCATTCTCCACTGCTTCTGGTTTTGTCCTTTAAGGGAAAATGGGACAAATCTAATCCCTCTTTCACATATTCAAATATTTGGTGATATCTGTTGTATTCCACTTGATTCTTTTCTTATTTTACCTAAACATTCCTAGTTCCTTTAATTGCTCTTCATATGGTATAGTTTTGAGACCCTTTACCATTTTGGCTGCTCTCCTCTGAGCTATCTTCAGCTTTTCAGTGTTCTTTTAAAACTGTGATGCCCAGAACTGAACATAATACTCCAGTATTATGGAGTTCTGATGAGGACAGAATGTAGTGGGACTATCAAGTCCCAGTTCCTGGAAGCTATGCTTCTCTGAATGCATCCCAGCATTGCATTAGCTGGTTTTTTTTTTGCTACTTAATTATACTGCTGACTCATATTGATCCCTAAAGTCTTTTCTGACTTTAATATTATATCAAATTGAGGCAACATGGCATAATGGAAAGAACTCTGGATTCAATTTTAGGAGAGCAAGGTTCAAGCCCAGGTTTAACATAGATTAATAACAGCATACTGAACAAGTCACTTATTTTAGCCTTAGTTTTCTAATCTTAATTTAACTTGAAATTACTCACCTATAAAATGGAGGTATTTGTTTTTAGAACTCCAAGTAATCTGTGAACTCATTGATGTGACTGTCTTCTATTAGAACAGATCACATCCATTCATATCTTTCTTTCCTGTGTAATCTGCCAAAGAGGTCTGCCCAAAATGGAGATGCCTTTTCTCTTCATCTTATTCCATTTTGTGGATGCCAGTGTAGCAATTAGGCTATATATCATAATCTCTCTTGCCCCACTAATGGGCAACCATCTTTTCTGATCACACATTTCTTGACTCATTGATTATAGATCACATGTGGAAAATATGCTTCCACCTACTTATATTCTTCATGTGTCTCTTGTTTTGCTGATTGATAATTATTATGATTTTTCAAGATTCATATCAATTGGGAGAACATTTTTAATAGGGAAAATAATATTTGGCAACCTCATAATGTTGTTCATATACTAATTTAATTAGCTGATGTGTAATAAGTAGTCATGGGGATATATAGTTCTTACTGTCATGGTGTTTATGTTCTACAATGAGGATGAATAAGGAATCTATAGTTTTGTCAGTTTCAACTGTAGGAACTCCCACTACTCTCAATCACCACAAATCACAGTCACCCGTATTTGTTAGTTATAGTTTATAGAGTTTTCTTAAATCCGGAGGTGATTTTTCTGTTGTCACATGGATTTTAAGAATCAGAGGCAGGTAGGGACCCCAAGTCTTCAATCTTTTAAGTCCCAAATTTATATTCTGGTTGTGCCATTTATACATGCAGACAGATAAGTAAATACAAGGCATTTTATTGAGGGACAAGAGAGGATAAGAGAAGGCTTCATGACAAAGATGGCTCCCAAACTTAGTCTTGAAGAAAATTAGGGATCCTAAGAGGCAGAAGAGAAGAGAAAAGGAGTTATAGATTTTATAGAGTGGTGAGAGAAGATAAGAGAAAAGGTCCCAATTGGGGATTACATGGACACCTAGGGGAATGAAAGGTGGATAATGATCCAGTAAAGGTGATCAAGAAAGACTGATCATACACATAGGTAGTTTTGTGCTCTGCCTACTGTCTCACAGTTTATTAGAGAAGGAAAGTAATTTAAAGATCATATAATCTAATTTTCTAAATCAAGACAGTTGAGGCCTCCAAAAAGGGGGTAGTGATTTTCTGAAAGTCACACAGAAGATTAGTGGGAGAGCTGGGACTCAAACCCAAGTCTCCATACTTAAATAACAAAGTCACACACACACACACACACACACACACACACATGCAGAGAGAGAGAGAGAGAGAGAGAGAGAGAGAGAGAGAGAGAGAGAGAGAGAGAGAGAGAGAGAGAGAGAAAGAGAGAGAGAGAGAAAAAATAAAGAGAAGAATGTAGGATTTCTAGCTTTTGCACAACAAAGTTAGCTGATTCAGGAAGCCATGCTACTGAAAATAGAGATTGTCAGAAGGAAAGAATGTAGAAAATGCCAGTCCCTTGAGTCACCCGGATTAGTGAGGAATACATAGACTTGAATCCAGAGTAGTTTCTAGACATTCTTTATGAGCCTTCCAGTAGGTTTTATTTTTAGTATGTTCCTCATGAAAGTCCCTTACTTAAGAAAAGCCACATAGGATGACCCCTTCAAAATCCTTTTATCTCTTCCTCAGTTGGCCAGCTAACTGCTGACTGGCTCTCCCTCTATTATCATCTTAATTTCCAGTTTCTGCTTGCATTTTGTCTAGGTCATGGTATGAGGTGACCAGGCTAAGGGACAGCCACAGGACAGACTACTAAACAGTGGAATAGAAAGAAAGACAAACTTCAGAATTTTCTTCTTTTTCATCTTCCAAACTTATAGTGGTACTCTCACTCAATTGTCATTCTTTCTATGCAGCATTACTAGGACAGAATATCCAGGAGAGCCTTAAGTTTTATTCTCTTCTTAAGTAGAGATGAAAAATACCTCAAATCCAACCTTAGGAACCAAGTGCATTACTGTGGGCAAGTTACATAACTTCTGGTTGTCTTAGTTTCCTCAATGGTAAAATGACTATAATAATAGCACCTACTTTCCAAAGTTGCTAATGAGATAATATCAGTAATTTTCATATTGTGCTTAGCACAGTGCCTGGTGCATAGTAGATAATAAAATATCTCTTTTCCTTCCCTCCCTCCCTTCCTTTCTCCCTCCTTTCTTCCCTCCCTCCGTTTCTCTCTCCCTCCCTCTCTTTCTCCCTCCCTCCCTCCCTCCTTCCTTCCTTCCTTCCTTCCTTCCTTCCTTCCTTCCTTCCTTCCTTCCTTCCTTCCTTCCTTGTTCAAAAGCCTATGTGTGATTTGGTCTTTCCCAACAGGGTCTAAATGAATATAGAGAATGTGCAAGAGATTGGGGCAGGCAGTGGAGGAAAAGAACAAGCCAATTTTTTTTTCTCTTTATGTTTCCTTTTTTGTTTTATTAGCTGAAAAGCTTTTAGAAAACCATAAACTATCCTATAGTACATTAGAGACTACATTATGTTTTTCAGAGTCAGGTGAAGAAATCCAAGTCAGAAGCATCAAGTGGTTGAAATGGAAAAGGAGTGAACCAACTTCTCTGAGAGACAAGATTAAAAAGAAGTGAGCTTTCCAGAGTCAGTTGGTACCCATGAATTTCCTTGGTTCAAGCTCCCAGGCTATGTCCATCGAAGTCTGAGGAGACATGGTGACAGTTTGGCTTTTCTGGCAAATACCTTTCCTCGTTTCTTTAGGAAGTGATCTGTATTGTAATAGATGTCAGAAACAAAGTTGGAGAGAGAATGTTACAAATAGATTTCATGAACTTACGAAGGCAAGATTATTGAAGAGCTATATCATGGTAGAAAGAGTAGTTCAAATCTGGTTTTCTAATCTTGGTAATAAAGATACATACTTTGGGGGAACTTCCGGCTAAGATGGCGCGTGGAGGCAGACAGCTGCTTGAGCTCCGTGCTTTCTCTCAAGACTTACTTCATGACAAGCCTCAGAGTTAATGCTTGACCAGAAAAGAAACCCACAAATAATCACCAAGAGAAGACATCCTTGGAATTCGCCAGAGAAGGTCTGTATTTGCTTGGGGGAGGGTCGAACAGACTGGGCGCAGACTGAGGGCAGGCAAGCCAGAGTGAGACAGGCAGCTCACACAACTCAGACCAGAGGGGGGAGGGGTACAATCTCTGCCATTTCTGTGAAAAGGCTTTTACCCCACTGTGGATACTCCATCTTGGTAGCAAGCCAGGAGCAGGGAGAGGGTGTAAACACCGGAGGTGAAGATTAAAACCCCAGAAAGCTAGTGTCTCTCAGAACCGGCCACCCCCAACCCCAACCTGGACTGACTCAGCACGTTCTCAGAGCCTCAGAGCGCAGACTCAGTACAGTCATCACTTTCCTGTTAGTGGCTCTCTGCTGTCCTACCCCCAGTCTGTAGAGGAAGCCCATTAACACCATCCAGCCCCATCCCCGCCAAAACAGACCTATTGTTTCTCTTGTTAATTTGTTTTCTTCAATTCTGCTCTTGACAAAATGAACAAAAAATTCAAAAGGGCTCTAACCATTGACAGCTTCTGTATGGAGAGAGAGCAGACTTCAAATACTGAGGAGACTAAAACCAGACTGTCCCCAGAGGAATCCCCTAAGGGGGATATGAGCTGCTCCTCAATATAAAAGAATCTCATAGAGGAAATCAAAAAGGCTCTCACAAGAGAGCTAGAAGAGAAATTAGAAAAGGAAAGGGAAGCTTGGAAAGAGAGCTTGGAGAAGTTATCCAGAGTGGATAAAGAGATCAAATCATTGAGAAATAAAATTAGTGAATTAGAAAAGGCAAACAACTCCAAGGAAAACAGGATTAGTGAATTGGAAAAGATAAACAACTCCAAGGAAAACAGGATTAATGAGCTGGATAAAGAAATCAGCTCTCTAAAAAAATAAAATGGAAAAAAATTCCATAGAAGAAAAAAACTCACTTAAAAACACAATTGGACAATTACAAAAAGATATAAAAAAAGTGAGTGAAGAAAATACATCATTGAAAATTAGACTCGAACAAGTAGAAATGAATGACTCAAGGAGAAACCAAGAGGTAGTCAAGCAAAACCAGAGAAAGGAAACAATTGAAAAGAATGTTAAGTACCTTATTAGAAAGACAACAGACCTGGAAAACAGATCCAGGAGAGACAATTTGAGAATAATTGGACTCCCTGAAAAATGTGAGGAAAAAAAAAGCTTGGACACTATTTTCGAGGAAATTATCAAAGAGAACTGCCCAGACGTTTTGGAAACAGAGGGTAAAATAGTCATTGAAAAAATTCATCGATCACCTACTGAAAGGGACCCTAAAATCAAAACGCCAAGAAATATAGTGGCCAAGTTCAAGAACCATCAGACAAAGAAAAAAATATTGGAAGCTGCTAGAAAAAATCAATTCAGATATGGAGGAGCCACAATAAGGATAACCCAGGATCTAGCAGCATCTACATTAAAAGAACGAAGGGCCTGGAATATGATATTCCGAAAGGCTAAGGAACTTGGTATGCAGCCAAGAATAACTTACCCAGCAAAAATGAGCATTGTTTTCCAGGGAAGAAGATGGACATTTAACGAAATAAATGAATTCCATCTATTCTTGATGAAAAAACCAGACCTACATAAAATGTTTGATCTTCAAATACAGAATTCAAGAGATTTCGAAAAAGGTAAAAAGAAATCTTGAGAACTATACTTCTGCCAAAAAATATGTAAAGAACATATGTACAATTTGTCTTAGAAACTAGAGGTGGAAAGGAAATTAGATCATAAAAAAAGTGTAAAGTGGTGGTACTACATCTCATGAAGAGGCAAAGGTAACCTATTATATCTGACAGAAAGAAAGGAGGGAGATGAACATAGTGTGTATCAATAGGCATAATCAATTTATGGTGAAACTTCTTCCACTTCATTGAAAAGTGAAAGGGAAGGAGTAAGCTAAGGGAAAAGGGTAAAATAAGGGGAGGAACTTTAAGGTGGGGGAGGAATCCTAAAAAGGGAGGGCTGTGAAAAGCAAGTGATGTTCACAAGTTTAATACTGGGTAGGGGGGTAAGAGGGAAGGAAAGGGGAAAAGCATAAGCAGGGGTTAATAGGATGGCAAGCAATATAGAATTAGTCCTTCTAACCATAAATGTGAATGGGGCAAACTGCCTCATAAAGAGGAAGCAGTTAGCAGACTGGATTAAAAGTCAGAATCCTACTATATGTTACAGGAAACACACCTGAAACAGGGTGAGACATTCAAACTAAAAGTAAAAGGGTGGAGCAGAATCTATTATGCTTCAGGCAAAACCAAAAAAGCAGGAGTAGCCATCCTCATCTCAGAGCAAGCAAAAACAAAAATTGATCTAATTAAAAGAGATAAGGAAGGGCATTATATCCTGCTAAAGGGTAGCATCAATAATGAAGCAGTATCAATATTAAACATATATGCACCAAGTGGTGCAGCATCTAAATTCTTAAAAGAGAAATTAAGAGAGCTGCAAGAAGAAATAGATAGCAAAACTATAATAGTGGGAGATCTCAACCTTGCACTCTCAGAATTAGATAAATCAAACCACAAAATAAATAAGAAAGAAGTCAAAGAGGTAAATAGAATACTAGAAAAGTTTGATATGATAGATCTTTGGCGAAAGCAAAATGGAGACAGAAAAGAGTATACTTTCTTCTCAGCAGTTCATGGAACCTATACAAAAATTGATCATATACTAGGGCATAAAAACCTCAAAATCAAATGCAGTAAGGCAGAAATAGTAAATGCATCCTTTTCAGACCACAATGCAATCAAAATTACATTTAATAAAAAGCCAGGGGAAAATAGACCAAAAAATAATTGGAAAGTAAATAATCTTATACTAAAGAATGATTGGGTAAAACAGCAAATCATAGACATAATTAATAACTTCACCCAAGAAAATGATAATAATGAGACATCATACCAAAATGTGTGGGATACAGCCAAAGCAGTAATAAGGGGAAGTTTTATAGCTCTACAGGCCTACTTGCATAAAATAGAGAAAGAGAGGGCCAACGAATTGGGCTTACAACTAAAATTGCTAGAAAAGGAACAAATTAAAAACCCCCAGACAAACACAAAACTTGAAATTCAAAAAAGAAAAGGTGAGATTAATAAAATTGAAAGTAAAAAAAAAAACTATTGAATTAATTAATAAAACTAAGAGTTGGTTCTATGAAAAAACCAACAAAATAGACAAACCCTTAGTAAACTTGATTAAAAAAAGGAAAGAGAAAAAGCAAATTGTTAGTCTTGAAAATGAAAAGGGTGAACTCACCATTAATGAAGAGGAAATTAGAACAATAGTTAGGAGCTACTTTGCTCAACTTTATGCCAATAAATTCAATAACTTAAATGAAATGGAAGAATACCTTCAAAAATATAGCTTGCCCAGATTAACAGAGGAAGAAGTAAGTAGTCTAAATAGTCCCATCTCAGAAAAAGAAATAGAACAAGCTTTTAACCAACTTCCTAAGAAAAAGTCCCCAGGACCAGATGGATTTACATGTGAATTCTACCAAACATTTAAAGAACAACTAACTCCAATGCTATGTAAACTATTTGAAAAAATAGGGATACCTTCTATGACACAGACATGGTACTGATACCTAAACCAGGTAGATCAAAAACTGAGAAAGAAAACTATAGACCAATTTCCTTAATGAATATTGATGCTAAAATCTTAAATAAGATATTAGCAAATAGTCTTCAGAAAATCATCCCCAGGATAATACACTATGACCAAGTAGGATTTATACCAGGAATGCAGGGCTGGTTTAATATTAGGAAAAGTATTAGTATAATTGACCATATTAATAATCAAATTAAAAAAAAACCATATGATCATCTCAATAGATGCAGAAAAAGCATTTGATAAAATCCAACATCCATTCCTACTAAAAACGCTTGAGAGTATAGGAATAAATGGACTATTCCTTAAAATAATAAGGAGCATATATTTAAAACCGTCAGTAAACATCATATGTAATGGCGATAAACTAGAACCTTTCCCTGTAAGATCAGGAGTGAAACAAGGTTGCCCACTATCACCATTACTATTCAATATAATACTAGAAACGCTAGCCTCGGCAATAAGAGCCGAGAAAGAGATTCAAGGAATTAGAGTAGGAAATGAGGAAATCAAACTATCACTCTTTGCAGATGACATGATGGTGTACTTACAGAACCCCAAAGACTCTGCTAAAAAGCTATTAGAAATAATTCAGAATTTTAGCAAAGTTGCAGGATACAAAATAAATCCACATAAATCCTCAGCATTTTTATACATTACCAACACAATCCAACAGCAAGAGATACAAAGAGAAATTCCATTCAAAATAACAGTAGATACTATAAAATATTTGGGAATATATCTACCAAAGGAGAGTCAGGAATTATATGAGCAAAATTACAAAACACTTGCCACAAAAATAAAGTCAGATTTAAATAATTGGAAAGACATTCAGTGCTCTTGGATAGGCCGAGCGAATATAATTAAGATGACAATACTCCCTAAACTAATCTATTTGTTTAGTGTTTAGTGCTGTACCAATCAGACTCCCAAGAAATTATTTTAATAACCTAGAAAAAAATTACAACAGAATTCATATGGAAGAACAAAAGATCGAGAATTTCAAGGGAAGTAATGAAAAAAAAATTAAGTGAAAGTGGTCTAGCTATACCTGATCTAGAACTGTATTACAAAGCAACAGTCACCAAAACCATTTGCTATTGGCTAAGAAATAGACTAGTTGATCAGTGGCATAGGTTAGGTTCACAGGGCAAGATAGTGAATAACAATAGCAATCTAGTGTTTGACAAACCCAAAGATCCCAAATTTTGGGATAAGAATTCATTATTTGACAAAAACTGCTGGGAAAATTGGAAATTAGTATGGCAGAAACTAGGCATGGACCCACATTTAACACCACATACTAAGATTAGATCAAAATGGGTCCAAGATTTAGGCATAAAGAACGAAATCATAAATAAATTGGAGGAACATGGGATGGTTTACCTCTCAGACTTGTGGAGGAGGAAGGAGTTTGTGTCCAAGGGAGAACTATAGACCATTATTGATCACAAAATAGAAAATTTTGATTACACCAGATTAAAAAGTTTCTGCACAAACAAAACTAATGCAAACAAGATTAGAAGGGAAGTAACAAATTGGGAAAACATTTTTTACAGTTAAAGGTTCTGATAAAGGCCTCATCTCCAAAATATACAGAGAATTAACTTTAATTTATAAGAAATCAAGCCATTCTCCAATTGATAAATGGTCAAAGGATATGAACAGACAATTTTCAGATGATAAAATTAAAACTATTTCCACTCATATGAAAGAGTGTTCCAAATCACTATTGATCAGAGAAATGCAAATTAAGACAACTCTGAGATATCATTACACACCTGTCAGATTGGCTAAGATGACAGGAACAAATAACGATGAATGTTGGAGGGGCTGTGGGAAAACTGGGACACTGATACATTGTTGGTGGAGTTGTGAAAGAATCCAACCATTCTGGAGAGCAATCTGGAATTATGCCCAAAAAGTTATCAAAATGTGCATACCCTTTGACCCAGCCATACTACTACTGGGCTTATATCCCAAGGAAATACTAAAGAAGGGAAAGGGACCTGTATGTGCCAAAATTTTTGTGGCAGCCCTTTTCATAGTGGCTAGAAGCTGGAAGATGAATGGATGTCCATCAATTGGAGAATGGCTGGGTAAATTATGGTACATGAATGTTATGGAATATTATTGTTCTGTAAGAAATGACTAACAGGAGAAATACAGAGAGGCTTGGAGAGACTTACATCAACTGATGCTAAGTGAAACGAGCAGAACCAGAAGATCATTATACACTTCAACAATGATACTGGACGAGGATGTATTCTGATGGAAGTGGATATCTTCAACATAGAGAAGAGCTAATCCAATTCCAATTGATTAATGATGGACAGAATCAGCTACATCCAGAGAAGGAACACTGGGAAATGAGTGTAAACTGTTATTTTTACCTTCTGAATTCAATTCTTCCTGTGCAACAAGAAATTCGGTTCTACACACACATATATTGTATCTAGAATATATTATAATATATTTAACATGTATAAGACTGCCTGCCATCTGGGGGAGGGGGTTGGGGGAGGAAGGGAAAAAATCTGAACAGAAGTAAGTGCAAGGGATAATGTTGTAAAAAATTACCCATGCATATGTACTGTCAAAAAAAAAGTTATAATTATAAAATAAAATAAAAAAAATTAAAAAAAAAGAGATACGTACTTTGTGTCTAAGGTGGTGAACCTGTATGCTAGAGTTCAGACAACCAGAATGACAGTAGGTACATTGAAGTCATAGTGGGTGTAGAAGGGGGAAAATTACCTAAACTACAGAATTTAGGTAATAAAAGAGTTTATAGTATTAATTTGTGTCAAAGTTTTGAATGGAATGTAGAGAGCTGGCATTTCAGAGTTCCTCCGTCTAGGAATGACCTCTAGGTATTATGAGGCTTAAACTGATGATGGTTAATGAGAAACTTGTACAAAATTTCATCTTTCCCACAGTAATTAGGGTCTCTATATTAATTTAATATGCTACTTCATGTATCCTATAAATTAAATTAGCATTTTTGGAGGATACTCTAAGAACTTAACCATTATGTGGAATGTTATTTCTATAAGAAAATGCTTTCCACCGTCCAGGTAACAGATTAAAAAATCATCTGTTTAATGGGGAACTTCTTAAGTTATATTTTCTCAGATCCAGAATAGGAGCTTCCAGTAAATTAGCCATTGTGTTCTTTGACTAAGGAAGATGAATTTAGAATCTACAAGGAGCTCAGCTTCACAGAAGCAATTAGTTAAAGGCATATCTGAAATATGATCATTTAAGTACAATTGGAAACAGTGCAAATTTTTAAAAGGCTCTTATACATCTTCCTCCAATGCAATGAAAATGCTGGGTTTGGGAAATGCATTTTTGTATGTGAGAAACAATAAGGAAGCCAGTATGCCTGGATCTCAGAATACATTGAGGGGAGTAAAATATAAGAAGACCTGGAAAATAAGGAGGAAGCAGGTTATTAAGGACTTTAAAAACTGATAGGATTTGTATTTAATTTAGTAAATGTGACTTTTATTTTTAGAAGACTTGCATATCAATTTGATTTGATTTAATTCAATAAATTATATTTTTTTAAAACTTCATATAAACAAGGCTAATAATAATAACAACACTATATTAGTATTTGTTAAATCTGCTAATGTCCTGTATCTGAAAGACTATCCACTCAGATTTTTATTAAAGTATGGAAGACATCCTTTCATTTAAGGGCTACTTAAGAAAGCCACTAGAGTTTATTGAATGATGAGCGTGATATGATTAGAACTATACTTAAGATCAGTTTGACAGCTGAATGGAGGACAAATTGAAGTGGAGGAAGACTTGAGTTAGGAAGGTCAACCAGAAGGCTATTGTAATAGTTTAATTTTGAAGTGAAGAGAAGTAGCACCAGAGTAGTAATAGTGTTAGAAAAGGGAAGGGGGCATGTGATGGGACAAATGTGACAAAGACAGAAAAACAAGACTTAACCACTGATTGGATAAGGGAGGGGATAGTGAGAGAACGAGTTTAGGAGTACATCTAGCTTTCAAAACTGGGTGACTGGGAAGATGATGGTATCCTTGACAGAAATAGGGAAGTTAGGAAGGAGGGAAAATTTTGGGGGAAAGATGAATTGTTTTAGACATGCTTAATTTAAGATGTTTATGAGGCATCTAGTTTGGGATGTTAAATAAGCAATTGAAGACTGAAGATGAGAAAAGATGTTAGGGCTAGACAAATAGATTTGAAAAGCCATAAAAGCAGGATTACACAGCTTCCTACTTGTACTTCCTGCTCTGTAACTGGTCTCTTTCATCACAAATCCACCTTCCACATAGTCATCAAAATAATCTTCCTAAAACACAAGTTTGATAAAGCCATTCACCTACCAATTCAAGGATCTTCAGTGGTTTATTGCCTCACAGATAAAATGTACCCTCCGTTTATATATTTAACTTTCTTTACAGCTTGCTTTCACCCTTCTTTCCCATATATGTGTGTGTATGTGTGTGTGTGTGTGTGTGTGTGTATTTTGTATCCACTCTCATATTTGTTACTTCAAGTATGATTTTGGTATTCCCTGTGCTTTGCAGATTTCTAATACATGGTTTTTAATGTTGTCCATATTTCCTTTTCTCCCGGGTGGTAAAATATGGGTATTATCTGAGAGATTTCATGATGACTAAAGGAATTCCATTTTCTAATAGACCCAATTGTCCTAATTCTGTGATGTCATTGTTATTTGACCCTGTTGCCACTAGCAAATTCAAAATTGGAAAATAGTCCACAGAAACATTTTCTAATTATACAATAGCTAACTCTTACTGTAGGTGGGATTCCCTTAGTTTCAGAAACTCTGAATCTTTGCTTATGTTGAATTCCTAACTAGAAAGGACCATGTTGCCTTTTGTATTCCCTTAACAACTTCACCTATTAAAAATTGTTTTTCCTTCAAACCTAGTTTAAATCTTACCCATGTGCTCTTTTTCTAACCCTTCTTTATTCTTGAAGCTAAAATTGAGAGTCCTCTTTTCAAATCTCTCCTCATTTTGGACTTCTTTATACTGATTTGTACAATGTTTTTCCTCTATTTCTGGATTGTCAGCTCTGTTATTTTATGTTTCTCTCCCTTTCTTCCTTGCCCTGCCTTTACTCCTATCTTGAGAGTAGCATAATGTCTTATATATAAGGAGTTGCCAAGTGAAGAAACTGCCTTAATAAATTCAGGTTAGTTTGTTCTCTGCAACATATAATCTGTTGATTTGCTCAGGGTCACACAATCAATATGTGTCAAAGGTAGAACTTGAACCTGGGCCTTCTTGCCTCAAAAAACCACCTCTCTATCCACCATGTCACGTTTTAAAATTGCATTGAATTAGATTTCTGTTGAATACATTAAACTACAAAAATTAAGGCTTTCAGAAGAAAAAAATCAGGATGCTGATATTTATGCTTATTTTTATGTGCAGCTGATGAAAAAACAACCCTTTTATCATTGGTCTCAGAAATGATCCAGAAAATGCCTGATCCCTATCAAAATGTCAGAGAATCCCACCTGGAAAGAAGATGATTTTCTTTAATTGCAGAAGTAATGCTTGGTGTTTTGAGAGGAATGCCAAAGGCTGTGGGCTTTGGCAGGTATTGTACTGCTGGAAAGTCTATTAGTACACACCTGGCAACACAGTTTTGTGTTTGGTGTCCAAAGAACAACTTCACTAAATTTGAAGAGGACCCTTGCTAAAAGATTGGCTTTGCGGTAATGACAATTTTTTTTTCCCATCATGGAAACTCACAAAAAGTATCTATCAAGGTACAGAGTCTACAATCTGCACTTGTAAAGAGAGTAAGCGAGTACTTACAATGAAGAAATCACATAAAGTATTGAAGAAAGTGGATGCTATTAAGAGAGCCCTTATAAATGGAAGGATACCTTCCACACATTGTTCTTTAATAACTTTCAGTAGAGTTCATTATTCTGGTAATTTGCTCTGAGTGCATAAACTTGACAACAGGTTTTTTTTTTCTTCTCAATATTACACTACAGATTTTGAATTATTCTTAAATTAGTCCAGATTGTTGAAGTAAGCAGAGGGAGTTGGAACTTATCAAAATAAGAAAATTTCACAGTAAGATGCCACTGTTAAAAAAATGCCCAAAATGAATAGTGTTGACTGGAGGTTTCAAATACCAATCACAGCTAGATAACACCATCTGTGCAAAATTTTGTAATACAACCAGAAAAAAAATTACTTATTTGAAACATTCTAAGTTTTAAAGCTAATAACCAAACATAAATAGGTTATTATAAAAATGACTTTCTTCTTTTTTCTTTAAAAGGGTTTATTGATGCTTTTCAAAAAGTTCAATCTTTAATATACTCATTCAACTCTTCTCTATTTTCATTTGTACTAAAATAAGAATAAACAAAACAAGAACCAGAGTTCAAGATTTGGACTTGGCTTTGAATTCCAGCTCTGCCTCTGTGTTACTTGTGTTAATCTGGGTTCATCTCTTAGCTCTCTTGGGTTTCACTTTCCTTGCCTTTAATATGAGGGTGAATATTGTACTCCATGAACTCCAAAGTTCCTTGTAGTTCAAAATCTATGATCCTATGAACTTTAACATTAACCACATCTGACAGCATACGCGAATTCCATACATATTCCACGCCCATACATACTACCACTCTAAAGACAGGAGAGAAATAAAATTCTTTTTCTCTTTTTGAGGGTCAGCCTTAGTCATGATAATAATACATTATAGATATATCTTGAAGATATTGTGGGTTTGGTTCCATACCAATATACTTAATAAAGTGTTTATTGCAATAAAGTGAGTCACAATTTTTTTGTTGTTCCCTAGTGTATGTAGAGGTTATGTTTGGCTTTGTTGTAGTTCATTAAGTACAATAGTATTATGTCTACAAATATAACGTACATGCCTTAATTAAAATACCTATTGCTAAAAAAATGTAAATCATCACTTAAGTCTTTAGCAAGTCATAATCTTTTTGCCTTGATGTTAATGGCTGCTGACTAATCAGTGCAGTCTTTGTTGAAGGCTGGGATGGTTGTGGCATTTCTTAAAATAAGAGAACAATGAAGTTTTCTTGCATAGAGTGATTCTTCTTTTATTTAGAAGCCACTGTAGTGTTTTTAGTCTAATTTCTGTGTCTCAGGAAATAGGGAGGCCTGGGGATAGGGAGAGAGACTGAGGATGGTCCATCTATGGAGCAGTCAGAACACATACATTTGTTAATTAAAATTGCTATTTTATATGGATGCAACTCATAATTTCCCCAAACAATTACAATGGCAACATCAAAAATCACTGACCATAGATCACCACAACAGATATAATAACAATGAAGGAGTTTGAAATATTGTAAGAATTACAAAAATGCGATACAGAGACAGAATGGGAGCACATGCAGTTGGAAAAATGATGCTAATAGACTTGCTTGATACAGGGTTACCACAAACCTTCAATTTGTAAAAAAATGTAATATTTGTGAAGTTCAATAAAGTGAAGCCTGCCTGTATTATTTTCATTTATATTGTTGTAGTTGTATATAGTGTTTCCTTAGTTTTAAAATTATATCGTTTATCATTCATACAAACATTTTATGTTTCTCTAAATTCCTCATATTCATCACATCTATTGCATAATAGTATTCCTTGCATTTACATTTTCTAGCCCTTCCACCATTGATGGACACCTATTTTATTTCTAGTTTGTTGACACTATAAATATTGCTACCAAGAATATTTTGGTTTCTACATAACTTTTTTTCTTGTCCTTGACTTCCTTAGGATAGATACTTAGAAGTATATTTTCTAAGTTAAATGATATAAACATCATAGTTGCTATCTTTGTATGATTCCAGTATTATTTCCAATGGATTCAACCTATCATAGCTTTAAAAGAGTGAACTGGCCTGCCTGTTTTGCCAAAGTCCCATCATGATTGTCTAATTATATATTTTGCCATCTTTTCATGGTGAAGTGAAACTTCAAAATTGTTTTAATTTGCATTTTTTCATTATTCTTGATTTGGACCAATTTCCCCAAGCTTGCTAATACTTTGTAATTATTCTTTGGAGAATTATTTTTTCATAACCTTTGACCACTTAATCCATAGGGGAATAGCTTTTGGGTCTAGATTTGTGATAATTCCTTATTAAGCCTTTATCAGACATTTTTTGATGAAAATATTTTTCCCAACTGAAAATTTAACTTCTTATTTTAGCACACTGAATTTGATAATGCAAAATATTTTCAATTTTATACTATCAAAATTGTCTTTTTTTCCTTGTGTTCTCCTCTATTTCTTTTTTTTTTTGGGTAAGAAATTCTTCTTTTTCATTTTCCTCTTCTCCTGGAGAAATAATTTATGCACTAATAAGGGAATAGAAAAATGTACAAAGTATGAAATACATATTAACTTCAAGGGAGGTGAATACTCAAAATTAAGGAGATTAAGAATAGTCTCTTGTGTTTATAGCATAGTCTTTATGGAAGTTAAAGATTTTAAGTGAAGAGGGAAACCATTATAGAGATGGAGGACTGTGTGTACAACTTCGTGGAGATGGGGCTGATATATGGAAAATATGTGAATATATCATTTTTTGAAGAATCTATGTTACAGGGCTGTTATTTTTAAAAGCATTTTTAAAACTACAAAGGATTATATGTGTGTAAGACTATTACATTTTTATTACTGTTAATAGCATTATTTTGCATGTGTGATTCTTGATCAATTTTGAAGAAGAATCCTCCAGGTTTTTATATCATTATTTAATTCACTGCAGTTAGATTGCCAGACCTCAATGGACGTTATTTTCCTCATACACAAAACAAGTGCTGAGATTTATTTTAAATCTAAATCTATGACCTCATCATTCCTTCATTTACTTGGGCCTCTTCTTTTTTGTCATCTGACAATCTTTCATCCTGTGACCTCATCTCATTCTCTGGCTGTCTATAGCTTCACTTAGCCCATCTTCTCCAATCTTCCCCATCCTTCCAACTGTATCATCAAAATTCCCATTCTCCAGTATATATCAGTTTGTAGGGGGAAACCCTCATAAACTAGTTTGTACTCAAGAAAAATAACAACTACCACCTCATTTAAACCTTCATAGGGTTATTTGCTAAGTAACCACTAAGTTAATTTGTGTGGTGGAATTTCAGGCAGTGTGTGGGATACATTTTGAGGAAAGAACTTCCTTTAAATTGCTCTATATGGCTTATTTTCTATATAACAATGCTAGGAGAAGAGAGGGGAGGGGAAATGAGAATTTGTAGTTCTTAGTCTCCTCCTGAGGAGTTTTCTGAGACTCTTTGGAAAATGATTTGATCTGTAATCAGGGAACACCCATTAATATATCTTCTTGATTCCTTTTCAGGAACTTCCCAGGTCCTAGAGGTTCCTTAGATACTGAAATATTTTTTATAGCTTCCTTCTGGTGTTAGGAATGTGGCTCCGGAGTTATTTTTTCATCTATGAGTGCCTAAGAGGGACACCTCAGGTTCTAAACAAGAAGCAAGTTTGGGAGAAGGAAGAGGAGTTTACATGGGATTATTTTGATGTCATTCAGGAGATTTTGAAGGATTTCTTCTTTCAGAAAGCTGTAGAGGGTTGGAGGGAGAGAAGGGCAAGAGAGACTTGAATGAGTAAATATGTTTTTGAGATCTGTGAATTTTTATACCTTATAACCCTCTACTAGAGAAAGAAGCAGATCCAATTTCTTCCTTCTCCTTGAATGAAAAATTCAGGGATATTCAGAGAAACTTAAGAACAGTTCTTTCTCTCCCCCAAGTTCCTACTTTGTTACCCACAGATTTTCCTTTTCTCCCCCCACAGATTTATCTTCTTAGTTATATAAAAATAATTATTGTGTCATGATCCTGAAATGGTTAGAGTGGTATGGGTAAATCAGGGATTAAGGGACAATTAACTGGGAAGAGTTAACAAAGCTATAAGAAATTTGGGGCAACATTTTCCAAATTTGTGCCTAATTCTGTGGATCAAATGTTGAAAGATCAAAGCCAGAAATAGATCGGGTCAAGATCTATGAAGCAATGTCAGAAAATAAGGTCCATGTATAGAAACAATGGGTCCAAAGCCAAGGGGATAAATGAAGAGGATGAGAACAACATGGTTGAACGATTGTAGGATTTCAAGTAATAATTGTCATTATAAAAAGTATCAGCTGGTGGCAATATCATTTTGTGCTGATAGCATATTGGTCACTTCTCCTCCCAGCCCTCAATCTGGAGATACCACAATGAATGACAACCAATTTCAGTAATTTTTATAAAATACCATTTATGTCTCATATTATGATTATACATGTCATTTACTTCACATTAACTTTCTTTTAAGTTATATTTTATTACAACACCTAATTGTGTTCATGTAGTCACTTTTCAAAGTTTATTCTTCACATATGATCACAGCATAAAAATTAATGACACCTTTCCAAAATTTCTTACTTTGTGAAAAACAGGGACAAGTTCTGGGATGAATGAATACTGTATGGGACCCATATTGGGTCCCATATGGTGATGTTTATTTCTTATCTGTTTTGATGGTTAAACTGAGAGGTAGCAGCTATTTTACAAGCTTGTTTGTTGTACTTGGACCTTTAAGGGCTATACTGTGCTAGCTGGCTCTGATTTCCAGCTTCATTCCAAATACTGTTATTTGGAAGTCTCCCTTTGTTAAACTTTTCCCTTGGGTGGTTCCTTCTGAGACCTCCATTTTATGGAAGCTTAAATTGAGGTCATAAGCTACCCTTCATTCCCTTTCTGGTCCTGTTCTTAACTTCTAGATTTCAAAATCATGCCCCTTTCATCACTGTTTTATCTTGGAACTTACCTCAGTGCCAGAACCTGCAGTATTGAACCACCAATGTAAGCCTTATTAGTCTAAAATATTCTTCTATAAAGTTCATTGATGAATTCTTCCTGGGGCTCCCATTTCGTGAGCAGCCCAAGCTGGCCTCCATTCCTCTCCAAATCTGATTTCTGGCTTCTAGACTTCAAAAACATATCTCCCATAGGGTACTTTTTTCCTCTATCCCTACATTGGTTTTCAGTTGTATTGTCTTAATAAATGTTTCTCTCCTCCTTCTTTCCTTCTTTGTTTCTTCCTTCCTTCCTTCTTCCTTCCCACTTATAGGGAGGCAGAGAGGCAGCCTGGAGTGATAGAGTACTGGATTTGGAGTTAGGAAAAGCTGGTTCCAAAATTCATCTTAGACAGTGTATGACCCTTGGCAACTTGTGTAATCTCCCTGTACCTCAGTTTTTTTATCCATCAAATAAGGGGTTGGATTTGATGGTTTTTAAGATCTCTTCCAGTTCTAAATCTACCAGATCAAGAAATGTATTTATATTATATATACATACATACATATTAAAATGTATTTGCTTTGTATAATCCTTAAGTATATTAAGTATATATATAGTAAATCCCTCTTCCCCTCAGCAGAATGTAAGACATTTAAAGACAGAGACTGTTTTATTTTTTCTCTTTGTACTTTCATTGTATAACATAGTTATTGACATAGAGATAGAGACAGACAGATAGGGAGAGAGAAGAGGCAGAGTAAGAGAAAGAGACAGAGACAGAAACACACACAGACACACATATATTCGAGACAGAGAGAGACAGAGATAAAGATAGAGAAAGAGACAGACAGAAAAAAACAGATAGAGACAGAGAAACAGGAACAAAGATAAAAACAGAGATGGGGAAAATGGAGAGAAGAGGAGAGATCTTTTTGCCACTATTTATTTTTTAAACTAGGGGACTAGATAAACAATATTCTGGAGTCTAGCCCCATAGTCATAGAAAGTTTGCAGAGCAAATCTCCCAGAGCATCTGCTTCCAGGCTAGTTAATTACAAAACAATTAGCTTCTAATGAGGCATTTACTTCCTTATTCTGTTTACCAGTACCAATTCCACATCCGTCTATTGATAGCTGACTTGTGGAAACACCTTTAGAACAGGAGAGAAATCTTATTTCTTGAAACACTAACAAAATAATTAAACAGATTCTTTCACTGAACCAGGAGCTTTTTCCTCTCTCTTTCAATTTTACTGGTACATAGATTAACAGGCTTCCTCTCTTGAGTCAGGAATTCCCCAAAAAGGAACCTGTTGGAAGTGAGAACATTCCTAGTCTTCCTGATTCTCAAGCTCCATTTGAAAACCTGTCATTTCATATGAGATGAACTTTAGTAGGAGAAGAGTCAGGATAATATTTACTAAGAGGAAAGTGTTTCATTAGAGAAGATAATTGGGTTATACTGAAAAGCTTAAACTGAGTCACCAGATAGACTTAAATAATACAATGAGCAGCATCTTCTTTATAGAGCATTTTAATAAGAAAAACAGAAATGCTGTAATTCTAATGATGGGGTCAGGATAACAATTCTTACTTCCAAATAAACATGTGACATTCACAATGGCCATTCTCTTCTGCAAAAGGTAAATTTATTTAGGGGAATAGGTTATAGAAAATATGAAGAAGTACAATAGACACCAGGAATGGTAAACATGAAAAAGATTTAGGACAGCATATAAAAGATAAATTCCCCAGGGGAACTCACAATTAACCAGGAGAAAGGAAATACTCCACCATGGGGGAGTAAGCCATTGACTGGCAGGTTAGATCCATAGAGAGGTAGTTAACAGACTAACCAGAGGTAAGGAGAAAGAAGTCATTAGAAGGAGGGCACTTAGCAAAGATCTTCATCATAAGCAGACGTTTTTAATAGGGGGACTATAGCCTTGGGGTTTCCCAGTTATGAAGGCCCAAACTCAAAAGGGAGGGTCAAAGAGCCAGATGGGATGCACCTGGCAGACCAGATTCCAGACCTGTCTAAAGATATGCTAATCAATATCTCAAAGTTTGTTTAAAGATGCACAAAAATTTGAGGGATGGACTAGAGAGTTCCATCCTCTTAGTCATTCTATTCAAACAGGATAGTCTGGAAATGTTATATCTGTTAATGGCCATTTGGACTTCTTTCTGATAAGGGAAGAAAGTAAATCACTAAGATAGGGCTTTATGAATTCAGAGCATTAGTTCTGATTTGCCTTTGGCTCACTGTGTTTTTAAGCATTTTTGGGGGTAGGGCTCAGTTTTCTGGGTTATAAAATGGGTCTAGTAATCTTGATCTATTTTCCAGAAATTTGACTAACAAATGCCTACTTTTAAAGCAGCCTCCATGCTACAAAAAAGTCTTCTGTTTTCCATCCCTATCCTTATCCCTCTACAATCATCCCTCCTCATCCCATTGGATTGTCATAGATTTAGAACTGGAATCAACCTGAGAAGTCATCTATTCCAAAACTAATTTGTAAAATAACTGAGTATTTGAAGTAACTGAGATTCATGAAGGCAAGAATCCTATTTTATTTATTAGTGTATCAATCAACCAAGCAACAAGCATTTATGAAGTATTGAGTTCCAGGCTCTATCTGAGGCACTGGGAATACAAATTTTAAAAAAGCATCATGTATACAGGTCCCTCAATAAATATTTATTTCATTGGTTTTATAGGATCTTAGAGCAAGAGCTGGATGAGACCATAGGGTTCATCTGGTCCAATCCCTTCATTTCACAGATTGGGGAAACTGAATCTCAGTTACTTGCATCAAGGTGGAAAAATATGGAATATTGGATTTGGAGTTAGGAAGACTTGAACTAGAATTTATCCTTAGACACTACCTGTTTGATCTTGGGCATATTACTTAACTTTTTTTTCATTTTTCAATTTCTTCATATATAATGGAGATTATAGCTAGTGATATCTCACAGGGTTATTCTGTGGATTAAATGAAATAACATGTAAAGCATTTTGTAAACCTCAAAGCACCACATAAATGCTGGGTATTATCATTATTATTATTGTTACTATTTACTCAAAGATATTTAGGTAATGAGTAACAAAGTTGGGAATTGTATCCAAGCCTTTTGGCTCATAGTGCCCTATTTTCACTTCAGGGATTTTCCTTATTTTACAAATTCCAATTGAATTACCCTTCTTTTTATAGTTATGTGTCAACTATTTATGATTATGTAGATATTTAGGTAGTTGTGACTTGCTCTGGGTCCCTCAGAGAATAAATTAAAAAAATAATATTTGAACCCAAGAATTTCTTCCCCCAAAGCCTAGTACCTCTGTATTTCTTTTAAGAGAAATTTATTGAAAGCAAATGGGCCTTGTAAGTAATAATTAGCACAGTAATTTCAGACCTTCCCGATACTAAATGTCTCAGATATTCCAATTCACCTGGTTCTGTTTTAGTAATATGCAAGACACAAATGGATCCAAAATGCAAATGTTTGGCAAGGCTCTGCTTAGGATTGCAGAGACCAGCTTTAGAAGAATTTTCCTGAAGGCTGCTTTGGATGTGGCATGAGACAGAACTGCCATTCAATGGAAAAAGCTTATGTTTTCAAAAGAATTCGGTTTTAAGATGAAAGGGAGGTGTTTTCCCCTCACAGCCCATGGCAACCAGAGTGAAAAATGCCAAGTCCAGCAATGGCATAAAAATCCTTCTACAGGAACCCAGTGCATAACTGGGAAGTTGTACTTGGGCCCAGTACTCCCCCAGCACAGAAGCTTGCTTTGTGCTTTTCTAGCTGACTCCATCACTCTCCTGCCAGGCAGCTCTGAAAGGAAAAATTAAACAATAATAATAATCTTTTCCACTGGAGACTTTAAGCCTCTCTAAGCTTCTGCTTTGTCTTTAGTCAAAGATTTCAGCCTTTTGTTTGAATTATTTTACCTTCCTCTACCTTTGATTTGCCCAGATGGTTCAATTTAAAAGATTTTCGAGATTTCAAGGCTATAATATTCAGTATTGGCTATGTGGCTTCTGGATCTCAGCTTGTCTATCCTTGGACTCTTAGTCCTTAGTTCTTTGTGGATTGGTTTTCTTACTAGCTTTGGGAATTCTGAGCTACTTTCTTCCTTTCCATACCTTCTTTGCTTCTATGTTTCTGTCTGTCTCTCTCGTTCACTTTCTGTCTCTCTGTCTTTCTCTACTTCCTCCCTCCCTCCATCTTTCTCATATCACATTTTCCTCTTTTTTTCTCTCCTCTAGTTCATTCTCATCTGACTATAAATATATCCAGGTCTTCCCAATTCTAAAATGATTTCCTTTTTCACTTCTATCTTATTTCTGTGCTGACAAAATCACATTTATGGGCACTGGAACTACTGGAACCACTGATTTGTAGGGGTAAGGAAGCTGAGACCCAGAAAAGTTAAGTCCAAGGCATTGGCCACACTTGCCCACACATAGGTCCTAAATGGCAGAGTCAGATTCTGAACTCCCATAATCTTATTCTAAATCCTGTGTCCTTTCTACTTGACCACAAGTTGTGAATTAAGAGATCTTAGATACCATCCAATCCAATGTCTTTCTTTTCATTTGAGGAAGATGATTCTGATAAAAGTTAAATGACTTGTCTAGGATTGCACAAGAGAGTTAGCATTACTTACGTAATGGAATTCAACCCAGTCAGTCTTTGATTATTCATCTGGTGCTTTTTTGGTCTGCCATGATTTCTTATCTACCTTGTTTTCTCTGCAAAATGTGACAGCTCTTCTTTGATTTCTCCCCCAACCTCCAGAGGCCACTGTGCATTCTCTATCCTTTTGTTTTCAGAGATACTACATTGTCCTGATTCTTCTTTTTTCAACTTCAGTTTCATCTCTTGCTCCTCTTCCTCCTCCTTTTCTTCCTTCTCCTCTGCTTCCTCTTCTCTTTCTCCTCCTTCTCCTTTTTCTTCTCCTCCTGCTCTTACTCCTCTTTCTTTCTCCTCCTCCTCTTACTCCTCTTTCTTCTCCTCCTCCTTTCTCTTCATTTTCCTTCTCCTTTTATCCTCCTTCTCCTTCTTCCCATTCTCCTGTTCTTCTCCTCCTCCTCCTCTTCTTCCTTCTCCTATTCCTACTCCTCTTCTTCTCCTCTTTTCCTCCTATTCCTTCTTCTTCTTCTTTCTTTCTTCTTCTTCTTTCTTTTTCTTCTTCTTTCTTCTTCTTCTTTCTTCTTCTTCTTCCTTCTTCTTCTTTCTTCTTCTTGTTCTTGTTCTTCTTCTTGTTCTTCTTGTTCTTGTTCTTGTTCTTGTTCTTGTTCTTGTTCTTGTTCTTGTTCTTCTTCTTCTTCTTCTTCTTCTTCTTCTTCTTCTTCTTCTTCTTCTTCTTCTTCTTCTTCTTCTTCTTCTTCTTCTTCTTCTTCTTCTTCTCCTCCTCCTCCTCCTCCTCCTCCTCCTCCCTCCTCTTCCTTCCTTTTCTTATTGTCCCACTCCCTTTCCTTCTTCCACTCTTTTTTCACTTTCCAACCCCCTTAACTTCCATGTTATATATTATCATCTCTATGTTGACAATTCTGTAATTTAGGACTCCAGAACTGACCTCACTTCTAGGCTTCAGACTGACTTCAATGACCTGCCAAACATCTAATTCTCTCTCCACATGTCCCATTAACATCTCAAACTCATCATGTTCAAAACTAAGATTATATTCTTCATCACTAAATCTACTCACTCCTTCTTACATCATGATTTCTGTTATCATCACTCATCATTCCATTAATCTTCTATGTTTGAGAACCTGTATTATGTCTTGAGTTTCTCATCTTACTCCCTTGTTACATCCCCTGTTACATCTCCTGTTACACCAAGGAATTTTCTGAGTATTCCCTATATTTTCCAAGATTCCCAAAATGAAGAACAATTGAACTATCAAAGCTGGATTTCTGTGTTTTAATTGACAGCTGATTTAGGCCCCTTAAGATCAATCCTGGTAAAACTGTTCTTTTGGTATGTAGTCACTTGAAATGTTTAACAAGTTTATCAGTGAGCAATAGTGATATGTGAGATCAGCATGAGGGAACTCAGGACCAAAAGTGATTGGCCAGAACCAGAGGTTTATTTGACATAAAGATTAGTGACAGTTATCTTTGGTTATTTTTCAGGTTTTAGGCAGAGACCTGTTTCTCTCCATGTTTCTTGATCCCTGAGTTCTGACTTTTAAGCAAGACTCGTGATTGCTATTTTCATTCTGTTTTCTGACTTATTGTAGATGTAAGAAATGTACCCATCTTTTAGATTGACAGGATGCTGCCACAATTCTGGTAATCTAGTTTGAAAAAATAAAAAAAGAAGCCATATTTCATTAGCAGCAAACTTGCCAGTGTACTTAGCTTAATGAGTCAGTTTGACATTTAAAAAGAATTCACAAAGCTTATTTATTTTCAGCAGTTCCTCTAGTGACATTTTTCAGAGGAAGTATGGTAATTCTGTTTGTTGAATTTCCAGTTTTGAATGTCATTTTATTTGAATGTTTAAGATAGTGCAATAGCGACTTTATTTCTTTAACTAATTCTTTTTCTGCTCATGGTAACTGAACTCAAAGAAAAGTATAAAATTTCTTCTCTTTGGGGCTCACACATAAGATGTGGACTTCATATGTTAATCTTGTAGGGACTCTAGAAACTTTTCATCAAGTCAATGTTTTTGTATTTTGAGGTCTTTAATTCCATGAACTCTAGATGTATGGTCTTGAATTCCAGGGAAGGTTTTTTTTTTTTTTTTTTTTTTGGTATCATATACTTAGGGGTGATCTAAATTACCACTAGGATTGTTGTTGTTCAGTCATTTGAGTCATAGATGACTCTTCATAAGCCAGTTAGGGTTTTCTGGCAAAGATATTGGAGTGACTTGCCATTTATTTCTCCAGCTCATTTTACAGATAAGGAAACTGAGGCAAACAGGATTAAGTGACTTTCCCAGGTTTATATCACTAATAAGTGTTTGAGTTTAGAGCTCAGCTCTTCCTGACTCTATGTCTTGTGTTCTATCCACCATGCACCACTAGCATTACTAAAGATCCAAAGAAATAAAGAACAAAATCTTCTAAAAATAAAAAACCAAGTATTAAAACCCTGCTGTAACACTATACATTACTATAATCTTTGGTTTTGACATAGAGTCCAGAGGGTTGATACTTCCCTGACTCATCATCTCTTTTTCAAACGATTTGAAACTTGTTTATTTGACACTGTGCCTTAACACCCAAGGTGTAGTCATCAATTCCCTTTGCAAAGCACATAGGTACATAAAGTATAATGAATATATATATATATATATGTACATATATATGTGTATATATGTACATATATTTATAGATTATTAAAAATTGAATTTATAAAAGATTCTCCAGAAAATAATCATTCTCCTTAGTAATCAGATCTTTCCCCAAGAGTGGAATTACAGAAACCACTTACAGTTATAGCCTGAATGGTAGATTGTTTTTATGCCTTTAAGCTGGTTTCTCTATAGGTGTGTCTTACCATATGTGCCTCTTTAAGGCATCAGTTTTTGTCATCATTGTTTCTATAGTTCTTTATACCATCCTTCTTTGCTCATATCATTTAAGCATTCTGATTTTTGCATGCATTACTTTGTTCTATTCACTCATGGCTTATAGTCCCATCCTAGGACTCAGAACTTCCTTCTTTCTCTGCCACATTGACCAATAAAGGACCCTATATTGTATGTCTTCCCTTCCATAGATCTGCAAACTTCTTAACTCTCTGAGCATCCTCTTCTCTAGCAATTATCATATTTAGAGATTATTGGAACAAAGCATCTAATCCTGGGTATCTCCTCATAATACTGGGGTCACAGTAGAAGTAGGGACAGGTCAGTCAATCCCAGGTACCTCTCTTCTCATTTGAAAGAGTGTGATGGCAGAGACCAGAAAAAACCCTTCACTACCTCAAAGCAGTTCACTTGGATGAGAACATTTTCACTCCTTGATATATTAATGTACCTATTCTCTCTCCCCCTCCCCGTGGTAGAATTCAAGCTCCTTGAGAGTGGGAACTATTTGTTTTTTGGTTTTGTATTTCTAGTGCCTATCCAAGAACTGAACATGTACAAGGCACATTATAAGTGATTGTTGAAATGAGTGAAATAAAATGGAAACAAGTGACTTTGGTGATAAAATTCTAGCCAAATCAGTTACATGCTGAGGGTTATTTGGCTGACATTCCTAGTGAGCACAAAGCAACTATTCCTCAACCATTCTTGAATATGCTAGCAGCTATCTTCTTAGTCTATCCAGGGCTCCTAAGAGATATGAGATGCTATATTATTTTGAGGTATAATCTTTAGAAGTATTTCATTTCCTTACCCTCTTCAATTTTGGAAAGTCCTGAAAGAGAAATCTGGCTTAGACTGTCCTGTAGCTATTTCCTCCTAAGGAGTATCTAGCAATTATACAAGGGAGACTTTCTAATCAATTATCTTGAAGATTTATTGATGAACCCACAATCATCATGTTTAGACAACCTTCCAAATTCTGGTGAATTTTGCTTAATGTTATATCTATTTATAAGGGAGTTTCCAAATCTATGTGTTGTGCATACTGTAGAATGCCTGGCCAGGAACTAGGTGATTATTTCTATTAAAGTTCTGGTGGCATCCATGAGATTTTTCGTGAAGCAGTAACTCTATTCTGTAACTATGGGCTTTTCCTCTGACATTTATTGTCAGACTTCTAAGCAGCTGTGAGGAAAATAGATTTTTTTAATCCCTTGTACTGAATAAGTCAGAGGGTACCTTGCTCAAAGTCATTTAAATCCCAAAGGCCAGAGACTTTTGGCACTGGTTTTAGGAGAAGAGTTCAAACCTAAGTTCCTCACTAGTTCAGTGATTACAAGTCACTGCTCTTAATTATCTCAGTTTCCTCATCTGTAAAGTGTACTACTTATCTCAAAACATTATTGTGAGGATGATCTTTTGTAAACTTTCAAGTACTATGGAAATGGGAGTTCTCCTTTGCATTATTATCATCACCACAGCATTTCCATCAGTGTTTGGTAGCTGCCTACCTATTCTGTAACTAGTCATAGTAACTCCTTAGTGGCTGCTGCTGTGACATTTGATGAGAAGGTGTTGGGAAATATGTCTTCAGATGAGGAACATCTTTTTAAAATGTTGGGAAATACGTCTTCAAATGAGGAACATCTTTTAAAAAAGATAAAATATCTATAAACTTTAATCCAGAGACCCCATTGGTAGGCATATAGCTCAAGAAAGTAAACTCCACAATATTCATAGTAGTCTTTTTTTAGGAATAGTAAAGAATTGCAAGAAAGGCAGAATTGGTATTGTAGACAATAAACCAGTCTCAGATAGGAAGACCTAAGTATAGGTCCTACTTCCGCCACATACTGATTGTAAGATGCTGGGCAAGTCACTTATCTTCTTAGTAACTCATGTAATGAAGACCTAAGTTCAGAACAATTGTTGGTCATGCATGAGTGTAGAGAGTTTAATCATGGGGAGTTCCCTATCCCAATAAAGTTACAGGTCTGGTTAAGAAAAAGAAAGAAGAGTAAAGATATTTAAAAAGTAGATGCCCACTGATTGGAAAATGTTTTAACAAATTATAGCATAGAATGTAATATAATATACCATCCATAAGAAAGAAGACATACAGAGAAGCACAGAAGACATGAACTAATGCAAAGTGAAGTATTACAAAGAGAACAATATACCCGAGAATTACATTAATATAAATGGAAATAACCAAAAGACCAAACTGATTATTGTTTATGTAAAATGACCAAGATTGATCCCAGAGAAGAATTGAAAAAGTGCATTTATATCTGTTCTTTGCAAGGACTGGGGATGGAAGTCTATGGGATTGTAAATTTCATATACTATCATATTATGGTTGATATGTGGGTTGGTTGTGGAACTGCATTTTTCCTCTTTTTCTTTTATTCTATCTTACCAGAGATAGCTTGATGGGTAGGGGAAAATACAATCAGAAATAAAGGTATAAAATAAAAATGCAAATAAAATAATTTGAAAATGAATTAGAAAGTACTAAAGAAAAGAAAACAGATACACATTCCCTAAATACTTCCTGTTCCCTAAATCTCAGTAGGGGAATTTATCACACATTAACACCAAATATCTATCGTTTAACTAAATACTATGGTTTACCATCCCTTTTGACCAAAGATAAGCCTTTATGAAAATCTCTCTTTCCTTAAGTTCTCCCATAGACTATCTATGAAAGTGACCCTGGATCTTCAAAAGTCATGCCAGTAGATCATCTGTTGGTAGAATGAGCCCCCATATAAAGGAAAACATGGACCCTTGAATTATTGTTATCTGAATATCTAATATGCTTGAGTTCAAGTATTTAATTATATGTCATTGTATATAAAGTCTGACCTTAAAACACTTTTAAAAGCTTTAATAACATATTACATTTATAGTCTTTTCATCTTGGAATGTTTCAGATCATAATCACATTTTATGATTGATGGATCTTATCCCACCCTATACCAAAAGGGCAGCATAAGACCTGCCATTTGAGGATCTACCACTTTTGTTTGTCACTGCTCTGCCCAATAATAGAAACATGAAGCAAGAATATTGTGTGAAACTTTAAATAGAAACTTTTCCTGACTACCTCCCATGGTTTATTAAGAAGTTCTAAATTTCGCACCCACCACATTTTTAGAATGTTCATTGGTTGAGGTTACAAACCCAAGTAACTGGTAGAATGGCTATTTTTTTTTTCAAGAGAAATAGACAAGTTTGGAAGAAGAATGAGTTTAGTTAGTAATGAAACATTTATTAAGTAATTATCATGGTCTAGGCACTGTGCTAAGCACTGGGGATACAAATAAAGGCAAAAATATGGTCCCTCCCTTCAAGGAATTCAAATTCTAATGGAGTAGACAATATGCAAAAAATTATACATACAAGATATATTCACGCAAAGTGGAATTAATCTCAGAGGAAAGGCATTTTAAGAGTTGGAGGGTGGGTGGGAAGGACAGAGAAAAGTCGCCTGAAGAAGGTAGGCTTTAAGCAGAATCTTGAGGGTAAGCCAGGAAATTCACAATATAGGGGTTGGGTTGAAAAACTAGGATTCTAGACGCAAGAGGCAGCCAGTGAAAAGCCAAAATTTACAACTTGATTGAGAGGTTAGGGGAAGGTTATGAAGGCAACCTGTTGTAAAAACTGTTTAATCCTAGAGTTAAAAGGGAACCATTGGATTTTATTGAGTAGTGGAATAACCAGTCATACCTGTGCCAAAGAAAAATCGCTTTAACAGCCATGTGGAAGATTATTTTGAGAGGGATGCAACTTAAGGAGAGAGGTCAAGTAAGAGGCAATTGCAAAAGGGCAGGTGATTAAGACCTCAACCTGATGTTGTCTGGGAGAAGAGAGAGAAGGTGACACATCAGAGAGGTGTTTTGGAAGATGCTCAGGAGATAGTTGGTGAGGTGCTATTGTAGTTCAGAAAAGATAATAAGGCCAGAGAATGGGAACATGAAGTAAATGAAAGAAAGGTGATAATTGAACCTATAAGAGTTGATAAGATCACTAATAAATAATATAAAAAGAGAAGAATTGGGGACTAAGGGCCAAACATTGGGGGACTTGGGTACTGATCTAGAAAAAAAAGAGAATTGCTTAAGAAAAAGGATTTTGATAAGGAGAGAACTAGGAACCATTTCACAAAAGTCAAGAAAGGAGAGAACGTCCAAGATGAAGAGCTAAAGAGTAGACAACTGTGTTAAAAGCTAAAGATATCAATAATAGTCGCTAACACTTTTAAATACTTAATATGTGCTAAGCACTGTGCACTTTACACTTTTATCTCACTTGATCCTAACAATAGTAATGGGGAAATTAGGAGGAGGGTTTAGAGGAGAAAATAATGAGTTATTCAGACCTCATTATCTAGCTTGGTTATAGTCCTTTAGGAGCTAAAGGCTGCCTGGGACTGGAGGCACCAGCTTTGCAAAGTGTTTGGCCAGAGAATGGAAGAACAGAGGGAGTGGGGTAGCTCCCTGGGGAAAGATACTGTGTACATGGTGGGTTGTGTATCATAACCCCTCTCCAGGAAAAGAGCATAGGATCCATCTGGGATCAAGTCTGACCATCTAAAATCAGAGAGGAAGACTGGTGAAACTGAGTGTGAAAGGAAGCTAAGATGCTAAAGAAAACACAGAGGGGAGAGAATCAGAAAATCAGTGATAAAATAAGGGGAAAAAATTATTAAATAGAATTATTACCTTAAAAAAGCCCGTTCTATTCAGAAGAGCTATTGGGTAGTTATTTCCTTTTCAGAGCACCCTCTGGGGAGGAGCAGGTTCCCACAATGTTTCTTTATGCTGTTTCTTGCCTAAGGGGGATATGTGAATTGGGAGACTCTCCCAGCATCCATCAAGGGGACCTAAACAATAGTGGGCTTGAAGGTCTATTCTTTGCCCTTGAACTTCCTCTGTTCTAATCCCCAAATAAAGTTGTTTTTAAGATGCAATGATAAGCATTTTATGAATGGCTTCCCTTAATGAATGTCACTTGCACTTGCACTTGCACTGATACCAGTGCCAAGTGTCAGTCACACAAATCCTTTAGTTCTCCTAAATGTACAAGCATACTAGCTCCTTGTAAGTGTAGTTTTCCCACCTTTCTTGTCTGCTGAAGTATAATGGGCTGATTATCTGGAGTTGGTGGCTACAAGCTCAGGTCCACATGGATACTTAACCTGTGTTAGGGGGGGAGGTACATGACCAGGGCTTTAACATCAAACTGTCTTATGTTTATATAGTACATTGTGCATGCATTAAGTTGTCCAAAACAATCCACCATGTGATAGAGATTGCAATAATAATAATAATGACCTTGCACATATCTTGCTCATAGTTCTTTGCCTGGAACATTTATTTGTTGTTGTTGTTCAGTTGTTTCCATTCCTGTCTAATGCTATGACTTTTGGGGTTTTTTTGGGCAAAAATCCTGGAGTGGTTGGCCATTTCCTTCTCCAGCTTATTTGGCAGGTAAGGAAACTGAGGCAAACAGGATTAAGGTGACTTTCCCAGGATCACCTAACTAGTAAGTGTATGAAACTTGTATTAAACTTAGGTTTGAATTGGTGAAGAAAATGGCAACCACTTGGGGAAAACTCCATGAAGAGTCAGATATGACTGAAAATGACTGAACAATTACATGCATATCATCACTTAATCTTGATAATAACCTTGTGGGGTAGATGTTTATTATCACCCCCATTTTACAGATGAAGAAACAAAAGGTACATGTTTTGCCTAGAATGGAGTGAGGGTCTGGAGCAGGATTTGTACCCAGATCTCTTAGCATTCTATTATGCCATGCGCCTGCCTGATGGTTACTCTCAGCCCTATGCCAGTATACTGTTATTCTAGTTCAATTCATCCACTCTTTTGCTTTCCTAGGCTCACTCTGACACTATCAGGGCTGATGCTAATGCAGCAAATCCACATAGTGAATTTTGAAGGTGCAAAGCAGGGATTAAACCAGACATAAAAGTGATCAGGGTTTACCTGTTTCCCTGCTGCTGTTGGTGGGTGATTCTGGACAGTCACAGGGCACCATGGGATTGTTAGCTGCTGGGGGCATTTGATCCAGTGCTGAAAATGTAGAGACAGAGAGTGAATGGATCTAGTCAGGAAATCTATCCTCAAGTCTTTATTAAACACTTCCTTTGGGTTAGGCGCGGTGCTGGTGATACAAAACCAAAAATGAATCCTTTAAGGAGCTTTCGGCTTATCTGGGGGGAGAACATACAAATAAATAAGTATATATAAAACAAGTGTAAAACCATTTTTTTGATAGGGGAAGTTACTGGTCATTGGGGAAAGATCAGAAAGCAGTGTATATAAATGGTGGCATTGAAAATAGTTTTGAAAGAAATAAGAATTCCTAAGAGGCCTGAGATGAGGTGGGAATGCATTCCAAGCATGGGGACAGTCAGTGGAAATGCACTGAGATGAGAGATGGAGTGTTTGAAAGAGAACGATTCAAAATAAACGGTTCTGCACGTGGTCTGAGCCACTGTGATTCAGAAAGAAGGAATCAAGTTGGTAAGGAGTATACAGGTAAAATCTGCCTCATGGCAGCTCTAGCTGGTGTCTGCTGGTAGAAGTTAAAAGGGTTCAGCTTGATGAAATAGGATTGGATTATAAAAGCAGGAAAGTGATAGTGCAGTAATCTCTCCTACAAGGGATATGTCAGTATGGGACGCTGCCTGTTTACTAACATCTTATTGAAAAATAGCTTTCTAATAGATACTCACTGTTCATGCTCCAAAGGTATGTAGATTTTCTCTTAATTTGAATGTGATGTTCAACCTGGATATCAGGTGGGGTGAATATATAAAAATATATAAATTATTTTTATGCACATACATACATATATACACCCATATATGGATATATTTGCATATGATTATATTTACATATTCATATATGCACACACATAAACACACTTCTATATAAGGTTTTTTTTTTATCTTAACACCTGCTGATTGATTAGCCACTTTGTGATCTGACTGAGTTACCCAGCAAGAGATACTTTCTCCCCTCTTATTTATTATTCCACTCTTGAATAGCCCAGACAACTAAGAGAGGAGAGAGCTCCTGATTTCTCCTGATTTCATTTGGCCAGTGGGGACAAACTTTTTAGTGCTTTTCCTAAGTGGTAGTTGGGCTGAATGTGTTACAGTGCCTTTGGTTCATTTTAACCCTTCTGTGGATTCATACCAGTACTGCAATTTGAAGAGACCATTAATATGGGACTAGATATAATCCTTTAATACCCTCACCTTATGACATTGCTATGATATATAATCCACGTAATTAATAATTTTTCATTCCATGGTTTATCTTCAAATTGGGCCAAAAGGTAGAAATAGAAATAATCTAATAGAGTCATATTATCTGATACATTTTCTACATTTCTCTATTGATCTAAGAATTTGGCATGGGGTAGCAGAACAAATACTGGAGTTGAAAGTAGAGAATGGGTTCAAATCTTGGCTCTGATAATACCTGTCTTACCTTGGTGCAAGACATTTAAACTCTTTAGTCCTCAGTTTCCTTATGTATAAAATGAGGAGACTGAATTGATGACCTCTGAAATCTTTTCTAGCTCTAAGTTTATGATCTTGTGAATTTTTCTTCCTTGATATAATTATTAATTATATAAAAATATATAACACATGGCACATAATTAGGTATTAATGAAAGTCTGACACTAATTATTCAGCCTGAGCAAATTAATCATGTCTTTGGATTTTAATAAGAAAACAAACTGTTGAAATAGATGATCTATGAAGTTCTTTCCATTTCTAAAGCTCTATGGTGCTAAGATACTTGCCGGTATTTTCATTAATCCACACTAGAACCCCTTCATTCTAGTGACTTGTCCAGGAAGAACTGACAAAGAACTAGTTGTATCTATCCTGTATTTTCACTGAGATACTAGGAAGGCACTTCAGCCGTGGGCTTAGCATTCATAGAAATGAAAGTTCGAATGTCATTTTTATAGTTACAATATAGATTGTGTGAAGTCTGTGAAAATATTGTGAGCCTAGAAATGTAATTAGATGATAAAGAGCTTTAAATACCAAAGAAAACAATTCTGTAGTAACAACTGAGATCCATTAAAGCTTTTTTTGAGAGAGGAAATGACAAGGTCAAACCTGCTCCTTAGAAATCTTAATTTGTAGAATATGAACTAAAGAGGATAAACACTTGAGGGAGGGAGAAATTTTTGATGGATAGGATACTAAAAAGGAGATAAGGAAAGCCAAAACAGTATGGTAGCTATGCAAGTGAAGAAATGGTGGATGAAGTAGAATCAATAGGAACTGGCAACCAGGGGCAGCTAGTTGATGTAGTGGGTAGAGCACCATCCCTGAAGTCAGGAGGACCTGGGTTCAACTCTGTCCTCAGACACACACTTCCTCAATGTGTGACCCTGGGCAAGTCAAATGCCTTAGTAAAAAAAAAAAAATTGACAAGCAATTGGATATGGTGGATGAGGGCTAGGAAAGAATTGGGGATTATATCAAAGTTGTGAATTTGAATGAATGGAAGATGGTGATTATCTTTAGCAAGATAGGAAATTAGAAAGACAGTTTTTTTTCAGACAAACATACAACATAAAAGAAGAATTTCAAACAAAAACGAATGGTGATGGCTTAAAAAATATAGGTCAGACTCTTCCATGTATCTTTATTCATTTGCTTTTCTTTTGTTCTTTTTCATGGTAAACAAACAAAAATAAAAAGAAAACAATCTTGGTGCTGAGAAAAGTGTAAGGCTTTAGATCTAGAAATCTGTTAGTGATTTGTTGAGAGGGAAATCCCCAAGACATTCCTGAAGGGATGAGTTCTCATAGTTGGATTTAAAGTAGGAGTTCTAAAGACTTTCCCAAATAGAATTTTAGATTGAAATTTAAAGATCTGATTTATACCTCCCAATGCAAAAGCTCAGACAGTTTAGCTCAAGATTCACCATGTATGGGGAGAGTACAAACAAGTTTATGTAGCACTTGAGACACTTCCCTCTTGCATACATGGCACCTGGAAAAGCTATCCCAAGTTCAAAGTTTGCTGCAGGTCTTCATTTAGTCAAAATGGATGGAAGATTGGCACAGACATTTTGCTTTTATTAAGCAGGAATTTTAGATTAAATATAAATCACACCTGCAGACATTATTTAGCTAACTGGTTGCTCTGTGTTCCAAAATAGTTGGAATGCTGGAAATAAACCTCTCTTTTTATAGAGGAAAAGTCTATTATAGTCAAAGTTCTGAGAACAGAAAGAAAAGAGCCAAAGGTTTCATGTGGAGTGAGAACTCTCTCTCTCTACAAGAGCCAAAATTTATGCCCATGAATTTTAAGCTAGAGGTCTCTCTGTTTCCTCTTAAAGAGAAAAAACATCTCAGTTAAAAATTCTAATCAAAGCCAGGAAGTGGAAGTAGAAAGACCTTTTACAACCTTGAGTCACCTGGCTGCAACAGTCTGAGTTTGAGTTATTTGTCCTTCATTCTTGAAGAAAACCAATTATAACATGAAGGAGATGTGAGTGAATTGGAGTTGTGAGGCGGAAGCACATAAAGTCACCAATCTCACTTTCTCCTCCAGAGTCATCCAAGGCCAATGGCAAGACTTTAGTCAAGATGACCCATGATGACTTAGCAGCAATGAGAAACAAGAAGAAGAACAAGGAGACTTTGACAAGTTGTACTAATGGGAGAACTGGTGGGAATCAATGATTGCAGAGGATGAAGGCCATATCAGAACAAAGGGAAGCAGAACCAGCCAGGATCCAGAAATCACATCAAAAAGGAGATTTGTGGCCCTGGATCATTGGAAGTATGATTTGTTCCTCCATGCCTCTACCTCAGCCAAATACCTCAGCCAAATATGCACTCTTTTATATATTCCCTAAGTGTACCCCCTCCATATATGTGCTCCTTCCATGACTGTTTCTTGATAGATGCATTTTCTCTACGTTTGTAATCCTTCACCCCTTCCCTAGGTATGTTTATTCTTTCCACTGATGTTTTATGTAATGGGAGATTGCACTCCAGATTTTTTGGGGGTATTCTATACTTAATTTCCCCCTTTTGCTGCTTTATTAAATGCTTTTGTTTTGAATTAATTATGTTTATTTCCTGATTAAGAGATAGGTAGGGATTTGTGAGTTATGATTTTGAATGAATGAAAAACCTTTAGCAAACTTTGAACTGGTGGTATCAATTTTGGGGCTCCCACATACAAAAGGAAAGTGCCTGAAGTACTATATAAACTTTTTTTGTTTCCCCAGACCAAAGAACCAAAGATTTTCAATTGGGAGGTCTTCTTATATTGGGAGGAACTCGTAGAAAAAAACAGACAATTTTCCAAAAAAACCTCAGCTATTAGGTCTTTTTACTAGAGCCAAAGTTAGGACATAAGGCATGAAATCTTATATTCAGAAGTCAATCTAGCCTTAATGTGCCCTTTTGCAGATGAGGAAACTGAAGTCTTGGAGGGGGATATAGAACTAACTAGAGGCTAAATTGAGACTGGCATCCAGGTCACCATATTTCAAAGCTAGCTATCATTCTACTACAAGCTGATTATTTCATATAGCTAAGAATTCCTATTTTGTCCTTGTAACATATATTTGTAACATACCCTCATCTCTACTGAGCTTCAGGAGAAGAGGTCTGATTAAAGAGGCATTAATTAATTTGATTAATATTTTTATACACAGAGATTTAAGTTCTTCACTCTGACATCAATGAGTACTGAGCACCCACTTTTGAAAGTAATTAAGCTCAGACTTGATAGAAGATATCTAGTTCTTTATTTAGAACTGATGTAATCAGGAAGAAGTCAAGACTCCCATCCATACTTCATAAATGTAAGTTCTACTACGCCCCAAGAACTATACAACTTATTATTCTCTTCTTTGGATTTCCAGACTCAGCACAAGGTAGAAAGATGTTGGAACAATAGCAACTGTTAATGAAGTTGATTTCTTTTTAAAAAATAATAATTATTATTCAATTTTTATTTCATGTATTATCTTAGGTATTTAAATTTATTTATTATTTTAATTTGTTTATAAGATAAAATGAACATGAAATTGATATCTTGCCCTGAAATGTAAGAGTATCTGAAGAAGAGGCTTCTGGGAAATCTGTAAAACTGAATTATTGATTATTGACCTGACTGTTCCATATATATGATGTGCTACGCAAAAGAAGAAGCTTTTCTTTAGGTGCATTTCTAGCTTCCACTGACATGAATTTGTTAACAAAATATTTTAGTTATTATTTTAATTTTTATCAAATTTTAATTTTTATATCTGAAAAATAAATGTGCCCTCTTTTCCTCCATTCTTTAAAAACTACTCTAAATTGTCTGTCATGAATTCCTTGGTTCTTCTAGCCTAAATTAAACTTTCCTTTCTCTTAATTCTTATTGCCTTTAGTGTCTGTACTACACAATATAATACTTGCTTATTTTCTCTTGAATAGTTCTGCAATGGTTTCCTATGAAGACCCTTTATTTCCCCAGTAAGATAGTGAATTTCTTGAAGAGTTTGTTTGGCTGTATCCACTATGTCACTTTGGCAATGCTAAATATACATACATATATATATATATATATATATATATATATATATATATATATATATATATATATATATATATATATATATATATATAACAAGTATTTAATGAAGTAGCCAATATATATATATACACACATATATATATTGGCTACTTCATTAAATACTTGTTATTAGAACTTGGAATTGCTTGGAATTAGAGCTATAACTGGGGCAGAGTGACTGGTGCTTTGCTAACAGCACTCAACTCCTTTGTCAGATAAAAACCAGCTAAGCTTAACACCTAATTTATTAAAATAGTAAGTTATCATATAGCAAACTTCCTTGTCCTAGTATGGAAACTGAGATGAATTCCTCCTTACCCCAATCTCTAGCCTGCTTCTTTCCTTGTCAGAGGCCTTTGTAACAAACAATCTCTCAGCTTCTGACCATTGGGCCAGTGTCTCTGGGCCCTGTGGAACCTTGGGTTCTTTCCCTCACCTCCCACTATCCCTGTTCAGTTCACTGTTTCTATTTTAGTTGATTTGAGGGTCCCTTGCCTAATGCTTGCTTCAAGAACCATCTTATCATAATACAAAAATTGCCGGTTATAGCTCTGCTTTGGAGTGGACTCCCATTCACCAAATTGACTATTTCCCCCCAAAAAAGAGTTTACAGAATGAACCTGGAAGCTTTAGACATTAGGAATTTTAGGTATGATTTTTATATGGCAAGGGGCTGAAAAATTATTTTTCCATAAATCATATATTCATAATATTTTGGGAATCCCTACTCCAGGATGAAATGGATCTGATTTTAGCAAATCAGATATTCCCATTCTCTATGCTCCTGTCAAATCTGTTTCTGAATGAAGATAATAGGCAGACATCTGTAATGGGAGTAAGGTTCCAGAGGATTATGTGGTCCCCCTCCTCAGGGCTTGAGGATTGGATACTTTGCTTCCTTGCTCCCTCTTTCAGCCCCCACTCTTCCCAGTAGGCCACAAGTACAGGGACTTCTCTGCCACTGGGTGAGCTAGGAATAGAAGGCTGACAGATGACGGGCACTGTGCAAGAACAGCAGAACTGAGAGAATGGAAAAACTGATCCCACAGGAGGTTGGTCCACCCTGCCAATTCAGCTGGAGCTGGAGGAAGCGCTTTCAAAACAAAATGTGTCGAGGCTGGCAGAACAGAGCAGGAGGCTTGCCAAGGCTTGCAAACTCACTATCTGAGACTGGGTGGATTCCACATGGCTAAATCACAGTTTTTCAAATGTTATTGCACCTCCTAACTACCTTCTATGCCCTTGCCAACCCTTCAGGATGATCTGGACTTAGGCTAAGGCAAAGGACAGAGAGAAGAGCCCTGTCATGAGAATAGCCCAGCCATGCCAGAATTTTATGCTACCTAAGACACTGAAAAGTGAATACCCTAAGAGGTCTTTAATCTTAGTAAGGGGCTTTAGATGCATTAAGATTTAAGGAAAATTATACTTTAAGTAAAACTAGTGATTCCATTTTGGGACAACTAGGTGGTACAGTGGATAGAGAACTGGGCTTGAAGTCGGAAAGATCCAGTCTCAGACACTTAATATTTGTGTGATTCTGGGTAAGGTATTTAACCCCTATCTGTAAAATGGGGACACACTGGAGAAGGAAATGGCAAACTACTCCAGTATCTTTGCCAAGGAAACTTCGTGTAAAATTCCATGGCATCATGAGGAGCTGGATATGACTGAGTCACTGAACAAGGGATTTCATTGGTATATGGAATTTCTTCCTGGTCAATAAACTTCCACTATCAATACTGATTAGTACCTTGTCCACAATTTAAAGCCTCAGAAAGTTGCCTGGGAACAGGGAAAGATTGAGTGACTTGCTTAAGGCCATATAGTCATTGTCAGTTGATTAATCAAAAAATATTCCTTAAGCATTTACCAAGGGTTAGGAACAAGCAAGCTCCAGGAATAAAAGTAGAACCCCCCCACAAAGTAACAATTCTTGTCTTCAAGGAGTTTATAATCTAATGGGAGAAGATAACATACAAAACAAGGGAATGGGGACAGGGGCAGAAGGTACTCATGGGGCAACATGACTGAGAAGTGTAGAGGTACAGCAGGTAGGTACATGAAGGTTGGCTGCCCTGAGAATTCTCTTTAAATGGACGTTCTGAAAGGAATTCTCTACTCACCAGTCAGAGTGAGGGCCCCCAGGAGCAGAGGATGAGATTTAGGGCTGAAGTGACCACCTAGGATGAAAAGCTTCCTAGAGTAAAATGGAGATATCCAGAGGAATGCAGCCAGGTGAGAAATGAACATAGTGCTTTTGAACCATATACCTGTCTCGGAGGCCATGTTTATATCTATTACATCATGATGTCTTCACGAAATTAAGGATTTTAAATTTCATAGGTTAGGAGTATTCTGAAGAGAGAAACAGCTTTAATAAGTCAGTTTCCTTTTATGATGTCCCCTATAAGAATCAATCAATGTATCAACATGCATTTATTAAATGTCTACTCTATGTCAAACATAGTGCTAGTTTCTAGAGATAGAAATACTAAAGTAAGGTAGTCTCTTTCCTGAAACAACTTATATTTTATGTAGGAAATTGTTAAAAAGGAGCACCTTTTTCCCTCATCTTTAAAATGGACAAGCTGTTACTATAAGGAAAAAAAGGGTAAAAGGGAAGGAGGGGATGGATGTTCATTTGAAGATATAGATTTAAGTCTGTGGTCCTAAAGAAGGATTAGACTTCTTCTATTCAGCTTTAGATGGTATAACAGAGAACAAAGGATGGAAATTGAAGCAAAATAGTCTCCAAGGGAAAACAAACAAACAAAAATCTTCCTAGAAACCAGAGCTATCAGAAAGTGGAATGGCCAGCTTATGGGTAGAGAATGGATTTTGCCTTTATTTAAGGTCTTCAAGTAAAAGGTGGATGATCACTACTTATATGGGAATGTTCTTATCTAAGAACAGATAAAACCAGGTGCTTTCTGGGGTCTAATTCCAAGATTTTGTGCTTCTCTTGTAATTCTAAGAACTTTGAGTTGAGTATCTTCAGTTTCACAAGTGACTCACCCATACAGAACTCTCAAAAGTACTACTCACAGCCATGAAGACCCAACACAAGTTATCTCACTTGGGAAGAAGTAAACCTGTTTCACCAGTTGACTTCATCTCTTTTTCCAGTAACCTGGAAAAACAAACAAACCAGTAGTAATGTAAGACCTATTCCCCTGGAGCTGTTGGTAGGGTGGAGTGAGAAGAGTGGTATTGTTGGAGGAATCAGTTGTGACCTGTTTGGAGGAGATGAAATTAAGTTGAGACTTAAACTTCACAGGGGGATCTTTGAAATAGCAAGTTCAAAAGAAAGGGGATTCATTGATGTAGATCAGGGCTGATTAGAGTTCATTTGGAGAAAAGGAGCTCTAGAAATTTGCAAGCATTGACCTGATTCAGACTGAATTATGGAAAATTTGGTTAGATCTTATTTTGTCTTTCATCCTAGCAAAACTGGAAAAAAAAAAGGTGGTTAGAGGTTACCGAGGAAATAGGAATTTTAACTATTATGAAGGAAAGAGGAAGAGGGAACACATAATGAAACTTTAAAAAACTTTAAACTTTAAAACTTAAAATAAAATAAGAAAAAACAAAACAGATGACTAAGTGGCAATAGGAAGGATTGTTTTAGAAAATATCCTTCTTTCCTCTCTTCCTTCCTCCCTTCCCTTTCTTTCCTTCTCCTTTCCTTTTTCCCTTTCCTCCTTTTTCTTTTCTTTTCCTCCCTTCCTCCATCCCTTCCTTTTTCTTTTTTCCTTCCTTCCTTCCTTCCTTCCTTCCTTCCTTCCTTCCTTCCTTCCTTCCTTCCTTCCTTCCTTCCTTCCTTCCTTCCTTCCTTCCTTCCTTCCTTCCTTCCTTCCTTCCTTCCTTCCTTCCTTCCCTTCTTCTTTCCTTCCTTCCCCCTTCCCTCCTTCTTTCCTTCCTTCCCTCCCTCTTTCCCTCCTTCCTTCCTTCCTTCCTTCCTTCCTTCCTTCCTTCCTTCCTTCCTTCCTTCCTTCCCTCCCTCCCTCTCTCCTTCCTTCCTTCCTTCCCTCCCTCCCTCCCTCCTTCCTTCCTTCCTTCCTTCCTTCCTTCCTTCCTTCCTTCCTTCCTTCCTTCCTTCCTTCCTTCCTTCCTTCCTTCCTTCCTTCCTTCCTTCTTTCCTTCCTTCCCTCCCTCTTTCCCTCCTTCCTTCTTCCTTCCCTCCTTTTTTCCTTCCTTCCTTTCCTCCCTCCTTCCTTCCTTCCCTCCTTCCTTCCCTCCTTCCCTCTTTCCTTCCTTTCCTCCCTCCCTCCCTCCCTCCTTCCTTCCCTCCCTCCTTCCCTCCTTCCCTCCTTCCTTCCCTCCTTCCTTCCCTCCCTCCTTCCTTCCCTCCCTCCTTCCCTCCTTCCCTCCTTCCCTCCTTCCTTCCCTCCCTGCTTCCTTCTCTCCCTCCTTCCTTCCTCCCTCCCTTCCTTCCTTCCTTCTTTTACTTTAGGTAAAAACAAATAAAGGACCCCAAAATCCCAAAACATATATTTAAGGAGATATAAAAGGCATAGAATCTTAGATCTACAATTGGAAGGAAACTCAGAGGAGATTGAGTCCAACTCCTTCATGAGGAAATCCAGGGTGGTTACATAGATAGTTTCTGAGTCAGGATCTTAACCCACTTCTCCCCCTTCTCCTCCTCTTCTCCCCCGCCTCAACTCAAGAAACTATTTGACATGTGTTACTGCTTCACCAGTTTTTAAGGAAAATAACAAGGTTATATTTTGCAGCTGTTTTTCAAATTTCAAAAACTATTTATGAGCTTTGTAAAAGTTTCAAGACAGGAGCAATTAAATACATGGTAACAACTATTCAAATGGATATATTGCTCTCTCTGATTTAGATGTTAAATAATAGCAATTTAGAACTGAAGAACTATTAGAGATCATCTAGCATAGCATCTCTATTTTGCAGCTGATGGAAATGAGGCTCCAAGACATTACATGATTTGCCCACGTTTCCTGACTTTTGTTCTTTGTTATTTTTCCATTATACTTTGCTAGGCTCAGTAAAATGAAAGTTGAGTCAGAGTATACAGAATTATCAAGTGATGCAAGTGTAGGTTACAAATTCTTTGGGGGAAAGTTCAGGAAATATGGAAGAAATTATTTATTTAATCAGAAATCCCTTGATACTTCCCTTCTTTCCTAATTTACCACCCTTCTTCTAGCCTCCACTGATTTCATAATGGGAAAGGACCAGAGAGGTGGTCTCTTTTTCTCTTTTTCCCACCTCCCTGCCTCCCACTCTTGAAAGGGAAGAATATTTTCTACAAAATTATACAAGTAATCAGGGGAATTATATTTTAGTATCTTAAAAATGATATCTGATATAGAAGTTAATGCTTTTGCATGGCTTCATGATAACATTTTAAAGCAATGGAACTTGTTCATTTTTGTATTTTCAGATTTTTTCCCTCCAGTGATATGGTTGTTTCCCCTGGATGAGTATATATATCCAGCTTTTGCTCCTCTTAGAGATAGACATCAGACTATTACTTTAATGCTATACCTAACAAAACTGTAACTATGATGTGACTTACTATCTTCCCCTGTCAGGAAGAAGCCCAACTAACTATTTTAGATATAATAAAATTCCCAGACTATCCTGTTTGAACAGAGTGATTGTAAGGATGGAACTCTTTTGTCTATCCCTTAAATTTATGCATATATTTAAACAACCTTTTGAGATATTGATTAGCATATCTTTAGACAGATTTGGGATCCGGTCTGCTATGTTCATTCCATCTGGCTCTTTGATCATTCCTCTGAGTTTGAGCCTTTAATTTGAGAAATATCAAGGCTATATTTCCCCTATAAAAGATCTAGGTTCTTTTCAGGACTAAGCCCATTATGATCTACTCTCTCTCCCTCCTCATAAGTGCTTTCCCTTTAATGGTGTCTTTCTCCTTACTCTGGCTAACTTTACTTAATCCAACTATATGCTCTCCCAACTCTATTTCATTTTCGCCACTCCAGTGCTTATTTTATCTCTACATTTTGTCTGTAATCTATTCCCCTAATTAAATCTACCTTTTGCCAAAGAGAATGGCCACTGTGAATTTGTCATGTTTATTTTGAATTAGGAATTGCTACCCTGACCCCAACAACCAAGGATGGAAAAATATAACAGGGACCCTTTATCTGGATGAAGATCACCATCTGGCATGCAATTTTTGATGAATAAAATACCACTTGCTGAAATGCTGGATTTAGAATCAAATTATACCTATGACACTATGTGACTGAAAAAAAATCAATTATTTTTTCAGGGTCTTAACTTTAATCATTTGTAAGATAAGGATAATAGGACATATGGAATATCCAGGATCTCTGTGGTGAGGTCTTGCTGAGCCTTTTGTAGGGTTGCTCATCCATCTTCTCTTTCTACCTTATTCTTTCAGCTCTCATCTGTGATTCCAAGAAGCTGTAGCATGTGCATGGCCACACCCTGGTAAAACCATCTTGTCAGATGTTGAGGGCAACTGACAGGCTTCAAACCTGTCTATGAATTAGGGGAATATCTACTCCAATCATGTGAAAACTTCCCCCAGCAGAATGGATGGATAAGAATAATTTATTCTAATGACCACAAAAGAAGCTTAAATAGGTATGGTGGAACACTTAGAGCTTGGTGAGTAATGGAAAACATCAAGGTGATCCATTGCATTTTGGGCCATTGCCAGTCATCTTGACTTTTGTCTTCCCACTGGACTTTGATGACTGAAGAAAAGAGAGACTGATGACTGTGTAATTCTGCCTCACTTAAGTCCAATTCATGTACAAGCTAAGACATCACTCTGTGACGTCAGAGCAAACATCAACAATAGCAATATCTGTGGGATCTATCAAGGCTGTTGTGAGGATTGAATGAGATGATGTATGTAAAACATTCTGCAAACCTTACTATAGGCTTAAGTCCAGAAGTGTGATTTCATCAGAGAATTTCCTGTGCAGAAAGTCTACCATTATAGCTCATAACCTAGTATGCAGGTCTTAAGCAATTCATCTGGGCACTGAGAGCTTGTCTGGGGTTCACCTAACTAGTATATGTCAGACAGAACTTGAATCCAGATCTTTGTGACAAGAAGACTCAATTCTCAATTCTCAATACAGCTTTAGTATAATGTCTAGAAGTATAAGCACTTTATAAATGCTTTATCTATATACACATATTCCTTCTAAAAACTTCCTTTTTCCCCTCCCCTACACTGATGGAACCATTTCCCCTGGAAATCTTGGAAACATTTTTGAATCACCTCCCATTGTCTAGGCTCCCATATCAAAGCAATTAGTGAGGCACATTAATTCCACTTTCACAAGATCTCTCACAAGCATTCCCTGGCTTTTCCACTCCCATGACAACCTCCCTAACTCCAACTCTTATCTTCTTTTGCCTAGACTATTGTGATAATCTTTCAACTCTTTTCCTTGGGTCTGTTGTCTTTCATCCATTCTTCACAGAGCTACCAAAATAATCTTCTCAATGTACAGATTTTATGATGACACTCCCCTACTCAAAAGCCTTCTTCACTAATTCCCTATTGATTGTAGGATAAAATCGAAGCTCCTTAGCCTGTCATTTGGAGCCACACAGGATAAAACTTCAACTTATTTTCTAACATACTACTCTCCTTCATGGTTGGTTGCTGTCCTTTGTTCTCAAAGACCAGAATGACATTACTATGTTAGAGTTAAGTTACAATGTGTCTGACTATGATTGAACAGACCTGTACAAGCTGGGAACACACACGTCAGGCACAAATCTCCACAGGAACATTTGGGATGGATTCTCTAACTTTGTGCCTCTTGCATTTATTTTGAGCTATTTTAATTTTGATTTGCTCATAGAGCACAACACCTTCTTCAATGAGGGAATGCCATGCTGAATGGTCCTTTGTCACTGTCACAAGTATTGTCACTGTTTCATTTTGTCACAAGTTTTGATCCAAATGGACATCCTAGATTTTCCTAACAGATAACTCTTTTCTCAAAATTTGCTTTGAACATTGACTTTTTAGTCTATCTCATTCTATCTTGCATTGTATTTTTTCAACTTAGTTTCTTTTAGTCTGTTTCCTTATCTGTAAAATGAGAATAATAATAACTTCACAAAGATATTGTGAAGATCAAATGAAGTAATATATATGAAGCACTACTAATCTTAAAGTACTATAAAAAGCCTTCCCTTCTTTCAGCTTCTCTTTATGTGAATTTGAGCTCCTTGGAGGCAGGGATTCTTTCCTTTGCTTGTATTTCTATCTCTGACACGTAGTCAGCAAACATTTATTGCATTTATTAAGGGCATACTGTGTCCTAGGCACTGTGCTAAGTGAAGGAGATACAAAGAAAGATAAAATACAGTTCTTACTCTCAAGGAGTTCACAATCTAATAGGGGAGACAACATGAAAATAACTATTTATAAATAAGCTACATACAGAATAAATGGAAAATAATTAATGGAAGGAAGGCACTAAAATTAAGAAAGATCAGAAAAGATCAGGTTTCCTGTAGAAGATGGATTTTAGCTGAGTCTTGAAGAATACCAGGGAAGCCAGAAGGTAAAGTTGAAGATGGAGAACATTCCATGCAAAGGGATTGATGGTGAAAATGCTCTGAGTCAGGAGATAAAGTATCTTGTTCCTAGAACTGAAGCCAGAGTTACTGGATCAAAGAGTACTTGGAAGTGAGGGTGGGGAATAAATGTAAGATTCAAGAAGATAGAACAGTGTGTTTGTGTGTGTGTGTGTGTGTGTGTGTGTGTGTGTGTGTGTGTGTAGGAATGTTATAAAAGTTTTTTAATGTTAAGCAGAAGGCTTTATATTTGATCTGGGAGGTGAGAGGGAACCACTGGAGTTTATTGAGTAGGAGTGTGCATTTAATAAATTGTCTCTATCTGTTATTCTATCTTTTGTATATCTGTTTCCATTTACCTATCTGTCCATCCATCTGTCCATCTATCTATCTCTGTATCTCTGTCTGTTTTTTCTTCTTAGTACTATTGCTTCTACTAACATAACAATATGTTATTATGTGTAATAATAATAATAAATTAAAAATAAATAAAAATAAATTTAAATCAAGGATGGTGTCATTTTTCATCTTTGTATCCCCAGCATGCAGACCAGTGTAGTCAAGCACATAATAGATGCTTAATAAATACTTGTTAGGTTGAATTAAATCCGGAAATTAATATTTAATAGTAATTGGTTGGGTTAGCATTACTGATAAGGATGTAGAGATAACTTGATTCTCTGAAAAACTGGTAATTAGTTCTATAATTAGATTAAGGATATAAACAACGATTATTCACCATAAGATTTAGAAATCTTTATCAAGTGTGGTTTTGAGTTTCAGATTAATACATGATGTTGGATAAAATGAAATATTAGCATAAGTAGTTTTAGCCAGAGGTCACAGAGAGTCATGCATGGTTGGTATAGAAAGGAAAGGAATCTTAGAGGTCAAGAAGATTAAGTCCTTTCTCTGAGCACTGGGATCTTTCAGAAAATCCCTAACAGGTGATGTTTTTTTTTTTACAGCAGCATTGATGGGGATCCCATAACTTATTGAGACAGTCCATTTTGTTTTTGGATTAATTTAATTTTTTATATTAAAAAAGACTTACTTCACTATAACTTTTATCCAGTTATATTGATACTCTCTGGTGCCATTATTCTTCACTCTTTAAAAGTGAGAGATTATATTCAATTCTTCTATGTGATAGCTCTACAACTATTTTAAAATACTTTTTAATCTGTTTTCTAAATTTTTGTTTATCCATGTTAAACATCTCCATGTTATTTGATGAATACTACTAATAATAACAACAATGATAATAACATATGATTTCAAGTCCACTTACCATTCTGCTGACCTTTATGTTTGCTACAGGTTTTCTATTTTTCTTTCCACAGTATGCCACTCAGCACTGAATATACTACTTCAGGTATGATTTGGCCAATTAAGAGGAACTATCCTTCCCTTGTTCTGGATATTATTGGAGCAGTTAGCTGATGATACAGTGGATAAATTACTGGGTTTGGAATCATATAGAACTGAATTTAAGTCCTTCCACAAATACATGTTCAGACACTTTGACTCTAGAAAAGTCATTTAATTTGTTTGCCTCAGTTTTCTCAATTCTAAAATTAGGATAATAATAGCATCTACTTCATAAGGTTATTTTGAGGATCAAGTGGGATAATATTTGTAAAAAGTGCTTAGCACTTTTTTTAGTGGTAGGGACATGGTAAACACCATGTGAATGAATATTCCTTTCCCCTCCATATTATTTGTGGGTAATTTACCTAACTCCTCTCAGACTCAGTTTCCTCATAGGTAAAATGGATATATAACAATAACAACTGCAGCAGCAGTAACAGCAACAAACTACTACTACCATAACTAGCACTTCATAGAGTAGGGATCAAGTAAAATAGCATATATAAAGTACTTTTGCAAAGACATTAAATAAGAAGATGTTTTTGCTTGTCACTCAATAAATGTGAGCTATTATTATTTTTTATAATAATATGAATGTAATTTGATATTGCAATAACAGCATGGCATAGTGAATTGAGAATTAGCTTCAAAGAATGAGGAAGTCAACAAGTCAAATCAAGTGTGTCTAATATGTGCCAGGACCCTGGGTTCATCTCCTGCCTCTGACACATGCTGGCTATATGACCTTGGGAGTTAGAGCTCTTAAAAGCTCTGAGTTGCGAAGCATTTTGCCAAGCATATATTGATTTGCACTGATAGAGGGAGTTTTCTTATCAGCAGCTCCTTATACTACTGAATATAGAAGTTTTATCCAGAAAAAATATTGCTATAGCTTTTTTGGCAATAATGTCCTAATATTTAGATATTTTAGTGAGCTGGTGATAAAAAAAAATCCTGGATTTTGCCACAGCAACTGTTCTTTAGTCACAACTATCTCATTTTTGGTAGACTTTTTGGACCTATGTGGATGTTATATTTATTCTTATTAAATATCATCTTCTTAGATTCTACTCTACTGAAATCTTTTTTTTTGGTCTTGTTTTTTTTTTTTTAATGTATAATTAAGATACATAACTTCCACAAAATGGATATTCCACATTTTCCTTCCTTTAAATCACTAAGACAGTTTTTACCAGGATGTGGTTGTTGCACATGCTACAACTTCTTGGAACCACAAAGAAGAGTTGGACAAAGCAGGTGAACACCAAAGACCTGAAAAAGGATTCAGCAAGTCCCCACCCAGAGGTGCTTGTCCTCCATGAACACCCTGGAATTCGAAGAATACAGTCATTGCAAATAGTTTGCTTCTCTCTGTGGGAAGTTGATTCCTTTATACCAAGACTGAGTAATTAGAGCTCAGGAAAAAAAACAAAAAACAAAAAACAAACTAATGAGTTCATTGAGAAAGCAGAGTTTGCCAAAGGTAGAGGCTACAGAGTTGATTTTTAATTGGGTAAATCCATAATACTCTAAACCTGGCACTGATCCACAGGGAGAGACAGAGTTAGAGTTGCAGAATACAAGGTTGTCTACTCTCTGGAAACTATATAGGACTTGGAACTTTCTAGTATTTCTGCCTTCAGAGATGAATGAGCAAAACTGCTTTGGTGATAATGGGAACACCCAAGTTGCATTAGGATTTATAGAATAGGATCAGGATGCTGGCTAGCATTGCCACCTAGTGGTTCAAGTTGAAATTCAGGTAGTCCTCTTTAGTTTTGTAATATTTAAAATGGAAAATAAATATATGAGTGACATTTTAATGATTGACATAATTAAATTTCAGTAAAATAGATACTTTCTTTCTTTACTTCCTTCCCCTATTTGAAAAATATTAAACAAAACAAAACAAAACACTTGTAACAAATATGCATAGTCAAACAAAGAAACTCTGTAAATGTTCACATATTAAAAAAAAAGTATGTGTAATTCTGCATCTTGAATCCATCGTTTCTCTTCCAGGATATAAATAGCATGATTCATGATGAATTCTCTATGATGTTGATTGGCCATTGCATTAATCAGAGTTAAATCTTTTTAAGTTATTTTGAATGATTTAGTCTTAATGAACCCATGCTATTTTTCAATGAGTAAAAGTTTTATTTTAAGTCCTTTCATACCATCTGCTTAATAATGTGTTCAAAGTTTTTTTCCAAGGAGATGGACAGCTATTGTTTGTAGGTCATAAATTTTTTTCTTTTGAAATTTGGGTCATATGACCATATCCACTCCTTTATAATCTTTTCCTATTCTTTATATTTAGCCATCCTCTAATTCCTATCCCTTGAAAACAAAAAAAACAAACAAAATATGACAACCTCCCAGTTCTTTCCTGCATCTCTTTTTTGGATATTTCTCTGTTTCCTTTTCTCTTAATTTTTGCTTATTATAAAATTTATCAACTTATTTCCCCCTTAGTGGTGAAGAAATAGCTAGATTCATTCTTGGTATATAATGTTTATTTTATCTAAGAATCTCTTGATTGAGGCCAGAGGGTCTTCTGATGGAAACCATTCCCTGTTCTTTATCTTCCATTTTGATTTACTCTGGTTTATTCTTTTTTTTTTTAAATTTTCTACTGGGGAACTTTGTTCCTCATTCAATTCTACCTTTACCATAGATTTCTGAATTATAATTCTATTTTCTAGAATTCTGATGTAAGAAGTCTTATCCAATAAGGAATAGAGTAAGGAGTACAAATGTGCCCAAAGTAAAAATATAAATCAAATATGAAATAAGCAGTCTTATTTCCCATATAGAAATGGAATAATAAGTAATAAAGATCATTAAATGATGAAAATTAATTAAATAAAATAACTAACATTTATATAGCATTTATTTTGTACTGGGAACTTGTCAATTGTTATCACATTTGGTCCTCATAACAACCCTAAGAAAATAGAAGCTATTCTTACCTTCATTTTACAGAAAGGAAAGTTGAGACAAATAGATTAAGTGATTTGTCACACAGCTAATATATGGGCAGTTCTGAACTCAGGATTTCCTGACTCCAGGCCAGTCATTTTATCCACTGAAGTATCTAACTCAAATATGAGCCTATTGGGAAATTTGCACTAGGGTTTTCATGAGTTGCTTTATATTTCATTTTCATTTAGAGAGGCAGATCAAGTCCATGTGGGCCCTATTTCTGGGTAAATTTTCCTTCTGCAGGTGGTCCTTTACTTTCAATCAAATCTGTTATTGGGACTTTTCCTTTTGTAACTGCTTTGGTAGCTGATACCTCTGTGCTTGCACCCCCCAAGAAGGACGGAAGACACCAGCTGCCCTATATTAAAGGGATGATGTTACAAAGAGATGGTTTGTGGCCAGTGAGGGAAGAGTATTCCTTCAGAGACCTCAAGAGCTCAGAGAATCTTCTTTAGCTCATAGGATGATGAGAAGTCAATGGTTCTTTCTTCTTTAGATCCACAAGTTCCGGCTCATCAGCCAAATAAAAGTCGTCATGATAAATGGCAGAGGATATCTCTGTGTGCTCTGAAATTGGAGGGAGTGGTGAGAGCCTTCTCCATCATATATATCCAAGAGAACAATGTCATTTCCTAATAGAGGCTTGATAACTCAGTTGTACCTTGTCTATAATTCAAGTTTGCTTCTCTGCCTCTCTCATGAAATCCCAAAGGATAGAATCTGGGTCCAAAACTGTGGACCACTAGTCTGGAATGATTTTCTAAGTATCATCTCTCTGACTTACTCTCCAAGGTCTTGTGGAATCTTCATGTTTGGGCCCCATATTTCTTAACTCCTTTTTTAAAATTATAGCTTTTTATATGCAAAACATGCATGGGTAATTTTTCAGCATTGACCCTTGCAAAAACTTCTGTTTCAACTTTTCCCCTCCTTCCCTCCACCCCCTCCCCTAGATGGCAGGTAGTCCCATACATGTAAAATATACTTAACTCCTTTTAAAGTTAATGTTTGGGGTCAAGGTTAAGTGAAAGATAAGGCATCATTCTTCTTTGTCCCTTTTTTTCTCCTAGTTTTCAGGCTTAGACTCGGATTAAATTATGAGTCGGTATAAGGATTCAAGTTTCATTGGGCTAGATCTATGGTTACATTGGACAAATTTAGATTTATAGATTTTATGCAAAGTTTACAATCTTTAGCTGGATTTGGTTGACAAAGCTAATAGAATAATGTGCTCAGTGAAGCAGTAGGAAATTTTTTTCTTTCTTTATTAACTCCCTACCTTTTTAATTTTTAGAAGATTAAGTGGAACCAAAGCTCCCTTCTCTTTCCCATAGAAGGTCAAAGTTCCTCATTCATGCCAAAGATATGTTTCACTTCCATCAAATTGTGAGATTTATGCAAGATTAGAGTTAGGTATTCACACTACTTATGTTGGACTTTATTTGATCTCCTTTATAACAATGAGAAATATAAAAGGCGTTAGTGATTTTGAAAGCCATCATCCATGATCTTGAAAAAAACAAAACTACTGATTCATTTGTATACAAAGAAGATAGCTATTTGATTCCAAAATAACAGAAGATAAAAACATCTTACAGAAGACTTAATGTGAAATATTCACTACAAAATTGATAACTTTTGACAAAAGGATTGAAAATAAGGGAATTATAAGGGATAGGATTGGACTTGTGGAGTAGGACACTAATGCAATGGAGTTGCTTGAGTTAACTCCCACATATCCACAAGATCAATGAGGATTGTTGTGAACCAAGACTGTGGAACAGATCTGGGATAGTTTGAGTTAAATTTGTCTTTAAGTGATTTGACCTGGGATTTACCAATGCATCTGTAGGGATAATCAATATATAAAGACAGCTCTAAGACTCTTGAGGAGAACTCCTGTGACTCCAGGGAACTTCCTTGTCAATCTGCTTTTTAACTCTTTTTTGGGATAGGATGTTTATCTGCTTTTATTTATTTATTTTTGTAGCCTGTCTTGAATTCTTTTCCTTGGAAATTGTGGAATTGGTTTGTGTTAATGAAGTTGAATATCTGAACTGTTAGATGCTCATGTCATTGAATGTATAATAATATCCAGCACATAGTATATGCCATATCCAAAATTCTTAGAGATTTAGACTTAAATGAATACCTTTGGTTACTCTTAAGGGAGAACATTTATTTTTTATAGAAAGAAGAGTGTTATAGTTCATCATCCAGTTCTCTCTTTGTAAGGTTCTTAAAAAAATGAAATGCTGCTCCTAACTTGGTAGTCTTTGGTAATTTATAGATCCTCTTTAGATCTTAGTTTTCTCACTTGTAACAAAGTAGGTGGAGCTAGAGAACAACATTTATTGAGGACTTTAGAGATTCCCAGTGTTGCCTTATTATTTTATGGATGGCAAAATGTTGTTTATCTAATCTTATTTGATCCTTATAACAATAATAAAAGGCAGGTATTGCAGAAATTATTATCCCCATTTTCCAGATAAGCAAACAAAAGTTTAGTGAGCTTAAATGACTTGCTCCTAAAGCAAAACAAATAAAAATTGCTAACAGTGTGATTTAAATACAGATCTTTCCTGATTTCAAGGTTGTTGATTTTTATATTGTAGCACCTTGCCTCCCTTGGCATCAGTTGTCTCCCTTGATTTTAAGAAGTGTTAAGAACATGTGACAGTTCATTGGAATCGTAGTGGTGAAGTATCTGGAGTGGCAATTGAGGCAGACTAAAAGCAAGATTGGTGGAACTATAGGAGTTCTCATGTGGGTTTGATGGACAGTTGGGAAGATAAATCTTTCAGCTTGCCACCCAAGTATTTAGGCCCTGTTGGAGAATTTTTCAGTTTATGTTTCTAGATAGTCTAGAGAAAATCTCATTTATCAGTGGGCCTACAAGACTGGAGTTCAAATAATCTGAGAGTGGGAAGACAATAGTCAGTTTATTCTAAGTTAGTTTGGTGAGTCACATAGAATGTGATTTTCCAACAAAGGATTCATCTTGTTTTAAGTAGATCTTGTGCCCTAATATCTAGTCCCTTCTCTAAAGGTTACTACAATCAATCAGCAGCATTCTGCAACAATTTTGGATAGAAAGCCAGCACCTTTCAAAAGAATGAAATGGTAGAGGAAGGGGAAACCAACAGGAAAGAAATGAGAAGTTTCTGGGGGAGTATTTGGAATGTAACTGACAGGGTCTGTTATCAGGATGAGAAAATATTTGGTGTTCAAAAGCAGGAAAGAAGAGGTGGGGACCAAATATTTTACAATTGTTAAAGAAATCTATTTGATCTAAATCAGTAAAGTTGAAGGAATTATCAAGAGAAAGCTACAGGCATCTCTTATCTAAGAACAACAAATAGTTTTTACATCAGGGCATCAAATCATCTGCTTTACCATGTCCTGGAATAACTTTTTATATTTTATTTCTCCTTCAACCTTTCAACTCATTTTATAATAAAGTTCACTTGTCTTCCCTAAAGTTCAGGTCCATTTGGCACCTGTTCTTCATTTTTGGGTTGCTGAGATAATCTCTGTCTCTTGCTGATGTGCTGTTAATGGAAATTAGGTGGAGGAAGATAGCCAGGAAGAACACTCCCAAATCTACTAGGAGAAACTAGGAACAGAAGCAAAGTCTATTAATTGAAATTCCTTTGAAGCTATTTTGTAAATCTGCCCCTTGGTTTCCCTATGATCCAAGGAAAAGGTCCTATCTCTTGAGGGTTGGTTGATTAGGGGGAATTAATTTTCTTTACTGGTAGGACAAAACAAAATTAAACCAAAGAAAACTCATATTTTGCCTCAGGTATTATAGCTGCAGAAGCAAAGTGTACATTTTACTGATTGAGGTTTTTCTCACTTTAGATAGTTCCCTTTTATTCCCTTTCATTAATTGCTAAGTGAGGTTATGATCTTTGAGCAATGATCTTCAGCTCTATCTACAATGTATATCAGAATCACCTTTACAGCCTAGGTTTGTTGAGATGTTTTGAAGAACCTCCTGTACTTTGCTTCAAGATTTGTGTGAAAATAGGGAACATTTCCACTAGAACAGAGTAAGAAATAAAAATGGTGAAAATCATTTTAAGGGTCTCAAAAGCAAGAGAAGGACCCAAACTTGGAAAGGAATATATCTTACCCTTGTTAGATGAGCAGTTTGAGAGACAGAAGAATGGTAACCTTGCTCTTATTGATGGATTTACTTCTGATGGCATTTGCTATGGTGTGTGAGAGAAATAAATGTAAGATGTTATATAAGCTTGAATAGATGCTGTTTCAGTTTCAGATGTCATCATTCTTGTGATGGGAGTGTGATAGGTGGTGGAAGTGGAGAGGCAGTACATGTCTTTAAATTTCAGTGGTCCCACGAGCAAAAATGTTTGTGGCAGCCCTTTTTGTAGTGACAAGGAACTGGAAACTGAGTGGATGTCCATCACTTGGAGAATGGCTGAATAAATTATAGGTATATGAATGTTGTGGAATATTATTGTGCTATAAGAAATGATCAGCAGGATGATTTCAGAAAGATCTGGAGAGTCTTATATGAACTGATGCTAAGTGAAATGAATAGAACCAAAATAACATTGTACATGGCAACAATAAAATTATACAATGATTAATTATGATGGACGTGGCTCTTTTCAGATAGACTTATGATGGAGAGAGTGACCCAGAGTGAGAACTGTGGGGACTGAGTATAGAACATAACATCGTATTTTCACCTTTTTTTTTTGATTGCTTTTTTTTCTCATTTTTTCCTTTGTGATCTGACTTTACTTGTGCAGTATGATAAATGTGAAAATATGTATAGAAGAATTACACATGTTTAACATATATTGGATTACTTGCTGTCTATGGGAAGGGGTGGAGGAAAGGGAGAGAGAAAACAAATTTGGAACACAAGGTTTTGGAAGGGTAAATGTTGAAATATATTTGCATATATTTTGAAAAAGAAACTATTATTAAAAAAATAAATTTCAGTGTTCCCGGGAAAAAAACTCCAGTTGCCTCAGCTTAGTTTCCCCCCCCCCCCCCCCGAGGCAATCAGGATTAAGTGACTTGCCCAAGGTCACACAACCAAGAAGTGTTAAGTGTCTGAGCCCAAAATCGAACTCAGGTCCTCCTGATTTTAGGTCTGGTGCTCTATCCATTGTCCCACCTAGCTGCCCTTCTCCAGGTTAGTCTCAGTTCTGATGATTGCTAAGTGATTTTTTAGTCCTAATGAAGCAAGGAGATAAAATGAAACTTGCTAATTTCTTTTTCTTGAAAGACAAAATAATTTCCTTAACACTTAAAGCCAGTCAATATTTATTGCTTTGAAAAGCACTGTTTTAGACAATTGTTAACAAGACAAGCCAATGTAAATTACCATAGGATTATGAGAGCCTCATTTGTCCTTAGTTGCTGCATTTTCTCCAGTCTGTCTGGATCCCTGGAGAGTGAATAATTTATGTTCTAGTCTACAAGCTTCAATTTTTCTCAGTTACATGATCAAACTGACCTAACTGGTTGAGCATATCCTTGTAAAATTTTTTTTGAAACTCTATGCTCAAAGATCAGTTCAGGAGAGGCAACAGTGGCAGGTTAAATTCCTGGCATTCCACAGAAGGAGTCTACAAATATTTGACTCCAGATACATAATTTGCTACCATGACCTCTGCCTAATTAGTGTGTAAACTCTCCTGTTACAAATGTACAGTAACTTATTAGTTTTTCCATTTTACCACACCTTAAAGTAACTGTTGTACATTCTCTTGCCTTACTGTTTCCCCAATAAATAGTACTACACTTGTCTATTATGACTTCATAGGGCTTAAAAAAAAAACAACAACTCAAGAAACTAATATTTAACCTGAATGTCAGGGAAAGACAGAATTTAATTTAGAGATAAGAGACAAAGAACCATCACACTTTATTATTTTGATTTTATCTAAAATCTGTAACAACTCAATGAAATATGTTATATATCTCCTAGATAGTAACAGAGAAAATCATAATTTTCCTTCCAACGTCTTACTAATGATTGTAGGTAATAATTATAGTTCTTTAGAACAAATAGCTTTAGCCAGGAAGAACCAGATGAAGAGTTCCATCCTTCAGAGATTTATTTCCACTCTGGATTCCCCTAGCCCAGAAGTTCTTAACCTTTTACTTTTTTGGTTATGCCTTAACCTAATCCTTTTGACTATTTGGTGAAGCCTATGGATCCCTTTTTGAAATAATGTTTTTAAATGCTTAAAATAAAATACAGAATTATAAAGGAAACCATCTATGTTTTAATATATTTACCAAAATATGTGAAAAAAGCCAAATTCATGGTCCTTAGGTTAAGGTCTCCTTGACAATGACCCCCACAGAATACTATAACCCTTTTGCTTTCAAATTATGGTTTTGTCCTGGACTGTAAGAGAGCCAGTAGTCTATCCATACATGCTGGTAGGATGACTATTATCCTTGTACAGTTCTGGCTAGGTTCTTCCCTATCTTCTAGCAATTGAGTTAGACATCATTTTACACAGTATCTATTTTCTTCTTTTTTTAATCTATTTCCTTTTTGTTCAAGGGTTGGCAAGATAGACTCACACTCAGAGTGGGAAAGCACTGCAGAGGTCATTTATCCAATGCATCCTTTACCAAGAACTTTCATAACATTTTCAACAGGTAGTTAGCTGGCAAATACCTCAAGAATGTTCATAATAGAGAAAGTACCCTTCCCTAGGTAGTCTATTTCCACTTGTGGATAGTTCTAATTTTTAAGACATCTCCTCTTTCTTTAATCCTGAATATAGGAAAAGGACCTATTTTTACAAAAAAAATATTTATAGTAGCTCTTTTTTTCTGGTAGTAAAGAGCTGGAAACTGAGGGGATACCCATCAGTTGAGGAATGAATGTGCAAGTTGTGGCATGTAATAGTAATAGAATACTATTGTCTATAAGAAATGTCAAGCAGGTTGATTTCAATAAAACCTTATAAGACACAAACTGATACAAAGTGAAGTGATCAAAACCGGGAGAACCCAGTAACAGTAATACTGTATGATGTTCAACAGTGGATAACTTATCTATTCTCAGTTGTACAATAATCCAAGACAATTCCAAAGGACTCAGGATGAAAAGTACTATCTACATCCAGAGAAAGAATTGGTGGAATCTGAATACAGAATGAAACATATTGTTTGCTTTTTTCATTGTTTTTTTTTTTTTGGATGGAGGTCTATTTCTTCTTTCACATGATTAATATGGAAATATGTTTTATATAATTGCACATATATAAGATATCAAAATGCTTATCATCTTAGAAAGGAGAGAGATAAGGGAAGGAGAAAATTTGGAACTCAAAATTAGAAAAGTGAATATTAAAAGTATTTTATTTGGGAAAATATATTAAAAAGAGAAATTTAAAAATCCTGACTGTCTCCCTAGAACTTCCACCTGTTGCTACTAGTTTTGCTCTCTGGGAACAAGCAGAAAAAAAATCCAATTCTTCCTCTATAGAACAACTCAATACTTGAAGATTTTCATGTCTCTCCCCTTTCCTCTAGCTAAATCTTATCTTTTCTAAATTAAACTTCTTCAATGCCTTCAAGGGATCCTTTATAGCATGATCTTCAGCCCTTGGATTCTCACGATTGCTTTTTTGTGAACATATTTCAGTTTATTAATATATTTCTTAAAATGTGCCACACAGAATTGGAAGTAATGATTCAGGAGAGTTCTGACCAGGGTAGAGTATAATGGTATTTTTATCTTTCTCATTCTGGACACCATTTCTCTCTTAATGAAATCTAAGATCGTATTGGGTCTCATGTCATATTTTTGATTCATATTAAGCTAGTCAGTGGGGTTCAATGGAAAGAACCTTAAGTCTAGAGTCAGAGAAACTGGACTCAAGTACTGTCTCTGATGCTTACTATTTATGTTATCTTGGTTAACTACTTGTGTTACCAAGTCATCTAAAATCCATGGTGTTTAGTTTCTTCAGCTATAAAACGAGTTTGTTGGTTAAGATGGCTACTAAGGCTCCATTCACTAATAAATAATGGTATTAAAATTTTCAGTAATTTTTATATAAATTGACTATTATACTTCCTAGTCACAGGAATCATAGATGATTTTCTAAACCCAAGGGTAGGACATTTAACTCTATGTAATTTCATTTTATTAGTTTGAGCTTATAATATTAACTTATTAGTATAAAAATGTCTTAACTATTATTAACATTTTAGCCTATGGGATTATACCTATCTTTTCTCTGAATGCTTTAAAATACTTTCTATTGGGGCAGCTAGGTGGTTCAGTGGATAGAGCACCAGCCTTGAATTCAGGAGGACTCGAGTTCAAATTTGATCTCAGACATTTAACACTTCCTAGCTGTGTGACCCTGGGCAAGTCACTTAACCCCAGACTCAAAAAAAATAAAATAAAATAAAATACTTTCTATTCATGTAAACCTTCCTTGATTTTATTATTATTATTATTTTTGCACAAGGCAATTGAGGTTAAGTAACTTGCAGAGGGTCACACAGCTAGTAATTAAAGGTCTGAGGGAAGATTTGAAATAAATCCTGACTTCAGGGTCAGTGTTCTATCCACTGTAGCATCTAGCTACCCCAGTCATACCATTTTCATTTTAGCAAACTTATTGATAAAGTTTGAGGTTCAGCATACCAATTTTTCTTTATTGTTTTTCTCTACATTTTGAAGGATAAAATGATTATTAAATCAAGTCAAGAATTTATCAAATTCTCTGGTTTTAGCAGAATGGATTTTTAGCAAGTCATTGTGAAATCAAGTGAATTGGGCTTCATCAACACCTAAAGTTCATGGCCTAACATTGAAAAATCTATCCTTATCAGGGTCTGATTGCTTTATGGGCTCCTTTGACAAATGAGAGCAAACTAACTTACTGACCCACACTGGACTTAGGTTATTGGTTGACTCTCCTGAAAGAAAGATCATAGTGACCAAGGACCTTATTTATTTAGCATCAGCATGACTGAGAAGTTGAAGGACTCTAGCTCTACCTTTTTGTGTTGACCTTTGTTAGGGATTTTGAGCTAGTGTGATCAATCTGTAGGTCATTGCTCCCAAATCTGATTGAGCTCTGAGATTGTTTTGGATTCTACTTGCATTTGATTGATCTATAACAATTCTGGTGGCTGATTTTGATTCCTCTTTTGAAGCCTAATAGTTCATATCTCCTACCTTGATGATCTATAATCAATATCCTGTTTTCTACTCCTAATGGGCAGCTCTAATTACAATAATCATAAATCATGCCCTTCTCCAGGAAGACTCAATATCTGATCATCATTAACTTGAAGTCACATTTATAAAAATATTAGTGTTAAGGTTTTCATTTGTGGTTCAATATTAGTATTGCTAGATAATAAAAAAAAAACAATAGTAATTGTAGCTGCAGTGTTTGGGATGTTGTGATCTTTCCCCATTAATTGGAATCGTAACAATTTCTGTTTTATTTTGTTAAATACAATTAGTTAGACTTGGTAAGAAAAGCAGATGTGGTAATCTAGAAATGTTCTATAACTAATCCATTTCCCCCCCCCCCAGTGTTTATTATCCTATTAAAGTAATATAATTATTTGCTACTTTCTCACCTCATCTTACTGATAGGTAGATTGTCAATGATTTATCTTTTGGAAATCAATCACTTTTTCAGGTCATTCTGTGGGTGCCCTTTAGTGGTCTAAATCAATTTTTTCCCTACATAAATTAGGAAACTAATTATAGGTCTGGCTAAAGCCATTGTTTTTGTGATTGTATCTCACATAAAACCCAATTACTTCAATTGATTGGCAAAAGAGATCTAAGGGCAAAATGTCCATTAGCTGGCATTGAGAGAGACTATTGTAAGATTTGAACTAATTTCAGTCTTGCATATAAACTTTGGCACCTAAAAATTTGTGTGTGGAAGTTGATTTTACTCCTACTCAATTGCTCAATGTCATGGAAATTCCCAGGAGGTCAAAGACCCCTTGGTCACAAAGATTTTCTAAGATCATTAACTGAGAGCATATTCACTCTGTCAATTCCATTCCTTGAAACTAATATTGTATTTCATAGGAAACTAAATTAGCCCTACAACTCCATTGATTCTTAAATGTGTTATTAAAGGCAGCTTGGTATAGTGAATAAAGAGACTAGCCTCAGAGTCAGATAAGTCTTGCTTTCTATCAGGTACATGTTGGCTGAATGATCTTAGCTAAGTCATTTAACTTCTCAGGAGATAGGTGCTTGATTCTCATTGCTCAGGGTTATAAAAAAAGGAATGTATGTGACAAGTGAATTTACAAACAAAACATTTTAAAGCTATTTTCCTTATTATTTATGACATTCCTTCTTCAGAAAGGATAAACTATAGATTGGCTATTTTTATTTAATGTAAAATTTTCTTCTGAGTATAGAATATTTGGTTAATATTATTTTCCCACTTTGTTATTCTCACCTTATGGTTTGCTGGTGAATCCATATAGCTTTTCCAAAAGTAAAATAAGGATCCATCTATGGATTCATTGGTATTAATACTCTCCCTACAGTTTGCAGCTCTTTTATAATATGGTAAATAATTTTAAAGTATTGCCATGGTTAAATTTCACCTCCATTTATTTACAGAGGTAAGGACTATAGGTATAGTTGTATACATTATATACAACACCAGAATTTTTCAGCATTTTGTTCAGCTTTGAGTGACATTTTTTCTTTTTTCTTTTGTCTTTTTTTATTATTAGAGAGGAGTAGGAATACATTGTCACATGTTGATGGTGTAAAAGCAAAGCAAAACAAAACAAACAAACAAACAAAAAAAACAATTGATACTTTAAAATATGGTTTCTGTGACCTAAAATCATTACTTTTCAGTCACTCTGATAATGAGCTTAACTGATCTATGGACAGAAATCTTTTACTCAAACTCATTTCAATTTGGAAGGACATTTCAGAGCCTGAAATCTCTGGGCATTTCCTTAAAGGATCCTGGTCTGCCTTTATGCCACAATGAAGAATTAGAGTAAGGCTTTTGTGAAAGAAAAAACAGAAGGAAATAGTAAAATTAAAAGTATCAACAATAAAAATCTAAATAAACTATCACAATCCCAAATTTTCAAGGGATCTCAAAGGCCAATTAGTTAAACCTATAATTGATCAAAAATTCCTATTCAACATACCTGAGAAGTGGTCATCCAATATCATTTTGAGGCTCACTCATTTAGTGAGAAAACTGAGTACCTTCCAAAGAAGCCTACTCCACTTTTAGACATATTTCTTTACTTGCCTCTCTATAATTTTCACAAATTACTCTTACTTCTTGCTACAAATATAACCCTTCTTTTAATTAAAAACCAAAAAGCACCCTTAACTCTTCCACCAGACAATATGTGGCAGGATTCTAAGGTCCTCACAATTCAAGAGATTTTCTTCTGGGATGTCTTCGGGTTAACAATATCCTTCCTAAACTTTAGTGCCTCAAATTGAGTAATACATTACAAATGTCATCTGAACAAGGGAAAGTACATAAGGACCATCAACTCTCTGCTAATTTTCAAAACATATATGTGGACAATTTTTCATCATTCACCCTTTCAAAACCTTGTGTTCCAAATTTTCCCCTCCTTCCCCCCACCTCCTTCTCTAAATGGCAAGTAATTCTATGTATGTTAAACATGTTAAAAATATATGTTAAATCCAATATATGTATACCTATTTATACAATAATCTTGCTGCACAAGGAAAATCAGATCAAAAAGGAAAACAACGAGAAAGAAAACAAAATGTAAGCAAACAACAACAAAAAGAATGAAAATGCTATGGTGTGTTCCACACTCAATTCCCACAGTCCTCTCTGGATGTAGTTGGATCTCTTCATCATAATATCATTGGAACTGGCCTGAATTATCTCATAGTTGGAAAGAGCCATATCTATCAGAATTGATTATTGTATAGTCTTGTTATTGCCGGGTATAATGATTTCCAAGTTCTGCTCATTTCACTTAGCATCTGTTCATGTAAGTCTCTTCAGGTCTCTCTAAAATCATCTTGCTCATCACTTTTTAAAAAAAAACAATATTATTCCATGACATTCATATACCAAACTTGTTTAGCCTTCCCCAACTGATGGGCATTCACTCAGTTTCCAGTTTCTTGCCACTAAAAAGGGCTGCCATAAACATTTTTGCACATGTGGGTTCCTTTCCCTCCTTTAAAATCTCTTTGGGATATAAGCCAAGTAGAAACACTGTGGGAACAAAGGATATGGATAGTTTGATTACTTTTTGTTCATAATTACAAAGTGTTCTCCAGAATTGTTGGATCCTTTCACAATTCCACCAACAATGTATTAGTGTCACATACATTTCATTGCAAATTAATGGAAGAATTGAATGAAGAAGATATTTGTCTTTAGACAAATTTAGAAAATTTAGAAAAGAAGCATGTTGGGCTATGTACCATTCTTACTTTTTTCTTCAAGCTTAAAGATTGGTCACTTCTTTGTTTACCTAGAAACTTCACCGTATAGATTTTGAAACAAAATTATTTATGAGATCATTTATAATTACAGGAAAAAAGTAATTAAATCACAGTTCTATATCCACTTTTCATATGCTACCATCTTTTTTTTTTTCTCCCCTGAAATGGGAGAAGTAAGGATAAGTGTTGGGAAACTTTTTATTTCTTCTGAATGATGGCTTAGGTTGAATCCCTTTATCATAAGTAATCCAGATCATAATCTCCTTTTTGATAGAGAGAACTTTTAAAACCAAGGAACTGAAAGTCTTCCCCTTCAATATTGTTGTTCTTCTAGCTAATATGGGCTAGACTGCCAGTGAAAGATATGAACCTGTTCTCTCAGGCTATATCACTAGTACACAAACTTTAGTAGGATCTTCCAAACTGAACAGATAAATATACATTTTGGGTCCAGTCAAATTAGGAAGTAACCAAGAAATTATTAAGAACCTATTATGTGCCAAGCACTGTGTTAAATATTAGGGATATAAAGAAAGGCAAGAAAATAGCTCCTACCCTCAAAGAACTTATAGTCTAATTGGGGAGAAAATGTACAAAATTATACATAAATAAGATACACACATATACATACCTATGCATTTGGAAAGGCTGCCCATGGGGTAATGATTGTTTTAACCACAGAAGCTCTTGAACAGCAACTAACACATGTGAGGAAAAGTCTACTCTGGGGAAATTATAAATCTTTGTACTATAGACAACAGGCTACTATACATACAAAATAGTAATGATGATAAAATTAGTTAAACTGGCAAAATCACAATATGCCATTGCACAATATATTTTAGCTATGAAGCTACAGCCAAGTGTGAGCCAAAGGATGCACACCATGACAAGTTAGAGATGATGATATCTGTTATTCATGTGGAAGGGTGAGGTGGATTGAATCAGTCATCATCTCATCTTAATTTCAGTAACTAACAAAATAATTTGACCATGATATCATTATCTGGTGAGAATTAATAGAACCAATCAATTAGAAGAATGAAGTAGGAGGTTGAAAAGACCTAAGCATCTCCATTGAATCAATCAATCAAAAATATCTAAATTATAATCAGAAGTGTTTGGGAATTATATTAGGTTTGCAAAGTAGCATATATCTATATCTATATCTATATGTATAATAACTGGAATTATAAAATTAATGTCTGAAATAAAACTTGAATCCAGATCTTTCTGATTACAAGTTTCATGCTTTTTATCCACTGAGTCATTCTGTCTTTCTAAATTCAGATGTAACATCCATCTTCTCTTGACATTGTTAGAAAATGTCTATCACTCATTTCTTTCAGCAGTAAGCAAGTACCAGTAGTCAATCTGGCTTCAGTAATTCCATAATATCCTGTTTAGAGGGAGCCTACAGTGATAGTATGCTGGGTCTGTAATCAGGAAGACCTAAATTCAAATCTAGTCTCAGATACTTGCTAGTTGTGTGAGTCTGGGTAGGTCACTTAATCTTTGTCCCAGTTCCCTCAATGTAAAAAAAGGGAAATAATAGCATTTATCTTTCAGAGTAATATTTAAAAATGCTTAGCATAGTGTCTGTCATATAGTAGATTCTTCTTAATTTTTTGGGGGGTATAGTGTATATTTATTCTTAGAATGTATATTTATTTTTTAAGAGTTCTTTGTAGCAATGACCACACAGATTTATTTATTTACTTTTGGTTGTATTCGTCATGTCTGACTCTTCATGATTCCCTTTTTTGACTTTTCTTGGCAAAGATACTGAGGTGGTTTTCCATTTTCTTCTCCAGCTCATTTGACAGATGAGAAAACTGAGACAAACAGGGTGAAGTGACTTGTCCAATGTCACCCAGTGTCTGAAGTCAGATTTGAACTTGCTGACTCCAGGTCTGGCACTCAACCCAGTAGGTTCTTAATAAAGGTATTTCCTTACTTCCTTGTACACTCTATATTTGAAAATTAGTATGAATTTCTTGCCATTTATCTTAATATCTCATTAACTATTTTCCTTTGGTTTTCTGACTTTTATGATTTCTGACTTTATGAATTTTATGGAAAACTCCCAGTATGGAAGCTTTCTTTACTCACATGGTTTGGAAACATTTTCAATTTATAATCTTACCCTGGGAAATTGAGAGATTAAGTGTCTGGCCCATGACACATATGTGTCAAGAGACAAAATGTGAATTCAGATTTTCTCAATTCCAAGGTTGATCCTTTATTCTTTATTCTAAAAAGACTATCTGTTAACCATTATGAACTATAAGACAATATATATATTTTTTTCTTTTTTTCCTTGGATGTTGAGATCGTGAGATCACAGGTAATGATCTAGAAGGAATCTTAGAAATTATTTTCATTTTATAGATGAAGAAGCTGAGGCTAAAGGTATGTGAGTTATTCCAAGTTAGTAAGAGGAAGAGGTGAGCTTTGAAACAACGTCCTTTCAATATGAATCTGGAATTCTTTCCAACATACCCTCTATCTCCCAAGATAATTTATAATAAATTATTTCAGTATTCACAACTACTTTTCCCTCTCTCCTCTTAACTTTCATTTATTTCCTGTTTTTTAGAGGGAAAAAAATCTATATAACCCACTAACTTCTCAGAACTAACATTTTCATGGCAGCACTTTACCTTGAGAGGAAGGCATGTGTATTCATGTAATTGCAAAACCTAATTCATAGGCAGAAATTCATTATAATGAAAACAATTCACCCTTTTATCAAGGATAAGTAAATATTTCAACTTCAATTTTCCATTGTTTTGTCTCCAAATTATTGACTGACATTTGGTTATCTTTTAGATGTTTAAAAGGGGACAATACACTCTTTCTCCTATGCTCTTAGAAAAGGAGGACCATTGATTAATTGAGGTGGTGATTTTTGAATGCTAATAAGTATTTCCTGGGTTCCAAAACAAACATTCCTTTTAAAAAGTGTGGCAACACCTTCAATGACTTCAGATTTGGCACTTAGCTTAGAATCTTAATTTAGGTGCTAGTTTACCTCCAGCCCTCAGGGGACCTGAGGAGTAAGTTTTGGAGATGCTAGCAAAAAGGAAACAAATTTTTGTTTGACTGTACTAACCTAATTAGAAGAGAAGGTAGGAAGATTATAGGTAATATCTCTCTCTACATTTATAGACACACAGATTTCTCTATCTTTTACTTTTTCTGGTAGAGTGGCGACCTTCTTATAGCTCTCTCTGTCTCTCTCACCCATCTCACTGTCTTTCCCACTCTCCCACATCATTTTTCCTCTTCTCATTTTTTCTCTCTCCCCCTCATCTCTTTGTCTCTGTCCATCTGTCTCACACACTCATCTCTCTCTCCCCATTATTGCATTCTTCCCCCTTAATTTTTGCTTCTCTCTTTGTCTTTCCTTTTCTCCCTTTCTCTCCTACCCTCTCTTCTCCTCTCTTCCCCCTCTCCCTCTCTTCTTTCCTTCTCTCCCTCCTCCCCTCTTCACTCTTTTCCCTCCCTCTCTCTCTTCTCTGTCTCTCCTCTTCTCCCCTCCTTCTCTCTCTCTGTTTCTCTCTCTGTCTGTTTCTCTGTCTCTGTCTCTCTATCTCTGTCTTTCATCTTTCATCCCCTCCCTTACCTCTCTTCCTCTCCCCTCCTCATATCTCTCTTTGTCTTGATATTTCTGGCTTTCTCCATCTATCTGTCTGTCTTTGTCTCTGTCTGTCTCTCTCTGTTCTTGCAAGGTCAGGGTACATCTTGCTATCTTTGTTGCCCATGTAATCCCAGGACAAATAAGTAGAATAGGAGCTTGGATAGATATTGATTAATATTCTAATTTAACCCCTTAGCATGAATATTTTTATGTTGAATTTTTAGATTTATTAAAATTAATTAGGTTCTTAATTTTTAGAAACCAGTTTTAAATAGATTTACAGTCTGGTATTGAGCTAGATATTTCATTGCAATTATGTGTACTTGTTAGTCCTCATTATAAACATAAAACATAAACTATCCTTCGCTAAAGAAACTAAAATCTGTTTCATGAAAACTTTGAGGCAAAAATCCAGACATCAAAAACTTGATAATCATTTATTTTAGTGTAAAAAAATGATTAACATTCCAGGATTTCCCAAAAGTCACTCTGTTTTATTGAAATATGATTAAATAAAAAACAAGTAACAGCTTAGTTGATAGCATTTGCTGAATGGAGAAATGAGATGATGTGTGACAAGAGGCAAGGGGCAGAGCAACTCAATCTGTTACCCAGATTGAGAAGGGACATAAAGGTGAGAGGAACATGGAGATAAAAGAGAAATAAAACCCTATTTGACAGATAATTTCATAAGATAGTTAATGCTTTCAGAATCACTAGCAGTTTAGAGAACCAAACTAGCAATTTCTGAGATGGCATCTGGGACTCAGAGGACACTGAGACTGTTTTTACCTATGACCTTCAGGCTACTTTGAAATCTTTCAAACCAGCATCTCCTGGCCCTGGATTCTGACTCCCTCACATTGTTGACTCCCTCCTCTCTGAGCTACTGGGACATCTATATCTTACTATATTCCTACTGGGGATGTCCTGCTTATTCCATGAAAGCATTTGTCCATAATGGCAAAAAGTCAATTGTAGAGAAAGATATGTATAAATTACTATTGTCTGCTATGGTCATAATCTGTCAAGTGAATATCCATTTACAGGGATTAATTAAGGAAAGTTTGTGGAGGAGGTCATACCTGAGTTGAGTTTTGAAGGAAACTTAGAGCGGGAGAGATGATGAGTAAGAAATGTGTCTCAGGTATGGACTAAGATTTTGATGACATCTTGAACAAGAACCACACAGGAAAGGCTGGGATAGATGGGTTAGGATCAGTATCAGTGGAAGAACATTCAAATTAATGAGATCATAGATTCATTGTAGCACTTGGCATTTGGCTGTTTCATCCCCAAGATACTCTTTTGAACAATGAAATGAGGCTAGATTGGATCCATTATCTTATTCTGCTTAGATCATCATCAGCTAGTAGTAAGGGGACAATCTGGATGTAAACTTGAACAATTTTACCTCAATCTCTCCAATTTAGGTCATCTAGCACAACCGTGTATAGATTAAATTACGAAAGTTCAGAACCATCAAGAGATTTGCCCAAGCTTGTTACAGACAGTAAATACAAGAGGTGGGATATGGAATGTGACATGAATAGTGGTCAGAGATGGAGTGTCAAGCTAGAGTGGCAGAATTTGGACTAAAAACCTGGTCTCCTGACTCCTAGCCCAATTTGCTATCCCCTTCATGATAGTTGGAACAGCTAATTGGTGTGGTGCATGGAGCCCTGGATCTGGAGTCAGGAAGATCTGAGTTCAGATTTGGACTCAGACACTTCCTAGCTGTATGACCATGGGAAGGTTACTTAATGCCCCTGTTTGTCTCAGTTACTTGTCTATAAAATAGATCACACTGGGGAAGGAAATGGCAAACCATTTTAGCATCTTTGCCAATAAAACCCCCATGGACTTGACTTGGGCCATGAAGAGTTGAACACGACTGAATAACTGAATAACAATAATATTTTATACACACATACACATATATGTATATGTCTGTCTGTCTCTATCTATCTACGTTTGTCTCAATACTCTTTTGAGCTTGTATGGCTCTGCTTATTTTATGTTCATAAAAAAGGATTAACAAGTACACAAGTTAAAGGGAAAAGCTGGCATTTATCTTGAAGTCTATTTTATATTCTGAAAAAAATGCCAATGGTCTCAATAAATGCAATCTTATTTGCTTTGTCCATCATTAATATGTTTTTCTTCCTAGGAAAAGCCTATTTTTTTTGAAAACTATTGATCAAATTTGCTAAATCCCGTACCTGAGTCAGTCTTTGATTACCTGATATTTATGCTACATAATAGCAGAAAACAAAACACACTATTCTTTAAAAAAGATCTTTCTCAGTTTCTATTGCCATAAACTCAATTCTTCTCTTAATCACTTGGGAATCTAAGTTGATTTGAAGGGTTTAGAAGAGTATCTGAGGATGAAATTTAGCCAGAAATCAAAGGCCACAGTGGATCTGTGATGTAATCGTTGTAGGTAGCAATGATCTAATTATCTAATTAGGTGTTCCTCCAATGATGCACATCCTAATCTATGCATGTCAGCATAGTCTGTGAGATTCTTATTCATATAAAGAGCTTTCCAGTAATAATAATTTAGTTTTAAGCTTTAATCTGTTTCAGAAATATACATGGTACAGACTTTCAATAACATTTCTTTCTCCAGATTATTTTACAAATGGGGAACTGAGACATACAAGTTTAATTGACTTGCTGAGGGTCACTCTGATGGTAAGTATTAAAAGAAGATAAACTCCTAACTTCTGGCTTGGCAATCCATCTATGTGCCATTTATTGCTTTGTTATTCCAAGTTCTATTGCAAAGCCATCACTTAGTGAGAGATGTTAATAAAAGCAGCACTTTGATAAGCTTTATAAAGGGAGATAATGTGGTGCAGAGGAAAGAACACTGGCTCTGGAGTAGAAGTATTTGGGTTCAAATATTGCTTTGATGTTTACTAGTTGACCTCCCTGACCTCAGTTTCCTATTTTCCCAGAAATTGTCAGGGAACAGATTTATCAAGCCATAGGCAATACTTCAATTCGTCCCCTGCTGTATACACTAGCAAACAAATCTCTGACATTTACTATTGGGTAAAATAATCTTAGCCACATGACCACTTAGTCTAGTCTATTATGTAACTGGTTCTTCTATAGTATTTCTAGATTTCAGATAAAAAAATGAAAAAAAGGGAGAGAGATAAAACTGTGATTTGTTTTTAATCTTCATGTCTAGGGAACAGTTCAATCATGAGGAGGAATGAGTGTGAATGGGTAGTTACTCTTAACAAGCCATAGGCAATACTTCAATTCGTCCCCTGCTGTATACACTAGCAAACAAATCTCTGACATTTACTATTGGGTAAAATAATCTTAGCCACATGACCACTTAGTCTAGTCTATTATGTAACTGGTTCTTCTATAGTATTTCTAGATTTCAGATAAAAAAAATGAAAAAAAGGGAGAGAGATAAAACTGTGATTTGTTTTTAATCTTCATGTCTAGGGAACAGTTCAATCATGAGGAGGAATGAGTGTGAATGGGTAGTTACTCTTAACACGACTTGAGAGTGAAGGCACTTTTCTGTATGGGGTTACTCTATAGGAAAAAAAAATTCTTCATACTTTGTATTGCTAGATTTTTTTCTTAAATACTCCAGGCTTCCTGATATGAGTCAATTATGGATTCAACCAAGTGGTAGTCATGGCTCCATAAGGTGGATGAATAAGTGGGGATGATGAAAGAAAGGAGAAATTGAAGTAAAAAGGAACAAATGACACCAGTAACAAAAATCTAAATTGCCATAGCATTTTTTAAGATTGAACAATCAGCCTATCATCACACAGACATTATATATTAGAGGCAGTACTTGAACCCATATTTCCCTAATTTTCAGGCTGTTTCTTTGTGCATTTTGCCACACCTAATTCTAGGCTAGGAATTAAAAATGAAAAACCGTAACTCCAACTGAGGGAAAAATCTGGTCAATAAATATTATGGTACCAGAAGTCTGTCTGTCTCTTTCTTTTCTGTCTCTCTTCTCTCTTCTCTTTTTGTGTCTGCAAATTGCATTTCCAGAAAATTGTTATGAGGATGGTTACTGCTGAACTTTCTAAATTGTTTAAAGCTTTTCTTCCAATCATGTGAAATACTTCAACTTTTCTTCCCCTTGGTTTGATTCCACCTATACTTAGTCCATAAAAGATTTCCCTCTCACGCACCCCATGTTCAAGAAGCTGGATGTCTAGGGGGACTATGTTTAAGAAAATTAGATCCCATCTCTGCAGCTATATGACAAGTGATTTAACATTTCTAGACCACAATTTTCTTCATCTTTAACATGAGGGCAATAGTACTAGGTGATCCTTCTACAAACTCTAGCTTTCTGGAAGTCTATGAAATAATCAATCATCTTCTTACCTGACCTACTCAAGACTGTGAACTAGTGCAATGATTACTATGGTGTGTCTCTACATGGCACCCCTGAGTAGATAAGGTGAAATGGGATCATTGCCTTTGGAAATGTAAGTGTAATAGGGGTAAAGAGATGTAGAGAAGGCCTAGGTGGCTAGACTCATCCTCCCAAGTTCAAATCTGGCCTCAGACATTTATTTAGCTTTGTGATCTTGGGTGGGTCATTTAACCCCTTTTGCCTCAGTTTCCTCATCTGTATAATGATCTGGAGAAGGAAATGTCAAACTACCCCAGTATATTTGCCAAGAAAATCCCAAATGGATCCCAAAGAGACAGACAGGACAGAACTGAACAACAAGGAGGAGATGTGAATGAGCAGATAGATACCCGTGGGGCTGAGAGGAAGAATGGGTATGCACTTGATAAGACTGGAGTGAAAGTAAAGCATTAGGAAAAATGGAGTTGGTGGTTTGCTGAATCTGAAACAAGAAAAAGCCGGTTGGCCTTTATGGGCTTTGGCATTTAAGTGTACTTTGGATGTAAAAACAACACCAACACCTAATATTTATATAATGCTTTAAGGTTTAAAAGTGTTTTTCATACATTTTCTCACTGTGGAACTTTCTGAATGTCAGTGGAGCCAAAGGTAATAAATCTTTTCTATTCTTGGAGTGGCCATTTAAGAAATACATCATTTGGTGAGAGATGTTAATGAATATAGTACTTCATGACCCATTATGGAGAGAGGCAATATGGTATAGTGGAAAGAGCGATGACTCTGGAATCAGAGCCCTTAGGTTCAAATCCTCTCTCTGATACTTGCAATTTATGTGACCGTGAGTAAATCACCAGTTTCCTCAGTTTTCCCCACTCTAAAATGAGGGAGATGGGCTAGATCATAAATATAGAGCTGGAAGGAACCTTATAGGTTATCTAGTCCAACCCCTTCATTTTACAGGTGAGAAAACTGAGAACCAGAAAAGGTAAATGACCAAGGTCACACTGTGAATATCAAAGGTCCAGATTCTCTGCTCCTAAACCCCTGTCCTTTCTATTGTACTACATGACTATACATGGCTGTATGTATGTTATATATCATGTCTGGTTCTTATGAAATGGAAAAAGAAAAAAAATCATAGTAAACATACATAGAAACAAGAGCTAGCAAAAAGTTATCAAACTGTGCATTCCCTTTGATCCAGCAGTGTTTCTACTGGGCTTATATCCCAAGAAGATCTTAAAGGAGGGGAAAGGACCCACATGTGAAAAAATGTTTGTGGCAGACATCTTTGTAGTGTCAAGAAACTGGAAACTGAGTGAACGCCCATCAATTGGAGAATGGCTGAATAACTTGTGGTATATGAATGTTATGGAATATTATTGTTCTATAAGAAATGACCGGCAGGATGATTTCAGAGGTGCCCTGGAGAGAGTTACATGAATGGATGATGAGTGAAATGAGCAGGACCAGGAGGTCATTATACACAGCAGCATCAAGACTATACAACGATCAATTCTGATGGACATGGCTCTCTTCAACAATGAGATGATTCAAACCAATTCCAGTTGTTCGGTGATGAAGAGAGCTATCTACACTCAAAGTGAGGACTGTGGTTCACAATAGGATAGTGTGGTTCACAATATAGCATTTTCACTCTTTCTATTGAGGTTTGTTTGTATTTTGTTTTCTTTCTCAGGTTTTTTTCCCTTCTTGATCCGATTTTTCTTGTGCAACCAGATAACTGTATAAATATGTATACATATATTGGATTTAACATATATTTTACATATTTAATATGTATTGGACTACCTGCCATCTAAGGGAGTGAGAAGGAGGGAAAATTTTGGAACAGAAAATTTTGAATGTTGAAAAATTATCCATGCATATGTTTTGTAAATGAAAAGCTTTAATAAAATTTAAAAAAAGAAACAAGAACTAGAAGGACTTTATAGTCCTTCTAGGACTTTATAATCCTAGGACTATAGTATAGGACTTTATAGATCCAACCCTTTCATTTTATAAATGATGAAAATGAGAACCAGTGGTCAGAACTTATCTAAGTTCTCTTGGATAGTGCATCTTCACTTAAATTGCTCTTTCTAGTGTACCACAATGCATCTAAACATGGACTTGGAATTGTGGTTCAGGATTAGAGGATTTTTTTTAAATTGATACTTATGTATAGTGTGAAAGACTTTTTTTTCCCTAAAAAACAAAATTCATTTTAATACTTGAGCTTTCCTCCTTTTCCCACATTAAGGAAAGAAACTGTGCAAAATTTGAGCTTCCTAAATATATGAACCACCAGACACTTTGGAATATGCATTCTTTAGGGCTAGTTCCTACATTAGAATTATGCCTTTGTAAATGTGCCAATTACAGGGGCTGGGAGAAGGCAATATACTTCTTTATAGCTATCTCAGGAAAAGGGAGTTGTTCTCTGACACTAATGATACAAATACTCTTCTCCATGGCAGACAGAGGACTGGACTCTGGTGACCTCAGCATATCCAGGCGCCAATTAATTTGTCTGGAAGCACCTGGTCATTACTTTTAAAACCACTGTGGGAAAGGAAAAGGCCAGTGTTGGCCCTGCATCTATCGTGGTTTCTGGTAAGGAGGATCTTTGTTATTTATAGCTTAATGGTGACTTAGTTTCTGTGAAACAGCCTTGGTCTGTTTCCTCTCTGGGAAAAAATAATAACAAAAACCTTTAGAACTTCAATTCCTTCATTGTGGAATTTTAGAGCAGTCTCTAGTTTTTATCCCTTTAAGATTGTGATGGGGTTTAAGGAAAGAAAATATTTTTGAGGGAAATAACCATTTAAAATTGGTTTGTAAGGAGAGTGTCCAAAGTTGGATCCTAGTATATACCCCTAAAATATCCTTTATAAATTTGGAAATACCCTTTTTTAAGACTATCACCAATTTTTTTTTTCAGAATCATCTATTTAAAAGTAATTAATCAAACCATCAGCAAACATTCATTAGATACGTAGTATGTGCTGGGCACTGTGTTAAACTGTGTCCAATTTTAGGTCTAAAAGGAGCCTTAGAAATAACATAATAACCCTGTGATTATTATGTAGCATTTTAAACACATGATCTCTTTTGAGCTTTATAACAATCCTCTGAGAAAAGTACTAACTTCTTGATTTCATCCCTTTGGTCCAATGAGAGGTTATGAGTCTGCCCAGGGATGTATCAATTTTAAATATTAGATGCAGGGATCAAGCCTAGGTTTTCATCACTTAAAGTCCAGTGCTTTATGTGCTATACTACACTGCCTTACTTCTCTAAATCTTTTGTTTAATTATTAGTCTGCTGAGTGGTCTAGTGGATAGGATAATGGACCTAGAATCAGGAAGACTCAGTTTTAAATGTTTGCTTGCAAATTCAGTCTCAAACACTGGATTTAATTAAGTGACAGCAAGCTACTTAATCTTTGTCTACCTCAATTTCTTAATCTCCAAAAAGGGAATAATAATAGTACTCATATCCCAGCATTTATGAAGATAAAATTATATATATATATGCATATATATAGTACTTTCTAAACTTTTAAGTATGATACAAATGCTTATTATTGTTCATATTCCTGAGACTTCATTAGGTGTGTGACCCTAATTTATTTATTTATTTAATTAATTTATTTAAAATTTATTTCTTAATTTTCCTTATCTGCAAAATGGGTATGATAATAGCTTCAATTTCAACAAGTTTTTGAATTGAGATTAATGTATGTAAAGTGCATTTCAAGATGTTATGTTGGTATTATTAGGTATTATTTCTATAGATCACAAGCACCATTAGTATGTGCCAAAATACAAAACTCCAAAAAAGAATCCTTACCTTCAAATGATCTTTCAAAAAGCTTACACTAGGGTTTTAATGGTATCTATCTCACTGTATTTATTGGCTGATTAGTGAATGATCTCTTCTCTAACCCAACTTAGGATCAAATTGGGAAGGAAGAAAGGAAACAAACACATGTTTGTTAAGCACCTATTACATGTCAGGCACTGTGCTAAGTGCTTTACAAATATTACAGCCTTGCTGGAACAATAGAAAAACATCCACATTAAACAGAGAAGCTCAGTTTTTTTTAGCAATTTAGTTAAGTATCATTTATTAAGCATCTTTTTTTGTGTAGATTTCCCTTCTCTCTACCCCTGCCTTTTAATGACTTCTAATAGTAGTCTTCTGTAGTAGTCTAATGTAGTCTTCTAATGACTACAGAGGATGATGCTTGTGAACCACACAACAGACATGTCCATGAAAAGCCAAGATATCTGTAAATTTAATTATGCTTTAGATGCACTAAAAACAAGAAATCCAATGATAGCTAAGTCCTATTTAATCTGAAGAATCTTTGTGTATAAAATATCTATTTTTTTCTTTTTTGTAAGTTTGGATTTTTATATATTGAACTTATACCTAAACTTCAATGTAGGAGAGCCTGGTAATCTAATGACTAGGAAAAAAAGAATGAAAAGGAAAGGCAATGTTTTGAGAGCAAAGGTGGTAAAATGCATAGAACACTGGGCTTGGTTTCTGAATACCTGAGTTTGAATCCTGTTTCCTTTATGTGATCATGGGAAGTTCATTATCAGAACCTCAGTTTTATGATCTATGAAAAGGGGATGATAATAATGTGCCATAGAAATATAACTTGTTTTTAATTGAAGATAAACTGTACATTATAGGTCTTGGAGAAAGAGAAGAACATAGTAGCTCAGACAGCAGGCACTGAGGTTGAATGATTGAGAAGGTATTAAGGAGAAAGAATGCATAAAATGCTACATTTATAATAAAAGTTCTATTTTAATGATATGTCAACAGCTTGATAATTTTTTTTATCTCATGGTCTGGTGAAAGTGAGATCATGAACTCTGTGGCCAATGAAGTCTCATTGTTTATAAGAATACAGTTCTTGTAGTATGGGTAAATATGCTTAGGCTTACCTACCATGTACAGGTATTTTCCTTTCTTGTTCAATAAACAGTGACTAATAACATTATCTCATAGGTGAAGTATTTATCTTGGAAAAGCTCAAAGCCTATTATAGATTTGCTGTCTGAGTCTCTTCTTCTCTTATCAACCCTAGATTTGTCCAGCACCTCTGATGAAGCTCAAAACACAATGGAAGCCCAACCAGCACTGTTGCTCACTGAATGTGGGAAATTTGGTATCATTTTAGATTAACAGTCAATCATGAACATCTTTAAGTGTTCTGTCAGGGTCTAAGTAACTACTACAATGGAAAGAATGCCATTTCTGGAGGCAGAGGACTGGGGACAATTCCAACCTTTGAAATTTTTTACCTGTATGATCTTAGAAAAGTCACTTGAATCTCAGTTTTTTCATCTGAAAGAAAAGAAAGAATTGGACTAGATCAAAGCTTCTTAAATTGTAGGTTGATACCCTCTATGGGGTTATGTAACTGAATGTAGGAGTTGTAAAATTATGATTTATTGTAAGTAAATATTTGATTTGTCTTCCAAATTTTTTCTCTCTCTCTCCCCCCTTTCCCTCCCCAAGACAGCAAATAATCCAATCTAGGTTAAACATGTGCAATTCTTCTAAACATGTTTCCATATTCATCATGCTGCACAAGAAAAATCAGATCAAAACCACCTTTACTTTCTTGTCTCTGTACTTCCTGTGTTTTTTGTTTTTTTACCCATACCCTTTGTGGTTATTAAAGCATGATTACATCTTGTATTCTACTTCCAGGTGTAGCCTTTCTTGGTGATTATCTAAAGAACTGAGTATGCCTGTGTCCCTATCATAATTTCATAATTTAAAGATCTATTCACCTGAGAACTAGGTGAATACCCAGGAATATTTTATTTATTTCACAGGAAGAAAAATTGGGGACAGAAAAACAGGTAAATAAAAATTAATTTCCTCAACCTTTCAAGGAAAAAGCCTCAACTTGTTCCCTTTGGCTACTGCTATTGTTGTTCAGTTGTTTTCAACACTTCATGATTCCATTTTGGATTTTCTTGTCAAAGATATTGGAGTGGTCTGCCATATCCTTCTCCAGCTCACTCTATAGATGAGGAAACTTAGGCAAAGAAAGTTGTTACTTGCCTAGTGTCACATAGCTAATAAATGATTGAGGCCAGATTTGAACTCAGGAGGAAGGTTTCCTGAGCCCAGGTTCACTGTACTGTCTAGTTGCACTTAATTCTCTTCCACTAAAGGAAGACAAAAGAAAAGACCTCTTGTGTCTCTCTCTTCAGTGAAAAGAGTTTTAATTAAGATAGATCCAAGGAGAGGAAAAAATTTGGTGTTTGAGGTGAAAAAAAAAGCATGGCTCAAAACCTTAACTTAGTCTTACCACTAATAAAAAGGAAAACCTGACTTAAAGAAAAATACCCAGGACAAGGGAAAGGTCTCAACTCTGATCCCCAGAGTAGGGAAGACCTAGAACTCAATACCTTAATCTCCAGAAAAACAAAGCACTTTTATAAAGCCAGGAATGGCTAAAATACAAAATCAGAAGAGGAAATTAACAAACATCAAGAGGAAAAATAAATGATTAAATCACAAGAATGATGATAATTCCTTTAAAATTGATGCAAAAATTTAAAAAAGATATAGAAAGTAGATACAAGTTATAGAGAAGAGATATGGAGAAAAACTAACAGTTTAATAGAAGATTTACAAAACCTCAATCTGGTAAAAAAAAAAAACTCCTTAAAATCAGAATGTACCATATTGGATTTAATGACTCCAGGAAAAAAACAAACAAACCAAGGATTATTAATATAGGCGAAAGCTTAAGAAAAAAGGAAAATATAATCTATCAGATATTAAAAACAATTGAACTGGAAAGTAGATCAAAGTGACATAATTTAAGAGTCATTTGAATACTTGAAATTTATCATAAAAAGATCTTGCATATAATTTTTAAAGAAATCAAAAAAGAAAATTGCTCACATATATTAGAAAAAGAGGACAATGTGAAACTAGGAAAAACAATCTATTAATTCCATGACTGAAAGAAAGTTCCAAAATAAAATTTCCCCCAAACATCAGTACTTTCATATAAAAGAAAAACAAGAGCTAGGAAGAAAAAAAAGAATGTTAAGAAATCCTAATCAGAATCACAGAATATATATTTTAAAGGAGCAAAAAACATGGAATGAATTGTTCCAAAAAAGCAAAAAATTAAAGTCTACAATTAGGAATAATTCAACTAACAAAACTGAGGGTAATCTTACAAAAAGTGGATTTTTAATGAAATACAGGACTTTCAAACATTCATAATGGAAAAAAAAAACCTGGAACTAAAAAGGAATTTTGAAACACAAATTTAGAAATCAAAAGGAAAAAAGGTCAATGTAGATGAACAATTAGAAGAGACTTTACAAGAAAGAATCATATATCTTCAAATTGGAAGGGATGTTAAGATGTTTTAGAACCCTCTTAAGTTACTGAGGTATTTGATTGAGGTATAAACCTCATAAATTATTTTGTTATGTTTTGTATGTATGATGTAAAGGAAAAAAGGGAGAGAGGAAAAGGATGTATTATGGAAGATAAGGGATTATTAACTTATTATTATTGCTTATTAACACACTATGAAAGAACACAAGCAGAAATATATAGAAACATGGGAGGAATGGGAGTGGGGTGGGTGGGTCGTACCTGAGCTTCACTTGAACTGGACAGAGGAAAGCAAAACACATACACAGAGTTTGATATAAAAATATATTCAATTTAGCAAACATACATATTGGACTAGAAGAGGGGAAAGAAGAGTATAAAAGACAGGGATAGATACAGGGAGGGATTGGTTATAAGCACCACAAACTAAGTTTGGAGAGGAGATTGTGAAGAGAAGTTGTTAAAAAAGGAAAAATGGGGTAATAACTTAAAGAGGGGTCCAGGAAAATCAATAAGAAAAAATGCAACAAAATGGAATGGGGAAGGGGAAAATAATAATTACCTATTATAACTGAATTTAAATGGTATGAACTCACCCATTAAGTGGAAGAAGTTAGCAGAATAGATTTAAAAAACAAAATTCAACAATGTGTTGTAAGAAAGAATATAATTGAAACAAATAAAACAAGAAGTTGGAGCAAAATATTCCTAGTTAGACACAAAAATTGAGTAGCAATTATGATCACAAGTCAATAGCAAAACCAAACTTAAATAAAAGAGAAAAAAACCCTATACTTTGCTGAAAGGTAATAGAGACAATGAATTGATTTTTTTAATACTTAGCATGCATATGCTAAACAGCTTAGCTTCTAGATTCTTAAAGGAGTAGCTAAATGAAGAAATAAAAAGTAAAGCTATAATAAAAGTAAAGCTACATAGACATAAAAGCTATAAAAGCTAAAATAATGGTCAGAGGGAAAAATAAATTTACTTCTATTAGCCCTAAATAAATCTAAAGCCAAAAAAGCCAAAAAATGAGGATATAAATAAATTTTAGAAAAATTTGATATGACCCTTGATAGTTATTGAATGGAAATAGAAATATGATTATTTCCCAGTTATGCGGCTATGTTTGACATCTAAGGAAGAAGGGGTATAAGCATTTATTAAATCCAGGCACAGAAATTGATCATGTGCTAAGACAAAAAATCCTCACAAATAAATTCAGAAAGGCAGAAATGTTATATGTATCCTGCACTATCCATGATACATTAAAACTACATTAAATAAAAATTAGAGAGTAAATCATTTAATCTTAACTATTAGGCCAAAGGACAAATGATTTTAATGACAAGTAATTTCAAAGTTATTAAAAAATAATATGATAACATACCCAAAATTTAAAGATATAACCAAAACAATCCTCATGGAACAACTTTATATCTCTAAACACATACCTTAGCAAAAGAGAAAAAAACATATAGATGAATTTGAAAAGCAGCTAAAATGCTGTAGAACTAACAAATTTGAAAACTCATCCTAAGCACTAAAAATGAAAATCAAAGGCAAGAATCATAAAATTAAAGCCAAGCCATTAAATTAATAAATACAGCTAAATAAAATCAATAAACCATTACCTAGTTTGAATAAAACAAATTAAAACCAAATTATCAGCACAAAAAATGGAAAGGGAGAATTTATGACAAATAAAGAAGAAAGGATAACATTGGAAATTATTTTGCTCAGTAACATGTCAATAAAATTGCCAACATAAAGAAAATAATAGTTATAAAAATATTAAATAGAATAATAAATAGATATTATAAAATCAAGTTTGAGAAGAAGATATTGAACAAGCCATAAATGATTTTCCAAAGGGAAGAGGAAGGAAAACCTAGGACCAGATCCACAAGTGAATGCTATTATTAACAATTCAAAGAAAAATTAATTACAATAAGATAAAATTTATTTGTGAATATAGCTAAAGAAGGAATCCTGTCTAATACCTACCTAACTTTGAAGACACAGATATGGTCTTGATATATAAACTAGGAAGAATCAAAATAGAAAAAGAAAACTTTTGACCAATATCTCTACTAAACCTTGATGTGGAAATTTCAAATAAAAGATTAGCAAAGAGTTTAAAAATGAATATCACAAAAATCACACACCATATATTTGCTCAAGTTATACAAGGAATTTGAGGTTGATTTTTAAATTCAATCCACTATTAGGTGGCATAGTGGTTAGAGTACTAGGCCTGAAGTCTGGAAGATTCATCTTTATGAATTTAAACCTGGCACAAGACACTTAGTAGCTATGTGACCCTGGGTAAATCACTTAACTTGTTGATCTCAGTTTTCTTCTTGGTAAAATGAGTTGGAGAAGGAAATGGCAAACCACTCTTGTATCTCTGCCAAGGAAATTCTAAATAGGGTTACAAAGAGTAAGACTTGAGTGAAAAATAACTCAACCATAATAACAAAAGTTTGTTATGTTATTATATCAAAATCACATGATTATACCAATAGAAGTGTATATCTTATAAGGAATTTTTTTTCTTTTTTTTTTCAATGGAAAAAGAAATTAATTTCTATTACCTAAAAGTACTTTAAAATAGAGAAGCTGGAGGGTACTACAAATGTTTTATGCATCTTCAGATGAGATCGATGTATTATTAATTTCCTTAGTTGTGTTCCTTTTTTCTTTTTCTTTTTTTTTATAGGATTGCTGTCAAGAAAAGGATATAATCTGGAAAATTTGTAAAAAAAATAAAAACGTTTAATAAAACTTTTAAAAAGAGACAAATGTTATTTAAATGATCTCCAGTCACTTCAAATATATGACTTCTAAGAATCAAAAATAATCACATTCGTAACACAATAATCACATTTATAACACAAAGTGTTAAATATTTACAAAGCTCTGCGCTACATAACCTTTGAGGAGACATACCATATCAAAGAGCTCCTCAGAGTGCTATTTTTCAATGTGAAATTCTTTAAGCCTAAGTAAGAAAAAAAATTCTCATTTTGATGACTAGTTATATTTAGAAGTGATACCTAATTTTGTAGATTTCTTCTCTCAAAAAATTTTTAAAGGAAAACTTACTAACGATAAAAAATAGTAGCAATGAGACTTGCTACTATTTTTTCCCTTACTTTCTGGCCTTGACTGACATAATGAAACACAGGAATAAAATTTTATAGCACCAGTTTCCTTATCTATAAAATGGAAATAATTATAGCACTTATTTTACAGTGTGAGATTGCAAAGTACTTTGCAAACTTTTAAGTGCTACAAAATGTTAGTTACTGTAAAATAAAAAAAAATCCTGTTTTCCTTTCTTATAACTTCCATATGGTTTCAGTGTGAATTGGTTGTGAATAAAATGTGAAATGTTTGTCAAAAGGAATAGAAAAAAATCGAGCCTGGAGACATATATCAATATAAATAGCATCTCACATTGATCTTGCTGCATTTTATCCTCATAAAGATTAAAAAGAAAGTTAGAAATTAGGACAAAATTAAAGGACAGATGAATTATTACTAACAGTTAAGACCAGAGGAAAAAAGAACTTTTAAGATAGGCAGCTTTTTCCAGAATTAACTATTGTTCTTTTTGGTAGGTCTTGGACTAACAAAAGTTCATTCTATATGCTGTGCACAATTTCATAGATATTTAACTTATTTTGGAGTTTGTAAATCATGGACATGATTTAATATTTTGGATTTTTGGAAAGAGGCTGTATATCTTCAAAGATGAAATATTATAAGAATTGATTGAGGGACTGTATTGGAGAAGATAATATAGTGTCTTTAATGTGTCAATTGCTTTAGATAGGCTGGATTCTAAGGTACAGAATAAGAAAAAAGGAATGATTAAGAAGGAGTGAAAGTTTTTAGTTTACATGTATTTATTTCATTTTCCCCCTAGCTATAGACTAGACTTTCTCTGCCATGTTCAGACCCTCTTCAGCTTCTTTTGGTATTCTTTTGTTCCATTAGAATGTCAGCTTGAGAAGCAAAGTCAAGATGATGGAGAAAAATCATGGACTTGCCTGAATTCTTCTGAATCCTCCAGAAACAATTTAAAAATAATATCTCAAAAAGAATTCTGGTGGCAGAATGCATAAAAGGATGGGGTAAAATATTTTTCCAGCCTAAGACACCTTAAAGGGTTGACAGGAAAGCTTTGTCACATAGAGGTGAGAGTGGAACATAGTTCAGCACAGGCTATGCCAGTGCAAGTTATGCTCCAACAAACTAATTTGGTCCTTGGGGGCAACTGAATGAGTTTGGCAGTACCTGTCAGCCCATAGATAATAAGGGGTTAAAAACATCTGGTCTGGAAGAGATTACAGGGATCTTGTTGCTGACCCGGAATGCAAGACTGTTTCATTGTCCATATATGGCTCTGGATCACAATTCTTGACTGCACAAGGTGAGGATGTATACAACTACATCAAGGTTTGAGGTTGCAGGAGAGTAAGATGTTGAAATTCCTCATGTAGAAGAAATTGGGTGCTTGCATCTGGGAAATTTGTGATTATATGTAATAGAACTATTTGAAGAGATAAAGAGTAAATATAGATACTTTAAAATTTATTTCAGTTTGCTAAATACTGGGAGGAAGAACCCCTTTACTGAGTGTATAGCCAGAATTAGGAGAGAATTAATTAGGTACTAATAGACCAGACCAGAACCCTGATCTTTTTTTGAGCTGACTTTTTTCTTTTGGTGATTTGATGATAGAAGAAAATATAAAAGGGATAAAAATCTTGGGCTTCCTGTAGTGGCCAATATATGGCCCATGTATATGAATCTCAAGCTTTTACTTCAATGCTTTGATTCTAGGTGAAGGAAATAGGAGTTTATGATCTTGTGAACCCTTGATGGTTCAGCTTTGAGGACCCTGGGAGCAAAGAATGGCCTCCAGGATGGAACACCAAAATATCAGAGACAGCAACTCAAGCACACCAATACTCCTTTGGGATGTGAACGTGGTGGGACTATTATTATGTAGAAACTGTCCCTTCTGATGAACTTGGAGCATTTTATAGACACATTATAAAATCAACAAAGCAACTATATAGACTGAGTATTTACTATGTATTAGCACTAAGTTCTAATTCTGTTTGATTTGCTAATGGTCCTTCAAGTTGGTGACAGGATCAGATTTATCATATTTTGATTCATTCACCATCTACTAAATTCTTTACCATTATGGAAAAATATATTTTTCAATTTTTTTGCTTCTCTGTAAGGATTTTACTTTTCTAAATTATATCAGACCAAAAATCCTTCAATGAATTTATTTTCACCTCAGAGTGAGATCATACCAAAGTGACATTAAAATGGATGAGACTGATGTGCAGTTAGATTTCCTTAGTGAGGCAATATACAGGATTCCACATAGACAGAAACAAAAAAGACATTTATGGTATGTATGAAAAGAGAACCACACCAGAAGGTAGACCATAAATTATCATGAATGAAGAGAACTCTTTCTCAGTTATTAGTGTTATGTTGTTTTAGAAACTGAGATGGCTATTTAGAATTGTGGTTGGTTATTTGCATTCTTCTTGCAGTGCAGACATATAATCCTTGCATAAATTAAGAAGTTGAGGATTAAGTCGTCAAAGTGAAAATATTGTTGGTCTGGGCCCCAAGTCAGTAGCTTTCTATTGCTTGCCAAACAAAGCAGAGTCCTTATCCAGAATTCAAGGACCTTTACAATCTTACTCCAACCATATCTCATTCTCATAAAAACTACCTTTTATGTTATCTGAATAATAAACAATCTTGATAACTAGCAAGTGCCCAGTCTTATCTTTGTACAAATTTTCACCTATCCTGGCACAATCTTTTCCACTTTTCTACCTGTTGAAATAAGGTCTAGTGCAAATATTATTGCCTCCATGAGTTCTTGAATGCATGAACAACCTTCCCTGTAGTGAAGGTTCCCCTTGTTTTGTTTGGCACACTTCAATGTATTTATCATATTATAACTCATATAGTAGTTATTTCTGCATTGTCTTATATTAGTTACTAGATTGTGAATTGTTTGTAGGTAGGCTCTGAATCTTGTATAATTTTTGTACCTCCAGATATATTGTATAGTGCATTGCACAAAGTGGGCACTTGATAAATATTTATTGAAACTATTGAATGAATTTGCTTTTTCAGCTTTGCAGAGAAGTTTGAAGACAGAGCAGGAATTTGAAGCTAAAGTTCACTCAATCACCTAGTGTTTGTATGCTATGTCTTACACATAAAGAATTAAATAATGAAGAATAAAACATAGCTGTTGTCTTTTGAGGAAAGAAAATTGGGTTCATAAGAAGCCTGGGCTCTAGCTACATAATGACATAGCACATCAAAACCCTAGTCCATCAACCTGTAAGGAGGTTTTAAAATTTATTATCCAGCCAGAGGGCTACCCTTCATTGGGCAATATTATATCTGCTAAGCATTCGTCATTTGATCTCATGAATCTTGAGCTTGTTTCTGGACTTCATTTCTTTGCCTTCCATGACCTCTGGACATTTCAGCTTCCTAATGAATCTTGGGCTTCTTTCTGGACTTCATCTTTTTGCCTTCCACAACCCCTAGACATTTCAGCTTCTTATTGTTAGATTGAAATGACTAGAATTTTGTCCAGATGAAGGATGACTTGATAGTTCCTTGATCATAGTTGAGCTTACAATTTACCAATTCCAGTTAAGCAACAACTAAACGCGAGCCAAATTGAATGATGCTAAGGGGAGACTATAATTTCCTTAAACTCCATTTGTCTAGCGTTCAACTAAAGTTCATTGTTCCATATGGCTTATCTGATTTAAAGGCAAAGAGAACCTTGTACTTAGAGGAAAGTTTGGCTCAAGGAAAGTTGAGGGAGAACTAATCTCTGGTTCCACAACTACAAGGTTAAGGCATTCCTTTATGGCAGTAGCTAGAGAAAGCAATAGTCACTTAGGTTATGGTTATATACAAGATCATAGGCTCATAGATTCCTCATTTGTGAAGTGAGGCATTTGCATTGTGTTAGGATCTTTTTCTACTCAGTTGTAGACTGAAATTTATTCTTAAGCTCATTGAAGTTTGTAAATACCTCTTTGTTTTTCAATTTTAGCCTTCTTTCTTCCTCTTCCCTCAACTTTGATTCTATTTTTCTGTCTCATAATCTAAATCATATGCCCATATATATTATATTATAGAATATATTGTACTATAATGTATATTTATAGTATACTATATAGGTTATATTTTGCTATATTTATAGTATATAATATATACTTGTACATATATGTACATATATGTACTAGAATACATACTTATATATTAACATATACTTGTTACATTAATTTATATTACTATATGTTTATTCTATACATATATATACTACACATGGTATATACAGTATATATATGCTATATATAATACTATAATTTATAATTATATGTTATATTACATTTATATTTGTACTATATATTATGCTATATTTGTAACATGTCATACCACAATATATATTCTACTATATTATTTGTTATATTATAAATTTTACTGTAATATATTATACTATAACAAATATTATAATGTTTATAAAATATGATATATTTATACTATAATACTTATATACTTTTACTATAACATAATTATGTATAGCATAATATATTACATATATGCACAAATACATGTATATGAACAATTTTAATATTGCATGTTCTATAATGTATACTTATTTGAATATATGGTTTCAACTATATGTGATTCTTTTACATTCACAGATCACAACTTTGTATGGCATTAGACCTATGAAATTAGAGGTGAAAGTGGCTCATCTGAGAAGAAATACCCAACAAGTAATTTGAGTATGTGTGTTTATCTGGAAGTGAAGAAGAAATTTTAGGTCTATAAAGGTAGTTGAGGCTATGAAATTAGACCAACCTCGAAGTCAGAGAATATAGATAAAAACCTAAAGACCAAGGCTTAATACTTGGAGAATGATTACATTTGATGGGTAAATAAATACTTTGCCTTTTTCAACAAATAGCCCAATTCCACTGTTTATATCATTAAGCTGCCAATAATAAGGGCCATGATAAGTAAATCTCTGGGTTCCTATTTATTTAGCTTTTGAAGATTAGATCTCAAGTCCTCTTTATTTACTCTAGCAATTTCCTACTGTTCAAAGCTAGATGTACATTGTATAAATGGAAATGCTTTTCCTCCCCTTCCTTAAAATAGGACACTTGACTAATATCTGTCCTGGAATTTCACAAATCATTGTGTCTACTTAAGAGAAACCAGAAATAAGGAGGAAATTGAATAAACAAAATTCATATTGGCCCTGGAAAACTTGCATTTGCAGATTTTTACTGAAGCTCAGTAAAAACAAAAACAAACAAACAAACAAAAAAGAACAAAAAAAAACCAAACAAACCAAAAAACCAAACCATTCATCAATTATGACAACAGGTAGAACTATTTGGGGAAGTTAGAAGTCTTATCAGAAATCTACCAATAATGTGGCTGATGAATGGCAATTGAAGAGAAGTTTTTGACTGAAGAGAGCACATAAAATGGAACAAAATAGATATGAAAAAAATTATAATCTGAAATTTTCTGATTCTATTACTTATAAAATAATCCTATGGCATATGCTAAGCATATATGCTTAAATTTATACATAAATGTATATTATCAATTGTAAACATACAATATAAATTTAAAACATAATTTTTTTTCAGTTAGCAGCTGGGAAAAGTATTGCAAACTGGAAAAGTAATTAATGAAGAACACTTGGCCCTGTCTATACTATTTTTCATACCTGAAATGGAACTACTATCATATTTTCCTCTCCTCAGAGACAGCTGTGGGGGAAGAAAAATAATCACTGTTTTGGAACTGCTTGAATGGTTAATAATGATTGGATGCCAAATGGAAGGGAGATGTCTTTCTAATAGATCAACCTTTGCATTTGTGTTTGGTTGCCCCTGTCCTGTTTAACAGATTTATCAGTGACTTTAATCAGTAGATAGATGGTATACTTTTCAAATTTACAAATAATATAAAGTTGACAGGGATATCTAGGAAGTTTGGGAATGGTTAGAATCATATTAGAGTGAGTATAATAAGATGAAATTTAGTAAATATAAATGTAAAATCTTACACAAACATTAATATAAAAAATACAAGATGAGAGAGGATTATCTCTCTTAAAGAAGATGTGAGGATTTGGTTATTTTTGTTTTTTGGACTGCATCAAAAATATAAATGAATAATATCAAGTGGCAACTGTAAAAGCAAATGTAAGTTAGGGTTATATTTGAGTAATCTTTCTCTTTCTCTCTTTCTCTGTTTGGGTGGATAATTATGATTTCATTGGTGGAAGGAATTCTCACTTAAGAAACTCTATACCAATGAAGATTGGCTATAAAGGCTAAAACTCTTAAAAGGCCTGGATTTTACAACTGGCAACTGTTCTGAAAATTTATAGTTTTAAGAGACACAGAGATAAAGTAGCATGTACAGAGGCACATGAATCAAAGATACATCTTGAACCCAGATCTTCCTGACTTCAAGATCAGGTATCTATTAATTATACCATAATACTTATTCAGCTACATCTAGAGAAGGGATGTTAAGATTGTGCAAGATCAGAGTTATAAATCAGGATAGGATGACTAGGCACATGGAGCAATAAGTTTGGAAGGTACTGAAGACACTAGTAGCTTCTCAGCAAAAGAAATAACTGCACTTTGTACCTAGCAACAGGAAGAGTTAATTAAAATATTTAGTTACCCCATGTGGGTTTTTCCCATGAGCCAACCCTCTTCTTTCCTTCTCCACTGAGTTGGTATCCTGGATTGAAACTGAGTTTTATGCTACTTGTTCCATTGTGGTTGTGATAGTGAGATTTCTGTATTGAGATCATGGCTTAGGAGTTTCCATTGTAGGAAATCTAGATGTTTAGCCTGAAGAACAGTGCTTCGGAAAAATGAGCAAACTGAACAGTGTATTTCGTAGTATAAAAGAATCACATCTTGACAGTTCTGTTGACTAAGACTTAAGTCTGCTTCTGAGAAAAATAGCTCATGAGTTAACTCTACCTTGTGATCTCACTTATCTGGCATAAAAGTCTACTCAGAGTTTTAAAATAAGTAGTTATAAAAATAACTGTTAGAGTTCTGAGATGGTAATTGTCCATTTAAATGTGATAAGGTATAAAATACTGGAACAAATAAAGAACACAATATGCTATAGTGATTTGGCTATAAAGAATTGGAGGATTTTTTAAGTATAATAGGGGAAATATGAAAAGTAGAACTGTTCTGTGACTATGGGACGGATGTAGTTTATCTGATCATAAAAGATGAGCATTTATAACTAATCATAAGCTAAGGTGGGGCTGTTCATGGAGAGGATCCAGAGTCTGAATAAAGAAAGAGGAAAAATTTCAAAACTTTGTTAAAAAGAGACCACAAATCTCTCAATATATACTATCATTTGTTACTGAGTAGTTTGGTTGGCTGGTGAGAACCTGGAATGCTCACTATTTCTGTTTTTGAGAGGAAAAAGGAATAGGGAGAATATATTATATTCTCTATTATGTTTTTATTGCTGAGATAAGCAGGCAAATGTTATTTCTTATTCACCTGTTATTTCTGAGAGATGGAGAAGGAAAAGAAGAATCCTGCAAAGAAGAGTTGGGGAGGTTTTGCCAACTTTAGGATAAGGGTCTTTTTCTAAAAGAGCACAAGACTACTTCAGCTGAAGATATCAGTTATATATGAAGCTTGAGGTGATGGGCCTACATTTAATGTTGAAGAATTAGTCCAGACAAGCAGAGGAACATATTGGAAGTAGTTACCCAGAAGAATGAGTACTTTGTTTGAGACATTGCATCCAGTGAAGTATTAGTTAAGCACAGTGTAGATCAAATCAGCTTAGCAGCAGAAGCATCTGTTCACTTAGGACCTATATTTATCAAAGAACTTTTATAGGACATTTTTTGAGACAAAAAGATAACACCAAAGTTTTAGACTTCCAGAGCTGTGAATTACACTGTTCATGTGGGTTTTTCTTATGTTGTTTCTCTGCTAGGTTTTTGTACATATATATCTACTCTTTCTTACAGGTAATGAATAGGAGAATATAACCCAGGTTAATATATGGGATGTGATGCATTTATTATTCTAATAAGCCTTATAGGAGTTCCTTTGATGTTACCATTATTATTCACCTTATTGTTCAGTAAATGGTTATATTTAAGACCAAATATATCATTATTTTTAGAGTTTTAGCATGTTTAAATGATCAGACTTCAAGAAAAATAACAGTAAGCAATGAATATATTGAGTATATTCCCTCATAACTCATTATCTATAGGAACATGAAACTGTTTGAATATAGTCTTTGGTGATGCTCCTTCTTTGGGAACCTAATGTGAATACAGGCTGGGCTGAGTGAGTTAGCCCAGAGAGTCAGTGTTGGGGTCAACACCAAGGATGAACCATGCAGGAGTTACACTAGAACTATTGGTACACTAGAACTATATGGGAATTGTTTGTTTTGTGGAAAGGTTATGATCAGTAGAGTTGTGCTATAATTGTTTTTATTGCATATTGATCATTGTCTTTAAAAAAAAAACGATGTTGAGTCAAACAATCATATACTAGAGAGAATATTTTATTTGTTTTTGTGGAGAGTGACTTCATTATGCTAAGGTTACATGACTAGGACTCAGTGAAATATGGCAAGATCAAGGAAGAGGTTTGCCAGAGATGGGCTCTCAAAAATTGATTCTAATTGCATGCGTTCTTTATTCCAGAAGTACTGGAATATTATTCATCTTAATAACCCAGAGAGAGGAAGAGCCTAGGGATAGAAAATTGTCCATTTTCAGAGAATCAGAAGGTGCTTGGAATTTCCTCAACACTTATGCTAAGTAGAGAGAAATACTTAACTATTTGTCCAATGTGAAAAAGTTCTTGTTGAATAGAACCAGGATAATAGCTAACAATGCCACCTAGTGTTTAAACGGATTCTTTTGAAGTCAAAAGCAAAATGTTTTGACTTAAAATATTTTGATTTTAAGGGTGACTGATTTGGTTTTTACTGTTCAGAATTTAACAATTATGCTTGAAATTTCTTTATCTTATGACTAGGCTAAGGCAAAATGTGAAAAGAGGGAAGTAGGTCCTCCTTCTCATACTATTCCTTTTGAAAAGTGAACTATTTCTCTTTATTCATGGATCTGTGAATGTGTGTCACTTATTCTAGAGCACTATCCCTTTCCTTTTTCCTCAGACACTGTCTAACAAAACAAAGATTATAGGATCACAGATTTCAAGCTGGAAATAACTTCATTTGTCCAGGGGCACAAAGTTAGTAAATTAACAAGTTAGGTTTTTACCCTAGAAGCATGTTGAAAAGAATTCCAAAGTGAGATCTTAACAGAATTCTGTATCATCATTCATAAAGAACATTTATTGAGTTGGGCTACTTGATGATTTGAAGGCATATATTTTCTTCAAAGGATCTCCATTTAGAGGTTATTCTTGCATACTAATACCTCAAGTTTAATCTTACACTGATTACCAAGCTAAATCTGCTAATTTCCTCTCTCAGATGATTTTCTTATTCTCCATTTTGTTCCTGGGTCTGTGGTCTTTCCAGGAATATAACAAAACTCTAGTGCTGTATTTAGCTAGACTATTTTTAGATTCAACCCTTCTCACTGCCATGAACTGCCCCTTCTCCTAGCCAGTCAACAAATCTTCATTGTGTCTAAACTATGCCAGGCACTATGCTAGATTCTAAGGATTAAAAATAAAATGAATGAAATAATCTCTGTTCACAAGGAGTTACCTTCTAATGGATCATAAATAAATGTTTAATTATGTACAAAAAGGTACAAAAGTGCAAATATAGATTAATATAAAGTAATTTAAGAGTTAGTGCCTTAGGAGTTTGAGAATCAGGAAAGGGTAAATGTAGAAGATGATACTTGGATTCAGTCTTAAAGGAAGAGAGACATTTTATGAGGGCAGGTGAGAAGGAAATGCTTTCTAGTGATGGGGCAGGCAATACAAAGGTTCTGTCTGAGATGGGAGATGAGTGTTGTATGTGAGGAACAGAGAGAGTCAGTCTGGCTGGACCATGAAAATACAGTTCTGGTTCTGCTACCATAGGGAGGCAAATCAGAAGAAAGATCTTCTCACCGAGTTTCTGATTATGGTCAGATCTGAGGGCATTTCAAGTTGAGGTTATTTGGCCAAAATACACATGCATCACAACTTATGGATGGGACAAGAATTGTGGACTTGCTCTGCTGTTGAAAACTCTTGAAAGAATGTGCATTGAAAGTGACTTCATTAGAAACCAGATCAGTATAATGTACCCCAGATGTTGTGAGGCTCAAATAAAATAGTAATTGTAAAGCACTTAGCACAGTGTTTGATACATAATAAGTGCTATGTGTGCTAGTTATTCATTCATTGCTTCTTATTGCTACTCTGAATAGAGCATTATGGTAGGCACTTGGGTGAGGGAGGGGAATAAGTCTTTAAAATCACCTATGATTATGTCAGTTGTTTATTTAAAAAAACCTTCAGTGACTTTCTCTTGATGAATATAGTTTAAACTCCTAACTCTAACACTTAAGACTCTCCACAACTTTATTCTAGCTCATTTGTCTTATTTCTCTTTCATGGTATTCTATGTTCTAATCAAACTAAGCCAATATCTGTTGTCTGCTCCCACTTCTGTGCTGATGCCATCCCTTATATCTGGGTAGCCCTTTCAAGCTCTGAGAATCCTTACTCAAGTGCCGAGTTGGCAGACCAGAAGACTCTCCTGATTTGTTGAATTCCTTTTCTATCTTCATGGCCCAATATAGATTCTATCTCTTCTATGAACCCTTCCCTGAGTATACCTCTTCTAAACTTGCCCTTAGGTAGGAATTATCTTTCACTCTTTAAATTTCTCAATACTTGACCTGACATTCCTTTGTTTCATCACTTCTTGCCTTCTATTATCCTTATTTGTTATATATTATACAAAAAAAAAAAACTTTTTCAGATCAGGGATTAGAAACTCTTTCACAATTTTAATTCTAACATTTTGTAAAGTATATTGCATATGATAGGTGCTTAATATATATATGCTGTTATTGAATGAAAGGAATCCCAGGAGCATTTGCATTTTAAACACAAAGCTGACCCATGTTGGGTTTAATCCAAATGGGTACAATGTTAAAGGCATTACTGAAGCTGGGATTGAGATGTGCTAGGTAGGGATCAAGGGCTAAGTTTTGATAGTGGCCATAATTATGTAGACAAGAATCAAATTTGCTCTTTTTTTGTAATGTGAAAGGAACAGCTTCTAAGTACACATTACTTTGATGCTAATTAATGAATGGTGAATACATGTTCAGGGATTTAACTGTAGCAGTGAATTGATGGTTACTCAGTCCAATTTCTCCTACTTCATGACACATTTGTGCAAAGAAAAAACAAAATGATTTTCTCTGTTGGAATTCCTATTAACCCTGGGGAAGACTAGAAATTCTGCTCTTAGCTGGCAGCCTGTTGTTTCTCACCTGTGGTAGGATTACAACAATCTATGAGAAAGAAGTACTGCATTGTTTTTATGATGAACACTAGGGAACGAGAAGAGGAGAAAATGAGGGACACGGGGAAGCCAAGAAATTTGTCATGGTGCTGCTCTCTCTAACACTGCTATTAAATGCTTTATGCTAGATTTTCAAGTCCATACTATAAGAAGATACTGTTTTCTAATTTCAAGAAAAGAATGAATATTTTTTAGATTTTAAAGAATTTGGAAATAGAGAGCTTCTCTTTCTGAGCCACAATCCATTAGTTACCCATCTCCATTTATGGACTAAGAATACATATAGTTTGGGCAATTTTTTTTTGATTAATTGCTTCTCATAACAAAGGATTTTAACTAGTGGACCTAGCCAGGAAAATGCAATTTCTTAGTAGGGTGAAACCTGGTAGCTTTTCATTGTCTAATAAATAGAAACTATAGTCTTAGTTCTAAATAACAAATTTATATCCTTAGTACTAGATAATATGTTTAGTACTATATAATAAATAAGGCACAATACAGTGGAACACCCTTATTCTTGATTGCTATGTCTCTCTGTAAATACAAATTGAGATCATGTGAATGTTCCTAGTTGTCATTTCTAACTCTTGATTCGTATTCATTTTGCAGTAAAATCTTTAGGTCTTTATCAAAAAACTGCTGTCCAACCAATTCCTTCCCTGCTCTCCCACCCCACCCCTATCTTATACTTGTATCTCCAAAGCTGTCTGAAACATAGAAGGTACATAATAAATCCCTAAAGACTATCATTGCAAACCCAAGTAAGACTATACACACATACATTTATCTATACGTTTATAATATATATGCACACAGACAAGTATATACACATACTTTTATTCAATTTTATTTTATTTTATTAGTTTAAGTTTCATGGTCTATTCTGTTAAAACCTCTTTGGTACCTACTCTGTCATTTGATCTACTGGCTATCTTTTCCAACTTTCTATTATCAGCAAATTTACATGAGTGTTATTTATGTTTTCCTCTAAGTGATATATAATAATGCAAAATAGCACAGGACCAACTAAATATTACTAGACTGGCCCACTTGAGACCTTCTTCAAGATGACACCGAATAACTGATTGAAACTATTGATTTCCAGCCATTTAACCATTTCCAAGGCTACCAGACTGTGCTTCCAAAGTCCCAAAATTTCTTTGTCTTTTCACAAAAATAGCATGAATGAGTTCAAAATGCCAAGGAATTAACCGCATGTATCTTCTTCAATTCTGTGATACTTCACTAGTTCTCCAGGATTTTTCGAAGGTAATGACAATATCTCCATAGAAGCTCTCTCCAGGGTACTGGAAACTAGAGATGTGTACATTTCCCATAGATGATTGAATTTAAATAATCTCCCAGGATCTTGAGAAGAAATAATAGTAATAATCAGAACATATAACATTGTAAGGTTTATAAAGCTCTTTGATTCTCACAGAAAGATTAAATAACTTGATATAATTATTAAGTGATTTTGGTAGGATTTGACAACTAGATTTTTTCTAACACCAAGTCTAGTGTATTATCCAATGTGGCATCTAGCAGTGTCATAAAAAAATAAAATGGATACAATAAGCAATGATAACCTTAAAGATAAGGTTGAACCTTAGCATGGTGGTGAAGACAGGCTAGAGGTAAGGAGAAAGACCTGAGGAGTCCAAAAATCCAAGCAAAAAAGGTAAAGATATGGATAACAGGAAAGACTAGGATCAAGGAGAATATTGGAGGCAGCTTTAGCTAAAGTGGAACTTTATCTAAAGTTCAGATATTCTAAAGGAGAAGGGAATATGGATAAGATAGACTGATTTTTTCAATCACTAAGAGATTCAAGAAAATTGTCTTAGAGGAAGAGAATGTGGTGAATCTGGTGAAAGAAAAGGGGCTTTTTAGAGAGGTAAATAGCAAAATACAGAGGGCTAGAAAGAGGGATCCAGAATAGTAGAATCTCTAAGTTTTATCCCTTCAGCTAGATTCTTACCACACTTAATGCCTCTAGTTGCACTTTTTAAAAAAATATCTTGCAGCTTAAATTTCAACCTAAAGAGAATAAATGAATTCTTGGAGCTGAAGTGACTCAGGAATCTAAAAATCCAATTCCTAACTGAAATAGATGAACTAGATAATGCTGCAGAATCATTATTGAGGAAGGCTCTTGAGTAAATAAGAGACACAGTGTAAATCATAGGCCAGGAAGAAGACCTGTGGAGTAGTAGCAATATTAACCATTATGTAGGCCGAATCTGACCTTTAGCTATCATTCCATGATAACTCTCTTAATGAGCCACAGGTTCTTTCAGATTCAAGGATTAATCATTGCATCAAAGCAAGGAAAGAAATAATTCCCTGATTTCTTATTTTAAAAATTTCTTCTAATTAAATTTTTGGAGGGTAGTTAGAAAAATAGAGGAACTCTCATATATATCTTTCACTGTTTAACTCAGGAATAAAGAGCAAATTTGTTCTTGCCTTCTTATCATGCAAAGGGCTAGTTCCCAGAGCAGCCTAGTGTGGGAATGATGATGCAGACCACCTACTGAAATGCATGCACTGCAATAAGATGCTGACCTAACTGGCTTTTTGTTTCTGCTCCTCTTCTTTGAAAGACTGGACCACCTGGTATCAGCTTTCACTAAGTTCTAGATTTTAATGATAAATTGTGGCAGCTGTTCTTTGTCAGGTTTAATAAGATAAACCTGATTCAATTTAAAAACTACAAATAGGATATGTGTATGTGTATCTGTGTTAAACATATTAAAGCAATGAGTCCTGTCTAGGCCAAATTATGATCAGGATGCTTTTCTTTAGACACTCGTTTCTTTGTCTCAGACTCTTTGTGGAGCTTTGGCTACCTTCTTTCTTCTTTCTCAAAATTTAAGCAATAAGGACCTGATAGAATCATGAAAAAACATACTCAGTGATTACAACAAAATAAGATTAAAAGATCAACAAAACCCTAAGCTCAACACCTGATAGTCCAGATGATCAAGCTGTGTCCTGAAAAAGAGAGGAGAAAATGATCCCTTCTTCTAACTCTCTTTTTGCACAGGTAGGGAACTGTGGCTTTGGAACAATGTATATACTGAAAAACTTAGCTGATGTGTTTTATTGTCCTATTTCCTCACCTTATTTTTTGTCATTAGAGATGTCTGTTGAGAAGGAGCCTGAGAAGAGACATAGTTGAAAATGAGAATGTTATAAAAGCTCACACAAAAAAATCAGGATTTTTTAAAAGAAGATTCCCATGTCATTTATACTTTAGTGGAAATTTGCCAAATAATTTAAGTATATGAGTTGTCTTTCCTATGAAAATTTTGTATTTCAATTGTATTTCAATCCTTCACCCCAATTATGGGAATTAAAGATTCTACCCCTATTTAAAGAAATTTTAGTCTTTAACATAACAGGAGTAAGACTATCACCCCATTCTTGTGGACATGAGGCACCTTTAAAATTACACCGAATGTCCACTTGAATCTGTAACCTCCCTCCCATTCTTAGAATCTTGTGGAGGAAAAAAGGCCAAGAAAATAGGAAATATTTTGAACTGGGAATTAAGTCTAAAAGGAGCAGAATCAGGCAACAAACTTGAGGATTCCTCTGGGCAATGACTTCAGATATTGCTGTGTATGCTATCTTGTAATTTTATTTGCCAAGGAAAGGCTGGAGACATTTGGCCATTGTCTTTACAATGATACAAAACCCAAGAGATTGTGAAATTACATTTTGCAGTCTCTCAGGGCTGCTGGGCAAGGAGAGGATTATGAAGCAGCTGGTGAGGCTGTGGGATCAATTCAATATGAGGTAATCTTTAGATTTTAACATTACTCTCTGTCTGGGCAGCTGAAGCACTACCCTTGAGACATTGTAATTGTCTAGGCTAGTTTGAACTTGCCTGCCTGAGGGGAGTTTCAGTTAGACTGGTTGTTTTAAAGCATTTCCTCAAATATGGCTAAACCACTTTTTACAATGGAGGTCACCTCATAGTCAGGAATATAGAGCTTAAAAGAATCTTAGAGGTCATTAAATTGAACACTCTTTTTCTAAATGATGAAATGGAGATATTAGAGTTAAGAGACTTGCATAGGAGGCACAGTTAGATCTCAGATTTTGATTTCCAAGTCCAGTGCTCTATTTACTGCTTTATTTTGCTTCCTAAAGCATATATAATATTTAAAAATGTAAGCAAATTAGACAAAGGTAAAATCTAACATTATTTCAGATGAGAAGTCAATCAAGGAAAAAATGACCATAGCTTATTAAATATTATATCTCCATTCCCATTGGCTTCCTTCACTTCAGCCACATTTAAGGTTAAAAAACCAGTTTTTCCAGGTGTAGGCACCTGAACGTGAAAATATTTTCCACCTATAACTGGTTGTTGCTAACATCTGAGATGAATGCTGTAACATGTAAGATTGAAGAGTTCATTTGCTGGAAAGAAAAACTGTTCTCTCTCATTCTTTCTGTTCTTGGCTACCCACTGAAGTTAGAAATGGAAACCGAGAATCTTTTAAGTGACTTAGATTTGTTAGTCAGATATTTCTTTAAGGATTGAAAATCTAAAGACGGAAGCAAAAAAAAAAAAAAAAAAACAGCTTCCCTCTTCCCCACCATGGAGAGCCACTGGACCCAGATGGCTCAGGAGGGGAAAGTGAGGCAAGTGGCCTTGCCCAGCCCTCCCTCACTTCAATCCAATTCACTTGCATGTCATAGTACCTCCTCCCGCTGTGTCAAGAATGATGGACAAACAAACACCATGGAGAGCAAAGCTTCTTAAACTATTCACCCTCGTGAGCCATTGTTGCCAAAGAAAATTTTAATACAAACCTGCACATATAGATTTATGAAATAAATATTCAAATAAACATTTACTGATAATAAATCATAATTTTGTTATTCCTACATTCAGTTATGTGACCCTACATGGGGTAGACCCACAGTTTAAGAAGCATTTCTGGGGAAGGATGTGTCATAGACTTCTGTTCTAGGAGTCTGATGTCACCTGATTACTCCAACAGTTTATTTTCTTTCTTTCTCACTATGATTGATGTCATTATCCTCTGCTAACTTCCACGAACAGTTTACCAGAAAAAAGCCAGAAAAAAACATCCAAATCAACAACATAATCCCAATCTTTCTGAAGAGTTGTCTTACTTTCCCAGAACTATCTATGACTTCCAGTTATTTGCCAGAAGCAAGCTATCCTATGAAAGGAAAAATTCCACCCATCTCTTGAGCATAATAGCAGAGGCCTACTATTATTTGATACTTCTACTTTCTGTTGAACTTGGAAGTTGCCATTTCCATTTAAACTAAATGAAATTAAGTTTAGAGAACAGCCTTGTATAATGGGGGATAAATAGCAGGTATTTCTGATCTGATGGTCTGCTATAGCCAGATTTGTGTGGGGAGAGGAGCTACTATTCTACATTACTTTCCATGATGCTTAAATTTTTTATTTTTAAATTTTAAATTTTTTTTAAAAATTAAAATTAAAAATATTAAAAAGATACAACCAAATGGAAATTCTTAAGCCAAAATTTTTATCTTTAAAAAGAAGAAATATTAGAGATATTGCTGTTCTAACAACATATTCTTTGTTCTGCAAAGTTCACAAGGATTAAACACTGTGTCATAAAAAAAATGAATTGTGCAAATGACATAAATATCATGCACATAAGCTGACACATAAATGGACATAAATGACATATTGGGAAGTTTCTCAGCAGTGGCCTGATTGTAATACTCATATTTAGTTACATGATATTTAAGATGACAGGGTTAGACTAGAATATTCCAGAGGTCCCTTCCAGCTCTTTTTGATGATTCCACTGGGCCAAAATTTATAAAGTCAAATGGTTACTTAGCAACATTAGAACCAAAACTGATGATTTTCTGGTGACTTTCAGCAGTTCAGTAAGTCATTCAGACAGGATCCTGGAGCTTGAAAATAGAAAACATTGCTCTGTATGTGTTAATTTATGTTCTACAAAATGAATATCTGAAGGAGTACCATGTCACCATAATTTTGAATGACAAAAGTTTTATGAGTTTTTTATATTAGAATGTGCAAAATATTAATCTTTTGTTACACTGAAAACAGGGTCCATTTGAACACTCAATATTTACTAGAGTTGAAGTTGTCAAGTACTGCTAAAACAAATATACCAATTTCATTCCTGTTGCAAAACTATTCACAGGATACACTATGTTCAGGAACAAGTTCTCTGAAAAAGCCATACTATTATTCTAAACCTTCATATTGGGTTGTTCTCCCCCTCCCCATCAGCTATGATTTTCTCTTTTCTCTTCTCTCTGTGTTTCTCTCCCTCCCTCCTTTCTTTCTCTTAAATTTATTTTACTGTTTGAGACATTGATGCTATCCATAATAAAATATGTAACAGCCATTTTAATTTGCTCATAGAAATACTGTTGTCCTGTAATTTATTTACTGGGCCAGAAATGAGTAATCATTTATCTCAATGAATAACACACATACATGTACATCTATCTATCAACTTTTATATGTGTATACACATATTTATGTATGTATACATCCTCCCCTTATTATCTATATCTATCTATTTAGGCTCTGGACAGAGTTTTTAAAAATTTAACTTGTTGATTTCCCCCCAAATGCACCTGAAAACAATTTTTTACCTTTATTAAAACTTTTCTTTGAGTTCCAAATTCTTTCCCACCCTCCCCTGGCCACTGAGAAGGCAAGGGATTTGATATGGGTTATTTATATGCAGTCATGCAAAACATATTTCCACGTTAGTCATATTCACTGAAAATCTTGTTGACTCCATATCCATTGTTAACTCTTTAAGTAATGCTACTTTTCTCATTCTTTGTGACTCATGGGATCAAGGGGAACAAAAGGACAGGAAAAGTCCTTAGTCTCCACTGTTGATATTGGACTATTCATCTTTCACTGTTCTCCAATGAGCTCACATTTCTGAGTTCCACACAATCCATACATGCCATCTTCCTTATATCTCTATCGTTGTTATCTACTATTCTTCAGGTTATTCTCCTGATTTTCTCAGGGACTTTAGTAGGCGACTCTTGATCTTATACTCTAATTTGTTGTCATCTTCTTTAAGGATATCAATTTGAAGACCTTTCTAACAATATAACCTACAATATACCTTGTAGCTTCTTGACTTCAGTGACCTGTGGTAGAATTGTGAAAGGGGACAAAAGGACTAAACTTTGAGCCAGAATATTTGGGCTGGTCTTCCAGCTCTACCTCTTATTCTCTGAGTAAACTTGGGTAGGCAGTTCATTTAACACCTTTGGGCCTCAGAGACCTTCCATAAATTCACAGCATTAAAAGAGACTTTAGAAACTATAGAGTCCAATCTATATCTGAACACGAATCCCTCCACAATATACCACGTAAGTGGTTATCCAGCTTTTTGTTCGAAAAGTCCTAATGAGAGAATTTTCACTAGCTTTGCAGGTAGCCTGTTCCAATTTGGAATATTTCAATTTTTTTTTTACTTACAATGTAAGACCCCAGATCATTCTCTTTGTATCTTCTAATACTTTTAACTTATGGTGACAAACAGGGCTAATATATGTGCATGTCTCTCCAGTAGAATGTAAGCTTCTCTTCCCAGGTCTGAAGTCAGAAAAATCTGAGTTGAAGTAAGGCTTCAAATATTAGGTATATAACCCTGAACAAGTTAGTCAATCTCTCCCACAATTTCAAATGCTGTTATTAGGAATTTCCCATCCCTCTTCTTCACATATGCTTTATTTTATGCAGGCTAGACTTCCAGCTCTTCCCTAAATTTGACATATTGTTTTCTCATTTCTGTGGGTTAATAGGAACTGCTCCTTCTTCCTGCAATCAATCCCACAGTGTTGTGGGACATGAACTGCCTATGCTCTCTCCAACACTCTTTGCTTCCTTACATTACAGATTTGCTTTATATAAAATATTGATGAAGATTGCCCTTAAAGTTAGGAAATAAAATTTCAATAATTTCTGCCTTTTGTAAGGCTCTTTTTTTCTTCCTCTTCTCTTCCCCCTTTCTCTTTGTCTCTCTGTCTCTGTCTCTCTCCCCCCTTCTCTTCTCCCCTTCTGTCTCTCTGTGCCTCTGTCTATTTGTCTTCCTCTGTCTCTGTCTCTGTCTCCTCTCTCCGAGTCTGTGTTTGTCTCTGATTGTCTCTCTCTCCTTCTCTTTCTTTCTCTCTTTTCCCCCTCTCCCTCCTCAGTGTAATTGCTACCTACCTCCTTTATGAGAACCTGGCTGACCTGCCTAAAGGATAAACATTTCAGACATCTCTTATTCATCTGTAACCCAGAACTCCATTAACTCTTGCCTTGAATGTTAGGTAAAACTGTGAACTTGTCATTTGCCCTGATGCTATACAAATTATCTCTTTTCTTCTTCGTCTATACATATTCCATTTTCTTCCTATTTCTTAGAGATTGATACTCAACTTAGCAATGTCATTGTTAGTAGGAAGGGCACTATATTCTAGGTTGCCTAGCTTTAAACTTCCTTCCCTAGCCACCACTTTCACTTCATATCCATCCATGTCATTACCCAAACCATCTTACACCAGTATCTTATTTTCATTGTGCACTCTGGAAGTCCTGTCCATAGGATTCCTCCCCCCCCCTTTTTTTCTTGCCTCCATTGTTAACAAATTACTTTTTATATTAGACTTATGCCTTCTCCTCCCAAAATTATATCTTATATTCTGTTCTATATTTATATTATTTATAATTATATACATTATATTTTGAATTTAATTTTATAAGTCTAGAATATTTCCTCCCAATAGCATTTAGGATCCCAAAGGGAAAATACTATTTTGTTTTTGTATTTTTGGAATCTAATAGTCCATGTCACATAGAAGGTCCTTTGAAATAATAGCTAAGATTTATTATACTTTAAGTTATTCAAAGTCATTTTTCATGTATCATTGCACTTGCCTTTCACAACTCTGTAAAAATAATAATAATAATAATAATAATTATTCCTATCTATAGATGGAGAAACTGAGGCTGAGAGAGATTAAAGGATTTATCCAGGGCCACACAAGATTTGAACTTAAGTGTATCTGAGTTTGAGTCCAGCACTCTTTCTACTCTACTATCTTGCTTTCTCAAATTACTTTACAAAGTAGTTGCTGAATTGAATTAAAGCCTTCTCTGATTCTTACTTTTTAGTGTTCTTTTTCTCATTAATTTTTAGATCAATTTGTCTTATTCACCTCTTCCTTTATTTTCTATTCATTCATTGATCTGCAGACTTGAGTTTGGCACATATCGGATAGCAAGCTAACTACGACACCACTGCTTTATTATCAAAAATAAAAATCTCATACTAGCAATAAACTTTGAATTTCATAGTAGAGAAATTTTAATATCATTTCTACCTAGAGGGCTTACAGTCTGCCAGGTTTACATTCTGTAGTATCTGTAATTGAAACTAATTAGTAATTGAAGCTGTGTTGTGGGACATGAACTGCCTATGCCCTCCCTAACATACTTGGCTTCCTTCCATTACAGATTTTCAGTATATAAAATATTGATGAAAATTTCCCTAAAGTTAGGAAATCATATTTCAAAAATGTCAGTATTTAAGTTAACTTGTTTCCCACTTTCTCAAATAACTTTTAAAAATATACAAAACCTCCTAATTTGATGTATTCTTGATTGTGGAAATTACTTGGTTTTTGCAATTTCCTTCTTCCCTTTTTTCCTCCTTTTCTTCCTCCCTTCCTTTCCTCCTATTTTTCTTCTTCCCCTCTTTTTTATCTCTCTTTCTCTTTTCTTTTCTCTTTCTTTTTCTTTCTCTCCTTCCTTCTTTCCTTCTATCCTCCTTCCCTTCTTTCCTCCTACCCTCCCTCTTTCCTTCCCTCTTACCCTCCCTCCTATTCTCCACTCTCATTCTCCCTCTCTCCCTCCTTTCCTTCCTTCCTTCCTTCCTTCCTTCCTTCCTTCCTTCCTTCCTTCCTTCCTTCCTTCCTTCCTTCCTTCCTTCCTTCCTTCCTTCCTTCCTTCCTCCTTCCTGATCTCTTTCTCCTCCTCTCCTTCTTCTTATTATTCTTCAGTTAAAAGTTTGTTATTTTGTTTTTCAAGGAACCACATTTTAGTAATCTGTCCCTTCTACTACTCCCAAATAAAAACTATATAACAAAAAGAAAAAAAATCCTCAAATCCATAGCTACATGTTCAGCAAAATAAATTCTTGTATTATCCACGTCAATATAATATATATATATATATATATATATATATATATATATATATTTCTTTCTTTCTGTATTTTAAGTTCATCACTTATAACAGGAAATAGTGTTGTTTCATTTTCATTATTTTTGGTTTGTGATATGTTATCGAAGAGGGTTCTAAAGTCTTTAGAATTTTGTTTTCTCTAGAATGTTATTGTATAAATTGTTTTCCTAGTTTTGCTCTGTTTACTCTGTATCAATTTATAAAGATCTTCCTAATTTCCACTGAAATTATCTTGTTCATTTTTTCTTATGGCACATTAATGTTCTATCACATTCATAAAGCAAAATTTGTTCAGCTATTCCTTCATTGTTATGCCACAGTTTTCTAGTTTCCTGATTCAGTTTTCCTAATTATCCTGACTCAATTTCCCTAATTGTTCTGCCTCAGTTTATAATTGCTCTGCTCATCCTACAAAACCTCCCCTCCCTCTTTATCAGAATATTTGATAAGGATAAAAGATCTTATATTTTAGAATATCAGAATGCTTCTCCCTATCCCAAGCTATCAGACTATCAGATACCGTCTTATCAAGATGCCTCTCCCCATCTCTAGGATGCCTCCCCCCATTATGTCGTCCCATCTCCTGTGGCTCACCCCACCCTGTTAGAGTCCCATTCCTGCTCTCAGCACCCTGACTCCATCCTGCCTCAGTCTACCCCCTGAGTCTGAGCCACCTGTATATAGGTCAATGAGAACTCCCATTGTTTGCTGGATTCCTGGAGACAATAGTCTCATTCAGCCCTGGGACCAAACCATGGGATCCATTTGGTCCTAGTAAATCTCTCCCTTTTAAATAAATTATTAAATATACTCTAAACTCTATCTTGCCTCAGTTTTTCTGGTATTACATCCTAAAAGGATAGCCCCTGAGTTTCCATTTTTTTGTTATGTCAAAAGAGTGGTTAAAATATTTTTGTACAAAAATATTTTGTAAAATTTTCCTTTTTTTTTTTGATGCCTTTTGGATTTATAGGCCATATATAATGGTGTAATTATGCAGAGATTGTTAACTTTCTTTGCAAAGTTACACATTGTTTTCCTGAATGGTAAGACCCACTCATAGCTCCATCAACAGTTGTTTTGGTATAGCCTTTACAATACTTGTCATTTTCTTCTTTTGTCAACTTTGCCAATAAGTTATGCTTGGAGGAGAACCTCAGAGTTCCTTCAATTTGCATCTCTCTAATTATTGGTGATCTGAAGGATTTTAAATCTTCTTTTGAAAAGTGCTTGTTCATATCCTTTGACTTTATCTGTTTTTCTTCCTCACATTTTTTTCTAGGACATGTTATTTAGATATCCCCTTTGCTCTTTGTTCTCATTCAACATGCTAAGCATTATATTTGCCTGTGTATAGGTATTTTGTTTTCCCTACAGTAGATTGTAAACTTCTTAGGTGGGGCCTGGGTTATTTATTATTTGCATTTTTGTATCCTGAATATACATCACACATTGAGCATTTAAGACTATTTTGCTGAATTCTCAATCTCCATACCTTTTCATTCTTTCTTCACAGAATTTTTTTTCTGTTGTTTGAAGCTAAGATGCTGTTGTGTTGATTTCCCTGTGGCTCAGAAGGGTGGGGACAATTTAAAGATTAGGGTTTGGTCTTATGGGAGAGCATTCTTTGCTTTATTTGGCAGAAAGTCATTAATTTTGATACCTATCAGCAGAGAGACAGAGTAGGAATGAAGGTCTCCTTCCTGGCTTGTGTTGTGTTGCTTCTGTACCACAGAACTCATTATTCTTTTATTGGTAAAGCAGAATGAAATCCAGAGAAGTCAGTGGGGCATGAATTCAGTTGATTGAGCGTTGAAGACCTGAAAGAATGTCAGAACATTGGCAGATTTCTGAAAGATCCTAAGCATTGGGAAAAGGAAAAGAGGTTTCTCAGGCTCTGTTTTCCTCAGGAAGATGGCATTGCTACATTCTGCCAATATTATTGGTTGTTAGTCTGTATTTCATGGGAGGAATGGGTGGGAAAAAAATGTCAAAAAATGACATAAAATTGGATCTGTCCTATGACAAATTAGAGATAGAACACTGGACTCAGAAACATGAAGACCTATGTTTAAATCCCACTTTAGACATTTACTTGATTTTATATACATTCACAGGGCTGTGGATCATTTAATCTTGCAAAGATTTAGCTTCATCTGCTGTCAAATGATGGATTTGATGGCTTCTAAGGTTACTTCCAGCTTAAAGTCAATGATCCTATGAAAAGCATTATTCCCTGAAGTTGTGACCTTTTTGTTTCATTAACTTTTCTCTGGGTTTTGAGCCCAGACATTCTGTTAGAAAGATTCACAGTTGAAATATAGGAACTAGAGGTAGAATAAACCTTAGAAATCATCTCTTTATTTCACAATAGATGAATCTGGGATTCTGAGAGGTTTCTGGAGACCACAGTGGTACTAAGTAGCAGAGCTGGGAACTGAATCTAAATTCTTAGCACAGCAGATATTTAGTTCTTTACAAATATTTAGAATTCTCTTTCTTTGAATTATCAAAATTAATGAACTCATGAAAGAAAAAAGAATTTATATTCATACTTGACATAGTGTTTTAAAATAAATGATTTTCAAGTGCTTCAAATCTATTATTTTATCAGGGTGGGTATTCTCATCATCTATGCAGATCATAATCCTTTTTTGTTATGGGCTAGAAATCTGAAACAAGGATTCTTACAAGGTAGAATTGATAAGACAGTTTATCTAGTTTAGCATGATGATTAATAGTTCTCTAAGTTCCGTATGATTGATTTAATCTTATAACAAATAATGGTTTCCTAGTGATATAAACCTAGGAATGGTTTATACTCAATGTAGAGCATATAAGCTGGGATTCAGGGCAAAGGACTGGAGACAGGAGCTCAAGCTCTGGGAGCCAAGGAGAAAGAGTCATTTTATCTTCACTCAGGCTCCTGATGGCTTTCCTGGGGGACTTCATTCAGTCTATCTCACACCATCATGGTATCAGGCTCCCCTCATTCTCTTCTTCACTGAAACCAAGTCCCCTCTAAAGGCCCCTAGAAAGCTAGCTGAGCACCAGGCAAGGGAGACAATAAAGATTTTTGGATTAACACCTAGCCATTCTTGTGGTGATTACTCTACTGAAAAGAAGATTGCTCCAAGACCACCAGAAAACCAACAAGAACTCTACATGTTGACGCCCAACATGGGGCTAAGAATCTACATCTGTGACTCAGAAATTAGGGTGAGTACAAAAATAGACAAGAAGGAAACTTTGTTAAGGGCTAATGTTTCAACTGATATGGGACAAATGTTCAGAAAGGAGCCTTCTTTTCCACCTCAAGGAAAATGTTTTGAAAGCTTGGTTAGGCTGATAAAAAAAAACACCAAGGTTTGATTGTAACTTCGGAGCAGATCATTGAACTTTTAGAAACAGTACAGTACACATCTCCTTGGTTCTCAAAGGAAAAATAATTAGATCCAGAGGAGTGGAAATTTGTAGGAGAGCAATTAAGTAAATATTACAATGATAATGGTATCAATTCAATTTCTAAAGAAACTTTTTATACATATAATTTAATACAACTGGCTTTAAGGAATTATATAAGTTCTAGAATAAAGAAAAAGAAGAAAGTGCAGGAGGGAAAGGATACTGACAAATTAGGTGAAAAGGATGAAGAATTAGACAAGAATGGAGTTAAGTACAATTCTGATGAAATTAAGGAGTGTGCTGCTTCACAACAGGAGCCATTAGGACATTCCCCAACCCTGACCTACCCATCTCAATTAAGGCTTCATGGGTGGAGGAAGAAGGAGGAGGGGAAGGGGCAGTGACACAATCAGGACCACCTATGAAGGAGTCTATGACACAACTACAAAAATCACTAGTTAATGCTCAAAAAGTTATCAAACTGTGCATACCCTTTGATCCAGCAGCGTTGCTACTGGGTTTGTATCCCAAAGAGATCTTAAAGAAGGGAAAGGGACCTGTATGTGCAAGAATGTTTGTGGCAGCCTTCTTTGTGGTGGACAGAAATTGAAAACTACGTGGATGCCTATCAATTGGAGACTGGCTGAATAAATTGTGGTATATGAATATTATGGAATATTATTGTTCTATAAGAAATGACCAACAGGATGATTTCAGAAAGGCCTGGAGAGACTTACATGAACTGATGCTGAGTAAAATGAGCAGGACCAGGAGATCATTATATACTTCAACAACAATACTGTATGATGCTCAATTCTGATGAACATGGCCCTCTCCAACAATGAGATGAACCAAATCAGTTCCAATAGAGCAGTAATGAACTGAACCAGCTACACTCAGTGAAAGAACTCTAGGAGATGACTATGAATCACTATGTAGAATTTCCAATCCCGCTAATTTTGTCCGCCTGCATTTTGGATTTCCTTCACAGTCTAAATGTACACTATTTCAAAGTCCAATTCTTTTTGTTCAGCAAACAACTATTTGGTCATGTATACGTATATTGTATTTAATTTATACTCTAATATATTTAACATGTATTGGTCGACCTGCCATGGGGGGGGAGGGGAAAATTGGAACAAATGGTTTGTCAATTGTCAATGTTGTAACATTACCCATGCTAATATCTGGTAAATAAAAACTATTATAAAAAAACAAAACAACAAAACAAAAAACAAAAATCACTAGTTAAAGCAATAAAATAAAATAAAATAAAATAAAATAAAATAAAATAAAATAAAATAAAAAGGACAGGATATATCTGATTTGGTAAATGCATACCCTGTGATTGAAGAATTTGATTCTTCAGGTCAAGACAGGAGAAGATATACTCCTTTTGATATGGAAATTATTAAAGATTTGAAAAAGGCTTGCGTTCTTTATGGAGCTACATTACCTTATGTTAAGATGGTATTAGGGAATTTGGCTTATGAAATTTTAACCCTGAATGACTGGAAATCTATAGCAAGGACATGTTTAGAACCTGGGCAAAACTTGTTGTGGCTTTTGAAGTATAGTGAACTATGTAGAATACAAGCCCAATGAAATAGGCAAACTGGAGTTAATATGCAAATCACCTTTGACCAATTAGCAGGTAAAGGTCAGTATGCAGACACTTCAGTACAGATTAATTACCCTTTGATAGCATATGAGCAAATTGCTGCTGCTGCTGATGCTATCAAAGCATAGAGCTACCTTTCAGGAAAAGATAGAGGGGAAGTCTTCACAAAAACGGAGCAAGGTCCAAATGAACCCTTTGCTGATTTTATGGGACATCTGCATGTCATAAGAACGATTGGAGAAAATGCAGCAACAGGAATTATGATCAAACAATTTGCTAAAGAAAATGCTAATGAAGTCTGTAGAAGAATTATATGGGGACTACACAAGGATGCTCCTTTAGAGGAAATCATAACATACTGTGTCACAGTTGTCACAAATGTTTTTATACTCAGGCTATGATGCAGAACATGAGAAGTCAGGTTCCCTCTTGGCAAGGGACTTCCAGAGAGACTCGTCAATGCTTTCACTGTGGTAAAGTAGGGCATCTGAAAGCTCAATGTAGAGATAGAGATAGAGTGAGAAAACAGGATGGGAGAACAAGACCTAAAACCCTATGTCCAAAATGCTACAAGGTTTTCCACTGGGACTCAGAATGTAGATTGACCCAGGGAGATGAGAGGCATGGCCCAACTCCAAGACCTCAAACAAAAAACAAGTGGGGCATGATGGCAGCCAAGTTTACGCCCTAAGAGTCTGATATGATCTATCAGCAGAGAAGCAATCTGATAGAATCAGATTTTTGGATAAATCATCCAAAAAGCAATCTGATGGGAGAAATGGATTACAATTGGGGAGAATTTAAGCTTTTTAACCCAAAAGAAGGGCAGTGTCCAGTGCAAGCAGTTCCAATGTAATTGCCAGGTGATGAGGAGAAATCCAGAAAGTGGTGAATGGAAGGGACCAGATAGGTTAACTGCTTGGGGAAGAGGGTTTACTTGTATCTCTACAGATGGAGAAGTAATTAGGTGGGAGCCAACAAACACCTGGAGAGAGACAGAAAAAGAAAAAACCTCAAAACAAAGAAGATGACCTAAGAAACATCTGACACTGAAAGAACATAGCTGATAATGAGACTGTTGCAGGACTTCAAAACAAGCAGGAATCATTGGATTCTCTGAGACATGATGAGACTATTGTAAGACTTTAAAACCTGCAGGAATCACTGGATTCTGTGAGATGAAAAATTGTTGATAAGAGTGTTGCAGAACTTCAAAATATGCAGGAATCATTGGATTCTCTGAGACATGAAATAGTGGACAATAGATTGGTTTTGGACTATTTCTAGGACTTATAGACATGTATTATTTCTCGTTTTGATTTATGTTGTTTGTAATACCTCCCATGTTGATGGATTTATATATACCTATTTAGTGAGATCCTTCAGAAACCCGCTAATCTGGTTTGATTCCCCAATTTCCTTTGGTTTTCATTTCCCTTCCTGAGACATCAGGGAAGGCACAATCACCGCCTTTTTGGTGTTTTCACCCCTTTTTGAGGAGTCAGGCAAGGCATGATCACCTCCTTTTTGTGATTCTTACCTCTTTGAGAAGTCAGGGAGGGTGTGATGATCTTATGTTCTAAAACAAAAGAAAGTGGGAGATGTTATGAGCCAGAACTCTGAAACAAGGATTCTTACAAGGTGTTCAGTCAGTAGAATTGATGAGACAATGGTTATCTAGTCTAGCATGGTGATTAAGTTCTCTAAGTTCAGTATGATTGATTGAATATTGCAACAAATAATAGCTTCCTAGTGATATAATGATTGATTTATACTCAGTGTAGAGCGTATAAGCTGGGATTCAAGACAGAGAAGACAAAGGACTGGAGGTGGAAGCTCAAGTATCTTCAATCAGGCTCCTGGTGGCTTTCCTGGGGGACTGAGAGACAGATTCATTCACTCCATCTCACACCATCATGGTAGCAGGCTCTCCTCATTCTCTTCTTCATTGAAACCAAGTCCCTTCTGAAGGCCCCTAGAAAGCTAGCTGAGCACCAGGCAAAGGAGACAATAAAGGCTTTTGGCCAGGTGTTAACCTGGCCATTGTGGTGATTACTCTACTGAAAAGAAGGCTGCTCCAAGACCTCCAGAAGACCAACAATAACACTACACTTTTCTACTTAAGTAGTTAGCCTTTTTAAATTTACTTCATCTGAAGGAAAATGTATCATCTAGTCATTAATTTATTGGTGATGATTTATTCAAAACTTGGTTGTCTGGTTTATTGGTGACGATTTATTCCAAACTTGGTTGCTTTCATCCTTAGATGAGAGATATCCATTCATCCATCCCTGAGTGGAATTCCCACTCAAAACTTTTCTGTCAGGTAGAATTTTCCAAAGCTGTGTTCCATTGCTACAGTTTTTATGGGCTCTGGGCCATCATCATACCACAAGGAAACATCACAACCAGATTTTAGTGAAGATGAGGCAGCATGGCCAAGTGGAAAAAGATCTGAATCCCAATTTGATAACTCCAAATCATGGATCTGCCTCTTACTAGTGGTATGACTAGGAACAAACAAATTATTTGTCCTCTTTCGGGTTTAGTTTCCTTATTTAAAAAGAGAAAGGGGTGGATTTGATGAATTCTAAGATCCCTTTTATTTCTTTATCTGTAACTCCAGGGATATTTCAAAGTTTGGGGATTCGATACATGTTAGAACTCCAGATGTGAGCCTCCAATCCCTTAGAGAACTTATCCATCTCAGAGAGTTAATTGAAACTAGTCACATTTATTAAGCACTTACTATGGACCAGTGGCTGTGCTAGTGGTAGGAATATGAATAAAAAGCATAAAAACAATGCTCTCTTTACTCAAGATTTCACATAGAATGAAAATATTTATGTATATACAAGATAAGTACAATGGAAATGAAAGGTAATCTTGGAGGGGAAAAAAGACTAGGGGTGAGTTGGGAAGGGATAAAAGGGGACAGGGAGAAGCCTGTTAAAGAGATGCATGAAACAAAAAAAGATGTAAGAACCCTTCATTTGGGAGGGGCAAAGAGAGGTTAGGAGTCAAAATTGATAAAACAAAGTATTCCAGGCATGGCAGTGAAAATGCACAGTGATATGTGAAGAACAGTGAGCTAGATTAGAGAATGTGTAGGAGAGTAAAAACTGGAAGTATAGAAAAAATGAATGTCACTAAAATATAAAACAGAGGAATTGATATTTGATTAGGAATTTGCTGTGTTTAGGAGCTTCTGGAGTTTTTTGAGTAGGGGAATGACATGGCCAGATTTGAAGTTTAGGAAAATCACCCTGGTGGGTGAATACAAGATGTACTGCAGTAGAGAGAGACATGTGGAAAGGAGACTATTGAAATAGTCCAGGTAAGAGCTGATGAGGACCTGAACTGATGGTGGCTGTGTGAGTAGAGCGAAGAGCGTGTATAAAAGAAATGTTATGAAAGCAAAAAAGAACAGAAATGCTGTCAATAAATAAGTACCAACTGTGTGCTAGGCACTATACTAAGTGCAGATGATATGAAGATAAAAGATAGACCTTGCTTTTGAGTAGCTCATAATCTAATGGGGAGGGGAAAAAAGCAAACAAATATGTACAAATAAACTATAAAGATGATTTGGAGATTAAATAAATATTCATATAAATAATTACAAATAAATAAATAATTATTTGTATATAACTAATCAAATAATTACTTAGTAATTAATTATAATAATTAAAGAAGGGGAGGCATTCAAATTAAGAGGGTTTGGGAAAGGCTGCTGGAAATTTAACTTGGACTTGATGGAAGTCAAGAAGTGGAGATTAGAGGGAAAGCATTCTAGGCCTGGAGATCGTCAGTATAAATGGCCAGAGCTGAGAGATGGAACGCTTTGCTCAAGAAATGGAAAGGAGATGAAAGTCATTGGATCAAAGAGTAGGTGGTGGGGAAGGTGAATGTAAGGGACCAGAAGACTGGAATGGTAGAGGGAGGCCAGGTTATGAATACTAGAGTGTGAATGAAGAATTGAGTATGACCCAAGATCTATGAGTCTTGGTGATTTATTTAGAGCATAGGAAAGTTCATAAAAGGAGACGATTGATGTGGGGGGAATCTTGAATTCTTTTTCTGGGCATAGTTTATTCAGGATATGGTTAATGTTTGATTAAAATTCAAGAAAGATCAGGGTTCACTAAATAGATTTGGGAATCATTTGCATACAGCTGATAGCTGAACCCTACGGAATTGATGATAGCTAAGAATGACAGTGTAAAGGGAAAAGATTAAAAAAAAAAAAGCAGAGCTTGGGGGGGAGGTCACAGGACCTAGACATAAAAGGAAAAAGGACTAAAAATGAATGGTAAAACAGATGAGAAGAGAAACAGGAGTGATTGGGATAATAAAAATGTAGAGAGGTGAGAGTATCAAGAAGAATGTGATCTTCAGGATCAGTGGCTACCTACCATAAGGTCAGAAAAGGTAAAAAAATGGAAAAAAAAAACGTCTTTGAATTTGTCAGTTAAGAGATCCTGGCAGAGATTTAAATTGATAGATGAAAATGGAAGCCAGAATGCAGATTTTAGCACTGAAGAGAAAAAAAAAAAAAAAAAAGAAAAGGAACCATCAAATATGCATTGTTTTCTTAAAGAGTTTAATTCAGAAAGGGGAGGAGAACTCTGGAATAATCGCTGTGGATATAATTGGAATTTTAACTGAAAGGGAAAACATAGATATTTTTGTAAGAATAGGGAAAGAGCCAGTATGTAGGAATAATTTGAAGATTATAGAGAGTGGAGATTTCAGTGGGGGTAATATGCTAGGGAAAACAAGAGGAGATGGGATCCAGATTAAATGACAAAAAGAGACTTGCCAGTATAAGGAGGGCTGAAGCTCTGAGAAATTTGGTAACTTGCCCATAGTCACAGCACTATTTTCTGTCAGAGGAACAATGTGAATTCTATTTTTTCTGACTTTAAGTACAACCCTTTATTAATGATGTCACTCTCAGTAATTGAGAAAAAAAATCACAAAACTCAACTCAATTTTTATTTTTTAATAGTTTCAGTATTGTCTGACTCTTTGTGACCCCACTTGGTGGTTTTCTTGAAAAACGATTCTGGAGTAGTTTGCCATTTATTTCCTTCTGTGTATTTTACAGATGAGGAAACTGAGGCAAAAAGGGTTAAGTGACTTTCCCAGAGTCATACAACTAGTAATTGTCTGAGACTGGATTTTAACTCAAATCTTACTGATTCCAGTCCCTGTGCTCTCTCCTCAACTCAATTGCCCTTTATGAGGCAGTTTCCCAGTGCTGGTGCCTTGTCCCTTTTCCCATATTAGTGTTTTCTTTGTATAAGTATATCAGAGTATAAACCACATATAATATAGAAGGGGTGGTGGTAGGATGTAGCATTCACTGGTAAGGAGATGAAGATAGTTCAAGAAATTTTTTCTAACTGTAGAAATCATCTCCCCATGCCCTCAAGACATGGGTCTCTGTGCCTTTTGCCTCAGCCTAGATACCAAAGCATCCATATAAACTATTCATAAAAAAAATCATTGAAAATTACCTCATCTCTTCTCTCCCCACTGCTAGGAAAACCTCCAAATACAGCTAATCCATTGTTTCATATTTTGTCTCCTTCCTTTCTTTTCATGACCTCAGAAGGATCTTTTTATAACCTCAGAACACATTTTAGTTGAGAATATCCTGACTATGAAGAAACAGAACTGGTAAGATGCAGTTTTAAAATTTACAGTCCACTCAGGTAAAGAGTCAACTATTTCCAGTTGCAAAAGCAGCAGCTTTCCCAAGGTTACTGCCATGTTTGGAGTGGTTTAAATTCCTCCTTTTTTTCCTTTCCCTCTCTTCAACATTTATTTTTAGGCAAACTTGAAGATTTTTATATGCAAAAGAGGCAGCTTCCTTTTATTAATATGAACTCCTAATACTATAGATTTCAAGGCTCCCATCGGGTTATTTCTTATTAACCATAAGCCAATAAGTTTAACTAGTTTCTAACAAAGGCATTTGCTGAGATGGTACAATAAGTTGGTATACAATAGTTGGTGTAAATCCCCCCTCTAAAATACCTATATTTGTCTATAATTTATAAATTTGTCTATAAATGCAGAGTATATGGGGGGAATGGCATTAAGCTTAAGAGTACAATGACAGTGAGACACACACATGTAGTACAAACTTGTGACAAAGATTACTTACAACTTTGACCTACAGGGTCTGGAAATCATTTCTCTCTTTATAAAACACTTACCCAGATCCTCTTAGGTGAGGCATTTATATTGGGTGGACTGCTCAGTTAGACTGAGGGTCTGCTTCTTTCTCTTTTCTGAAGTGTCCCTTTAAGCTCCTTGTTCTCTTAAGTAATCATCTTTTGGGGGAATGTCAAGACTAAACGATAATGATAACCTCAGGTATATATCTTTGCTTTTAGCTGGATACATTATCACCTGTGTATGCAGTATCTTTATTTCTCTTTGGTGCAGGTTCAGAATTCTCTCTCCACAACTGCCAGTAAGTCAAACTCAAATTTTACAATTTCTGAACACCTTGCTTCTTTTATATATCACTCCATCTAGCATGATTAATTCAACCAATCATAAGGTAGTGTCAGTTGTCTTCAAGGGCTACTGCTCTATGATTTGAAAAAATTGAGGAACTTATGTTTATATGGTCCTGAGGTATTTATATATACATATCTTTATAATACTTCTTTTATACTTTATGATTCAGCTCTAGACCTTCTGTGAAGGACATATTACTATAGATCAGGATCCTGTGAAAATGTTGGAAAATGTTCACTTCTCTGCTTCAGTTAGGGTTTCCCATTCAGGAAGCCACAATTCCAATCACTCAATAAACATTTAATAAGCACCTATTATTTGTCACTTATGCTAAGTGCTAAGTTATGGATACACTATGTTATGCTAACTGCTGGATACACAAAAATAGCCAAAAGATAAATTTTGCTTTCAAGGAATTCATAATTTAATAAGGGAGACCCAATGCAAATGACTGTATATCATCTCTCTTTCTCCCTCCCTCCTTCCTCTTTCCTTTTGTCCTTTCCACCCTTCTTCCACCTCTCTCTCTGTGTCTCTGTCTGCCTGTCTGTTTCTGTCTCTCTGTCTCTCCTCCTTCCCCCCCGGCTCTCATATGTCTATCTATGTTTATGTGTATGTGTGTGTGTATGAGATAAAATTGGAAATATTCAACAGAGGAAAGACAGTAGTATTAACAGGGATTAAGAAAGGCTTTTTGTTGAAGATAGAATTTTTTCTAGAATTTGAACGAAGCCAAAGAAACCACAAAGTAGAGATAATAAAGGAGAGTTTTATCTGGGTGTTGGGGGGACAAAATTCAGACAAAATCTCCTTGATTGCTATGATCCGTAGATGCCCAGGAAGGGAGAATGAGTAGATTCTTCAACCATATTGTACCATTTATTTAAGCTCCATCCTTTGGCCCTCCTTGATCTATCTGCTTCTCTCTCCTGGAGCTGTCAAGCAGGATAATTCTTTGGGTTGGGAACTGACAAGTCTTCATGCAGCAGTTTGGTGACAGACCTATCATTTTTTAAGTATGTGTACTTCTTAATCTCTTCTTTGTGGTTTAGTTAGAAATTAGGGGAAAGCAAAGGGCATATTTTGAATTGATTTAATCTATGTGGACATTGATTTCCCTGAATAAAATGTAAGCTACTTGAGGGCTGAGATTTTTTAGTTTTTTTCTCTGCAGTGTCTGGAACATAGTAAGTACTTAATGAATGTGTGATTGGTGATGAATGCATAATTAAGGCCTATGTATAATTTGAATTTGGAGAAACATTTATATTGAATGTGTCAACTGAAAATTATCTGCTGAAGCAAAAAAGAATTTGAGATTTTTTTCCTCTCAATAATTGTTTTTTTAAACCTTATTTTGAAAAACAGGGATTTCTTTCAAGTGTGTAAATCTTTTGAAAAACAGATTTTGTCACATGGTTGCTATGATGTTCTAGACATGATAATACTGTAACCTGCCAGAAAGATCTTGTTTTGTAGGAGATTTACAAAAATAATTGCAATGAAAAATTTTAAAGTTCTTATATTTATATATACACATATATATTTACTGTACTAACTTCCCACTGACAAATGGGTTAAATATGAATAAAAACTTTGAGCATTTGTATGGGAAGCTCTAACCCAAATTTTTTTTTGGAATGAAAACATTTTAAAAGGAATCAGAAACATTTCTATTGGGAATAGCTGCTTTTGTTGCTTTTATGAAAGGTAACTGAAGTGAAAGGAGGTAATTTCACAAAACCAATAGCTAAGATTTGGTGTTTTGTCCCTGGAACATATACAAGGGTTCTGAACCTCTACAGAAGGAAGGATTATTTCACTAAAAAAATTAATATCAATCCCAAACTTTTCACATTGTTATTACCAAGAGCAAAACTTTCACTTTTGAAAATAATTAGTGAGCAGTTAGAAGCTATTTAGTTCTTTATTTTAATAAGAAAAATTTGAGAGCCAATTTAGTATATCTGAGTTGTTCTTCTTCCTTTTATCTTCCTTGGATTTCTTCAAAACTCAAATCTAAAAGCTTCCTACTCCCATCACCCTAGCCCTGGACTTTTTCTCTAAAATTTCCTCTCGTTTGAATTTCATAATTTTTATTTTGTTTTTACATTTATCTCCCTTATTAGAACGTTAGATCCTTGAGAATAGGGGATATTTTGGGGGGCCTTTATTTTCATTTCTGGCCTTTGCACTGTGCCTGGTATATAGTGTAAGTGATTGTTGACTGACTAATTTAACTGGAGTCCATCCATGCTACAGGTGATATAATAACCTCTAACTTACTCCATTGTTTATATCTGGTTTCCTTGACCATTTACAAAGTAAATGGTGATTGGAAAGACACAAGCCATGGTGAGCTTGCTGCCTTATCTGGAGATCCAAAAGTATATTTAAAATGAGAGTTTCTAAGATATTCTGAACATTGAGACTAGGACTCTCCATATAGGTTATGTCTAAGGAAGAATTGGCTTAGGAGAGATTGGAATGTGGCGATAGGAAATACCCTTGTATAAGAGATGATTAACAAAAATAACTAATTGAAAATTATACTCAAGATAATAACTAAGGATAGTAAGAGAACACTTGGTTACCCTTGATGAATTTAAACCAGCAGGCCCAGATGAATTACATCTTCATGTCCTAAAAGAAATGACAGATGTGATTGCTGAGGTAATGTCAGTAATGGTTGAACGAACATAGAAAGCAGGAGATGTAGCATGAGATTTAAAAGAAACAAATGTTTTGATTTTCAAAAAGGGGAAGAGAACAGAATATGCATATTATATACTCATGAGTTTGACTTTGATTCTTGGGAAAATTCTAGATTAGATCGTGAAAGAGAAAGTTGCCAAACATCTAAAAAGGAGAACTGGGGATATTAAACAGCCTAACATGTTTTCATTAATAATAGCTTATGCCAGACTAATGTGATTTCTTTTCTTGTTAGAATTACTAAATTAGTGTTAAAGGAAAACTGTGGACATAGTTTGCTTGGATTTTTGTAAAGCTTTATGTAGTACAGACTGTAGTTCACTCTTCCAACTCCCACTTGCATAAATATATTGCATAACTAAAAAATAGTTAACTATTTCTCAATTTAGAGTTCTGGGGACAATTCTGAGGATCTAGGGTCTGCTAATATTCTTTCTTACTAGCGTTTATCAGGTATGCTTCCCCAACATCATTTAACCAATTGATATTTCCCCTTAATTAATAAAGGATCAGATGATAGTAGCCCAGAATGTATAAGAAATTCTTTATAGCTAATAGTGAATTAAATTTAAAAACATAAAATATGATACTCAGTAGTATATATACACTGAATTTTGGGGTATTGGTGATAATAAAAACTAGAGATTAGGAGAAAACAGATACAAGGAAATGGCATCAATTAGCTTTTACAAATGAAGATTTACTTACAGAGTATAAAAATGATTAAATTACAACATTTCCCCCCAAATCTGATATAACTTTCCTTTTAATGTGTTTTAAGTCCAGGGGAAAGTGGATTTAAATTAAAAAAAAAAACCACAATAGGCAAAGGAGTGATTTAGACTTCTGGATTAGATAGAAGTTTCTCTTTGTGGAGTTCACATACAATTCCTTAGATAAGGTTTTCTAATGGATTCCTTGTAGAGTATAATTTATAGTTTTCCTAATGATAATAACATTTTCTCTGTAATTCCTGAAGCCTTTGCTTAGGCATAATTTCTAGGAACAAATGGATAAGCATTTCAATGTACTTTACTCTCATCAGACCCCATGTCTAGAATTCTGTTCTAGAACTTAAGCCTAGAATACCTTGGTTTAAAAAGGATATTGGTAAACTGGAGAATGTCCAAGAAGGGCAACCAGGATGGGTAAGGTCATAGAAGGAGTAGTTGAAAAAATTAGCAATGTTTTGTTGAAGAAGTGAAGACTCAGGGAGAATGATAGCTATTTTCAAATACTAGAAAAGGTTGTCCTGTGAAAGAGGATTTAGATTTGTTCTTTTTGGCCCCATACAGGAGAACCAGAAGCAATGGGTAAAAGTTTCAAGGAAAGCAATTTGGGATTAATGCTGGGGAAACTTCCCTAAGAATTACCACTGTCCAAAGTGGAATGGAGTACACGGAGATTTCATGGTTTCCTTACTTGGAGGTATTCAAGCAGAGGCTAGATGACCATTTGTTGGGTATGTATATAGTAGGAATTCTTTTTGTGTATGAGTTGGACCAGAAGACCTCTAAATACTCTCCAATTCTGGGAAGTCTTTCCTATTCTAGCTTCATTTTCATGTACTATCACTGCCTCTCAGAACCCTAAACAAGGACCAAAGTATCACTAAAAAGCCTTGGATAGATACCAGATCATGGAATGAGAAGACCTCCAATATAATCTTTCTTTTGACACTTTGTGGCAGATCCCTCAATTATTCCGGTTTTTAGTTTCTTTATTTGTAAGATGAAGTGGGATGAATTCAATGGCCTTTGAGAACCCTCCTAGTTTTAATTTATTATGCTGTTCCCAATACTCCCTTCTTTGTCAATCTCCTCTTTCTATGAATTCCTGTATGCTAATACTTTATTATCTATTATCTATTTGCTAATTGTTTAGCCTTATCTTTTCAACTTTGAAATATGCGCTCGGGACAAAAGATATTTTTAGAGGTGTGTTTGTCCAGATGGACTTTTGAAAAATGAAGAATCAATGGACAGCCTTCATGCTCCATTGAAATCTATATAATGCCTAGAGAATATGAAAAAGATCCTTTGTAATTTGGGTGACTTTGTGGGCTACCTCCCTCCCCCACCCAATGATGAATTTATGAGAGAACATTGAAAAGTGTTTCACAGAAAGGGTAAGTTTGAATGGATCCTCATCAGAAGGAATATTCAAGGGATTTAGATAGCAGACTCATTAAGGTGTTGGAGAATCTCCCATCTAGATAGCAAGCATTTTGAGATCAAGGGACATGCTTTATGTATTTTTGGATGCACCATAGTGCCCAGTTATAGAGTTACCAATTAAGTGATGAACATGTTATGATTGTTTTATCACTTTTTATTGCTCTTATTAATGAGAATATTTCTATTTTTTCCCTTTCAAAGTGATACATTGAAATGCATGATTTCAATCCTGTTTCCTTACAACTCTTTTAATCTTTTACACAAATGTACCAATTCCTTTGACTTCTTTGGAATTCACAGCCCCCCAAGGCTAACTAAGCAATAAATATCTCAGGGACATCAAGGCTGTTAGAATTCAGCAACACCAAATCCAATCTGCAACACTTACACTGGCCAATTTTCCATAGACCTCTCTTGTCAATGCAATTTCATTAGTAAATTAATTTCCCTTTTAATCTCTTCTCATTTCCTTATGAATTTGACACATTTCTGAGGATGTGTGGGACAACTGACTGAGATGAAAGACTTTGAAGCAATAGAAATCTGACATCTGAAAGCTAGAGCTGTTCCCAGGGAATGTTAACTTCTGATAAGCTTGCAGATGATTTTAGAAGAGAAACATTAGAAATCCTCCTTAGATTATAGTTTATTTTACCCCTCTCCTTTCCCATACTTCATGTTAAATGAGATATTCCATAAGAGATATTTGCTGAACTTTCAAGTAGGGGTGACAATTAAATTAAAAGAATGGGAGAAAACTAATACAACAGCATGACCCAATAGATCTATTTTTATTAAGTGCTCCTTTAGAAACTCATGAGAAATTAATTAATTTTCTAATTCTTTCATCTTCCAACCAGTTAAAAGAATTAATTTCAATTCTGGTTCTTTCATTAGCTTATTATGTAATCATTGGCAAGTCATCAAACTATTTTGGTTCTCAATATTGTCAATTGTAAAATGGGGAAGTAGGATTAAAAATTACAATTAAGTTGCTTTAAGAAATAGTATGGTATAATGGATAGAATGCTAAATTTATAACTAAAAAGACCTGGTTTCCGAATCTGCTACTGATATACCTGTGTTATCTTGGACAAGTTATCTTTTTGATCTTTAGTTTCTCATCTGTAAAAATAGGATGTTGAACTAAGTGACCTTAAAACCACTTTTAAGTTTAAATCTGTGATTTTATGAAAAATCTTAAAAATGATTTATATTTATTTTTCTCATTTACTCTTCAAGAAAGAAGAAGGAACTATTATGCCATTTTATAGATCAGGAAATTGGGGCTCAGAGAAACCGAATATTTTGCACAGGTTTACATAAGAGCTAACAGTTAGGCAGTGCAATGGATAGAGCGCAATGTCTGGAGTCAATAAGACTCAAGTTCAAATTCAGTTTCAGACATTTACTATCTATATGACTGGGGGACAGTCACTTAGCCCTGTTTGCTTCAGTTTTCTCATTTGTAAAATAATCCAGAGAAGGAAATGACAAACCACATCAGTGTGTTTTTGCTAAGAAAACACAAAAAGTTTGGGTCACAAAAAACTGGCTACGACAGAAATGACCAAACAATAAAAAGTAAATGTTTGAGTGGGATTTGAATACAGATTTGCTCCACCTCAAGTCTAGTTGTCTATTATGATTAGTTATCATTCAATAAATATAATATAAAGTCTGTTCTAGCCTTGAAATTCTTACCTGCCTCAATATTACTTCAAATGTTAGTGTTTTATTCTACTAACTTTACCTTCAAAGCCTATTTTGAGATGGCTAGGTGGTATAGTAGTAGAGTGTAGTATATGTTGAAGGCTTGAGTTCAAATCTTGATTCAGATATTTAATTAATTGGGTGACTATGCCAGCCACTTAATCTCTCCCTCATTTGTAATATGAATATTATGAAAGCATTTACCCCTCAGAATAAAATGAGATTATGTTTGCAAAGAATTTTATAATTATAAAAATGTCATAAAGTCTATCTGTTGTCTTTTGACTTTCATGAGAATACAATATTCAAGGCCTTCTACAAACTACTTACCCGTCTTATAGGGACATTGTGCTTTAACCAGGCTAGTTCTCCTTCTCTATGCCTTCTACTCTATTGATCTTTTTTTCTTTCTCAATCCTTTCTAGATTTCCAGGACACCATCCTATCCTGATTCTCCTCTACCTACCTGATTGTTTCTTTTCACTCTCCTTTGCTGGACCATTATTCAGATCATTCTTTTTAATTGTAGGTGTCACTCAGGGTTCTATTCTGAATCTTCTCCCTCTATACTACTTGATCTCATCATCCTTTAGTTACCATATCTACATAAATCAATCATCTATAAAATGAGGAGATCAGATGAGAAAGCATTTGAGATTCCTCTCAGCCCCTATGGTCCTTTGATTTCTAAGATCTCCAGCAGTCTTCCCTAAGAGGTAGGCAAGGGATAACTATAACTTGGCAGGATCAATTGGTTCAGCCTTTCTCTAAGTATGATTAGGTGATAGTTTAGGATGAATCATAATATTATATGAATAAAGGACCTTGGTGATATGGAGAGACAGAATGGTTTAGAGGTAAGTCTTGTAGACTCACTTCAGGAAAGGACTCAGCCTATCCTCTGCTACTAACCAGTTATAAATTCTAGGTAGAGTTCAAAACTCTTCTGAGACTTGGTTTCCTCCTTTGTAATATTTATTATGGTATATCTTCCTGAGAGTTGTTATGAGATCAAAGTAGTATATGGAACACACTCTGTACACAGTCAATACACAGGAGTTTTTTATTTATGATTGGAGTAGATTTCAGAGGCTGGTCTGACTTTTTTCTCTGTACCTTTCAATTTAGTTCCAAAGAAGTTACATGATTTGTCCAATATCATGGAGTTAGGGATGAAGATAGGATTTAAATTAGGACCTCTGACTTTAGCACTAGGGCTCTTTCCACAGTATAACACTTCTGGACTGGGATTCAAATCTAGTTCTTCAGATTTCAAAGTTGATGCTCTTTACCCATCAGCATTCTGGTATTGCCAAAGTTTGTCATTATAATCTTTGTCCTTATCTCATTTTGAAACATGGATAAATCAAAGACCACTTGATTAGAGAATTCATAAAGATGATCTTTAGAACATGAAGGGCTTATTAGATTTAAAGTAATTAAAAGAAGGATAAAAATATTGCATAGAGATATAGCTTGAACTGTGATTTCTCTACTCCAGAATGAGTAAACACTTACCAATGCAAGAAAAAATCTCTGTTTGAAAATCATATGTGATTTTGGAAGATTATATTTGATAATTTTTCAATTTTTCATTTTCTCCACTTACAGCCTTCCTATGGCTAATGAAGTACATGTTGGAATAATCTTAGGTGACACATGCAATGAGAAATTAGCTTTCCTTTCCTACTGTGCCTTCTAACCTGAAAGATCCATTCATCTAATGAGCCATTCTTTGCTTGAAGGGCTGCCAGTCTCTGAAAAGGGAATTGAATTGTGTTTGTAGGAGGCAAGAGGCTTCAGGCCCTCAGTTTCCTATTCAGAAGAAGTGTGTCAGCTTTCAGAGTTTCTAACTCACACATTATATGATAGGGCTATGTGGATAATTTCTTCTTTCTTTCTGTCTTTCTTTTTTCTGTCTTTCTTTTTTCTTTCTTTCTTTCTTTCTTTCTTTCTTTCTTTCTTTCTTTCTTTCTTTCTTTCTTTCTTTCTTTCTTTCTTTCTTTCTTTCTTTCTTTCTTTCTTTCTTTCTTTCTTTCTTTCTTTCTTTCTTTTTCTTTCTTTTTTCCTTCCTTCCCTCCCTTCTTCCCTTCCTTCCTTCCTTCCTTCCTTCCTTCCTTCCTTCCTTCCTTCCTTCCTTCCTTCCTTCCTTCCTTCCTTCCTTCCTTCCTTCCTTCCTTCTTTCTTTCTTTCTTTCTTTCTTTCTTTCTTTCTTTCTTTCTTTTCTTTCTTTCTTTCTTTCTTTCTTTCTTTCTTTCTTTCTTTCTTTCTTTCTTTCTTTCTTTCTTTCTTTCTTTCTTCTTCCTTCCTTCTTCCTTCCTTCCTTCCTTCCTTCCTTCCTTCTTCCTTCCTTCCTTCCTTCCTTCCTTCCTTCTTCCTTCTCTTTCTTTCTTTCTTTCTTTCTTTCTTTCTTTCTTTCTTTCTTTCTTTCTTTCTTTCTTTCTTTCTTTCTTTCTTTCTTTCTTTCTTTCTTTCTTTCTTCTTTCTTTCTTCTTCCTTCCTTCCTTCCTTCCTTCCTTCCTTCCTTCCTTCCTTCCTTCCTTCCTTTCCTTTCTTCCTTTCTTCCTTTCCTTTCTTCTTCTCCTATTTCTTGTTCTTCTTCATTTTCTCCTTTTCCCCTTTTCCTTCTCCTTCTCCTCCTCCTTCTCCTGCTTCTCCTTTCTTCTTTCCTCTTCTTTCTTCTTTTTTCACCATCTTCTTCTGTCTCTGATTTTGTCTCTGTCTATGTTTCTCTCTCTCTCTTTGTCATTCTCTCTTTCTGTCTTTGTCTCTCTCTCTCTGTCTACTTTTTCTTTCTCTCTTCTGTTTGTCTCTGTCTCTCTCCTCACCCCTCTCTCTTCATATCTCTATATCTATACATATATGTATATCTATCTATCTATCTATCTATCTATCTATCTATCTATCTATCTATCATCTATAAATGTAATCATGGAAGTAATAGGGAGCCACCAGAACTCATTAAGTAAAGATTAACATGATCAGGATTGCACTTTAGAAAAATCAATTTGACAGCTAAGTTACTCAGACAGTTTTCTCATCTATGAGGTGCTGAAAAAAATAACAGTTATCTACTAAGTTTGTTGTGAAGGCAAATGAAATAATCTTGGGAATGTTTTACCAGCTTTCAAGTACTGTATGAATTCTAGTTATCATTGTTATTATTTCATTTAGTCCTTACAACAATCCTATGAAATGGGTACTTCAGATATTATTATCTCTGTTTCAGAGTCTATAAGAAATAGAATATAAATATATAGAATATAGAATAATTATATAATAATATATATATAGAATATAGAATAATAATATAGAATATAGCATATAAGAAAGAGAATAGTTGATCAGTGGAATAGGTTAGGTTCACAGGACAAACTAGTCAATAATTATAGCAATCTAGTGTTTGACAAACCCAAAGATCCCAACTTTTGGGGTAAGAATTCACTATTTGACAAAAACTGCTGGGAAAACTGGAAATTAGTATCACAGAAACTAGGCATGGACCCACACTTAACACCGTACATCAAGATAACATCAAAATGAGTTCATGATCTAGGCATAATCTAGGCATAAAGAACAAGATTATAAATAAATTAGAACATAGGATAGTTTACCTCTCAGACTTGTGGAGGAGTAAGGGATTTGTGAGCAAAGAAGAACTAGAGATCGTTAGTAATTACAAAACAGAAAATTTTGATTATATCAAATTAAAAACAAAACTAATACAAACAAGATTAGAAGGAAAACAAAATTGCAATTACATTACATAATTGTAATTAATGTAATTGATGGGCACTCATTCAATTTCTAGTTTCTAGCCACTACAAAAAGGGTTACCACAAATTTTGGCACATACAGGTCTCTTTCCCTTCTTTAAGATCTCTTTGGGATATAAGCCCAGTAGTAGCACTGCTGGATCAAAGGGTATGCATAGTTTGATACCTTTTGAGCATAATTCCAAATTGCTCCCCAGAATGGTTGGATTCGTTCACAACTTCAGTAATAATACATCAGTTTATATATCATTTATTAAGTGTCTATTATGTGCCAGGCAATGTGGTATGTGTTTTACAAATATTATCTTGTTTGATTCTCACAGCAACCCTGGGAGGTAATAATATTTATATATCACTTATTACACAACAGACACTGTGGTGAAATGAGAAAGGCAGAGTAGAAAACCTTCAGAGTCCTTACAAATTCATATCTGTGACTCTATGGTGATATAAATCAGGAGCTGTTATGGGTTACTGTTTTGCCAAAGGATGGAGCAATAAGGAACCTAGAAACCTGCCTCCCTTTATACCCAGAAACTTCTTACTAAACTATATGGCTCCCTACCACTTCCAAAATCAAATATAAACTTCTCTGTTTGGTGTTCGAAGTCCTTCATAAGCTGAATTAAACTTTACATCTTTCATTCCTCCCCATATATCCAGTGGCACTGGCTTTCAAACAAGATATTCCATCTATTGACTCTAAGCATGCTTATTGATTGTCCTCCATGCCTGTAAATGCTTTCTTTCCTCATTTCTGTTACCTGGATTTCCTCCTTTCTTTAAATTCTGGCTAAAATCCCATTTTTCTATAAGAAGCCTCTTGTAATCCCTCTCAATTATAAGCAAATTTTTTGCTTTGGTTACTTCTAGTTTTTCCATATTACCTTATTTGTAGGAAGTTTTTTTTTTCATATTGTCTCCTCCTTAATTAGAGAGTACAAGCTCCTTGGGAGCAAAAATTGATGTTTGCCTTTCTTTTTATCCCTAGTATTTAGCACAATTCCTGACATGTTAATAAATGATTTACTGACCGACAAGTCAGAAATGGAGGAGGTCAAAACTTCTGTTTCAAACAACAATGGGATTGGACTCACAAGTAGCTGCTGCACTTCCAGCCTAAGTGAAAAGTCCTGTTATCATTTCCCCCAAAAATCCAATAATTGCAGTTTTAAAGGAGATGAATATGAAGAAAAAGAGGAAAAGGAAGGTTAAGTTAATACTGGTAAGAAGACCAAAAATTAAAGGCACACTTTATGCATGAGAAGAAGCAATAAACAAACTATGCTCTCTGTCTCCTCTCTTAGGTAGCATTATTTTTTTTTTTTTCATTTAAGGTCAATTTCTTTGTCTGAAGTATATTAAATGTGCAGGAAATTTTTGTTTGAAAGTGGATGTATGGGGGCAGATGTATTTTTATTGGAACAATAACCTGCTGTTTCATTATATTTTTTAAAAAAAACTTTACATTTAGAATTCACCAGTAGAGCCTAAAAGCTACAATTCACATTCAAAATAAATAGATTTGACTTATTTCTTACTAAAGATTTTAAATCTTGTTAGAAAAGATTAATTTGATTAGAGAAACAGGGGAAGTCAATTTTCTGAGAACCAAGACCCAAAATGAGGTATTAAAAATTTACAGATTCATCAGGCAAATGGTAGGTTTTTTGAGAAGAGCATTAAAATTATGCTGGATTGGAATTATTACATTTGGCCAGGGGTTCTAGTCCAAATTCTATCACAGATGAACTATGTGCTAGCTATTATGCTAATCTATGAGGATACAAATACAAGTAAAAAGTCCCTGACTTCAAAGGGTTTACATTTTATTGGGGGAAAAGGATGAGGGCATTTATATGAGGGAAGGCTGGGATGTCAAAGTATATTAGGAAGGGGAGTAAGGGTTGGCCAGACTGGGCTCTTCCCCAATAGAGACTCTAGGAGAAGCTTACAAGTTGGAATAGAAGGTTGCCATGGTATAGGGCTGTTCCACCAAGACAAGACTGTACAGGTGAAAATGAGGTCCTACACAACAACAGAGTTCTAAGGTGAGTCTGCAGGAAGTATGGGTTTTGAAGTCCAGGAATTCAGAAGGAAATTGGGTATACCTGTGAAGGGAGTAGCAATATATTAAGGAGTCAAGAGTTCCAACTTTGGAATTAAAGATCTTTCCCATTTAGTTGCCAAGCCTTACTATTTTTTCTTCACATTGCTCCCTTCTGTTAACATATATCTTTATATGTTACTATATATATATATATATATACATATATATATACATATATATGTATATATATGCTCCTACCTCTCCATTCTCCACTATAATCTCTTCCCTTTCTTGTTCATCCTCCATGTAACTGCCACAGTGTGGTAGGAGTCTAAAGCACAAGTCTGACTACATTACATCGATGCACTGTTTAATGAATTCCAGTGGCTTCCTATTACTTCCAAGATTAGATACAAAGACTTATGTATTTAAAATCTTTCACAATCTAGATCCAATAAACTTTCCAGTTTCACTTTGCATTAAAACTCTTCATACACTCTAGCCATATAGATATTTTTGATGTATCTTATTTATTCTTAGCGTTTTTCTTGATTTGGAGAAATTTCTGCCCTGAGACCTGCAAATATCTCAGAGCACTACTATTTGAGAAAAAGCCATAGTCATCCTTTGTTTCATTCCTGACTCTGCTCTTCTCACCAATTTCCTTACCCTATCCTATGGATAAACTTTCCTTCTCCTTCTTCTCCTTTGCCCCATCCTCTACCCTGAACTCCAATTCTGGATCCATAAATCATGAACAAATCAACTCTGTCTTTAATCCTGGGTGGGATGTATCAATCTAACTATTTATAACCTCACTTTCCATACAAAATGACTTGCCTTAGCTACTGTTTTCCCATTGTAAGCTTGAGGACAGAGAGTATCTTAGCTTTTAATATTTGTTCTCCATTGCTTAGCATGGTGATTAGCATATAACAAATACTTAATGATTTTTTAAAAATTAAATACATAAATTCACTGTATTCTGACTCTCACATCTGAACCTTTAAGCCATACCTAGAATGTTCTCTCTCTTCACCTTTATTTTTTACAGATCTTGGAACCATTTAAAACTCACTTCAAATATCACCTCCTATGTGACATTCTGATCTGTTCAGCTCTTTCCCTTAAATTAACTTATCTTTATTTCAAATGTATTTTAAATATACTTTTGTATATATCATTCTTCTGCTCTAGACTATAAGCTTCTTAAGGTTAGGAACTATTTTATGTCTATCTTTGTAATCCTAGTACTTAGCACAGTAAAATGCACAAAATGAGTGTTTAATCAATATTTATTGATTAATTGGTTTTCCATAGGAGATTTAATCAACAAATACTAGGATCAAAATATATTTTTGTTACATATAGAGAATAAGGGAAATTTACAGTGATCTACTGAGGATGTGATATTTATATTACTGTGATAGCTGTAATGAAGTTCTATGCTCAAAACACAAATAGTCTTCCTCCTGGAAGTAAAGGGCATCAAAAAATGTCTTTCAATTTTTCAACTTATTAAAGAGGATAAAAAATTCCTAAAACATTCTAAAAATGATTTTCAGTTTGAAAATAGAAGAGAAAAAATGTGGAGAATAGAACAGAAAAGAACAAAAAGAGAAGGGTCATGAAGAGGTAGCGGAGATCTGTGTCAGGAGATTGGAGTGTAGAAGAATGTCCTATAAAATAAGAAAGAGAGAAGAGGGATCACAGAGTACTTGGAGTTCAAAATATATGCAGGCATACCTTGGAGCTATTGTGAGTTTAGTTCCACCACAGTAAAGTGAATATCACAATTACATGAGTTATATATTTTTTGGTTTCTCAGTGATTATAAAAGTTAGGTAGTCTACTGAGTGTGCAATAGTATTATACCTAAAAATACTATTTATATTCCTCAATTAAAAATACTTAATTGCTAAAAAAAAAAAAAAAAAAAAAAAAGCTAACCATCATCTGAATCTTCAGTAAAATTTTCTGCTGGTGGAGATTTTTGCCTTGATGATGGCTGGTGGTTGCTGAAGGTTAAGATGATTTACAATTTCTTAAAATGAGATAACATTAAAATTTGCTTCATCAGTTGACTCTTCCTTTCATTTGAATACATAAATTATAGAGTTATTGTAGAGTTATTAATTAACCTAACTTCAATATTGTTGTGTTTTAGGGAATAGGAAGACACAAGGAGAGGGAGAGAGATGGGAATGACTGGTCAATGAAACTGTTTAATGAACACACACAATTTATCAATTAAATTCTATGTCATTGGGTGTGGTTAGCAGTGCCTCCAAACAATTACAATGGTAATATCAAAAAATGTAAATCACCGTAATAGGCATAATAATAGTAATGCAATATTGTAAGGATGACCAAACTGTGACATAGAGACATACTATTGGGAAAAGGGCACTTGTTCAATGCAGGGTTGCCACAAACCTTCAATTTGTAAAAAGCACCATTTTCTGGGAAGTGCCATAAAACAAAGCATAATAAAACAATGTATACCTAGGATACTTTCTTAAGAGGAAGATGCTGTTTACTCATGAGGAAGCTGATTCCTGAAATGGAGAGAGGCTTTTATGTGAAGTCATACAGGGAGGATGAGAGAAAAAAAAAAAAAAAAGCAAAAACAACAGATGGGTGATTCTATAGTGAGATGTAGTAGGTCAATTATTTGTCCTTTATGTAAACAGAGAAGTCTGTATGCATGTATTTAGTATCTGATAGAGAAATTGCCAACTATCTACTTCAGGTTAATATTCACATGAATAAAAAATGCTTCCATGAATTCAATCTGTTGATTTTTGATATAACTGAGTGACTTATTAAGAACCCTATTAAAAACCTTCCACAGTGACATCTAGTGTTATACAGAGGAACTACATATGGGATCTCATGGACTAAACATTTCTGGCTAATTTAGTTATTTTATTAATAATGAAAGCATTTTAATAACAGAATATTCATTTGGTTGTCTCTCTCTTAGACAAAGACAATCATGGTGATGGACTCAGGTCTTGCTTGCCCTTTTGAAAGAGACGTGTTCTTCAGGACGATAATCAACTCTGGCTAACAATTAATGAGAGAATGAATATTCCAGTGAGGGGCTGGACCTTAGCAGAATGCAATGGTTTTCCCACTTGAAAACAGTCTAAACAAGAAAGTAGTCCAATGTTATTATCAGCAATGTCAGACTTTTAGACTTTAGAACTTTAGAAAAAGAGGGGAACTCTGGATCTCCCCAAATAATTGGTTCTTAATAATAATTTTTCTTATATTAATCTTTGAAAAATTATGGAAGCTAGGGGGGTTTTAAAGAATTGCAAATGTTGCAAATATCAAAAAGTCAGAGAATGGAATATGAAAGTTCTAATTCATTGAGGCTGTTTTTAATTCCTGGTAAAATTTGAGGAAGTATTTTTAAAGAAATGGTTACTGAACATTTAGAAAAGCAAATTGTGATCACCAGGAGCCAGTATGATTTCATCAAGAAGAGAACATGCTTGACTAACTTCATTTCCTTTATGGATAGTGTTTCAAATGTCAGAGGATTGCTGAAGAAGTAGCTGACCCAGATTTTAACAAGACATTTGATAAGGCTTTCCCAGTTATTCAGATGGAAAAGATGTCAGAGAGATGTGGGTTAGATAATAGAAGTACTAGATAGACTCTGATGATGGTGTTTGGCCAGAATTCAAAAGCAGATGTTAGTGGTTTCATGTCAACTTGGAAATGGTTTTCTAGTAGACTGCCCCAGGAATCTCAGCCTTTCCCTATACTTTTAAACATTTTTAATGTTAGCTCAATGGGCTAATTCTAAGGAGATGAAATTCAGTAGGGATGAATATAAAGACTTACACATAGGTAAAAAAAAATCTATTTCACAAATTCAAGATGAGCAAAATATGGCTGGACAGAAGTTTGTTTCAAAGATGGTGTTCCATGGGTTTCCTATATAGTAACAATGCAAAATGCCACCAAGAAATAGAATGTAATTTTGAGTTGCGTTAGGAAAGCTAGTCTTCCTGTTTTCTGCCCTTCTCAGTTCTGGGAGCCACATTTTCAAAAGGACATGAATAAGATGGAGATTGCCTATGCAAAGGAGGGTAACTTGACTAGTGATGAACCTTGTATCCTAAGAGTAACAGGGTTTTAAAAAATCAGATATTAGGCTTAGGGAGATCTCAGCAGGTAAAGATGTATGACACTTTTTCCAAAAAATGATCTTTGATAGTGAACTACTGTTATTCACATTTCACAAATGAAGCAATTAAGGAATAGAAAGTTTAGCAGATTTTCCAAGATTCATACAGCTTGTCAGAGTCTGCCTCACAGTGGTCTCTGATAGTGATCACTGTGAGGAAAAAGTGTCATACATATTTACCTGCTTTTTAGGAACTGTTCCTATTAAGTATTATGAATATTCTTTTGATATATAAACTTGCTATAATCCTGTAAGTACAAGGAAGATGTCTCAGTGTCCTATCCTTAGAAGTTTATTCAAGTATGATTTTTTTGGTAGCTCTAAGACTAAATTATGACCTTTTAAAACTCGTCTCACTAATAATTTAAGGGAGACTTAAATTGTCTATTAGCTTCCAACCCAAATCTATTAGCCAAAATTGTAGTTTTTCATTTTTAATAAGAAGAAAACCTTTTTAAAATTTTTCTTCAGAGAAATTGGTTGTTGTCCTTTGTTCTCAAGGAGTACCAAAATGATATCACTATGTTAGAGTTGAGTTGCAGTCTGTCTGACTGTGGTTGATCAGACCAATACAAGCTTGGAGTGCTCTGCCACAAGTCAAACACAAATAGTCCATATGGACATTTGGGGTGGCTTCTCTAATTTTGTATATTTCCTGGTTTTTTTGGATTAATTCAATTCTGCTTTGCTCATAGAATGCAGCATCCTCTAGTGTCTCCCATGTCATACAACTGATTTTAAAGTTCTTAAGAGGTACTTTGAGAATCTCCTTGTATTGCCTTTTCTGACCACCTTGTGAGCACTTGCCCTGTGTGAGTTCTCCATAAAATAATTTTTTTTTTTGGCAAGCGTGCATTTGGCATTTGAACAATGTGGTCAGCCCAACAGATTTATGCTCTTGGTGGTATGATTGGAACACTTGACAATTTAGTTTGAGAAAGGACCTCAGTGTCTGGTACCTTATCCTGCCAGGTGGGCTTCAGAATCTTCCTAAGACAATTCAAATGGAAGTGATTCAGTTTCCTAGCATGGAGCTGGTATACTGCCAAAAAATTATGGATATTTCTTATCTTGCTGAGTCTCTGTATGCCCCCTTCCTTTAGGCACATCTCTTTGGGTTGATTTTAATTCATTTTTTTGAATTAATCAACAAATACTATGTGTCAAGAACTGTGCTAAGCACCAGGCTTGCAAAAAATAATGGTAAATAGTTTTTGCTCTCAACTTTATGTTCTCATAGGAGATAACACAATACATGATATTAGCAAAACAAATACAAGTTGGATCAATAACAGAGACACCCAGAGTGCCTAAAACAAAATGGGAAGAGAACTTTTTGAGAATAGAATAATAAGAGTAAAATTGTCTCCTGTAGGTATTGCTTATCCTCACATGTATTTTCCAGTTCTAGTGATAGCTTTGAGGATAATCTATGAATTTAATTCAATTGCACAAGCATTTTCTAAGCATCTAGTAAGTGGCAGTCACTGATTTAAATAGCAAAGACACAGTTAGAAAATAAAGTTCATGTCTAAAGTGATAGGATCATGAGTATTTCCCTGATTTATTCAGGAGAATTTTTTCATCTGTTGGTTTTTTCCAGAACCCAAACCCTCCACAAAAAAACAAAAACAAAAACAAAAACAAAAACCTATTAAGCAAAAATTTTACAACATATTGTGTCCACAGGAAGAAGACTTGGAAGTATGCATTTTTCTCTGGAAGAACCTGTCTTCTTAACTGAGTGTTATTACTTGGCTGAAGTGTATTAAGGATACAAGAAGTGTTTGAGCGTGAAAGAAAGGCAGTGGGAACATTCAATGTGGAACAGTGGCTTTGCTTTTTTAAAATTATTTCATTAAAAAAAAACAACAACTACATTTAGATCTCAGGGCATTTTAAAATCCTCTCTTTACAATTCAAAGCTAAGAGATTTTCTTTTTTTTTCACTAAAGGATATAAAATCAACATTATCTTTCCTTTTTTTTCAGATGGCATTGACTCAGCATGTGTATGAGAACAGAAACAGATACAGAGAGATGCAGAGAGACAAAAAGTCAATGAGACAGATAAAGAGAAGTAATAATAGAGAGACACAGACAGAAAGCAGATCTATCTATTTATCTGTCTATTTAGAGAGAGACAAACAGAGACACAGAGAGAGAAACAGAGACAGAGAGATGGAAACAGAGAAAAACAGATGTGGAGACAATAAGAAATAAAGGGATAGCTGGAGGAGATAGAGACAGTTAAAATAGGAGATGGAGTAGGAGAAGAGAACACGGAGATAGATACATAAACACACATAGAAAGAGAGAGACATATAGGCAGATAGATACAGAATCAGAAAGATAGAGAGAAATGAGAGTCAGATAGAAATAGAGAGAGAAGGGGGACAAATCAACAGTGACAGACTGATACACATACAGAGAGGGAGACAGACACACAGAGATTGACATTACACATATAGAGAAAGACAGAGAGACAGAGACAGAGAGATAGAGAAAGATGGACAGAGATGCAGAGACACTGACAGAGAGACAGATAGGGACAGTAAGACAAAGAGATAATGGGAAGAGATAGAGACAGAGTTAGACTAAGAGATGAAGTAGGAGAAGGAGGCGTGGAGATAGACAAACACACATAGAGACAGAGAGATGGAGAGAAGTAAAACACAGAAATAGAGAAGGGGGACAAATCAAGAGTGACAGATTGAGACAGAAACAGAGAAAGAGAGAGACATAGACAGACAGAGAGAAACAGATATAGACAGACATGTGTGAGGCTCCTGAGGTTACCTCTTCTCTCCCATCTAAATTTTTCACCCCTCCCCACCCCCAGAGTCACTCGAAGCCTGCACATTATATGTTGATGTAGCCCATATTCTTGGTTACTGATGCTACAATTGGGCACATTAGAGAAAGCACCTGCCTAGAAAAAGGCCTCTGTGATTGCAGAGACCTGTTTGGCAAAAGAAAGCACAACCCTCTCTTAGCATATTAATTTAGCTCTTGAGAAACATGCCAGGTAGGAACTGGGGAGGTTCAGCTAGTTGATTTGCTCTTTTCCTTTATTCCCCAGAAATATGAATTTCTATTCACACCATCTTTGTTTCTTTTCTACCCTATAATTTTGGGGAAAGGAAAGTACCCAATATGCAAGCTCAACAGTCCCCATTGACATTTTGGGGAACAGAGAAGCGAGATTAGACCGAGTTTCCTCTGCAATTAGTTTGAAGTGTTTGAACCTTATGCACAGCTGTGAAACAATATTTATTCTTAATCAGCATCTGATTTCATGTGACTGAGGCCATGTGGTGTATGTGACTGTGTATTTAAAAATGTCAGAGCTGTTTTATTCAGCCAACTCTTCTTGGAGGACAAGAGAAGGCAACCTCGAATAGAATGGGGACCACGGTGGTCTTATAGTGGGTAATCTTTTCTGGGCACTAAATTAAAGGCTAGTAGAAGCACTTAGGGAAAGACTAGGAGGGAGGAAGGGCCATTCCCACAGACAAAAATCATCTGCTTCCCTTCTTATGGAAAGGGACTGAACCAATAATTTCCTGATTCTGACCAGCCTTTCAATTATTGTTCCATTTTGCCTCATTTTCTAGTATGAATTTGTATTAACTCATAGTTTGTGCTTTAGGAGGGAAGGCCAAGGAATCAATCCAATACTTTGATTTTCTATTATTAAGTCTGGCTAATGACTTTTTAATTCATATATTCATTTTTAATTTATATAGCAATTCATAATTACTAAGCACTTTGCCATGATCCAAAATAAAGAGAAAAGAGACTGATTTTAGAAACATACGACCTGGGTTCAAATCCTGTCTCAGGGGCTATCACTTCACCTCCCTGTGCCTCAGTTTTCCTAGCTATAAAAAGAAAAGATTGTATTAGATGGCCTCTGAAGCCCTCTCCAACTCTAGTTAATGATCCTACAAATCCTGTTAGTCTTCATGAATCAGAAATAAGGATGATATCAGAAAGCCCTGAGTTCAAATTCTTGTAGTATGATTATGCAAATCACTTAATCTTTTTAAGCCTTATTTTTCTGTAAATGGAGACATTAATATAAAATTATATTATGCTGAAAGGAACTAGAGACAACAAAAGAGCAGTAGTAATAAATTTGTGTTCCAAATGCTGTGGCATCCAAATTTTTAAAAAAAGGAAACATCCAAACTTTAAGAAAATATAAACAATAGCACAACAGTGACAGGTAATGTCAATCCTATCTGTTTTTGTTAAGTCTAACAGAAAGACAATAAAAAAGAAAACATTAAACTGAACAATTTTTTTTTGAGAAACAAGTTATGGAATCTTTTAAATGGGATAACAAAAGAATATATTTCTTTGTACTTTATACTCCATGTTCTAGGGCACAGAATAGAAAAAAAAGAAATATTTAACATGTTATTTACAGAACATAATATAACAAAAATAGAAAACAGTTCAGGAATCACAAATAAGACATGCAGACACAAAAAGAGACTTAACACTGAGATATTATATAATGAGTAGGTCAAAAAACAAATCATAGAAAATTAATAATTATGTAAAAAATAGTAATGATGAAACAACATACCAAAATATCTGGGATGCAGCTAAAGCTATATTTAGGCACAAAGCTATATTACATTTACAAAATGGAAAAATAGATTTCATGAACTAAATATCATTTAAAAATCAGAAAATCAAAAAAAATCAGAAAATCTACTATAAGCATAAAAGAAAAGAGCCTAAAAATTAGAGGGCAGATAAATTGCAAACAAAAAACTCCATAGAAATAATAAATAAAATTAAAAACTGCTTTTTAAAAAATTGGCTAATAAAATTTATAAATCCTTAGTTAATCTGATTAAAAAGAAGAGAAAAGAAAACAAAATCAATAAAATATATAAAAATTAGATTTTACTTGTATACACACTCAATGGGAATCAATGGCATTTTTTAATCAACAACTTATTAATATTCTCCTCCAATTTTTATTGTTCAGTTGTTTTTTGATTGTGTCTTTGGGACACTTTTGGGGATCTTCTTGGCAAAGATACTAGAATGGTCAGAATTTTCTTCCCCAGCTCATATTATAGATGAGGAGACTGAGGCAAAAAGGGTTAAGTGACTTGCTCAGGTTCACGCAGTAATGTGTGTCTGAGGCCAGATTTGAATTCATAAAGATGAATCTTCTTGACTCTAGGAACAGCACTCTATCTACTACACTACTTAGCTGCATCTTTCTCTCCAAATTAAATACAATACATTACAAGGAAGAATAGAGTGAGATGCTAATTTACTCACTCTTGACATGCTTTCCTAAAAGTAGGTCTAGATTGCTTTCATTTTCTTGGTATCATAATATACAGTTATTTAGTCCTGGCCATTAAAATCTTTAAAATTTTTTGAGACTAGAATGTGCACATGTATTTCCTACCTTACACTTCTGAAATTGTTTTAGAATTCTATTTTTATGCTGAATTTAAATACCAAAAAGTTAGCATTTCCACATGTATAGCATGATACAAAAAAAGAATTCATATAAATCTTCAATTCTCCATTTTACAATATTTGCTTTTTTGCAAAGTATACAATAAACTCCTTATTACATTTAAGTATCTTGCTTGTATGTGCTTCCTTTTTGCTCTTTTGTACTTTCTTTTCTTTTCTTTTCTTTTTTGGTATTATTTTTGCTAAACTGTGTCTTTCCTTTCCATTCTTTTAAAAATTAAGAGGAAAGAAAACCTCATGTAACAAATAATCATAGTTAAGCAATACAAATTTGCATAGTAGTCAAGTAAAAAAAAAAAGTGTCTTTTTCTGCTCTTGAGTTTGTTATCTCTCAGTCAGGAGATGGATAGCATGCATTACCATAGGTCTTCTGGAAGCATAGTAGGCTATTGTTTTGATGAGAGTTCTTGAGTTTTTCAAAGTTATTTTTCTTTATAATGATGTTTTCCTTGGATAAATTATTCTGATTCTACTAATTTCACTCCGTATCAGTTCATACTACATCAGATTCTTTGAACTTCTTTGTAATTTCTTATAATCCAATAATAAATTATGTGTTATAATACATTTTCAGTCATTCTCCTAATTGATTAGCATATCCTAGCTTTTAGTTCTTTTTCTCTCTCCTCTTCCCTTCCTTTTCCTTTCCTCTCCCGTTTCTTCCCTTGTCCTTCCCTGCCCCTCCTTCCTCCACTTTCCTCTCCTTTCCTCCCTTCTCTTCTCTGTTTCTCTCTTTTCCTCTAGTAATCATGTGGGAGTGTAACAGTCTTATTGTCCTCTTTTGTGTCCATTTTTGTTGGTTTTGAGGTGGATAAGGGAGAAAGCTATAACAATTCACACAAATTTTGGTATTTCTTCAGGATGAAATATAGTGGCTTTATAGTGGAACTTCCAACTTCCCTTTTGCTTACTTCTTAGTCTCAGGACTTTAATTGCCTAATTAAATATTAACACTATGCCTGGGAAAAATAATATTTTAATAATTGCTTGTTGACTTGACTTGAGAGGATAGGATTGAATTAGATGACTTTTAAGATCCTTAAGAGCATATGATCTTGTTCAGAAGACAAAATGTACTTTAAAGTTGGACCACCAGATGGCAGACATAGAAATAACATCACTAAAAGTCCTAAAAGAGGACTAAGATTTATTTTTTTTTAAGTAATACATATTTTTTCCTTCAGACAAGGGATTTTGAAACCTGGCAACAGAAGGCTATTGTGTTGCTGTCAATTAGGAATGTATGCTTTTATTCTTGTTCTTGCAAAAAAAAAGGGGGGGAGGGTGGAATAGTCAAACAGTGCAATGGCTCTTTCCATGGCTGATGTTGGAATATGTAAATTTTGTCTTTGTGGAAGTGACACTAGAAATATGAATGGGCTAGCACCTATATTAATACAAAATGTGTGGGAAGCAGCACTCAACTTGGGAAATGAAAGAAAACTTTCATAAAGATTCCAGTTCCACAAAATCACATAATGAAAAATCTCAGTTATTATTTTTGAGGTGGGGATATCAGCAGAAGAGTACAAAATCAAATATTTCTAGAAGATGCAATGCAGTCTTCAAATTTTAAATTGTATCATTAGTGAATAAGATATCTTTTAGTCATGGTCATGGAAACAAATAATTCTGGCTATTCTTTTTAAATTAAAGCAATCTTTTAAAATACCCATTCATAGGTATAGCAACAGTGCATCAATGTGCCTATTTCCCCATAACTCTTCCCAAAAGTATCATTTCTTTTCTTTTCTTTCTTTCTTTCTTTTTTTTTGGTCATCTTTGACATTTTTTCAGGTGGGAAGAAGCAAAACTCCACAGCTGAATTTCCTAATTAGTATCGATTTGGAATTCCCCCCCCCCTACAAATTTCTTTATATAACTTGGGTTTCTTCCCTTTGGAGCTATCTGTTCATAGCCTAAAGCCATTTTTTCAGTTGAGGAATGGTTCTTCTTCTTATAAATTTTAATCAGTTGTATATTTCTGAAATGAGACATTTATCAAGGAAATTTGTCACAAATATTTCTCTCTTCTCTTCCCCCCACCATGGTTAATTGTTTCTTTGTAAGTTTAGCTACATTGAATTCATTTGTTCATTAGAAAAAAATTGTCCAATCAAAATTTATCTATTTTATCATTTTTAATCTTTTCTATTTTTTTATGGCATAAACTCTTCTCTTTATATATCTGGAAGGTATTTTCTGCCTTGCTCATCTAATTAGTATGTGATATAACTTTTTATATATTGATTACATACCCATTTTAAATTTACTTGGCTCTATTTGTGTGGTACTTAATTTAATTTCTGCCATACTGCCAAATTATCATCATTGCCTATGGTATCTTTCAGCAATCAATTTACTTTCTCTTTTAAACATATTATTTCTGGTTGTTGCCTTGTCTGAGATCATGATTAGTACCACTTTTTAAAATTTAGCTTAAGACAAACAAAACCAATGCAGCCAAGATTAGAAGGGAAGCAGAAAGCTGGGAAACAATTTTTATAGCCAATATTTCTGATAAAGGCCTCATTTCTAAAATATAAGAATTGAGTCAAATTTATAAGAATACAAATCATTAATAAATGGTCAAAGGATATCATCAGTTTTCATATGAAAAAATAAAAGCCATTTCTAGTAATATGAAAAAATTCTCTAAATCACTATTGATTAGGGAAATGCAAATTAAGACAAATCTTAGCTACCACTTCACATCTACCAGATTCTATCATGATCAACTGTGATGAACTTGATTATTCTCAACTGTGCAGTGATTCAATACAATTCCAATAGATTTGGAATGAAAAATTCTATCCACATCCAGAAATCCAGAGGGAGAACTATGGAAATTTAATGTGGATCAAAGCATAGTATTTTCACCTTTTTTTTTTTTTTTTTGGTTGGATTTTTCTTTCTTGTGATTTTTTTCTTTTTTGATCTGATTTTTGTTGCACAACATGACAAATATGAAAATATGTTTATAAGTGTCATACATGTATAACCTATCACCTATATCAGACCGCTTGTTCTCTTGGATTGGAAGGAGGTAAGAAAGAGAGAGTAAAAGACTGAAACACAAAATCTTACAAAAGTGAATGTTGAAAATTATCTTTACATGTATTTGGAAACATAAAATACTATTGAGAAAAAATTAGCTGAAGTATAATGAATTTTGCTCCTAGTCTTTATTTTTTTTAACTCTGTCTTTATGTATATTTTTTCTATATATATATCTTTATAGATATTTCTTATAAAAGATCTGATTTTGGATTTTATATTATAATTAATTGTTCCATCCTCTTCTGTTTTTGAGTGAAATACATCCCATTCACAGTCATATTTATTTTATTAAGTATATATTTGTAGTCATTAAATGTATCTATCCTATTATACTTATCCTTCACTTTGATTTCCATTCATTTTTATAAAAAAGAAGAGGTTAGTGGGACTGAAATATTCTCAATAGCAATGTTTTGTGCTGAACAGAATTAGTTTCTCCTTTTCCCATCCCTTTATCCATACTCTTTTGAGTTTAGGTTTTGTTTTGCTTATGATTAATTTCCTCCCGTCTATCCTCCCTCTTATTTTTCTTTTTCCTCTTTCTGTTCCTCTTCTTATTTCCCTGTTTAGGAGAATATATTTATTTCTGCAGCAAACTTTTTTTTTAATGTGTGTATTTGTAAATATTGTTTACATGAAATAAGTTACTTCATCCTCCTACTTTTCTTCCTTGGGATATTTTCTTCTCTTTTTACTTTTTTTTCTTTTAAGAACATGAAAACATAAGAAAACTACTTCCAATTATTTGGGAGATATAAATTTAATATTTATATCTTTATCTATCATTTTATTGTCTACATTTTTATGCTACTTTGTTGTTTTTGTTTTATTCTTTTTCCTTTTTTTATTCTATTTCCTTTTTTATTTTATTTATATTGTGAATATTATTTTTGATCTACCTAACAACATAATTTCAATTCTTGCCTTTTTGGATTCATATGTTGGTTAGTAAATTTTGCTCCAGTTCCTTGTTTTTATTTTTTGCTGTTTTTAGATGTATTTCCTCTAAGCGGCAAATTGTGTTTGTTGTTTTTTAAATCTAATTCATTACTCTTTCATTTTATTGGATTGTTTATCCATTCACACTTAAGTTATAAGAATTAGGTCTGTATTTCCTTCTAATTAGAGGCAAAAGTCTCTAATATAACTTTTTCATGAATTAGGATTTTTTTTTCTTTTTTAAAGACAGATCTTTGTCTCTGGAGTTATTTTGCCTAATTTATTTTAGGTGAGTCCATTGCTACCAACTCTTTCCCCTTTATCTTAAAGTTCATTCTTCCATTTGCTATCCTTTTAGCTTTGTAGTTTTATTCAACTTATTGATTATTTTTCATGTAGTTGTCTAGGTCTTCTCTTCTTTTTTTTCCCTATAAATTAAGTAGTAATTAAAATCCTACTTCCTTCCTTCATCTTCTTTTGTTTGTAGTTTCTTTTTTGGGAGATATAAAAACAAAATATATTAATTAAAGTTTGTTTAAGAATACTCCTCAAACCCTTTGACTTACTTGAATTCTTATAAGACTTTTGATATCATTAGGGCTGCATGCTTGTAACATCTTCTCAATGCTTTCTAATTGTTCACTTGTAATTATATTTATAATGTTTCATTTTGATTGCATATTTGTCTTTCAAAGGTCCTAGTAGGCCACAGTCTTTTTTTTTAATAAAATTTGTTTTTTCCTAATTACATGTCAAGACAATTTTAGCGTTTATTTTTATAAGATTTTGAGTTCAAATTTTTTCTCTCTTCTTCCTCTTCCTTCTTCCTAAAATGGAAAGGCAATTAGATAAGGTTATAAATGTGCTATCATTAAAACATTTTCATATTGGTTACAGTTATGAAATCAAAAGGAAAAAACATTTTTCTTTTGTGAGTACTTTGTATTTGTTTAGCTTATTCTGTTACTGAGAATATCTGAGTCATTAATAGCTGATTATTACACAGTGTTGCTAATATGATATAGTGCTTTCTTGTTTCTTCTCATTTCACTTTGTATCAGTTCATCCAAGTTTTTATAGTTTTATCTGAAATTGGTCTGTTCATCTTTTCTTAATGTACAATAGTATTCTGTTACATTCATAAACCATGATTTGTTCAGGCATTCCCCAACTGATGAGCATTCTCTCAATTTCCAATATTTTGCTACTATGAAAAGAGTTGCTACAAATATTTTTGCACATGGAGGTCCTTTCCCTTTTTAAATGATATCTTTGGTATACAGACCTCATAGTGATATTGATGGATCAAAGGATATACACAGTTTAGATGCCCTTTGGACATAGTACAGATATAGGAACCTTAACTCTGTGAAAATCCAGCAAGAAGCTGGGAAGGGGAAGGTTTATCAATCTTGACTGAGCTCTCCTTTATCTCAGCTTCATGTATTTTGAAGTATAACACATAGGTGAATCTTGTTTTCCTTTTCTTTCTTGGTATAAATTGTCTATTTGATCCTGGATAAATTTGACCCTGATTTTTCAGTTGCCCAATAAATTGTCTTTGTTTATGAATTGCAAAGAAAATGGCAACTATTTTGGTAGAGGGATTTTCTTTACTAGAGATTCCCTAAGTCAACAAAATCAAAGGACTGGTCCAAAAATAAAATCCATTTGAAACTGTATTACATACTTAAATCATGAAGCATCCAAACAAGTCTGCATCTCTGGAGTGCCATCTGTTAAAAAGTACAGGACAGTCAAAACCTACATCAGATTTCTAAAAGATACATTGCATAAGAACAGTATAGGAAAGGAAAGGTATAGGTAGGTAATATCATCATCTTTTAGTGTACTGAAAGCTCAATGTAAATCAATAATATGACAAGGCAATGCTCAAACTCAATTCCATCTTATGTTATGCTAATATAAAGATAAGACGATGCTTGTAATAAGGAAGGTAAGAATGTCTTTTGTTCTATTCATATCCTACCTAGAATTTTATGTTCTGTTGAATAAAAGTTTTGGCAATCTAGATTACATTTAGAGGTGGAGGGGGCTGCTATCCTGAGGAAACTGGATACCATTCTAAACCATTACAGCCTTCATAGGTAATTATCCTGGAGAAGAGAAGATTTAAAGAGCCCTTTTAAGCTCCATTTTAGCTATTTTTGAGTATCTAAATGACTATTATGTAGAAGAGGCATTAAGTTTAGCATGTGTGACTTTAGAGGGAAGAACTAAAAGCAATGAGTACAAATTGCAAGGAGACAAAATTTAACATATAACATATAACAAATTAGCATATATAACAAAATAGCAATTGAGGCTATCACAAAATTAAAAGGTTTGCCTCTAGGTAGTGGTTTTCCCCATTTGTATGTCTTTAAGAAAAGGATAGATGACTTTTAAAATCTCAGAAGAATTAAAATGAGATCAATGGAGAGATACACAATGGATATAAGTAAAATTATAGCATATGGTTACGTTGTAGAAGAGATTATTTTTTAGACAGATAACCACTAACTCCCTTCTTTTTTAATTGAAAAAAAAGTAAAATAATGCAGTTTTGTGGCTTATCTATCAGTATGAGTAAGTATTTTTAGGTGAGAAAAAATCTTTCACAGAATTTCAGATGCTATATGGATACAAAGATGTAGCAATTTTATTCCTACAAAAAGCTTCTTTCTATAACCAGATGCATCTTTTGGCCACTGAAACTAAATATGACTCATACCATTACTCATAGGCACCATACACATGAAGTTCTAATTTTGTTTTATATTCTGAAATTTGGGGGTGATAGAAAAGATGATTTCTACTTGGCAGAATAAAAACCACAAGATTCCTTATTTTCTTGATTATGATTCAAATTATACTGTCAGAGATCAGAGGGTTTCACTGAGTACAGTATGAACATAATGCAATTAAAGGTGGTTCTATTGTTGGGTTTTTCTCTTATTGATAAAACATATTGAGCTGTTTATGAACTGATTCCATGGAAGTACACTAGTAATATGGAAAGGAACTGGGGCTATGTTTACTGGCACAGAGAACCTTTGAATGAGAAAATTCCTTATACAAATGCAGTTCAGCATCTTTCTTGAACTTTCAACCTTTAAGAATTGACTTGAACATGAAAAATAAAGTGACTTACTCATGGTTATATAATCAGAATCTCATGTCTATAATCAGAATCAACAAATTCCTGCTCAAAGGCCATTTACCCATTATACCTCAGCTGCCACTTATAGAAAAGTATTTATTAAGCATCAACTATATGTCAGATACTGTGCTAAATACTTTATAGATCTTATCATATATCTCATAAGATGAGTGATATCATGATCCCCGTTTTACAGTTGAATGCTTTAGGATTGAGGAAACTGAGGCTGACAAAAGTTTAAATGACTTGTTCAAGTAAATTTCTGAATCTGAATTTGAACTCAGATCTTTGTGACTTTAGGTCCAAAGTGCTATCCAGTGAACTATCTAGATGCCTGCAATACCTTAAGCAATTTTAATTTCACCAATCATTTTGTATTTGTGATCTCTTTTGATGCTCATAACAGCCCTGAAGTAAATCTATTAATGATTTGCTGTATTTCCTTGGACAAATATCATTGAATATCAGTTTCTGTATCTTTGAAAATGCATTATGCCTGAAACATAGTAGGCACTTAGATACTTATTGACTTTATTTGACTCAACTTGATTTCCCCTTTTCTTAGAGTAAGGCAGTATTACACATAAAGTTCTTAATGTTTGCTCTGAGTAAATAGGAAAGGAGAATGGGTCCCAGAAGCCAAAAGGAATATGATTCTCAAAGTACTAGAAAAGCAATGGTCCCTTTGTATATAGACATGAGACTTAGAGTTTAGAAGGGAACTATTATCATACACATAAAGAGATAACCATTTTATATTATGAGAATGAGAGGGGTTAAAAACTTTTGATGAGTAATCCAAGGCACTAATAGACCTTACAAACTAAGAAGATAGGAGAAGACTATATAGAAGGATTTGCATTTGACCTCTTTGCTAAGGGAAAACATAGCTAAGAGTTGTAAATGATGTATAGGCATGGATATGAGCAGCCAAATCTATTAATGTGGTAATATTCACATCAATAAATCCTTAATTCCACTTTACTAGTTAAGAATAGAAGAATGTGAGGAAAAGCAGATGGAGAACATTTTCCAGGGAGAGAGGGTAGACCAGTTTCATTGAAGCCAAGAGTAGATCAGAAGTGGACGAGACATCCAAGATTACTAGAAAGGAAAATTGTGAAGGACTGAATCTTTGCAGAATTTTGAGCAAAGGAAAGATATGGAGTATTCTACAGAGAAGTGACATTAACAAGGCAGTTGTATGAAGTATGGATTAGAGGTGAGAAGTGCTAGAAAAAAAGATTTATTAGGAGATTGGTGCAGTATTGAGATGGAATAGAATAATGGTACTTGGTAATGATGATGAGATATACTGTAGAAGTAGAATTGACAGGAATAAATAACTAATTAAATGTGAGTATTGAAGGAGAGAGAAAAGTTGAAGATGACATCAAAGTGTTAAATTTGAATGATGACATCACCAAATAGAATGAAGTCAGAAGGAGGAACTGACTTAGTAACAGTCTTCAATTAATGCATATCCTCTTATAATAGGGCCAGGATCCCAATTTCAAGCATGAACAAGCCTAAATGAATTAATAATATCTTTAATTCCAACAGAAACAGAAGTGGTATAAAAATGAAAAAGTTATTCACTCTAAAGATTAGCTTTAGCATGTTAAATTCTTTCAATTCATTGAAATCTAGATTACAAGTCCATTTGTCACAAAAATTGCTCTAATTATTAAATTTAGCAAAGGAGAGATTCTTGGTGAGGATACAGTATTATCCCTGATAAACTATGCTAAATGAGGGTAGGATTGTCATGTCAGAATAGTCAGCATCAGTGATAGTATTCATTTTAGAGCTATAGATTCTCTGATATGACCATTTTCTTTGCTCTTTTAATTCTGTGAAATTATAATACTAAGTAATAGAATATAGAACAATAGATAGTAAAAATAAGGAGAAATGAGTATAATTTCTGGAAAAGGAGAACAAGGATACTTATGTAGACATTTCAGAGTCTTATTGTGTATTTCCAGGGAGTGAAGCTTTTGGTCACATTGCTTGAAGCATTCCACTGGAGCCTAAAAAGAAGAAAAAAATTGACTTCATTGTTCAATATTGTACTCAATACTCTATTACCTTCAATCAGATCTTAGTGTCAATTGTGAATAAGAGTTTATGGAAACTCTCTGGAGACACTCCACAAGACTGCATGGGTGAAGGGGGAACGAGGGAAGGAAGCAAATATATGATAGAAAAAGAAATGAAGGCTATTTGTCATGGCCTAGTCAGCATGATTAACTATCTATTTCTGACTATTAAGTTTAACACAAATTGTGCTCTCAGGTGCTTTTATTGCCCCCCTTGACTAAAAAGGACTGTCTTTAATTACACAGCAAATGTTTTTCCTAGTTAAAGTAGTAGCCATGGAAAGAATGAACAGTATTATAATATGTTACCCATGACTACCTCCCAATTGTCATTTTTCAGAAAATCTGGTGTTTACTGAAATGCAATTACATTTTTTTTCTTATTTAACCTTAATGGCATTCCCAAAAGCTAAGTAATACTAGTACTAATACTACTAATAGCACTTTACATAGCACTTTATGGTTTGCAAAGCTTTTTACTTTTAATCTTTGTGAGATTATCACCATTTTATAAACAAAGAAATTGTGCAGACAGAAGTTGTGATTATCCCAGATTCACACAGTTAATGTGTGAGCCTAGATTTCTATTAGGTCTTCCTGACTCCAAACCCCATGCTTTACTTCCATGTATTGTTTTTGTTTTAGGTGAAGAAATTGAGGTAAAGAGTAATTAAAAATAATTTCTACCTTGGCTGCTTCTTTACTCTTTTACTTTAACTATCACCTTTATGTAGATTATTCTCAGATTTTACCCTAGAATTTCATTATTGCTTTCAAACTCTAGTATTATATTTTCAGCTACCTTTTGGACATTTTAATTGGCTGTCTCACTATTACCTCAACCTTGATAGCTCTAAAAAAGAATTTATCATCTTCTTCCATCAAACCTGTTCTCCTTGACTTTTTTTATCATTGTTAATGGCACATCATTATCATATCTGCCTAAAATTAACCCCTAGCCTTCCTCTCCATATCTAATCATTCACCAGATCCTTCAACTTTGATCTTTTGATCTTTTTTTTTTCCAAATCCATAATTTTCTTGTTTCTTTTGTTACCAGTACCTGGATTAGACCCATATCAACTTAAGTTTGCATAATTTTCTATTCTCCTCACCTTTAGTTTCTTTCCTATCTATTCAGGCTGGATATCTCTACCATATTAATTTTCCTATAATGCAACTTTTGTCCTGTTATTTTCCTATTAAAAACCTCCTATTGGCTTCACATTACCTCCAGAATAAAATACAAATTGTTTGGTCTGGAGTCAAGGCCACCTACACTTTAGGTCCAAACTTTTTCTCCTACAACTTTTCACATAATATTTCTACTCTAGCCAAACTTTGTTACTCAATATCCTAAGAAAATTCATTTCTGACTCTGAGACTTTGTTCTTGTTAGTCCTTTATCACAAATGATTCTTCTGCATGAAGCTTTTCTTGATGCCCTCAAATGCTGATGCCTTCCAAAATTACCTTATATTTAACAACACTATGTATTGGTTAATATTTGCTTTAGAATTATATCTATTTTATTCTATAAAATTATATGTAATAATAATTAATATTTATATGTGCACCTATTGTTTTTCACATTAGAATGTAAGCTCTTTGCAAGTTAGAATTGTTTCATTCTTTATACTTGTATTCCTAATGCTTGGTATATTGTAAAACATTTGCTGATAGATTAAAATGATTTCATTCCCCCTCTCTTGCTACCTATTCAGACCTTCATCTAAAAATATATCCATGCCCTTAGATCCTATCCACCTAGGTTTCAACTTTTACCATTAAGTCTTCTTTGACAAACTGAGATAAAAGTGATTTTTCTCTTTTTTTTGAATTTCTATACCACATTTTTCCTATTATCACAGATGATACAAAGTGAATGAAATAACTACCTTTTAAATTGAATAAAAGTGTTGGGATGTAAGCTAACCTTCAGTAGGTTTATTGAAAGCATCTTCAGTAGAAATCCTAAGGGAGAATACACTTATCCTTTTTTTCATGTGATTTTGATTTCCTTTGTTAGGGGATTTATATTTTGTTTTATGTAGCTTGTGGATTCTGATTATTTGGCATGGAAAAGTTTATTCAAAATAGTTTGCTTAGGTTTTTGTGAAACAATATTAAATCTAGATGATTGTTAGGTCAACAAACTGCAAAAATGGTCTTCCTTCTACTTACAGAGAATAGCTGGTTGGAGTAGTGGATAGAGTGTCAAGTCTGGAGTCAGGAAGGCCCTTTTATTTTTTGGTGAGTTCAAATCTGACCTCAGACATTTACTAGCTGTGTGACTCTTGGCCAGTCACTTAATCCTGTTTGCCTCAGTTTCCTCATGTATAAAATGAGCTGGGAAAGAAAATAACAAACCACTCCAGTATTTCTGTCAAGAAAACTTCATTTGGGATCATAAAGAATTGGATATGACTGAAAATGACTGAACAACCTTCAAATCTGGTATAGTTAATTAATTGAATTTTCCAAGATATTTTGAGATCTAAATTTGTACTATGTTTTTTTCTTCATTTGTATATGAAAGATAGCATGGTTCTTATAGATAATTCTAGTCACAGTCTAGTCACAAGTCTAGGTTACATCTTGTAAAGTTCAATAGAATTTTACAGTACCAATAGGTGCTGAGTTTTTAAAATTAAATTCTATTTTATTTTCATGTCTGCATCATCTTTTTTGCTGCTTCTCCCTCCTACCTTTGAGAAAGTCAGAAAGACAAAAATATTACAAATATGTAGAGTTAAGAAAAACAAATTCTTGTATTGGTAACATGCAAAATAATTACTCAATATGAATGCTGAATCCATCACCTCTCTATTTGGAAATGGGTAACATGTTGCATCAAGAGTCCTTTAGAATAGTGATTAATCATTATGTTGATCAGAGTTCCTAAGCCTAAGTTTTTCAAAATTGTGAAATAGTACTGCATATATTGTTCTTCTGGTTCTGCTCCCTTTACTTTGTATCAGTTCATAAAGTCCTCCCAGGTTTCTCTGAAACCATAGATTATACTACAAAAGTATTCTATCAAATTCATGTACTGTAATTTGTTAGTCATATGCCAATTGATGGGAACCTCTTTAATTTCTAACTTTTTTGTTACTCCAAAGAGAGCTTAGATAAATACTTTTGCACATTTTGGTCTTTTTACTTTTTGATCCCTTTGGGGTATATATATATATATATATATATATATATATATATATATATATACACACACACACACACACACACACACACACACACACACACATATATGTATACACACACATATATATATCTAGTAATGGTATTTCATATGTGCAATTTAATTACTTTTTTGGGATGGTTTCTAATTGCTTTCTAAAATTGCTAAACCAGTTTATAGCTCCAGTAACAATAAATTAGCATAGTAGGTGCTAAACTTCAATAGCAGGGTGATGTACTTCAATCCTGTGCCATATTCTCACTAGCCACTTTGTCACCCACACCATAAACTATCTCTTGGAAAATTATGTGTCACCTTCAGGAATTTTCATCCCTAGGTCAAGCTGTGAATACCTTAATTTCCCACTATAAACAGACCAAATTGCAATCATGCTTCTCTTTAATACCTGACCATTTTCTTGCTTTTTGCTGTTTTTTCTTCATTTACTATCCTTATTACTTTCCAAAATCATATAGTCCTTTTTGGTCACTATTCCTTTGTATAAGTGATCTATGTCTTTTAAAATGGAAATTTTGTGAAAAAAGGGGAGTATATTTGCTTATGTATTTATATCTTTATCACATAGTAGGTACTTGATAAATTTATTTTCATTTATTTACTCATTCATATATTTTATGGTTTCTGCCATTTCTTTAAATTATATATTTATTATTATGTCCTAAATCTTGATAACTTTTTTTGTAATTTCTGGTGGCAATATCTTAATTCTGAAATGTCATCATAAATCCTTTCATTTCAATGAACAAAACCTTATGACAGCCATTTAATTGAGGCTTCTTTGTTAATTTATTGTTTCAGTCCACTGAACTCTAGTGGATTTACTGGATCCAAGAAGGACTATAGTTCCATTCTGAATCTTACCTGCCTCATAGACTCTCTCTGAAGGTAAACATCTTTCAGTTATACTTAGCAAATGCATTAAGGTGTATCTGTTAAAAGCTTTTACTATTATCCAGTAAAATGCTGATAGTCTGCTCTAAAAGTATTTTTGTAGATTCTTTTGGCCTTATTTATTGTGTGTTTTAAGAATGTCTCTCATTCTCTTTCTTCTTTCTTGAAGAAATGTTAAATCTTTCTATAACTGCCTTAGAATTATGGGTCCTATATTTTGTTAATATTGTATCTTAAGGTGCTTTCCAAATATGTTTTGGAACAGGTTAAAGTTTAGAAAAGTGTGCTTTATTTATTCCTATCACAGGAATTTAGTTAGTTTAAAATATCTATCTAATTAAGTTTTGATTTCCAGATGTCAGTAAGTTTTTTCATGTAATTAGCCACTCATTTTGCCTGGAGGACACCAAGGCATTTATTTGTACACATTATTTTCATTTTTTTACTCAATGTGAATTCTAGATTTAAGTTAGAAGGATCTAAACTATCTTTTATTGGGCGTACATAGAGAATTTTACACTTATCAAATTTGAGTTACATTTTGATGTTATTAGAGAAGAAGTCTGTGAAGTTAAGGATGTATTTTTTTGGTGGAGCCCATATAATTTGCTATCATTTATATATAATCTGACTGTTAAATGATCTGATTTGATTTCCTTCATTAATTTGGAAGCTATACTTAGTTTTATTTAGAAGAGATAGTACTAACCAAGCTAGGCATTTTAAAACATTTAAACATTTTACCTGAAAAATTCCAGATTTCATATCAATTGATCTTTATATTATGTGTATTGTGGGATGTTTTAAATAGAGAGCAGTGTCCACACGAATGTGAATTATTCTAGCTCTCTCTATTCTTGGTTCTAATTTATACATTTGTAACACATAAATAAGCAAGCCATGAGTATGGAAATGAGTCAAAGGTATTATGATAATCAACAAAAATTATTTTTGTTATTATTCTTGTCTTTATTATTCTTCATTCATCTTATCTTTTTATGGTATTCATGGGAATTTTTTTTTTACTCTTGTAATTCTTTCACATTTAATCTTTGTTTTTTTGCAGGTAGATAAAATGTTTTCTTTGTATATGAATAAAAAGTTGGAATATATGCTCATTTTTGCAGGTTCACTATATATATATATATATATATACATACATATATATATATAATATTGATGAATAAGAAGTCTCAACACTAATACAGCTATAGAAAAATTAAAGATTCAGATTTTTGAGATGACCAAAGAAGTATATGAAATGACAGGAATATCATGTACCTTTCCTTTTTCCCATATGGTTTTAATTTTTTCTGCTAGGTTTTGAAAGTTTTTCATTTTACATAGTTTGGAGATTATGGTTGTTTTTATGGTGATATCTATTAAAATAGTCTTCATTCCTTATGGATAATTTTGTCTCAGAATTGAGAGTTGGAAGGGACCTTCACCTCTAATTCAGCAAGAGTAATCTCAGGATGACATACCTAATAAAGGCTTATTGAATCTTTACTGGAAGATTGTTAAGGAAGGAGAACATCTCACCCAGAATTAAGGTGATTCAGTGCATAGCATTGTTCTTGCTGTGTGATTGACTCACTACTGCTTCTGGTTATATATTTCTATTCACAAACCAATTCAGCCTCTCTCTGATTCCATTTTTCATTTAAAAAATGAGGAAGTTGGGCCTTTAAGATCCCTTCCTACCATAGATGTTATATATATAAAACACATCTTCTATTTTTCATCTTTTAAAATTTGTCTTTAAGCTCCCAGTTGTCCCTTTCTCCCGTTCTTGCCTAAAATGCTTAAACCACCACAAGAGGGCAGAGACAGACAAAAATTCAGAATCTGATTAGCTATTGAGCTTATTCTACAGCGGTCTCATTGTAAGTATTTTTGTGTGTGGGTTTTTCTCTGTTCTCATCTTCTGTTCAGTTTCAAATCCATAAGTAGTTACCCTTTTCACATGGTACATGTCCTTTAAAAAATGAACAAACATGCAGTCATCCAAATTATAGAATGGAGTAAATCATTACCACCCCCCCCCTTTTTTTTTTTTTTTTTTTTTTTTTTGACAAATCAAGTAATTTCCAAAGTTTTAGGAATGTTATTCCCACCCTGAGCACCATGGGAAATTGCTCTTTAGCACTTCTATGTTTTCTTTTTGTTCTTTTGCCTCGGATTCTACTCCATCTGGGGTGCTGGGGAGGGGAATCTTCATATAATGTTGAAACAATCATTTGGTGATGTTTTGGCACTTCTGGTACAGTGATAGATAAACTTTTTACTTAAATTTTGAGTTTTAAAGCTGCTGGTGCTTTATCTTTACATTTTATTTGAGATTGTAGGAGAAACACGACAGATAGAAACTTAACGATATAGGCATTTTGTCTTGTAATTTTCTCTTCTTCAGTATGATATAAAAATAAGCAACCATATGCACTTCATGTAGGGAAGTGGTGGCAATTCTTACAAATATTCTGAGCTGTGTTTAAGTCTTAAATAATTTTATTGATGCTTTTTGTTTATAGCTCAGTAATTTTTAGATATTCTTTTTCTCAACACATTGAATTCTCAACCTTATAAAATCTGGGGCATTTTTATGCAAACTCTCACTTTTACAGATCCTATGGAGAGCCTGTGATAGACTTCCCTGCTTCATAGATTTAGCCTTTAGGACTTCAACTTAAGGGGTTGAGGGTATCTTTCTAATGCTTTCAGCTCCAGCCTTTATTTTTTCACATTCTCTTATTATTAGTGCTGCAATACTGTTTAGCCAATTAACACTAACTTATACAAAGGGATATGTACTGAGAAGCTATAAAAAGACATAAAAAAAGAATTAAAAGTGTTTTCCTCTAGCACCAAGAGGTATACTTTCTCCTGTATCCCATTGGTCCTTGGGAAGGGTGGGTTCAAATTTAATATAGTTTCTAAAAAGTAATTTTCTCCACCAAGTTAACTGTTGAATGTTGAATAGCCAATGGATAAGTAAGTTTCTTGTAGAACTTGGCTTCTTGGCAATGGAACCAAACAACTGTTGGACTGATTTCCAATCACTCTCCAGGACTATGTTGGTATATTGTAAATACTGTACATTGGGGTTTTCTTGGCAAACATAGTGTCATTTCCTTCTTTGGTAGGTTAAGGCAAATAGAAGTTAAATGACCCAGAGTCACACAGCTAATAAGAGACTAAGGTCAGATTTGAACCTAGGTTTCTCTAGCTAGAGAACCTCAGTTTCATGAAAGGGATATGGGAAAATAAAGGAATAAGATGGAAAATATATATAAAGTAAGAAAAAGATGGCACTAAAATTTTATTTTAAAAATAATAGCTCACACCCAGAAAAGGAACACTGGAAAATGAATGTAAACTGCATTTTTGTTTTTCTTCCCAGTTTATTTTTACCTTCTGAATCCAATTCTTCCTATGCAACAAAAAAATTTGGTTCTGCACACATATATTGTATCTAGGATATACTATAACATATTTAACATGTATGGGAATGGGGGTGCCATCTAGGGGAGGGGGTGGAGGGAAGGAGGGGAAAATTCGGAACAGAAGGGAGTACAAGGGATAATGTTGTAAAAAATTACCCATGCATATGTACTGTCAAAAAATGTTATAATTATAAAATTAATTTAAAAAAATAAATTTAAAAAATAATAATAGCTCTTGCAAACTTATAATCCTATTCTCCTCAGAGACATATAGAAGTATAACTGGAATGATTTTTGAGATTTTTCCAGGCTTGTCTGTTACTGACATTATAATGTTTGGATTCAGGTTGAGAGAGTTGCACTTTTCATGGCTACCCTTTAGCTCCTTTGATGATGGTAGGTGGCAATAATTCAAATGTTCTGCTTCAAACTTCAAGGACCTAAGAATGACACTGACAGGATATACTGGATATCCGGGCCTACAGGGACTGGAATGAACTTTCACATGGAATTAAATCAAGTTCTATTCCCAAATGTCACTATGGAAGGGATAAGAACAATTGGAAAAGACACCATATGTAGAGCATGTGCCTAATATTTGAAGTCCATGTAGTTTCTGTATTACATTTGGAGCATGAGGCTTTATGTGAGTTTTTAAGCATTTAAAAATCATTTAAAAAACTTTTTTTTTTTTTTTTTGGCCTTAAGTTTTAGTCTCTGGAGCTACAGAAATATCTGGGATTCTATCAGGACAACTCTAAACCTTGGAACTAGCATGTAGATTTAGATTCTTTTTTTGTTGTTGTTAGGTAGGAGAAAAATCTTTATATAATCTTGGAATCTTTCTCTCCCTCACAGGTTTCTATCATATGGTTTTTGTTAATTTGGTTATTGATATAATCAATTATGCTTATAGTTTTCCTAATATTGAACCAGCCCTCCATTCCTGGTATAAATCCTACTTGGTCATGATGTATTATCCTGGGGATGATTTTCTGTAATCTCTTTGCTAATATTTTATTTAAGATTTTTGCATCAATATTCATTAGGGAGATTGGTCTATAATTTTCTTTCTCTGTTTTCAACCTACCTGGTTTAGGTATCAGTACCATTTCTATGTTATAAAATAAATTTGGTAGGACTCTTTCAATCCCTATTTTTTCAAATAGTTTATATAGCATTGGAATTGATTGTTCTTTAAATGTTTGGTAGAATTCACATGTAAATCCATCTGGTCCTGGGGATTTTTTCTTAGGGAGTTGATTAATAGTTTGTTCTATTTCTTTTTCTAAAATGGGACTTTAACCAATTTACTTCCTCCTCTGTTAATCTGGGCAAGCTATATTTTTGAAGGTATTCCTCTATTTCATTTACGTTATCTAATTTATTGGCATAAAGTTGGGCAAAGTAACTCCTAATTATTGCTCTAATTTCTTCTTCATTAGTGGCAAGTTCTCCCTTTTCATTTTTAAGACTAACAATTTGATTTTCCTCTTTCCTTTTTTAAATCAGATTTACTAAGGGTTTATTTATTTTGTTTATTTTTTCATAAAACCAACTCAGTTTTATTTATTAATTCAATAGTTTTTTTACTTTCAATTTTATTAATCTCTCCTTTTATTTTTAGAATTTCAAGTTTAGTGTTTGACTGGGTGTTTTTAATTTGCTCCTTTTCTAGCATTTTTAGTTGCAAGCCCAATTCATTGACCTTCTATTTTTCTATTTTATGCAAGTAGGCCTCTAGAGATACACAATTTCCCCTTATTACTGCTTTGGCTGCATTCCACACATTTTGGTATGACGTCTCATTATTGTCATTTTCTTGGGTGAAGTTATTATGTCTACGATATGCTGTTTCATCCAATCATTCTTTAGGATGAGATTGTTTAGTTTCCAATTATTTTTTGGTCTATTTTCCCCTGGCTTTTTATTGAATGTAATTTTCATCGTGGTCTGAAAAGGATGCATTTAGTATTTCTGCCTTTCTGCATTTGAATTTGAGATTTTTATGTCCTAATATATGGTCAACTTTTGTATAGGTTCCATGAACTGCTGATAAGACAGTGTACTCCTTTCTGTCTCCATTTAGTTTTCTCCAAAGATCTATCATATCTAACTTTTCTAGTATTCTATTTATCTCTTTGGCTTATTTCTTATTTATTTTGTGATTTGATTTATCTAATCCTGAGAGTGCAAGGTTGAAATAGTTTTGCTGTCTATTTATTTTTGCAGATTATCTATGCTACCCTTTAGCAAGATATAGTGCTCTTCCTTATATCTTTTAATTAGATCAATTTTTGCTTTTGCTTGATATAAGGATAAGGCTGCTTTTTTGATTTCACCTGAAGCATAGTAGATTCTGCTCCAGCCTTTTACCTTTACTCTGTATGTATCGCCCTGCTTCAAGTGTGTTCCCTGTAAACAACATATTGTAGGATTCTGGCTTTTAATCCAATCTTCTATCCGCTTCTGCTTTATAGGGAAGTTTATCCTATTCACATTTATGGTTAAAATGACTAATTCTGTATTACTTGCCATCTTGTTAACCCCTGCTTATGCTTTTCTCCTTTCCTTCCCTCTTACCCCCCTCCCCAGTATTAAGCTTGTGAGCACCACTTGCTTCTCACAGACCTCCCTTTTTAGGATCCTCTCCCTCACCTTAGAGTTCCTCTCCTATCTTACCCCTTTTCCAAATCACAATTTCTGTATTCCCTTCCACTTAGCTTACTCCTTCCCTTTTCACTTTTGCCCTCCCACTTTTCAATGAGGTGAGAGAAGTTTCTCTGTAAATGGAATATGTCTAATATTTTTCTCTTTAAGCCAATTCTGATGAGAATAAGGAACACGCTATGTTCATCACCCTCCCTTCTTTTCCTCAGACATAATATATTTCTTTTGCCTCTTCATGAGATGTAGTACTCCCACTTTACCCTTTTTCTGGTACAATTTCCTTTTCACCTCTAGTTTCTTTTATATATTATAACTGTAAAATCAAATTATACATGTGTTCTTTATGTATATTTATAACAGAAATATAGTTCCCAAGATGTCTTTTTGCCTTTTTGGGTTTTTATTGAGTTCTATATTTGGAGATCAAACTTTTTGTTTAGTTTTGGTTTTTTCATCAGAAATAGATGAAATTCACCTATTTCATTGAATGTCCATCTTCTTCTCTGGAAAAAAAAATACTCATTTGGCTGGGTAAGTTATTCTTGGATGCATTCCAAGATCCTTTGCCTTTTGGAATATCATATTCCAGGCCCTTCGATCTTTTAATGTGGATGCTACTAGATCCAGAGTAATTCTTATTGTGACTCCTCTATATTTGAATTTTTTTTCAAAATGCTTGTAGTATTTTTTCCTTGGACTGATTTACCATTTAATTTAATTTGATTTAATTTAATTTAATTTAATTGATTTAATTTAGCCACAATATTTCTTAGAGTTTGATTTTGGGGTCTCTTTCAGTAGGTGATTAATGAATTCTTTCAATGTCTGTGTTACCCTCTGTTTTTATAACATCTGGGCAATTCTCTTTGATAATTTCCTAGAAAATAGTGTCTAGGCTTTTTTTTTTCATCATAATTTTCAAAAAGTCCAATAATTATCAGATTATCTCTCCTAGATCCTAGATCCTTTTTCCAGGTTTGTTGTTTTCCCAAGAAGGTATTTGACATTTTTTCCATTGTTTCATTTTTTTGGTTTTGCTTGACTGATTCTTGGTGTCTCCTCGAGTCATTCATTTCCATTTGTTAAATTATAATTTTTAATGAATAATTTTCTTCATTTACTTTTTATAGTTGTCCAATTGAGTTTTTAAGTGAGTTGTTTTGTTCTATGGAATTTTTTTCCATTTCACCAATTTTATTTTTTAGAAAGCTATTTTCTTTTTCCAATTCACTAATTCTGTTTTTCAGGGATTTGATTTCTTTATCCAGTCTATCTTTAAATGAGTGGAATGACTTATCCAGACTCTCTTCCCAAGTCTCCTCAGGGTTTAAAGTCTGCTCTGCTGAGATCACATCCCACCCCCTTCCAGTCTGCTCAGTGTGAGCTGTCTTCCATACTCTTGATGCCTGCCTGCAATTTGTGCCTGATCTAACTGTCTTCCAACAATGAGATGAACCAAATCAGTTCCACTAGAGCAATAATGAACTGAACCAGCTACACCCAGTGAAAGAACTCTGGGAGATGACTATGAACTACTATATAGAATTCTCAATCCTTCTATTTTTGTCTGCCTGCGTTTTTGATTTCCTTCACAGGCTAATTGTACACTATTTCAAAGTCTGATTCTTTTTGTACAGCAAAACAACTGTTTGGACATGTGTGTGTGTATATATATATATATATATATATATATATATATATATATATATATATATAGTATTTAATTTATACTTTAACATATTCAACATGTATTAGTCAATCTGCCATCGGGGGGGGAAGGAGGAGGAAAATTGGAACAAAAGGTTTGGCAATTGTCAATGCTGTAAAATTACCCATGCATATATGTGATAAATAAAAACTATAATTAAAAAAAAAGAAGTGTGTTGTTCTGAATTTTTTTGGGACAAGGCAAAATGGTAGAAAAGTTTTGAGTGTCAGCCATGAACTAGACTTGGATTCCAGTATGCCTTTTATACCAGACAATTCAACTTTGGACAAGTCACTAGATCTCTTATTATCTAAGCAACTCTCAAAAGACTAAGTTGCAGAGAAGGTGCTGATTAGTTATGAATGAATAGAGAAAATTTCTTAGTAGTTATTGATACCAATAAAACTATAAATCCATCCCTATCCCTGTCTGAATATAACATTTTAGAACGTAGTCTATAGATATATTGTATACTGAGCCAGGTGATAAGAAAAGTGAGGGGATTAGAAACTCTATCATATGAGGGTCGTTAATAGAAATTAGGAATTTTTTCTGAAGAAGAGAAGATTTAGGGAAGGGGCAGGAATATTAGTTCTTTTTGACATATGCCTCCTCAAAATTGCCTTTCATGTGTTTACATATATTTGTAAGAAGATTATGGGTGAGAGGTAGTTTATTGCTCATAGATATGGAAGCATGTAGCTCCCCCACCCTTTAATCCCATAGGTAAGCATGACTGGTGGCTCAGGCATGTATTTCCTGGTTGAGAACCCAGAATTCTGGGTCTTTGTTCCTATAGCTGATTATGGTTGCTGGACAGTTTTTATAGGGACAGAGTGGGAGGAGATACTTAGAAGTTAATCAGTAGGTGGTACTCATTGCAATTCCCTTTGGAAATCATAAGGACATTGTGATTAGGAAAGTTTTCTAATATTGCACAGATGGGTTAGGTAAATTTGACAAACTATGACAAGGGAACCTTGTATTCTTTGCCTAAATGAAGCTGATTGAACCAGTTATTTGGGTAGATAGGATTCTTTGTACATAGACAAATAGTGAGAAAAAATGGAATTCTTTCAGATAGGATCTAGCTGGAGGTCAGTCCTCACAATAACTATATACTATAATGTACTTCTTTGTATCTATGAGTTATATGTAGGCTTCTTAGGGACATGAACTCTTTTCTTGTCTTTGTACCCCTAGTTTCAAGCACAGTACTTAGTAACAATGGGCACTTAATAGGTAGCTGTTTGAGTGATTTAAATATTAGAGAAAGTTGTCTATGTCAAAATAACATTAGTTTTGTTCTAGTTGTTATTTTCCTTTCTTTCTCTCACTAGGACAGAGTCATAACTACTAGGGGAAAAAACTATTTAGTTTCAGATTTTTGTTAAACATTAGAAAAATCTTCTTTACACTTTATAATTACAAAAATGAAATGTTCTTATCTTCAGTCTCAAGCAGAGGGCCTGCCATGTATTAGGTATAATAAATGCTTGTCACTGATTGATGAAATGCCAGTACTAACTTGGGTGATAGAAAGATTTTATGGAGTTGGTAACATTTGAGTTGAGCTTTAAACAATGAATGAGTTCCTACTTCTGTTTTTATTGAAAATAAGTCTAGAAAGATAGGATGGATGCTAGACCATGAAAGTAAGGAAGGAAACAAACATCTATTAAATATTTATTATGTTTCAGGTACTATATATATAGCACTTTACAAATATTTTTTTATTTGATCCTCATAACTCTGAGAGATATATGCTATTTCCATTAGACAGTTGAGGAAATGAAAGGAGGTAAATGTTAAATGACTTGTTCAGAGTTACACAGCTAGTAAATGTGTGAGGTCACATTTGAACTCAGGTCTTCCTGACTCCAAGAACAGGATTCTATTCATTGAACTAGACTAGAGGAATTTAATTTTATTCTTCAGTTTTAAGTCTTAGTTCCAAGGAGACTTCTTTTTTTTCTTTTTCTTTTTTTTTTTTTTGGCCTTTAAAAAAATAAATTGGAAAAACTATAAATTGGGTACTTGTTATTTATATGACCACAAATATGAAAAATTAATGAGACAGAAAGAAATAAGGTTATTTAATGGAAAATTGTAGGAAAGATTTGAAAGATACAATGTAGACATTACGAAACAACAACAAAAAAGTAATATATATAAAACAGATAAGGATTGTATATGTGATTTCACTGAAATAAGAAACTCCCAGAGGAAAATTCCATATCAAGAGAGATCATCTCCTTCTTTAAAGTGTAATATCTTGGAAAGCTGCATAGGACACTAAGAGATGATATGACTTGCCCAGGATGAAATTGTATGTATCAAGGCAGCACTTGAATCCAGGATTTTCTGACTCTTGAGTTTGACTCTACCAATTATACTACACTGAGTTTTATGTGTATGTGATATAAACTAAGATCTGAGGGATAAGAAAAGTAATTAAGGAAAAATTTTCTTTTCAAATTTACAAAAGTGAATATGGAGAGCAGGTAGTGCGATATAGAGGGAAATATAAGGTAGAGGTGGCCTAAAATAACCACATGGTTAACCTGTGTATATATATATCATATAGTTGACAGTAGAAAAAAATGTGAGCTTGAAATTTTAACATATAGTAGTTTATGTTTATATAGTATTTTTTGGATTTAAAAACAACTGTTTTCATTGACAATTAATAGCACCATGAACTAGGGAATCTGAGTATTATTACCTTAGAAGTAGCTGGTAATACAGTGGATAAGTATTGTACTTGGAGTCAGCAAGGCCTGGGTTAGAATTTGATCTTGGATAATTACTGGCTTTGTGATTCTGGCAAGTCACTTAACTGTTTATTATATTATATTATTATTATGTATTATACATATTATTAACTGCATTTTTATAACAAAGAAAATGGAAGTAATGAGTAGCACAGCCAATAGATGTTAAAGTTGAGATTCAAGCCTAGACATTCTGATTCTGACTCTGATTCTGTCTGCCAGGAAATAAGGGAAACTTCATGGGCTTCACTGAGAATCATAGCATCTTTGGATTGGGAGATGGCAGGGTACATCCCTGGGAAAGTTAATAGGGCTGATTGAACTTTAAAGGCAGAACCAATATTAGGTCCAATGAATGCAGATAATTGTTTCTTAGGACTTTGACTGTTACAGAAAGGAAAACTATAGAATAGTAGCTTGAGGAGATGAAAAAGGTCCATTCAAAGGGTTTTTAAATGTTTCTCAAGAATTTTGGAGACTTATTTGTAGGCAGAAGGGAAGGAACCATAAAGCAATGAAAGAATGAAGATTTGTGAGTGGAGATTATAGAGGGAGCAATGGGTACTTGTAGAATTTGTCTTTAGTGAGAAGAAAAGGTCCCTGATAAGCAGAGAATGGAAGAAAGTGGAAAGAATTGGGAAATGTTATCAATGTATTTATGGGAAGAGGAAGTAGTTCACCAGGCATTATCTCTATTTTATCTGTAAAATATGAAATGAAGTCCTCAGCTGATAAGGGAAGTGTGAGAACTTTGAGATAATAGGGAAAGCTAAGAACAGGCTCTGTGGAGAAAGGGATGGAGAATTGTTGACACAGAGGAAAAAGATATATCAATCAATCCATTAACAAGTATTTATCTATGCTTTAGCTTGGCCCATAATACAAACTAGTCAGTTGAAACCATTTCAGAATTTCAGTGTCCTATCAAAGGGGTTAAAACCATTTTTATATTTGAAAAGTGCTTAGTGACTATAATAAGCAATGTTACTTGAATTAAGAGAAAGAAGCTTCTTCTGGGTTGAAGTAGTCCCATTATGATACACATTTGTATTATCATTCTGTGTCTTCTAGAATTAGAAGGAGAGATACCTGTGTGGTTCTGATCACAACTGACATGAACTTTGCTCTTTATGTTCTGAATCAACATATCCTAAACAGTTATTCACAGTGCAAAATGAATATTTTACTGATCTTTGCCTTTTATGTAGAAATCAGAAACTCAGTATAACTCAAACTGTGAATTTGAGATAAAGAAGAAAAAAACAAGTAAAAGAGAGGGGTGGGGAAAGAAAGACAGAGAATAAGGAAAAAGTTTCCTCTGAGATTTTAATGATGGTTGACTTACATGGCACATAGAGGAGTGGGTGTGCCATGATAAAAGGGGTACTTTTTCATTAAACTTATTTTGACATTTCACTATCTTCTCAGATTTTGTGGAGCTACATCTTTCAACTCAACATAAGGGGAAAGAAATACTAAAAATTAGGCCTATCCAAAAATAGAATAAAGTGTGAGTTGTGTGTTGAATTCATAGGGATTTGGAAATGCATGGATTTCTGAAGCTATTTTATAAAGGGAGTACTAAAAGGTTAAACTACAAGGGGAGAAATAGTTTCAGAAATTTCTCTCTTGCAAGGATTGCATACTGTATTTACTATTGACTTTCAATAACACCAAATAAATTGAATTGTTTTCTGTGAAATGAGGATTAAAGAAAATAATGTATAAGGTGCATTTTAAATCTTAAAGTGCCCCCTATGTGCTATCATCATCATTATCATCATTATCATCCTTACTGTTGTGACCATCATTCTCACCCTCATCATCAATTTTTCTCAGCTATATTAGGAGGAAAGATAGACATTGGTCAGGGATGTATTTGACAGTTTTCATAACTTGTTTAATAATAATAACATGTTGGTTTATTGCTGTTTATTATTATTTATATATTTATTTATATTTATAATTTATTATTATTTACACTAAGTACTTTGCAACTATCACCTTCTCATGATGATTTTGGAAAGTAGGTGATATTATTATTCTCATTTTACATATGAAGAAGCTAAGGCAAATAGTCTTGTATGGGGTCACATAACAGTAAGTATCTGAGAATTTAAACTCAGGTCTTGCTAATTCCAGGCCCAGCACTTTATCCATAGCTCCACTTAGATCCATCTAGATGATTATAGTTTCATTAGATATTTTTTAGTTCCCTCTCTTCTTTAATGTTCATGGACTCTGGGTCTTAGTGACAAGAAAACAGGAAGATAGCTTCTAACTCCCCCTACTACACATAAATATTTCTTTGAGAGATTGATAAAAGCTTTCATCTTTTTGGACTTATAAAGAACTTCAAGGAAGATTGGAAAGTTTTTTTCTCCCTTTCTGAATACTGGCTGGTATACTTGTTGGAAGATTGTATTTGGGAAAGGGATTTTTCTCTTTCATATTTCCGAGTTTGGGGGATTTAGACCATTGACCAGCATAACATGTATTTGGAGCTAGAAAACATAGGTTAAAATAATGATCTTAATACGTACTGAAAACAAAATTTGAAGCAAGGCCTTGAATCTTTTCGACCTTCCTTCTCTCCATCTATAAAACTTTGAGGTTAGAATAGATGAGCTCTAAGATTCTTTCCAGCTTCCTAAAGAGCAGGCTTGGTTGAACTACCTTCCTGTTCAATGAGCCTGTATAGCTTCTGATTTTTTTAGTATCCTATGTCAAATCCTCTGTTTGGCTTTCCATAGACTGGCCTTTTCTGATCTTTCCAGGGTTAGGTACTACTTTCCTCCAATTATTTTGTCAACTGATGACACTGACCTCCTGTTATTTTTGAATAGGAGACTCCATCTCTGGCTCAGAACATTTCACTGGCTATCTTCCATGTTTAGAATGCTTTCCTTTCTTATCCTGCCTCCTAGATTTCCTTCAAGTCTCAGCTAATGTATTACCTTCTAAAACAAAGCCTTTCCCTGTCCTTCTTAATCTTTTCCTCTAAGTACCACCTGTTTATTTGGTTTGTGCATAATTGTTCATTATTTATAACTTTTATTATATTGTGAGCTCCTTGGAAGCAAGATTTGCTGTTTCTGTTCATTTCTCTTTTCCTTATATATCCAGCATAGTATCTGCCACATAGTAGGAGCTTAGTAAATGCTAGTTGATTGATTGATTCCAGCTCTAAAGGTATATTGCTTTGTTTTATTGGCAAGTAACTGAATCTGTTTCCTGGGGGACTAAAGTAATGAATGTGAATAAGGGAAGCCAGTTCCATAAGAACAAACTGGGCTGATAGCATCATGACCAATTTACCAGCACAGCAATTAGTGACCTTGCTATTTCTATCAGAGGTTTTATTTGCTGTCAGCCTCCTTGGCTATAATTCCATGCTTGGCTTCATTCACATTATTTCTCTCTACTAATGTTTTCTGACCTGGTTTCTTTTCCCTTGTTGTCATTCGGCTTACATGATGAGGCATTCAAATCATGAATGTCAGTCAGAAGGCATTTCCTTGTCATTGTCACGTTGAGAACAACCTGGCAAGGGTGGAAAGCATGTTTTCTCTTTATGTTTTGGATGGGCAAGGGCTTAGGCTTACCATCAGTGCAGATGAATTCAGTATCTTTGGGTAAATCATCACTATTGGGCACTAATCTCTCCCTTTAGAAAAACCTTTCTTTCTTTTATTGGAGAGGAGAATGACAGCAACTGTCCAAACAGTCTTTACAGTGAGCCGCAGAAGAATTGTTCTCCATCACCTTGAGACTTTAGGATTATGCCTAGGGGATATTAGGGATTTCTATCTGTTTATATGAGTTTCTTTTCTTATATAAAAGCAGGAGAGATGAATGATTGCCAAGGCATTTGAGTCAAGCTGGACTTCCATCTGGCTATTTGGGACTTTTAAACTTATTTTTTCAGCTCACTAGTGGGTCTCATAAAATGATTCTGGGACAATTTGGTGAGTAGAAATCACTTTAGTAAACACTTTAATCCTTTTCACACTCTAATTGTTGATTGTTGTTTTTACCACTGTACAGAGAGGTGACAAGATCTATTTTTTCATAACTAATTTTTTTCATTAATAATATGTTGCCAACTACTCACTTACATGATGTACCTTTTTATTGCCTTTTGGGTAAGCCTCAATTTTTTTTTTTTTTAGAAACTGTGATGTTCTATGAGTCACAATGATTCAACTATAATACTGGTAGAAAATGGCTATTAAAAAGATGGGTCTGTGTTTTTGGGAAAAGCTTTTTTAAAAAAGTCCTATTTCCCAGGTTAATCTTCACATTTTAATCCATCCTGCATTAGCTCAATAGAGAAATAACATAATGTATACAACTTATTGATAATGTTATATGACTACAAAAGTGGCCCAAAAGATGGGTATGTCATATTGCAAGACAAGGAGATAAACTGGCTTCATTCCCCCAAGGAAGGCAACAATTTTGGCAGGAAGAATGACATAGTTGCTAGGCCATTGGGTGGAATCAGGAAGATCTGAGTTCATCTTCTGCCTCAGATATTTATTAGTGATGTAACCTCTCTATTGTTTCAGTTTCCTAATCTGTAGAATGAGGGAGCTAGACTTGATGTTCTCTGAGGTCCCTCTTAGTTCTAGATCTAACATATAGTCAATCCTATGTTGTGTTTAATAAATGTTTTTTGAGGGACTAACTCACAAAATGAAAATTCCTTTGAAGAGATGTAGTCCAAGAACATATAACTCTTTTGGTCCTATTTACTTTCTATTATGAATTCTCACATATCTTTATAGTTTTCACATTTAATATTCTAAATTATATTATTTATTTACATTACAATTATAGATATAACACAATTATTTCATCCATTCCTAAGTTGGGAGCATTTAGATTTGTTCTAGATTTAAAAATAAAACCTAAAGAATGCTGTTAAGAATAGCTTTAAATGAATAGTACTTTTTCTTCACCTTTATAAATCTTGAACCAGTTTTTGCAAAATATGTTTATAGTCTGGGAAAAGTTCAATTCACAGCAAACTTCCATTTTTTTTATGTGCTTGAAAATCAGTAGTAAAGTAAAGTCTTACTAAATTGTGTGCAACTTGGCAGTGAAGGGGCACAGTGGATAGAGTGCTAGGCCTGGAGTTAGGAAAACCTGAGTTCAAATACAGTCTCAAAACACTTCTTAGCTATATGTGTTCTTGGGCAAGGTACTTAACTTCTATTTGCTTCAGTTTCTTTAACTGTAAAATGGGGATTATATTAGCATCTGTGAGGATCAAATGAGATAATATTTATAAAATGCCTTCCTATGTAGGTTACAATCTATCAGAGAGCTGCAAAACATACACAGATATGCAATAATATACAATAATTGTGCTTAATAGAACATAATAAGGACATGATAGGTGCAAAATACCAAGTGAAGATAAAGGAATATCAATTAATTTCCAGCTTTCAGATCATAAGGTTACATGTTGCCTTCCTTTAATAGTAAGTGAACCACTTGAAAGTAGAAAGTATTTCATTCTTCATCCAAGCATAGCCATCTAGCATACATTAAGTGTTTAATAAATGCTTATTGATTGATTGATTGATCTAGAGAGTTTTCATGGACCAGGTTACATTTGTGACTGAGTCACAATATCTTACATTTATAGTTGCCTTCATGGAAAGTATTTTCCTTATAATAACTTTCTGACATAGATAGTACAAGCTTAATCATTTCCAATTTGTGGATGAGAGACCTGAGTCTCATAGAAATTTTAATTTGCTTAGAATCTCAAACCTGTACATATTGGAGCTCAGATTCAAACTTAGGCCAAATGAATCTAAGAAAAGTTCTCATACCATTATAGCATGTATACGATGAAAATGAGTGTGTAGGGGAAGGGCATTCTTGGCATAGAGAATAATGTAAACCAATAAAGTGCAAACCAGTTCATTTAGAATGGAGTAAAAAGATGAATACTGGGAAATGAAACTAAAAATCTGGTAAAGTGGTAGGATGAGGTAGGATCTTGAATGTCAGAATAAAGTTTTGGGCATTTATTTGATATCCAGTGGGGTTAATGAAAGGATATTGATTGAAGGAGAAACTTGATTATGTCTGCATAAAGATAAATCAGACAGCAGTATAAAAATGGACAAAGAGACAGTTTTGGTGGAGAGGAAAAAATAGATAAAATAAAGATCCTTAACTTGGGGATAAATTTAAATGAGCCTTGAACTTGAATGGGAAAATAATGACATCTTTATTTTCACTAGTCTCTAACTGAAAATTAACATTACCTTCAATCGTTTAAAAACATTATCCTGAGAAGTCTTAGGCTTCACCAATCTGCCAAATTAGTCCATAAGAACAAAAACAGTTAAGAATCTCTGATGCAAAGAGACCAATGTGGATGGACAGGGATTTTCCCAAATAGCTTAATTAAAAAAGACATTTCTAGGAGATGGAAGTGAGAGTAGTATTGAAAAAGAAACACAAAATATGGCATACTTTGTTTATTTTTGAATATGCTGGTTAAAACTCAGAATGAACTGAGATTGGTGAGAAAAGCTAAGCATAATAAAAAATTAAATCTAGATTGGAGTAAAGAAGATCAAATAAAGGATGGGACTATTATTCAGCCTAGACGAAATGAGAAATTCTAGGGAGAAGGTAAAGTCTTTATTTATTTATTTATTCATTCATTCATTTATTTATTTACTTACTTATTTTATATTTAGAATTTTTTTCCACAGTATATATGCATGAGTAATTTTTTATAATATTATCCCTTGTATTCATTTTTCCAAATTATCCCCCCTCCCTCTACTCCCTCCCCCCGATGACAGGCAATCCCATACATTTTACATGTGTTACAATATAACCTAGATACAATATATGTGTGTAAATACCATTTTCTTGTTGCACATTAAGTATTAGCTTCCGAAGGTATAAGTAATCTGGGTAGATAGACAGTAGTGCTAACAATTTACATTCACTTCCCAGTGTTCCTTCTCTGGGTGTAGTTATTTCTGTCCATCATTGATCAACTGGAAGTGAGTTGGATCTTCTTTATGTTGAAGATAACCACTTCCATCAGAATACCTCTTCATACAGCATTGAAGTGTACAGCGATCTTCTGGTTCTGCTCATTTCACTCAGCATCAGTTGATGTAAGTCCCTCCAAGCCTCTCTGTATTCATCCTGCTGGTCATTTCTTACAGAGCAATAATATTCCATAACCTTCATATACCATAATTTACCCAACCATTCTCCAATTGATGGACATCCATTCATCTTCCAGTTTCTAGCTACAACAAAAAGAGCTGCCACAAACATTTTGGCACATACAGGTCCCTTTCCACTCTTTAGTATTTCTTTGGGATATAATCCCAATAGCAGCAATGCTGGGTCAAAGAGTATGCACAGTTTGATAACTTTTTGGGCATAGTTCTAAATTGCTCTCCAGAATGGCTGGATTCTTTCACAACTCCACCAACAATGTATCAGTGTCCCAGTTTTCCCACATCCCCTCCAACATTCATCATTATTTGTTCCTGTCATCTTAGCCAATCTGACAGGTGTGTAGTGGTATCTCAGAGTGGTCTTAATTTGCATTTCTCTGATCAGTAGTGATTTGGAACACTCTTTCATGTGAGTGGATATAGTTTCAATTTCATCATCTGAGAATTGTCTGTTCATATCCTTTGACCATTTATCAATTGGAGAATGGTTTGATTTCTTATAAATTAGGGTCAGTTCTCTATATATTTTGGAAATGAGAGCTTTGTCAGAACCTTTACTTTTAAAAATATTTTCCCAATTTGTTACTTCCCTTCTAATCTTGTTTGCATTAGTATTGTTTGTACAGAAACTTTTTAGTTTGATGTAATCAAAATCTTCTATTTTGTGATCACTAATGATCTCTAGTTCTCCTCTGGTCATAAATTCCTTCCTCCTCCACAGGTCTCAGAGGTAGACTATTCTCTGTTCCTCTAATCTATTTATGATTTCATTCTTTAGGCCTAAATCATGGACCCATTTTGATATTATCTTGTTATATGGTGTTAAGTGTGGATCCATATCTAATTTCTGCCATACTAATTTGTAGTTTTCCCAACAGTTTTTTTAAAATAATGAATTTTTATCCCTAATGTTGTTATCTTTGGGTTTGTCAAAGATTAGATTGCTATAGATGTATCCTTTTTTGTCCTTTGTATCTAATCCATTCCACTGACCTACCAGTCTATTTCTTAGCCAATACCAAATGGTTTTGGTGACTGCTGCTATATAATATAGCTTTAGATCAGGTACACTTAGACCACCTTCCTCTGACTTTTTTTCCCATTAATTCCCTTGCAATTCTCGACCTTTTATTCTTCCATATGAATTTTGTTGTTATTTTTTCTAGGTCATTAAAATAGTTTCTTGGGAGTCTGATTGGTATAGCACTAAATAAATAGATTAGTTTGGGGAGTATTGTCATCTTTATTATATTCGCTCGGCCTATCCAAGAGCACTGAATGTCTTTCCAATTATTTAAATCTGACTTTATTTTTGTGGCAAGTGTTTTATAATTTTTCTCATATAATTCCTGACTATTCTTTGGTAGATGGATTCCCAAATACTTTATACTCTCAACAACTGATGACTAATAGGGAATTGATACATGAAATCAATAAGGAGCTACTAAAAGATTAGTTAGCTAGCTGCTTGTTGACTTTGTTACTAGCTCAGGTGAGTTATTTTCTAGGTTGCTCTAGGGCTGAGAGAGATACTATAAAGATGGAAAAGAGAAAATCTTTCCCTGGCTACCATTTCCTGGTGTGTGGTCTTCTCCCATTAGAATGTAAGCTCTTTAAAGGCAAGCATTTTTTTTTACCTTTTGTATTTGTATTCCTATCACTTAGCATAATGCCAGAAGTTTAATAAATATTCTTCATTGATTCTGGCCTATTGCAATCCATAATCCCTCAATGGACTGGCATAAGGAAAAAAAAACATAATAAAATTTTCTTTCATCTTTTTCTGGTGATCAAAAAAGTTTAAAAGTCAGTTTCAGGGTAATTTAATTATTTTATTAAATAATTCACAGTTTATCCCTGGAAGACTAAATATTTCTGAGGATGGTAATCAATTCTGATTGGTTAACAATTAATGAGAGAATGAACATTACAACGAGAAAGTGGGCTGTATTACAATAAACATCTTTGAATATTGATTTGGATCACCCAAAGCTTGATATCACCTGTCTGACAAAAGAGAATCAATATTTTCCTAGACCTAAGTAAATACCAATGAGTAAGAATAGATCTATTAGACTAAACTTAGAATTTCTTTTATTGGCTTTAATTAGATTTCAAGAATCCAGGCTAGTTAAGTCTTTTAGGAAGACTTCCTACACTGGTTAATTTCTGGATGAGGAAGTAGAAAAGAAAGAAAACATTGATTTTGATTGAATAATTAATCATAACAGAGAAATAATAATTTTTTACCTTTTCTCCTTTCCTCCTTTCTTCTTTTCCCTTCCTCCTTCTCTCTCTTCCCTCCCTCCCTCCCTCCCTTCCTTCCTTCCTTCCTTCCTTCCTTCCTTCCTTCCTTCCTTCCTTCCTTCCTTCCTTCCTTCCTTCCTTCCTTCCCTTCCCTTCCTCCCTGCTTCCTTCCCTCTCTCCTTTTTGATGGAATAATTAAACACAACAGAGATAATCATTTCAAGAAAAATTTTTTTTAAAAAATTTAAAAGCACTAAACATGTGCAAAGTATAATGAGAATGATATAAAACTCATTGAGATAAGACAGGATTTTTGAGTGTTTGATTTTTACATAAAATACTTATGGGATCACAGCCATGATGATACACTAGATCAGGTGTCCAAGGGTATGGATTTGAATCCTGATTCTGTAACTCACTTTCAGCAGGCCCTTGAATCAGTCAATTCTCTTTTTTGGATCCCAATTTTCTCATCTGTAAAATAGGAGAGTTGAGTTCAATGGCTTAAGGATCCTTTTCAGTTTTCAATCCTTTTATTTTAAAAACTCACTGTTGCAGAATAAAGAAGGCGGACTAGCAAGAACAAAAGTCAATTTATGCCAAGTTTTATAATTGTGAGACTCCTATTCTGGACAAAATGTTGAGGATTCCAATATGCTGAGATTAACTCTGTGCCTAAGTTAAAATTGGGGTTACTTAGCAAGGGAGATCAAATCTGCTTGAAGCATTCATTGAAATGGGATTGCTGATGCAGCACTTAGAAGAACAAAACTAGGCAGGACAGGTGAAAAACCAGAAAAGAGAAATTCCCAAGTGACCTGGAGTAAGCCTGCCTTCTGAAGTGCTAATGCTAATGCTTTGGCTGCTAGTGGAATCTTACCTGTTCTCTTTTGGCTGCAAAAAATTCATCTCTTTTGGAAAGTTCATAGTGTGTACTGGTAAAGCACCTTAGGGCCAGACCAGATAATAATTTTCAGACAACCCCTAATTACTTAATTAAAACATATAAACACTGGCAGTTACCAGTTTAACTGAAGAAGAGAAGGAAATTGGAAGGTGTTTCTATAGGAGTCTGAGCTGTTCTCTTAGGTACTGTTTCCATGGAGATTATTTGCAATTCTTACAGAAAGCTCTGGTTGCAGAAAGATACAGAGACTCTTTGTATCTTCAGAGCACCTCAGCAGAAACTCCAGATGTAGAAGATTTACAGCTGGAAGAGGCTGTCAAGATCTTTAAGTCTAAGTCTCTCATTTTGCAGAGGAGAAAACAGGCAAAATTTGGGGGAAGAAGTAACTTGTCCAAGGTCAGTTAAGTAGTAAATAGCAGTTGCTGATATTTGAAACTGGAGCTGAGATTCAATCTCAAACTCTAGGAGTCTAAATATAGCGTTGTTTTTGTTTATTTATTTATTTTGTTTGTTTGTTTGCTTGTCTTTCCAGTATGGTGGACTGAAAGGAATGTTAAGCCTGAATTTACAAGATCTGAATTTAAGGTTTGGCCCTGTTACTTTGGGCAGAAAATATAATCTTTTAGCTTCAGTTTCCTTATCTGTAAGATAACAATAAAGTCTAGATGACCAATAAAGTCCCATCTAGTTCTGGGTCTTTGATACTGTTATCCAACTGCATAATGGACAGGTTTTTCCTGTGAGACATGAGAACTCATTGAACTGGCTGCTGAATTCTTGAATATAGAAAAGACTCAAGATTCCACTCTCAGATCTCTCCTTTTAGTTGGCTATAACTATATATATCTTTTATATAAAGATAACTCTGTGAACTCTGGAAAGCTAGTGGTGAGGGGAGCCTTTACTCTCACCATGCTGAGTTATGAGCCTTCTGGGCAAACCTGTCCCTGGGATTTGGCCATTTCCTGTTTTTTATCTTCTTTTTCTTTCTTCTAATTAGTGGCAGAGACAGTGAGAGATGAACTGAGAGAAAAGTTGTAATAGTTGGATAAACCATAAAGAAGAAAAGTGTTTACTTGTCACTGACAAGTTGTGTTCAGTGGAGGTGAAATAAATGAAACTACTATTTGTACACACACATCAAACACATCTATAATACATATACAAAAATACATGTATATGTATATGTACTTATATATGTATACATACAATATTGCTAGCATTTAAGTAGCTTTAAGGTTTTGTAAAGCATCTTATAAACTGAAAATTCACATTAACCTTCCCATATAAGTAACATTATTATTCCTATTTTCTGAATGGAGAAAATGGCACTTAGGCAGATTAATTCGCTCAGTCACATAGCTTAGAATCTGAGGTAAGATTTGAATTGAGATCTTCCTGACTCAAGATCCAGCTCTTAATCCATTGTGATACTTAGCTCATGTCTCAAAGTCACTTCTTTGTAAGTCATTGTTTGGAACAAAAAGACCTGCCCAAATTGACTACTCAGAGATCACTCATAGAAGGCAGAACTATTTATTAGCATCTTGAGCAGTGGACCCCATCCTTGTCTGTGAGCCAAATTCACAGTAGGAGAGAGCCACTCCCTTGAAAATGCTCACAGCTTTTATACATTCCAGACAAAGAACCTCCAAAATCCAATATTCTATATGTTGTGATTGGTCATATAAGTCTGTATTCCCCTATTTGGTCAGTGGGATGTAGTAGACAAGGTTATATACAGCCTCTTCGGCTACCCCTTCTTTGGACAATGGAATGCCTTATCTAAAATCACATGACTGGGGCCTATAGGCCTGATCTATGTTAGCTAATAGTCTCTGATCAATATGTACTTAATCTGTAAGTTCTTCATTTTTCCACACATCATCTTTCAGTTGATTTTAATCACTCTATGATTTTTCACTGTGTTTTACTTTCTGTGTGCTATTGAAATTGCTTGTTCTATACCTGATTCATAGTTATACTCTAGATGCTTTTAAATATTTTCTTCCCCTCTGCTGGCAAAGACTCATTGTTCCTTTAGCCTAAAATAAAATTATTCCTCCAGAATCCAGGATGAGGGTAAAGATGGAACAATTGGGAGCCATCTTGCCCTTCTGAGATGCCAGAAAGCCACTGAGCAATGGACTCTGAGCTAAGAGATTGGGTTTGATGAAATCAGTCAGTTTTTGTAGCCTCATCCTAACTAGCCAAATAGCTAGTTAGCTAACTAGTTAGATGAAACACTACTTTTGATCTTTTTTGACACAGGAAGTAAGGAAGGAGTCACTTTAAATACCATAAGTTTTTTTGTTTTATTTATTTTTTTTTAAATAAAGCATTGAATAATACCACTGGAGGAAGAAGGCAGTTATGAAAGATTATTCTTAAATACTGAGACTGTCTCAGTCTCTTAGGACTCATTTAGGTGGATAACTCTAAAAGAAACTAACAAAGGAATTCATTTTTAGTGGAAAAATGATTTCCACTAAAGCAGAAATATGTGGCATAGAAATAAAATAAGAATGAAAATGTCATTCCTTTACATTTATAGTTTTTTTTTCCAAAACTAAATCTATTCAATAAGGTATAGATAGGAAATATTTTTTTAAAACCTTAAAGAGCTATATCAATGCTAATCTGTAATCTGTAATCTATAAAAATTAATCTATAATGGAATAATTATAATAATTATTATGCCATTGTATAAAATACTTTACATTTATAAATATATTTTATAAACACAAATATACAATACATGTAAATATATAGTTTAGTGAATTGCTTAGATGATGCGGCTATTATCTCCAGACTATTTTATGCAACTATTCCCATTTTTTTATTCATAGGATAATTACACTAAAATAAGTCCAGGTCATTTATCACTTGGATAATTTTATTATTGTTATTATTATTATTATTAATTAGCATTTATATAGTACTTTAATGTTCACAAAGAACATTACAAATATTTTTCTTATTTTATCTTCAAAACACCATTGGGAGGTTGGTGCTATTATTATTCCCATTGTATAGATGACGAAAATAAGATTAAATGACTTGTCCAGGGGAACATAAGTAAACATTTTAGGTGGGATTTGAACTCATGATTTTCAGTCTAGTAATCTATCTATTGTACCTCCAATTTTACTTCAATTATAATAGTCTACTAATTTTCTCCTAGAGTGAAGTACTTTCTCTATCTACATTCTATTCTTTTTTTTTCCTTTTGGCTAGGCAATTGGGATTAAGTGACTTGCCTAAAGTCACACAATTAGGAAGTATTAAGTATCTGAGGCTGGATTTCAACTTGGATCCTCCAGACTTCAAAGCAGGTTCTCTATCCATTTCATCATCTAGCTGCCCTAAATGCATTCTATTTCTAAAGCATGATTCTCATCATATCACTTCTCTATACATTAAGATTTAGATGCTCTCTTTTACCTCTAGACAAAATTAATTAAAGGTCAATTTTGGTCTTGGAGCCTCTACTTCTGGCACCTGTAACTATGATTAATGTTGTATTAATCATGCTGAAGAAACAACAAAGCTGAATTATCCCTCCTCTTTTTCTCCTTAATCCCCTTCACCATATGATTTGCTTTACTGAACTCAAGCACAAAATTATTGAATCTCATAACTAGAAGGAGCTAAAGAACAGGTTTAATCATGTCACTTTACTATTAAAGAAGCTTCAAGTACTCTTCCTTGCCTATAGAACAAATGAAAACTCCTTTGCTAGAAATGATTACAAATGAAAACTCCTTTCAAGGTTCTACCCTATCTTCTCAGTCTAATTACAGATCACTTCCTTTACACTTACTAGGATTCAAATAAACTGGTGACTTATTGGCCTCCACATATGGACTCCCATCTCTCACCTCCATGCCTTTGCAGTCTATCCATGTTGCTTGGAAGTCTCCTTATTTTTATCTCTTGGACCTTCTAACTTCCTTTAAAGATCAGCTCAAATGCCAATTATTCAAGAGGCCTTTCTTAATTATCTTAGGTATTAGTGCTTTGAATCTACTTTGTATTTCCTTGATATTTATTGATCTACTTACATACTGTTTCCTATAAGTAGAATGCAAACTCTTTGATAAAAGTTACTTCATTTTTGTTCAGAAACTAAATTTATATTGATAGATTTATTTATATTATTATATCCATGTTATATATCTATGAAATTGTTAATATTGTTTGATAATTTTTATTTATATATGGTACTTAATGCTTATTGAACTGAACAGAGTTGAGTTGAAATTAATTAAAGGTATACTAGGGAGTACTGATATTTGCATAAAATCAGGGGCATATTGGATCTAAATTAGTCTGGCTTGGGAGAACTGATTGTTAAATTATATTAAATGTGCAATATGTGGGGGATAGCTAAACAGTACAGTGGATAAAGCACTGGCCCTGAAGTCAGGTAGACCTGAATTCAAATGTGACCTCAGTGAGTGTCATGACCTTGGACAAATTACTTAATCCCAATTGTGTCACAAACAAAACAAAACTTTCAGTTTGATCATTTGCACATAGAAATTGGGAAATACTGTATATCATGGCTTGATTTTGTTTTGTTTTGTTTCATTGTCTATACTTAAGAAAGCAATGGAGAAAATGGTGATAATATAAATGAAAAGTATGTTCTATTTTGGGGAAAAATTGTTTAAAAAATTAAGGTATTTGCTCAGTTCTCCTTGGGACATCATAAAGGAACAATGATTATGGACAACAGTTAATAAACTGTGCATGGAGGAGGGTAACTGTAATGATAATGGATTTTAGCATCATATCAAATAAAGTTAGCTTGAAGGAATTAGGTCTATTTAGTCAGCAAAGGAGAAGACAAGGCAGGTATGATCTCTGTTTTCAAGAATTTGAATATTTTTATATGAAAGGAGGTTGTGTTTGGCCCCCGAAAGTATAGAACTAAAATTTTAAGATGGGAAAGTTTCAAGGAGTTTTGATATGAGGGAAAAATGATTTTTAGCTAGCTAGAAGTAGAACAGACTGCCTTTAGCAGTTTTCAAAGAAAAGTAATAAGAACTTCATTGTTATATCATAGAGAAAATTCATGTTCAAAAATAAGTTGGATCAGATAGTCTCTGAGGTTCTTTGCACTGAGATTGTATTATGGGATGTGATAGGAAGAGTCCAAAAGTGCAATGGGACAGAAACACTGTTTAGGCACTTCTTGGCTGTCAGTTTGGTATCCTATTTTGCCCTGGGTTCAATCCTCTGGGATTATCTGAACTTTACTCCAAGGGCCACTCTCCTAAATGGTAATTTCCTTGCCTAAATACCACCTTTCTTGGTTCAGTTCCTCGTCTAGCCTTCTCCATTTCCCCCCAATGAAGGTACACTATTTCTCCCCTTCTCACTTTTCCTTTATATGTTATCTTCCTCCATTAAAATATAAATTACTTGATGATATGAACTGTCTTATATTCTTGTATTTGTGTTCCTATCACAGGGTTTGGCACACAGAACTCTTAACTCTGTAATAACCTATGAGATTTCTGAAAATAAAACTTTCATAAAGATTCCTAAAATCTCCAGTAACTTGTCAAATGTTTGTGCCAGACACAGATCAAGATAGATTTGACATAAAGAAAACATTTATTAAGTGCTTACTGTGTGCAGGGCATTGTGCTAAATGCTAATATTACAAAGACAAGAAAATAATTCAGTCCTTACTGTTTAGGTGAAGGAGGAAGAAAAGGCAAGTACTGATTTGGGACTAAAACTGGTTGGAGCATAAGCCAGAAATAGAGAATGAATAGCATGGTTGAGTTTTCTTATGATTTGGCATTTCCAGAGTTAAAGTATCTCCTTGATTTGTCATTCAAACTTTTGAGTATCTCCATTTCATAGATTTAAGAGCTTGATTGAGACTTTTATTATCTTAATTCTATATAAATAGCATCAAAGAAGTTATGTGATCAGGCCAAATGATTAATCTTTGGTTTGATTCAGTTATCACTAACATGCTTGTTAGCAGACTAATTTCATTGGAATGTTTTTTAGCTCCACTGCTTTTGAAGAACTTGTGCTCTAGCTATTTAAGTATATGGACTATATAATGAGCTCCCCATAAAAATCTAGTCATCATCAATACTGACTTCATGCAATTAATTAATTAGGTTGGATGCAAGCAATGGTTTTAGATTCTGAGTTTCTAAGAACTTTAGCTGAATGTGTCCTATTTTGTGGGTGGTTTACACACATATGTACCTATCTTAAAGATACTTATATATATATTCACACAAATCTGCTTGATGATTTCAATGATGTAGGGAACTTCTGATGGAGAAACTCTCTTCAACAATAGAAACTGGCAATGCCTACAACTTATAGTTTGAGAGATGTCCGAGGCTCAGTGAGGTTAAATAATTTTCCTGAAATTACACAGTAAAGATGATAGATTCAGAACCAGAATTTAAGAGACATCTCTTCAAAGACCAGAAGCAGAGAGATGCATCTTTTAGTATTTTCTAAGTAGCTGGGTGACTTTGAAGAAGTCACTGAATTTTTCAAGGTTCATTCATTTCTGGGAATGAATAAATTGGATTATCACAAAATCACAGAATTTGAGATTTATAAGGGACCTCAGTTTATTATTATCATTGTCAATAATAATGATAATAATAATAATAATGGTGGTTATTGTCTTAGTGTGAACTTAGAATAAAATTAGCATTTTTGATGGCTATGTTGCATTGTTGACTCATATTTATCTTACAATTTACTAGATTCCACTGATTTTTTTTGCATGAATTTTTTTTTGCATATACTTCCCCCATCTTGTACTTATGAAGGTAAATTTTTTTGAATTCAAGAATAGAACTTTTCAATTATCCTTGGCAAATTTCATCTTATTCAGTTTAGCCTTTTGTTCCAGTCTGTCAAGATCATTTGAAATTTGTTTTCTGATGTATTAGCTATCTCTCCAAGTTTAATGGTATCTACAAATTTGACAAGCATGTCATCTATGCCTTCATTCAAATTATTGATTAATTTTTTTAGTCAGAGGCTTTGCTGAAATCCAAGATCACTAGGTCATCATCAGCTTTCTTATCTACTCTGACAAAAACAAAAAGGAGATCAGGTTAAATTTCACATGTCTTATTTTTGATGGATCCATACTGGCTGTTAGTGATCAGCACAACCCTTTCTAAATGCTCACAAACCATCCCATTAATAAGATATTTAGGATATTGCCAGGAATAGAAGTATATAGTTCTAGGATCTATTTTCCTTCCTCTTTTGGAAAATCGGAATTTTTGCCTTTTCTCAGTCCTGAAAAATCTCTTCTGTTTTCCAATATCTTAGCAGCCTAAGATTAGAAATCACAGATCCTATTTCTTTATGGTATGCAAGTGACCTGGTAAATTGAAGTAACTGAGAACAGCTAGGCATTATATGGCTGTCTAATCATCTTTATGTTTCTAGTCCCAGGTAATACTTTTTTCCTATCACATTTATTCCATAAATCATTCTGCTTTCAGGAGAAAATAATTAAAATAAGAGTTGAGTAATTCAAACTTCTTACCAGCTTTCATCTTTTCAGCCTAAAATCTAATTTCTAATTGAATTTAATCACTATATGACATCATAGCCATAAATCATAATTATAGGGATAACAACAAACTGTGGCAAGTCCTGAAAGAGATGGAAATTCTAGATCATCTTACTTGTCTCCTGAAGAATCTGTATGCTGGCCAAGAAGCAACAGTTAGAACCAAACACAAAACAGCTGATTGGTTAAGATTAGAAAGGAGAACTATAAAGGCATATATTTGTCATCTTATTTGTTTAAATTATATGCAGAGTGCATCATGTAAAATGTCAGGTTGGACAAATCAAAAGTTGGAATTAATGTTGCTGGGAGATATATCAAAATCTCAGATATGAAGATGATATAGATCTGAAAGCAGAAAGTGAAGAATTAATAAGCCTCTTGATGAAGGTAATAGAAGAAAGTATAAAAGTTGGCTGGTCCATCACTTCCTGGCATGTAAAGGGAGAAGAAATGGAAGCAATATCAAATTTTATATTCTAGGGCTCAAAGATCAATGCAAATGGCAATTGCAGTCATGAAATTTAAAAATTCTTGCTCCTTGGAAGGAGAGCTATGACAAATCTGGACAGAATACTAAATATTAGAGACATTGCCCTCTGTAATCAAACACAAAAGTCTGTATGGTTTTTTCAGTAGTAATGTATGACTGTGAGAGTTGGAATATTAAAAATCTGAGAATCACAAAATCAACATTTTTGAATTGTGTTGTTTGAGAAGACTTTTGAGAGTCCCTTGAACACTAAGGAGATCAAATTAGTCCAATTAATTCATACTACTCATTGGAATAATAAATACTGAAGCTAAAGCTTAAATACTTTAGCCACATGAGAAGACAGGATTCATTGGAAAAGACTTTGATATTGGGAAAGATTGAAAACAAAAGAAGGGAATGGCAGAGAATGAGATACAGAATATTATGGGAACAGTGAACATGAGCTTGGACAGACATCAGGAAATAGTGGAGGATAGAATGACATGGCATGGTATAACCTTTTGGGTTGTGAAGAATTGGACATGACTGAATGAATGAACAATCTTAGATTTTTAGGGTCTTAGATATGTGAAAAATATAATTTTATGGACAAGTAGTTGGGATCTTCTTTCATCATGACAGACTCCCTATCATCTAAACAACATGTTTTAGTGAAAAATGAGTTGATTATTAACTACTTATGATGTGCAACTCAGAAACAGCATACTCCTTGTCCTCATGAAGCTTATAGTCTAGCAAAGCATTTCAGAGAAATCTTTTCTTAACTCTTCTATCACCACATCATTCAAACCATTATGTCTACACGGTAGCCTGCCATGTCCCAGTAACCTATGATAATTTTTATTTTCATGGGTTGTCTACTTTCTTTGCTTTTTTATTTGTAAGTCTTATACAAAAGAGCAATGAATAAGAAGAAAGAGTGATTTAGTGGTATGGAAAAAGAAAAGTAAAAATAACATTTGTCCTCAAATGGAATGTATTGGAATCAGACTAGAGAAATGTAAAGAAGATTGTAAGTGAATATAATTAACTTTTATATTTGCTCAGTTATTACAAAAGAGAATGAACTCTCTTTGAAATATCTTTGTGTTTAACTTATGCAATATGGACCTTTTAATAGAAATGCAAATATTTTAATCTCCTTTTAAGTATCTCTTGTGCAACTCTATCTCATGAGTCCATTGTCCTCATAATCATCTAACAACCTACTTTTCTTTTTCTGTAGAACACATTTTTAACCAGAAGGAAAAAGATGAATCCCCAATGAGTACCAGAATAGACTCTCTTCTACCCCTTGACCCTTTCCCCTCACAATCTATTTTGAGAGGCTTTTATGTATAGTGGGATATATTTTATGTATATTTTTATATACTGGGGCTTTTAATCTTTATAACAAAAATATAATTTTTCAATATAGTTGGTCTTTTTTTTGTAATCTTGAGAATTTTATTTTATTTTTGCTGAGGCAATTGGGGTTAAGTGACTTGCCCAGGGTCAAACAGATAGGAAGTGTTAAATACCTGAGGCCAGATTGAATTCAGGTCCTCCTAACGTCAGGACTGGTATTCTCTCCATTGAGCCATGTAGCTGCCCCAAGAATTTTATTTTATGAATTAAAATTTTATGAAAAAATTATTTTATGAGTTAACAATCAAAAATTAATGAAAAAAGAAAAAAAATTAAATTAAAAACTATGAAAAATTTTTAATTAATTCAATTTTAAAAGTCAGTAGCCTTTTCACTCATTTCATTTCTACTTAAAGGATTATGAAAACAATTACTGAAGGAAATTTTCTGGTTTTTCTATAGGACATTCCTCCTGTTTGATATGTGAACTTTTGCTTTGAATCCAAGGGAACAAAAAATCAAGAGGTAACCTCATCCATTTTTCAGCTTGATGGTATATCTCAGTGCCCTGGGGAGCAGATGAAGTCTCCACAAATTTTCTCTGTGCAGAAATTAAGCTTCAAAGTCAAGCATATAAGACAGTAGGGCATTTTCCAACTTAAAAGGAACAAAAAAAGGTTTGAAAGCAAATATAATTTTTAATAAACAAAGCAAAAATTTGTTTATCTATAGAATGGTAGAGAGGAATAAGTAAGATGTTTACTAAGGGCCCTTCCAAAGCTAACATTGGAAGAGTCTGAGATGCTTAAAGATGCAGTTAATGTCTGGGTTGCTAATTGCTTAGGACATGCATTTGTAAGTTATGAGGCAGTGCAAAGAGAGATAAAATTTTATTGCTAAGAGCAGTTTAAAATGACTTCATTACTCATAGCCGAGTCATTGGAGATTTATATAGGTCTGACTAAACCAAACAGAAAAATACTACACACTTTTACAGTGACTATACTGTCTTATTTCCAACCCACACTGGGGTGAGAATCTGACATCTACTATAGTTACAGCTTTTGGATAAGTTAAAGGTCATCTCATTAGTAGGAGTGTGGGGGGAAAAGAGTGTGAATTTATGGGGAGAAGACAAGCAGACACAGAGGTGGAAGTACATCTTACCTTTCTACTGATCCTTTTCTTCCCATTCCCTCTTTCATCTCTTCCATGCCATTGACTCCTCCTCTCCAGTCCTAAAAATACTTTGATGTGTTATGTGCTTATTACATGTCAGGTCCTGTGCTAAGAGCTGGGTATACAAAAAAAGGCTAAAACAAGGTCCCTTCTCTTCTCTTGCATTAGAAATCCTACTCCCAATAAAAAGCTGACTGCCATTTCAAGGAAGGCTGCTTCTGACCTTGTAAATTTTAATGGAGGATAGAGAATGGAATTAACTCAATGGAGGTTGTGGTTTTTTGATCAATCTAATTATTATCTTTGATTGAGTACCCTGCTCTAAAAATCCCTTTCATATCATTAGAGGAAGAATTCTCATCTCCAGTATTATGAATCTATACTATGGAACTATATTAGGCAATAAAAATATTTTCCCCAAAAAAGGATTTTTTGGAAATCCATTTTCCTCCTTCAGAAATCTAAAGTAGGGTTCTGAGAAACATGGGTATGTGCCTTGTGAAAAGCAATCCAAAATAGGAACTTTTATTTAAATTAATTCAGATATTTCCAGCTGATACAGAGAATCTAACCAGCACACAACTGGAGGAATCCATCCTTTTTGATGATTGGGTCAGTTACTTTTTTGATGACTTTCAGAAGTTTGATAACATGCAGGCTGTATTGCATAGAAGTAATTATGAACTGTCTACTCCCACCACTGTACAAAGAAGCAAAACATGATTATTATTATAGAGGAGGAAATAGAGGCAAAGAGGGTAAAATGGCATGTCCAGAATCACACAATTAAGTGTCTGGGGTCAGATTTGAATCAGATCTTCCTTATACCCAGTCTGGAGCTCTTTTCACTTTGTCACTTAGCTGACCTGATGAATATTTACATTTCTAAAATAAAAGGTCTCATTGATTTTTTATTTTTTAAAAGGAAAAAATTTCGAAACTATTTTAATGACCTAGAAAAAATAACAACAAAATTCATATGGAAGAATAAAAGGTCAAGAATTTCAAGGGAATTAATGGAAAAAAAAAGTCAGATGAAAGTGGTCTAAGTGTACTTGATCTAAAGCTATATTATAAAGCAGCAGTCACTAAAACCATTTGGTATTGGCTAAGAAATAGACTAGTCGATCAATGGAACAGATTAGGTACACAGGACAAAATAGAGTACAACTATAGCAATCTAGTATTTGACAAACCCAAAGATACCAACATTTGGGATAAGAATTCATTATTTGAAAAAAACTGTTGGGAAAACTAGAAATTAGTATGGCAGAAATTAGATATGGACCCACACTTAACACCATATATCAAAATAAGATCAAAATGGGTCCATGATTTAGGCATAAACAATGAGATCATAAATAGATTAGAGGAACAGAGGATAGTCTACCTGTGGAGGAGGAAGGAATTTATGACCAAAGGAGAACTAGAGATCATTAGTGATCACAAAATAGAAGATTTTGATTACATCAAATTAAAAAGCTTTTGTACAAACAAAACTAATGCAAACAGGATTAGAAGGGAAGTAACAAATTGGGAAAATATTTTTACAGTTAAAGGTTCTGATATTTTTAAGGGAGTTGAGTGATAGCTATTTAAGTTTTTTGTTCCCTCTTCTATTAATCTGAGCAATTTATGTTTCTGTAAATATGCATACATCTTAATTAAATTGTCAGATATGTTGGCATACAATTAGGCAAAATAGTTCTTGATTATTGATTTAATTTCTTCTTTTCTCCTTTTCTTCTTCATTGATGATAAGTTCATCTGTTTCATTTTTGTTGCTAATAACTTGATTTTCTTCTTTTATTTTTCTAATCAAATTATCCAAAGATTTATCTATTTTGTTTTGTTTTCATAAAACCAACTCTTAGGTTTTATGAAAAAACCAATGAAATAGATAAACCTTTAGTAAATCTGATTAGAAAAAAGAAAGAGGAAAATCAAATTGTTATTCTTAAAAATAAATAGGGAGAACTTTCCACCAATGAAGAGGAAATTAGAGCAATAATAAGGAGTTACTTTGCCTTACTTTATGCCAATAAATTTGATAATCTAAGTGAAATGGATGACTACCTTCAAAAATACAGGCTTTCCACATTAACAGAGGAGGAAGTAAATTGTTTAAATAGTCCCATTTCAGAAAAAGAAATAGAACAAGCTATCAATCAACCCCCTAAAAAAAATCCCCAGGATCAGATGGAATTACATGTGAATTCTACCAAACATTTAAAGAACAATTAATCCCAATGCTATAAAATATTTGAAAAAAAATAGGGAATGAAGGAGTCCTACCAAATTTTTTTCATGACATAGACATGATACTGATACCTAAACCAGGTAGGTTGAAAACAGAGAAAGAAAGTTATAGATCAATCTCCTTAATGAATATTAATGCTAAAATCTTAAATAAAATATTAGCAAAAAGACTACAGAAAATCATCCCCTGGATAATACACCATGACCAAGTAGGATTTATACCAGGAATGCAGGGCTGGTTTAATACTAGGAAAACTATTAGTATAATTGACCATATCAATACCCAAATTAACAAAAACCATATGATCATCCCAATAGATACAGAAAAAGCATTTGATAAAATCCAATATCCATTTCTATTAAAAACACTTGAGATGGGGGGACAGAGTCAAGATGGCGGAGAAACTAGACGGAACTTTCTAAGCTCTCTAATTCCCTTTCTACCAAGTATTTAATTCAGCCTCAAAAACAGCATTTGACTGGTAAAACCCATGAAGATTAGAAATATAAAAACTTAACAGTGGAAGATAATCTGGAATATCACCAGAAAAGGTTTGACCTGAAGTGGTGGGAGCAGACCAGTGCAGAGCAGGGAGAGAAATGGGAGCAGGGCAGCATCTGCAGTTGGAAGGTTTACACAGAGCTCTCTGCTGTAGCTTGACTCATTGCTTTGGTGGCAGAGTAGGGGACCAGCAGAGAAGTTGGAGCCTGGGGTAGTGGGTACGCTAAGGGACGCCAAAGCCGGAGAGGCTCTGGCTGCACCCACCCAGGACCAGAAGTGACCTAGCGCAGACCATAACACAGCTCTTTGCGGCATTTGGCAGCGAGAGGCTCATGGGGGCAGTCACACACAGCAGGGGCACAACCTAGAACAGCCTTTCATCTGTATAGTAAGGGGCTAGGCCAGGGGTAGTGGAATTTCCCCAGCCCAACTGTGCTCCCCCAGGCAGGGACACTTCTGGTAAGATGAGGAACAGGACAATCTCAAATACTCAAAGTGGGCATTTGTGGGGGGGGCAGTCACTAATCCTTACAGCAGGGCTCCTAGCAGGGCACTTACACAGCTCGGCTGAGATACCCAGGCATAATCACTTCCCTGCAGAGTTCTTCCCAGAGCCCTCCCGCAACTCAGCCATTCATTGTAGCCCATTGAGAGGGCAAATACTGCACATAAACCCATCCTCACTCTGCAGAGGAAGCTGGTAATCTCCTTGCCCTGAGGGCAGACCCTGAAGGCTTAAAAAAAATGAGCAAAAAAATGAAGAAAATGATTGAAAGCTTCTATGCAGAAAAAGAGCTGGTTTCCAAACCTGAGGAGGCTAATAGCAGACAGCCTCCAGACAATTCCCCCAATAACGCTCTTCTAGAAGAAACTATTAAAAATCTGAAAAGAGAATTAGAAGAAAAATGGGGAAAGGAAAGAGAAGCTATGCTAGAGAATAACAATGTCCTAAAATGTGAATTAGAAAAGGTAAACAACTTCCTGAAATGTGAATTGGAAAAGGTAAAGAATTCACAGGAAAGTAGGATTTGTGAATTGGAAAACGAAAATAACTCGCTAAAAAACAAATGTAGTGAAATGGAAAAAAAGTCTATGGAGCAAAACAACTCATTTAAAAACTCAATTGGACACATACAAAAAGAAGTTTAAAAAGCTAATGAAGAAAAGAACTCATTAAAAATCAGAACTGAACAAATAGAAATGAATGATTCACTGAGACACCAAGAATCAGTCAAGCAAAGCCAAAAAAATGAAAATTTGCAGAAAAAAGTGTCAGCTATCTACTTGCCAAAACGACAGACCTGGAAAATAGATCTAGGAGAGACAATCTGAGGATTATTGGGCTTCCCAAAAATTATGATGAAAAAAAGAGCCTAGATACTATTTTACAGGAAATCATCAAAGAGAACTGCCCAGAGATAATAGAACCAGAAGGTAAAATAGACATTGAAAGAATTCATCCAACACCTTCTGAAAAAGACCCCCCCCAAAAAAACAAACTCCACAGAACATTGTGGCCAAATTTCAGAACTATCAGACTAAGGAAAAAATATTACAAGCAGCCAGGAAAAAACAATTCAAATACCAAGATGCTATAATAAGGGTCACTCAAGACCTGGCTACCTCTACATTAAAGGATCAAAGGGCCTGGAATCTGATATTCTGAAAGACAAAAGAACTTGGAATGCAGCCAAGAATAAACTACCCAGCTAGGTTGAGCATTTCCTTCCATGGAAGAAGATGGACATTTAATGAAATAGATGAATTCTATATGTTTCTAAGTAAAAAACCAGATCTAAAGAAAAAAAATTGATCTCCAATTGTAGGACTCAAGAGAAGCAGAAAAAGGTAAAAGGGACTCTTGAGAATTGTATTTCTGTTGTGGATATACATTAAGACTACATGTATAATTTGATTTTAAGGATATAACAAAAAAAAGGAAGTAGAAATGGAAAGGGGATAGATAGTGTAAGAAAAAGGGGAAGATAAAAAGAGGAAAACCACATCTCACAAAGAGGCAAAGAAAACCTATCATATCTGAGGGAAGTTAGAGAGGGGGAGAAACATTGTGTGAACCTTACTCCCATCAGAATTGGCTCAAAGAGAAAATAATTAACATATTAGTTTTACAGAAAATTCTTTCTCACCTCATTAAAAAGAGAGAAAGGAAAAGGGAAAAGGAAAAGAGCAATAAGGAAAGGGAATAATAAAGGGAAAGGGATTTAAAGGAAGGAGGGAGAGATATTAAAGAGGGAGGGCTGGGTGACGCAAGTGGGGTTCATAAGTTTAATACTGGGGAAGGGGTTCGGTGGGGGTAAGGAAAAAAAGTATAATCAAGGGATATTACGATGGCAGGAAATACAGAATTAGTAATTTTAACTGTAAATGTGAATGGGATGAACTCTCCCATTAAGCGGAGAAAGATAGCAGACTGGATCAAAAGTCAGAATCCTACAATATGTTGTATACAGGAAACACATTTAAAGCAGGGAGATACTTATAGAGTAAAGGTAAAAAGCTGGAGCAGAATCTATTATGCTTCAAATGAAGTCAAAATAGCAGGGGTAGCCATCCTTATCTCAGATCAAGCAAAAGCAAAACTTGATCTAATCAAAAGAGATAAGGAAGAAAACTGTATCTTGCTAAAGGGTAGCATAGATAATGAAGTCATATCAATACTAAACATGTGCACCAAGTGGTATAGCATCTAACTTCCTAAAGGAGAAGTTAAGAGAGTTGCAAGAAGAAATAGACAGCAAAACTATAATAGTGGGAGATCTCAACCTTGCACTCTCAGAATTAGATAAATCAAGCCACAAAACAAATAAGAAAGAAATTAAAGAGGTAAACCAAATATTAGGAAAATTAGGTATGATAGATCTTTGGAGAAAACTTAATGATGATAGAAAGGAGTATACTTTCTTCTCAGCAGTTCATGGAACCTATACAAAAACTGACCATATATTAGGACATAAAGATCTCAAAATTAAATTCAGGGAGGCAGAAATAGTAAAGGCTTTCTTTTCAGATCACGATGCAAAAAAAAAAAAACCTACATTCACCAAAAAGTTAGGGATAAATAGATCAAAAAGTAATTAAAACTAAATAATCTCATCTTAAAGAATGATTGGATGAAACAGCAAATTATAGACACAATTAATAATTTCACTCAAGATAATGACAAAGACAACACATCATACCAAAATTTGTGGGATGCAGCTAATGCAGTAATAAGGGGAAATTTTATATCTTTGGAGGCTTATTTGAAGAAAATAGAGAAAGAGAATATCAATGAATTGGGCTTGCAACTTAAAAAGCTAGAAAAAGACCAAATTAAAAAACCCCAATCAAATACTAAACTTGAAATTCTAAAATTAAAAGGAGAAATTAATAATATTGAAAGTAAGAATACTATTGAACTAATAAATAAAACTAAGAGTTGGTTTTATGAAAAAAACCAATAAAATAGATAAACCTTTGGTAAATCTGATTAGAAAAAGGAGAGAGGAAAATCAAATTGTTAGTCTTAAAAATGAAAAGGGGGAACTGCCCACCAATGAGGAGGAAATTAGAGAAATAATGAGTTACTTTACCCAACTTTATGCCAATAAATTTGATAACCTAAGTGAAATGGAGGACTACCTCCAAAAGAATAGGCTTTCCAGATTAACAGAGGAGGAAGTAAATTGCTTAAATAGTCCCATTTCAGAAAAAGAAATAGAACAAGCTATTAATCAACTCCCTAAGAAAAAAATATCCAGGACCAGATGGATTCACAGGTGAATTCTACCAAACATTCAAAGAACAATTAGCTCCAATTTTATATAAACTATTTGAAAAAATAGGGGATGAAGGAGTCCTACCAAACTCCTTTTATGACACAGACATGGTACTGATACCTAAACCAGGTAGATCAAAAACTGAGAAAGAAAACTTTAGACCAATTTCCTTAATGGATATTGATGCTAAAATCTTTAATAAGATATTAGCAAAAAGACTTGAGAAAATCATCCCCAGGATAATATATCATGATCAAATAAGATTTATACCAAGAATGCAGGGCTGATTCAATGTTAGGAAAACTATCAGTATAATTGGTCATAGTAATAATCAAACTGACAAAATTCATATGATCATCTCAATAGATGCAGAAAAAGCATTTGATAAAATCCAACATCCATTCCTATTGAAAACACATGAGAGTATAGGAATAAATGAACTTTTCCTTAAGATAATCAGTAGCATCTATTTAAAAACATCAATAAGCATCATATGTAATGGAGAAAGATTGCAACCATTCCCATTAAGATCAGGGGTGAAACAAGGTTGTCCACTATCACTATTACTATTTAATATTGTATTAGAAACACTAGCTTTGGCAATAAGAGTGGAGAAAAAGATTAAAGGAATTAGAGTAGGTAATGAGGAAACCAAATTATCACTCTTTGCGGATGATATGATGGTATACATAGAGAATCCCAAAGCTTCAACTAAAAAGCTATTAGAAACAATCTACACCTTTAGCAATGTTGCAGGATACAAAATAAATCCACATAAATCATCAGCATTATTATATGTCACTAACAAAGTCCAACAGTTAGAGTTACAGAGAGAAATTCCATTTAAAGTAAGCACTGATAGTATAAAATATTTAGGAATCTATTTGCCAAGGGAAAATCAGAAACTATATGAGCAAAACTACAGAACACTTTCCACACAAATTAAGTCTGATCTAACCAATTGGAAAAATATTAATGCTCCTGGATAGGGCGAGCAAATATAATAAAGACGACAATAAACTATTTATTTAGCGCTATACCAATCAGACTCCCAAAAAACTATTTTAATGACCTAGAAAAAATAACAACAAAGTTCATATGGAAAAACAAAAGGGCAAGATTGATCCACACTTAACACTGTACACCAAGGTCGGGTCAAAATGGGTTCATGACTTAGGAATAAAGAATGGGATTATAAATAAATTAGGGGAACATAGGATAGTTTACCTCTTAGACATGTGGAAGAGGAATGAATTCATGACCAAAGAAGAACTAGAGATCATTATTGATCACAAAATAGAAAGCTTTGATTATATCAAATTGAAAAGTTTTTATACAAACAAAATCAATGCAGATAAGATTAAAAGGGAAACAATAAACTGGGAAAACATTTTTACAGTCAAAGGTTTAGATAAAGGCCTAATTTCCAAAATATATAGAGAATTGATTCTAATATATATGAAATCAAGCCATTCTCCAATTGATAAATGGTCAAAGGATATGAACAGACAATTCTTGGATAAAGAAATTGAAATTATTTCTAGTCATGTGAAAAGATGCTCCAAATCATTAATAATCAGAGAAATGCAAATTAAGACAACTCTGAGATACCATTACACACCTGTCAGATTGGCTAGAATGATGAAAAGATAATGCTCAATGTTGGAGGGAATGTGGGAAAACTGGGACATTGATACATTGTTGATGGAATTATGAATATATCCAGCCATTCTGGAGAGCAATTTGGAACTATTCTTAAAAAGTTATCAAGCATACCCTTTGATCCAGCAGTGTTACTACTGGGCTTATATCCCAAAGAGATCTTAAAGAACGGAAAGGGACCTATATGTGCAAGAATGTTTGTGGCAGCCCTCTTTGTAGTAGCCAGAAACTGGAAACTGAGTGGATGCCCATCAATTGGAGAATGGCTGAATAAGTGGTATATGGATGTAATGGAATATTATTGTTCTATAAGAAATGACCAACAGGATGATTTCAAAGAGGCCTGGAGAGACTTTTATGAACTGATGCTGAGTGAAATGAGCAGGACCAAGAGATCATTATATACTTCAACAACATACTACATGATGATCAATTCTGATGGATGTGGCTCTCTTCAACAACAAGATGAACTAAATCAGTTCCAATAGTGCAGTAATGAATAAAATCAGCTACACCCAGCAAAAGAACTCTGGGAAATGAGTGTGAACCATTACATAGAATTCCCAATCACTCTATTTTGTCCTCCTGCATTTTTTATTTCCTTCACAGGTTAATTGTACATTATTTCAAAGTCCATTTCTTCTTGTGCAGCAAAACAACTGTATGTACATGTATACAATATTGTATTTAACATATACTTTAACATATTTAACATGTATTGGTCTACCTGCCATCTGGGGGAGGGGGTGGGGGGAAAGAGGGGAAAAAATGGAACAAAAGATTTTGCAGTTGTCAATGCTGAAAAATTACCCATGCACCAACTCTTTGTTTTATTTATTAGTTCAATAGTTTCCTAACTTTCAATTTTATTAATATCTTCTTTGACTTCCAGAATTTCTAATTTGGTATTTAATTGTGGTTTTAAAATTTGTTCTTTTTCTAGCTTTTTTAGTTGCATGCTCAATTCATTGATTTCTTTTTTCTCTATTTTATTAATGTAATGATTTAGAGATATAAAATTTCCCCTAAAAACTGCTTTGGCTACATTCCATAAGTTTTGCTGTATTATCTCATTATTGTTATTCTCTTCGATGAAATTACTGATTGTTTCTGTGATTTGTTGCTCGACCCACTCATTCTTTAAGATTGGATTATTTAATTTCAATTATTTTTTACTCTTATTTTCCTCTGACCCTTTACTGAATATAATTTGTATTGCATCATGGTCTGAAAAGGAAGCATTTGCTATTTTTGCCTTTCTGCATTTAATTATGAGGTTTTATGTCCTAATACTTGGTCAGTTTTCATGTAAGGTACCATGGACAGCTGGGAAAAAGGTATATTATTTTCTATCACCATTCAATTTTCTCCAAAGGTCCATCCTGTGTACACTTTCTAAGATTCCATTAACCTCCCTAGTTCCTTTTTTTGTTTCTTTTGCAGTTATATTTATCTAATTTTGAGAGGGGGAAGTTGAGGTTCCCAACTAGTATATTTTTCCTGTCTATTTCTTCCTGTAACTGACAACTTCTTCTCTAAGAATTTGGATGTTGGGGCAGCTAGGTGGCGTAATGGATAGAGCATCAGCCTTGAATTCAGGACTGGAGTTCAAATCTGGTCTCAGATACTTAACACTTAACTTCCTAGCTGGTGACCCTGGGCAGTAACCCTAGCCTCAAAAAAAAAAATTTTAAAAAGTTAGAATTTGGATATTGTACTACTTGGTGCATATGTATAGTATTGATATTCATTATCTATGATACCTTTTAATAAGATGTAGCTTCCTTCCATATATCTTTTAATTACATATAATTTTTTTTGCTGTATTTTGTCTGAAATCATAATTGCTACCCCAACTTTTTTTATGCTTCAATTGAAGCATAATATATTCAACTCTAGCATTTTACTCTTACTTTGTGTGTGATCTTATTTTTGTCTTCCTGTCTCTAGCACCTAGCATAGTATCTGGCCCAAAGACACTATTTAACAAATGCTTGTTGAATTGAGTCTATACTGGAACTAAAAGAACAAAAAATGACCAACAAAGAACTGATACCTAAGATATGTCAGATGATAGTAAGAAACTTAGTTGTCTTTCATCAATTCAGCTTTCTTGGCCCAGGTATTCTATATCCATGGGTACTGAAAGAAATAGATGTGATGGCTGAGCTACCAACAATGACTTGATAATAAGTGACATTTATATTATGCTTTTAAGGTTTGTGAATGCTTTATACAATATTATCTCATTTGATTAACAACCCTGTGAGGTAGGTGCTTTTATTGTCCTTATTTTATGGGGATAGGGGGAGAACTGAGATTGAAAGAGGTTATATGACTTGTCTACAGTAATTAGTTGATGTTTGGATCAGGATTTAAATTAAAGGTTTTCCTAATTTCAGGTATATTCACTGAGCCACCTAGTGCAACACTAATGGAAAAATCTCTGGACCTAGAGGGTTGGTGATTGTCTTACAAATCTCCCAAGAACCTAAAGGAGAAATCATTTATTCAAATGATAGATGGGAACCCTGGTCCCATGTTTATCTGAGAAGATTTTTGGCAAATAACAAAGAGAGAATAAAGTATCTCCAGGCAAGTTCAGATGATACAACTTCTAACTTAACCTTAAAGATACAGGACCTATAAATAGGTCCTGTATCTTTCCACTTAAGTGAATCGGGAAGTATCAGAAATGTATCATTTTCTTTTATAATTCCCCTTGCCATCTAGGTTCTTAGTCTTCCTGTAGGAGGTAAATGACATTTATACAGAGTCAGGTATCGACCAAGCTGGGAAAAACTACTTAATAGGTGCTTTGTGAAGATTGGTCCTCTAGGTTCATGTGTCAGTGTTGATGCTTTCAGAGTGAAAGAAGTACTCAATTTCTGAAATCATTGGTTTTGATGCAGCAAAACTCATTTTCTTTCCTCTTTCCTTTTTGCAGATGATGGACAGATTATGATTTTTTCCCCTACAGAGCAAACTTAAAAAGTTTACATTTACTGTGTTGGAACATAGCCACATTAGGGTAGTTTTCTCCCTGAAGTGTTCATATAAATGCCTTTTTGAACAAAATGTGTGTGAGTCACACTGGTACCATCCAACAGCTAGTTTTTTTGGTGATGTTAGCACACAGCTATCCTGGCATATCCTTTAAATTTTGCATATCAATTTTTTTCTTTTTCTTTTCTCCCTTTGTCTCTTCTTCCCTTCTTCTCCTTCTCATCCTTTCTGTCCCCTCTCCTACATGTATGTCAATATGTGGATTCTGCATGAGAAAGATTGTATAAATATATATGACTAGTGTTTCAAGAGCCAAAATTGGAAAAAATGGTGCGAAACTTTTTTTTTTAATTGCACTGTCTTGGTGTGCACCTGAATGAGTGGGTTGAGGTGTTTAGATAATTCAACTCTTTCCATATGCTCTGTGCATATTTGTAAGAGAGGGTGCCCCACAAATCTAATTTTTTTTTTCCTGAGGCTGGGGTTAAGTGACTTGCCCAGGGTCACACATCTAGGAAGTGTTAAGTGTCTGAGACCAGACACTCGGGCCTCCTGAATTCAAGGCTGGTGCTCTATCCACTGCGCCACCTAGCTGCCCCTACAAATCTAATTTAATATAGGATTGGAAACAAAGCTCATAACTTCAGGAGTACTTTGGGCAGAGATTCAGAAGTAAGAGAGTGAATGAATGATTGAATGAATGAGGACATATTAAAGTTCTAGTGTAAAGTTCTAGGAATAGAAAAATGGAGGCAGCTCTCAAGGAGTATTCATTGTACTCAAAGAAACAAGACTCATGGAAGTTTAAAATCAAACAGGAAGAAGTTCCCTTATTCCTTATGGTGTAGTGGTAAAATAGAAAGACATACAGAATATTTAATGTCATTTATACCGATAAAACCAAATATTTTTCTGATGTTGGACCTATTTAACCACACCAAAGTTTTGGTGGTGAGAATTTTCTTTCCCAGGTCTTCATTGTGGTTGTTAAGGATATGGGGCTTGTCACACCTAATGAACAAATTTTTGGATCACATCTCCACAAAGACCTTAGCACACTGGGTAGATCCTCACCTTTGTATGAGAGCATGCATGAATGAAACTCAATAGTATGATTACATGTTGATCAAAATCTGCTAGGCTGGAGGAAGGAAACACAGGGATGAGATTACAGATCTAGTGGGAGTTTTGGAGTATATAGGTTAAGCTATGAATTTCCCTGCTTGTGATACTAATAGTTATAGGAACTTAGGAGCAGCCAGTGATTATTTTTATTTAATATAAGTTGATGTTCTTTGAACCAACATCATAATAAATAATTTTGGAATGTGCAGGGTAGAGCAGTAGGTGATTTTTTTCTTATAGAAAAAAAATGCAGCAAAGCAGCCAAATTGCTTCTGATTCAAATTGAAGTAAACAGAAAAAAGCAAACAGTAAACAGAAAAAGTTCAGAGAAGGATTATAGAAAATAGTTTATAAATCCAAAATTGTAAGTTAAACATCTTTTCATTTTTGCTCATATCTATTTTATGCTGTTTTAAAATATGATGAAATGTTAAAAAGAATAAAGAGAGCTAGAACCTATTACAATTTCCTCCATATTTAATTTTTAAAAATGAGAATTCTTTTGCCTCTCAGGGTTTTTGTTACTTAAATGTAAGGTTAAGTGGAATAAAGTAGAAAGAACAAAAACAATTTTAAATAAATCATTAGCGTTTGAATACACCCATATAGAGACAGCTAAGAATGTTATGATTTCTTAGCAATAGTAACTATTGAAAATTGTGTAATAAACAGTCAAAAACCAGGACTGCATTATGAGTTTTGATTCACCAGAAGTCACACATGTGGGCAGTGATTCATTGATCTGTTATTTTAAAATATAGCTATAGTAGATTCCTTTGTCTAGTTTACAATCTTATAAAACTCATTGTTTTAAAAATTCAGAAATTTTTTCTTTACTGTTAAAATTATTTCAAGCAAACATGGAAACTTAACCTTTCCCAATTTGAGTTCTCATAGACATAAAACATTTTATATTACTAGTGAGACTGAAGGCTGGGGCTGACATATTAGAGACTGAAATGGAAACATGATTAAATAATTCCATTCTAGAACTTTATCCTAAGAATAGAATAAAGAGGGAAAATGATCTACTAATACAAATATTTTCATAGCTATATGATTTGTTATATTAAAACAATAAGAGAATACCCTCTTTGACCAACCATTGGTGAATGGATGTAAATTAAATTGTAGAATAATAAAATATAATGATTCAAAAAATATTAAATATGAATCTCTCAAGGAAATGTTGAAAGACACATTAAAAAGTGATACAAAGTGAAATCGGTAGAAAAAGAACCCTGTGCTATTGATTGCAATGATATACAACATATACATGTTATATACAACATACATCTTACATATAAAACACAATGTGGTATAGGTAACATATATGCTAGATAGCATGAAGTTATACATATATAATATATATACATATATTATATTATATATATAGCCTTTATAGATATATACATGTATACATATGTAATATGTATGTATATATATATAAATATATAATATGTAGATAGACTGATGAATATAGCAAAAAGAAAAGAAGGAAGGAAATAAAATCTCAGATAGTGGGAGTTCAGTAAGATCAGGAATGGGAAAAAGTGAAAATAATTATGTGGTTGCTAATTAATTTGGGTTTACTTTCTTAAATAGTATATCCAAGATTTTGTTTGTGTTGTATATTTATATTTATTTTGTTAATGGTTATTACATTTATAATAAAAATGTTAAATGACATAAATAGAATATTTTTGGTCAAATATTTGAATTCAACATCCATTTTCTTGGAATGTCTTGCTGTGAAACTACAAATTAGAAATTAGCTACCAAAACATGCATTGTGAAACTTATAGCATATATTTCCTTTTTAAACAATTCTGAATGTTAGTAGCTTTTGGATTTAATGGTAATGATTTGGAAACACTTTGTTATTTGTCTAAATGATTAAAGCCAGATTGAAGCAATGTAGCCTGACCACAGCAGCTGAGAGGACAAGAACCTGGAGCAGAATAGGCAGTTGGCCATGAAGTCCTTTGAATTTGGAGTCAGAAGATGTAGACTTGATTCCTATCTCAATTGTTTACTGAGTGACTTTGAGCAAGTCATTCAATGACTCTGAATCTCATTTTCATCTTTTTGAAGATTGAGAAGCATCAATGTCTCTCAATAGAGCCTGAATCAGAAATGAGTATGCACACACTCTGTCCCTGGAGAAAATGAGCTCAAATGAGCTCAAACTTGAAGTATAAAGATATTAAAATATACATTTAAGAAATAAGGTTGCAGGATACTTTGAGACTTCTGATTGCAGAGACATTTTCTTCCTTAGGGACAAAATGCTTCCTTGCTAAATTAGACTAGCTCCTTTCAGAACATAATGTCTCAGTTGATGGGCTACTCAATTCCTGGTCTGTATTAAGCAGGTTACTTGAATGGGCTCAGCTAGTTTAGCTGCTATGGCTACCATAAAATTATTCTGCCACTAACTGCAATTGCTAGAGCTGTAATAGCTCATCTGATTTCTCAGAGGTCACAGGATTTTAACCTGGTCAATTCAGTCTTCTACAATCAGGAAAGAATAAATGCAAGAGGTTAAAAAAGAGAATTGTTTTGCAAATATAGACAGATGGTGTCCAGATTCGGGAGAAGATTCCCCTGTTGTCATTTCTCACTCAAAATCTTCAAGGCAAGGTATCCAGAAATTGCAATTCTGAAAAAAAAATTATGCACTTAATCCTGGATCAGCCTCTGCATCAGTCATTACAGTCAACAAAAATACTTTTCATCATTACTCATGGCTAAAACTGGCTCTTCAAAATTCTATACTGGAATCCATCAGTTTCTAAACAAGAAGGGCATATCTATATCTCTTAAAGATTGGCCAATTGCCTATTACAATGGCATTAGGATTAGTATAGAAGGAATTTGAAGAAGTCAAACAGCCAAATTCCAGAAATTATAAGACTTATTTGTCATTATAACTGATAGAACTGCAGGTTTTTATCTTCAATTCACTCTTCTTCAGTTTTCTTGGTTTCTGCAAATCTCTGTTGAGATATTGAATACCTAAAATGAAACTATTGCATTGGATATCAGTAGGAAGGAGAGAAGAAGTAAAAAAGAGACAAAGAAAGGAAGAAAGAAAGAAGGGAGGGAAGAAAGGAAGGAAGAAAAAAAAGGAAGGAAGGAAATGGGAGTTAATGGTACTAAACATCATTATTCTAAAATAGGAAGTTAAGAATCTACAGCTTGAGAGCCAAGTCTGATCTCTTATCTGTTTTTGTATATGCCACAAACTAAAATGGTTTTTACATTTTAAAATAGTTTCATTGTATATAAAGTAATTGATTCTCTAACAATTGAAGAGGAATTCTAAATTTATAAAGCTATCAGAGAAGTAAAAAAATTAATTAATTGAGGATGGAGAATGGAACTAGACCCCTTACACTAGAATCAGAATAGACATGTCTGAATTTGGAAGTTAGCAGTAATTGGGAAGGTCTTCTAGAATCTCTCTAGTCTGTTAATTTCAGAATAATTTGAGTGATGCTGATGAAAAATGAAATAGAGACAAGACAATTCCCTTATAGAAGCAACAAATTGGGAATACATTTTTACAGTTAAAGGTTCTGATAAAGGCCTCATCTCCAAAACATACAAAGAATTGACTCTAATTTATAAGAAATCAAACCATTCTCCAACTGATAAATGGTCAAAGGATATGAACAGACAATTTTCAGATGATGAAATTGAAACTATTTCCACTCACATGAGAGAGTGTTTCAAATCACTATTGATCAGAGAAATGCAAATTAAGACAACTCTGAGATATCATTACACACTTGTCAGATTGGCTAAGATGACAGGAAAAAATAATGATGAATGTTGGAGGGGATGTGGGAAAACTGGGACACTGATGCATTGTTGGTGGAGTTGTGAAAGAATCCAACCATTCTGGAGAGCAATCTGGAATTATGCCCCAAAAGTTATCAAACTGTGCATACCCTTTGATCCAGCAGTGCTACTACTGGGTTTATATCCCAAAGAAATATTAAAGAAAGGAAAGGGACTTGTATGTGCCAAAATGTTTGTGGTAGCCCTTTTTGTAGTGGCTAGAAACTGGAAAAAGAACAGATGCTCATCAATTGGAGAATGGTCGGGTAAATAGTGGTATATGAATGTTATGGAATATTATTACTCTGTAAGAAACGACCAGCAGGATGAATACAGAGAGGCTTGGAGAGACTTTCATGAACTGATGCTGAGTGAAATGAGCAGAACCAGGAGATCATTATACACTTCAATAACAATACTGTATGAGGATGTATTCTGATGGAAGTGGAAATCTTCAACATAAAGAAGATCCAACTCACTTCCAGTTGATCAATGATGGACAGAATCAGCTACACCTAGAGAAGAAACATTTGGAAATGAGTGTAAACTGTTTGCATTTTTGTTTTTCTTCCCAGGTTATTTTTACCTTCTGAATCCAATTCTTCCTTTGCAACAACTACAACAACAAAAATTTAAGTTCTGCACATATACATTGTACCTAGGATATACTATAACATATTTAATATGTATGGGAATGCCTGCCATTTAGGGGAGGGGTGGAAGGAAGAAGGGGAAAATTTGGAACAGAAGGGAGTACAAGGGATAATGCTATAAAAAATTACCCATGCATATGTACTGTCAAAAATGGTATATTTATAAATTGATTAAAAAAAAAGAAAATTCCCTTATACATAGAAGGATAACTTGATAGTTTGATGTCTGTTTATTTTTAATTCATTTCTATAAGGGTGTTTATAGTGGATTTTTTGAAACTTAAATCCAAAAGATAAAAACAGTAGCTTCCTCTATATTTCCTTTCTTTTGATGCTTCCATGAGGACTTTTTCTTTGGGATGCTGGCACCCAAGGGAAACAGATTAAAGTTATCAATTAACAGTTTTATCAGAACTCTGCATTGTTACATTATTCAATTGGGTGCTGGATATTTTGGCATTTGAAAAGCCAGAGGGTTTCCTTTTATTTGCAAAAACCTCCTTACATCTACAGTTGTCATCTTGTTGTTTTAAAGAAACAGATTGTTGTTATTAAGCTCATCAGTGGGTAGTAATTTTTTTGTTGTTGTTGTTGACGAAATTGGAGTTAAGTGATTTTCCTAGGGCCACACAGTTAGGAAGTGTTTAAATGTCTGAGGCCAGATATGAACTCAGGTCTTCCTGACTTCAGGGCTGGTGCTAGTAATTTTTTCCAATTAACAAAAATCTGTTTCTCTTCTTCATACTTTCTTCTCTCCATTGAAAGAGATAGTAATCAAGTATTTACAATCAAGTAAAACAAATTTCACATTCATACATGCCCCAAAATATCTCAATTTGTACTGAGTCCATTATCATTCTGCCAGAAAATAGGTAGCGTGTTTCAATATGAATCCTCTGTAATCTTGTTTCATCATCATTTTGATTAGAGTTTTTGTTTTTCAAGTTTGTCTTTAGAATATTGTTGTTACATAAATTGTTTTGTTACCATGTCAATTTATGCAATTGTTTTCATGTTTCTTTGACACTGTCTCCTTTATTTATTTTTATAGTACATTAGAATTCCATCATTTTGATATATTATTATTATTCTTTATTCAGCCATTATCCATTAATGGGTATCCATTCAGTTTCTAGCTCTATGTCTGCACAAAAATTGCTGCATTAGCTATTTTTAAATGTATGGCTCTTTTTACTTTTTGATTCTTTTGGGTTATAGACTTTCAATTGGCCTCATTAAGCCCAAGTTTAGTAATTCTGGGGACATGACTTTAAATTGCTTTCTAGAACAGTTGGACTGATTCATAGCTCCATTAACACACATCAGTTTTCTTTGTAAAAGAACTTTTATATTTTATACTTTAATCTCTGTGATATTCTTTATTTTTTGTTTGCTCATGTTTTTGTATATGCCTTTTTTCCTCATCCATAGATATGAAAGTTCATTTCTTCTTTGCTCTTCTAAATTGCTTATGAGATCATCCTTTATATTTGTCATGTGCCTGTTTGGAGATTATCTTGCTGTTTAGTTTGAGATGTTGCTCTGTGCCTAGTTTTTTGCCAGATTGCTTTCTAGTATGCCCAACAATATTGTGTAAAATGGTGCCTTCTTACCCCAATATTGTGGACTGTTAGTTTTATCAAACACCAGGTTATTTTGCTTGTTTTTTTTCTCCATTTTTATGACATTTATCTATATCATATTTTTTAATTTGTACCAAATAATTTGAATTATTACTATTTTGTAGTGTAGTTTGAAATCTGATATTGCTGGGCCTCTTCCTTCCCTGTTTTTTTTTCCTCTTAAAATATTTTCTTTCATTTTTTTTTCTTAAAATGAGTTTTATTATTTTTTCAAGCCCTAAAAAAGTAATCCTTTGTTCATTTGACTGATGTGCCACTAAATAAGTAAATTAATTTGTATAGTTTCAATTTTAATATATTGTCTTTGCTTATCCATTAGCAATTAATCTTTCCAATTATTTAGGAATGTCTTTAAAGCTTTGTCTTTAATGTTTTTATGCATTTAAAGTAATTTATGCATTTATGTAATTATTTTAAATGGAATCATTATTCCCCTTTATTTATTTATTTTTGCTGAGGCAATTAGGGTTAAGCCAGGATCACACAGCTTGGAAGTATTAAGTACCTGAGGCCAGAATTGAGCTGGGATCCTCATGACTTCAGAGCTGGTGCTCTATCCACTGTACCATTCAGCTGCCCCTATTATCTTTCTTTTTTAGCTGGTTTTTGTTATCATATTACTTCTTTTAGGAAGATCAGATTGACAGCTGAGTGGAGGATAGACTTGAGTAGAGAAAGCCTTCTGTCAGGGAGACCAATGAAATTAAGAATCAAGACATAAGTGCAATTTCAATTAATTTCTTTTATTTTTTGGGGAGGGTGTCTTTTATGACTAAATGGCTAATATGTTTTATATGTTTAAGTGATATAATTTTGTTGCCTTCTCAGTAAGTGGAGGAGAATAAGGGGGACAATTTGAAACTCAAAATTTAAAAAAGAATGTAAAAAACCAATTTTATTTATTCTCATTGAATATTATTTATTTACTGAGGCATAACAGTCAGAATAGAAACACAAATATTTCTTCCACTGATGTTTGAATCTATCATCATGCTGAGTTGAATAAAATGTAGTCTCTGCTATATTCTATACAATAAGTGAATTGGTTTAATGATAATTGCTAATTGTAGACCTACCAGCCTAATTTTAGAAAAGTTTGGAGTGGAGTAGCCATAAAGTCATAGATTTTCAATCACAACTACTTTTAAAAAAACTACATTTTTCCAGTTACAAACTCCATTTGTGGAGGAAATAACCATATACAAAATCACAGATTCTTAGAATTAAATCACCATTTGGAAATAGAATCTCCCACTTTTCTTGGAATAAAAGGTAGCACCCACTTAAAATGTGACAAATTGGGATGGCTGAATTAAAGTTAATTGTGAAATTACTTTTTATTTACAAAACACTGAAAGATAGGAAAATTCCACATAGAAATAAGAACTCTTTTGAGAATAGAGATTTCATACACTATGTACTTTGTTAAAACTGCCCAAATTACGCATTGGTGCTATATAAAAGCCACATTTTGAAACGATCTTAATTGATAGACAGACAAAATTATATCAAGAACAAATAAGGTATACAAGACTTGGGGATTTGACTATAAAATCTAAAAGTTAAAGATCTCAGTTTGAACCTAGAAGATATAATCATCAGACATAGATTGTGGTATACCATTTTAATTTACCTCTACAGAGAAATACTTCACAATTAAGCTTGAGGAAGCCTCACATACTATTTCATTTTCATGGGACTGAGGTGCTTCCATTCTGTCTCGTCCTCCACGTTCTTCAATTAGGATACACAGTTTTTCAGTTACATTTAGTTTTTCAACATTCAGAAAAAATATTTGAAATTGCATCCAAAATAACCAGAATAATTTTGCTGTCTTTTGCAGATAAAACATTGATTAAGATTTCTAGAATTCAATTTTGGACAAGATGAACAATCTATTCAATTGTTTCGCTACTTGTATAGTTTCTGAAAATCCATACAACTTCTTCCTGTGACGTAAATTCTACCTTTGACAGTATTCTAATCAAGTGTGGAGTTAGTCCATTATTCTGAAATTTATTGAACTTGGTCCTGATGGTTAGCTGTGATATTTGACAGGAAACACAGAGCCTCCATTTGGATATTGGTTTTAGTTTGAATAAGCTGGCTAGGAAGACAGCAAACATTTGTGAATCTATTATGATCTGAGTTTTTCCATCTGTCCCAGTACAATGTTCCTTATAATCTGTAATGAAGTACTCACTATTGACATTTCACCAGATCCTAGAATTTTTACTAGCTTTGGGACAACCCCAATTTTCAAAACTGTCAGTTGAGCCATCTGACAGGTAAGAAATGGCCCAACAGGTATCTGTCAGATTTTCTGGGCCATCATGATGCAAATTTGTTTAATTTGTTTAATAGCTTTTACTGGGGAAGCAGGATTGTTGTTATGACAGGATTTAAAAGTGTTCAGGTAAAATTTCTTAAGTAACCACATGTTAATGATGATGTATCAGGAACTGTAAGCAAGCTAAAAGAGAGTATATTGCACCATAATTGATAAGCAAATTTCTGTAGGCTAAACCATAATCTGTGATGTTTCTCAGAGCTCACATTCCCTGTTCACTGATGCAAAACCTCAAGAAAAGTCAATGAATGTAGATATAACCCCTCCATCTACCACACCTTCTTGTGGTCCAATGTTCCAGAAGCAATATTTGTGTATGTTGCAGTAGATTCAAACTAAGAAGGATTGCAGTCTGTCCTGCCTAAGAAACCTACAAGTTTTGGAATCATGCTGCCTCAGATATTTGTTCTATGGGAGGCTGTTTTTCCCTAGAAAATTCCTTAGCAATTTGGGTCACCTGACGTTGAACCATGAGATTTTTGCTTTTTATACCTTTGACAATTTCTTCAGACCAAAGCACATAGAGCTGGTTATTTTGGTTTTCTTGCAGAGGAGAAGTAGCATCTTCAGGAAAAGTACTGATATTCCTTCTTTTCAACATTTAATTATCTTTTTTAAAGCTTTCCTCAGTTTCATTTCAATATACTAGCATTTCATTTTTGTGTTGTCTTTCCCTTTGTTCTTAAATCTATTAAACCATATAGCTAGTGAATGTGCATTTTTCTTTGGTGAGCATGGTTATGTTCAACATTGGGAGAAAAAAAGGGAAGTTTCAGGGATCACCAAGCCCATAGGAGAAGTGGAAGGAGGTAGGTGTCTTATGGTTAGACTTCCAGCAGCCATTATAAGTCAGCCAAAAAACTGTGTCCAAATTTACTTTAGAAAGAGAGAGAGAGAGAGAGAGAGAGAGAGAGAGAGAGAGAGAGAGAGAGAGAGAGAGAGAGAGAGAGAGAGTTATTAAATTTGAAAAGCAAGAGACCATTTGTAACTTTGGAGAGAACAGTTTTATGAATAATTAGCTTGGAAGCCAGACTACAGATTTATGAAGAGATTGAGAAAAAACAGAACTAGAGGTATCTATTGTAAACAATAACCCTAAGATGTTTAGCGATGAAAGGAAGGAGAGATATAGGAAATAGTTAAAGGGGGTGGACAGATCAAATTTGAATTATTTGAGAATAAGAGAGATATGGGCATGTTTATAGGCAGTAGGAAAACATATCAAACAAGGAGAGATTGAAAATAAGTGAGAATGAGGAGAAGAGAAAGATAAATCTGCTAGAGAATATGGGATGGGATGGGACCATTTATGTGTGCAGGAAGATATCTCTTGTTTGGAAGAAGAACTATCCCTTGTGAGATGGGATGAAGGTAGAGAGAATGGCAGAAGGCAACTGACAGATGTCAGATGGGAAGGGGAGAAGATGAAGCTCTCAACAAATGACCTTATTTTTTTTTTCAAATATGAGGCAAAATTCTCAGTTGAGAGGATATAGTAGAGTGGGGCAATAAAGCCACAAATGGTTTGATTAAGAAGAAAAAACTGAATACTCTAACCCTTTTATATCACAGCCTTTTAGATATTTGAAGGCCATTCACATGTACACTTTCTGTTCCCAAATATTCTTTTTTTTCCAGCTAAATAGCTCTAGGTTGTCTTATCATAGGATCATCAGTCTAGAGTTGTAAGGTATTTATGAGGTCATTTTGTCCAAATCCTGTGGAAACTGAGGCCCAGAAAAGTTTAATGACTTCTCTAAGGATACGTAGGGAATACATGGAAGTCATAGTTTGAATTTAGGACCCGTGATTATAAGTTTAGTCTTCTTTCCAAAGCACTACACTGCCTTTTCAATTGACTTTTAACTTTCTTTGTCTTGTAAGTAAAATTCCTCATTCTTTTGATGGAAGTGGATGTCTTCAACATAGAGAATATCTAATCCAGTTCTAATTGATCAATGATGGACAGAATCAGCTACACCTAGAGAAGGAACCCTGGGAAATGAGTCTAAACTGTTTGCATTTTTTGTTTCTCTCCCCAGGTTATTTCTACCTTCCGAATCCAATTTTTCCTTTGTAACAACAACAACAAAAAATTCGGTTCTGCACACATATATTGTATCTAGGATATACTATAACATATTTAATATGTGTGGGAATGCCTGCCATCTAGGGGAGGGAGTGGAGGGAAGGAGGGGAAAATTCAGAATAGAAGGGAGTGTAAGGGATAATGTTGTAAAAAAATTACCTATGCATATGTACTGTCAAAAAATGTTATAATTATAAAATTAATGAAAAAAATTCCTCATTCTTTTTTTTTCCACTCAGGGACTAGGAAGAACCAACCCTGTTAATGAATATCCTACAGTAGAAAGCATCAAGTACTAAATAGTGGTGGGAACTGCAGTAATTACATTGATTAAGGTTTTTTTGGGGGGAGGAGGGAGAATCCTATCCATGATGTACTCTAAATTTCAATTTAACTTCTAGTTCTGAATGAGCATTTGATCTATAGTCTCTCAAATAAATTGTGTCTTCAGTTTTGTTTCCTTTTAGGCTTAAGATGTCCCATAAATACAGTACATCCATATCATCTTGTCATTCTAATTTGTGCCTGTTCCTACTTTTTTTTTGCATATGCTAAATATAAATTCAGATACAAAGAAAAACACCTGCTAAAGGGGGAAAAAAGCAGCATTCAAAAGCCTGCAGCTTCCAGATACAGTAGGATTTCCACTTGACAGTGTACCACCTCCACAATTTGTCAAGAGTACACAGTGAAGAGAAATGTCTCAAGATGCAAATTATCCAATATAATCTTCTGAAATAAGCTTAACCCATGTGGTTGAATATGTTCTGAGATCCTGGGTAAAATTCTCTAATTAAACTCTTGTTGAAAATATCACTCCTGGATCTTGGCTCCCAGCTCATGGTTAATGAAAGCACAATTTTTTTTAATTGTCCCAAATCCAGGTTCATCTAATACCAGCAGCCACTCTGCAATACAGATCAAGCCTTCATTTTTTCACTATCATGAACCTGGATGCTCAAGTTCATTTCTGAATAAATTTAAGTCATTTAAAGGTGCATGGGTGGTAAAAATGTAGTGCCATATCTGCTCTGGTCCCCTAAATTGGTCCCCGGGTTAGTTTTCCCCCATTTTTTTGAAGATATTACAGAGGAAACTGATGACTGGAGAGAGCGAAAGGTGTTTGTGAAATTGATTATTGGAAGAGTAAGTCTCAGTTGGAGGTTGTGTTTTTTGCTTCTTCCTTGATCAAAAACCCCCAAAGAAACTCCCTGGAATATAGTCAGAAAAATATTAAATATAGTAGAAATGCTAGTCTCATTGGAATTATGAATACTCCTTTATAGAGGAGACATTCCCCAGCAAGATATCTTTCTGGAAGCATTAAAGAGATGTTGGGCCAGAATAGTCTGTGGACTGAAACTTGAAAGCATATTTCTTGATAGTGTCATTGAAGAAGACATCAATAGTAGAACTGTAGAATGCCCAGCTATTTGAGAGCACCAAAAGAGACTGTTTTAATAAATTAATATTTGACAACATATAGAAGTTCTTCATTTTTTCAGATCTGAAAATTTTGTGTCAGAATATTCCAGAAACTTTGGAAAATGACTTAACAATTGCTTGATATTTCTTTCATTCTCCAATAATGTTCAGTTATTTTGAGGCTTATTTAGGGAGTAGAATTGGAGGAACAGAGAAGTTAAAGCATTTTTGCGGTGGATCTGTAAATGTATAGATGACTTCTTGGATAAAGTAGTCTAGATTCATGGATGATGAATTTCCCAGATCAAAGTAAAATTAGTCATCTTGATAAACTGAGATTAAATACCCTATGTACTTGACTTTAGAACTGTGTGAGTTTTTTTTTTTTTTTTTAAGGGGGGAAGTACCTCCTTAATGCAAACTCAAGACAATTCAAATAGTGACCTAGAAGGTGATATCCAGGATGCAAGAAACTACAAAGAGAGGTTCTAAAGGAATAATCCTTGGCTTAAGATTTTGTGGGTACAGTGATGGATTTTTGTTAGGATGAGTGGACTGTGCATGAGTACACTTAGCCAACATGGCATAAAAATTTTATTTTGTTTTCTTTTCTAAAAAAGAAAATATCACATTTGGCCATACTATGTCAAACATTGTTCAGACACTCTAAAAAGTGGACCACATAAGCTACAAAGTTTACCTTATTCCTTGACTTTTCTTGTTTTCTGAAACAATTGGGTATCGATCTATACTTGGATAAGATTGCCTATGAGATGTCATGCAATGATTTCTCTTATAAGCAACTATGTTTTCCATTGTTCAGAGTCCTGGTGTTTTAAAAAATGCTAGGTGATTCTTTCATAGACATCCTTTTTAAAATTAAATTTGATAAAATTTGAGCACTTTGGACTTAGACTGTCACTAATGTAGTATACATATTAATTGATACATTATATTAATAAAATATATAGAGAACTCAATATTGCTGGAAACTTTTTTGGGCACTACCTGCAAGGACTATTTGGAAAATTTTTGAAATAAGAAACTCAGAATTTAGTAAACATATTGATTTTTAAAACTCAGGATCCTTAATTCAAACTTTATGTTTAATAAAAGCTTTAATGCGTTGCAGTAATTTGTTTTTTATTTTTGTCTCCACCTCCACATAGGATCTTTTGTACCTGGAATAATTTGTTGCTTTTTCCCCTCTAAACTACTTTAGTTAACAGATTAGTTTTTGATGTTCTCAGTCCCAGCTTCTTGAAATTTGGAGTGAAAAGAAAATGATTTCTATATATTTGAATATGTCTTTTTTGGAGGAGAGGATAGCCCACTTTTCTAAGGCTCATGAAAAAGAACTTGAGTTATGCATGGAACAAAGGGAGACAGAGGCAGAAATTCCTGTGGGCAGGAAAATCCCCTTTCCAAATTCTCTAAGCTCTAATTCTTTTATTTTCTCTTTTCCAAGGAGTAAATTTCTCAGAGTTTGGGATCTTGAAGATCTTGATCTGATTACTAAAAGATAGCTATCTGAGGGCAGATAGAGAAGACCAAAGAATACAATCTTTGACCCCATAAATGTGTGGGAAAGGATGGAAGGTGATTAGATAGCACTGGCCCTGGAGTCAGGAGAACCCTAGTTCAAATCCAGTCTCAGACCCTTACTAGCTGTGGGACCCTGGGCAAGTCACTTAATCCTTATTTCCTTGAAAAGAAAAGGATGGAGAATAATTTCAAAGCAACATTCTATCTAGAGTTTGTATGGTGGACTGTGCTAAAAAGATAATTGGGATGTCCCATTAACAAAGGAAGACATAAAGCAGCCAGAGACAGAATCCTAGAACTGGCCTACAGCTCAACTAAGATTCAGAAATAGGGATGTGGTGAGGCTGCCTTGCAAGAATTTTTTTTCCTTATAGTTTTTGGTGGTAGAGATCCTCTAGCCCCATTCCCTTATTTTACCCATCCCCAAATGGAGGACTGGAAGTGGGAAGGTCAGGGAGACAGCCCTATTGCTCTTAACTCCAACCTTTGACAACTTTTCAAAATGACAAGTGAACCCTAATTTTTCTGTGAACCCTAATGTTTTAAGAATTATTTGAGGATATACATACTATATGTATGTATTAATATATGATTGACCATTTTAACACATGTCAGTTCTGCTTACTTGAATGCCAGCAGTGAGACTGCCAATGAGAGAGGATAAAATTCTGGGACAAAAGTAGATTTAAAATATTAAGGTTTAATCTCATATAATCCAAGTTAATGCTTCTAGAATGAGACATTTGTCTCCTTTGGCAGTCTAGTCAAGCTGGTAGACTTTTCAGAATAATGTTTTTTAAATGCATAAAAGAAAATATATGTGATTACAAAAGAAATGAATTATGTTTATACTTAGCCTGCTTTGGTCCATTCTCCTTGAGAAAGTACATCATATCTGCCCTTCAGATTTCTGGAATTTACTGAAGGATTTGGGAGGAGGGGGGTATCTTCCCTATTACTGTTTGACTTGTTACCATCTGTGCCCTCTGCTGTTGGATACAGTAATCAATTCCATTCTTAAGATCAATTAACAATTAATAAAAGCATATTTAATTCAAAATTATAGCAGAGGTACCTCCAGTATCTCAAGGACACACATCTCAGTTCTTACATAACACTGATCCCTCCAAATTCAAGATGCATCATTGTCTCAACTCCATTCCTTTTTCCAAGAACAGTGGGGGGGGGGAAACAAAAAAACAAATGCAGAGATCAGATATTGATACATGTTTCTCAGAACTATGTGGCTTCAGTTGGGAGAAGGTCCCAAGATCTCTATCCATTTACAGTAATCATACCACTAAAATACAGCAGAAAAGAAAAGGGCCAAAGAGCCTAAGCTAAGACTAACTCAGCTTGTTCACTGATATCCCTACCTCTGACCATCCGACCAATGGAAAAACTCATTGGCCATATAGTTAGGAGACCAGTACTAATCATATAAGAATTGAGCATGTACTTCACTCTCTCCAAGGTACTTCCATTCCACTGTATTATCATAGCTCTCCCAGAAGCTCCCTAATATCTTTACATGAAAGATACTATCAGAGATACTCTGTATATATAGAAGATTAATTTTATCAAAACACTAAAAAAGTTACAAGCCTGATGTTTAGAACCCTCTTTAAGTAAGATTTCTTTAGTGAACAATTGGTATTTGCATTTATCCTATTATTTCAAAATAGGACAAAGTTCCCTGAATATTAGGTGGAGCTTTATGGCAAACATAGGAATAGACAATAGTTACACAGGATGGGTAGGCATGAATATTTGGTAATCTACACCCTTGGAAAGAATGCCTGCTTCAACAAAGTGTAAATTCATTGAAATTTCAAATTACATGTTTATATCTTTATTCTATGATCATTCTCATAGAATGTGACTGATTTGGGCTTTGTTTAAAAAGTATATTTTACAATTCACAATTTGCTGTATTGGGATGGATCTTCCAGTAAAGATATCTCAGATTTATCATACTTTTAGTATAGTGTCTGGAACATTAATTGTTGCCTATGGCTTATTGACTTGACTCTGGATCCACATATCCCAAAATGATAGTTTATGAGTCCCCACCAATGTGTTTGCTTTTCATAGTGAAAAGATAAAAATTTATAGCCAAATATTGCAATGAAATGTTATAGGAAAGTACGAAGAATTTTTACCCTATAAGCCTAAGGTGTACTCTCCAACAAATACAGATAGTACAATGGAAATAATGGAAAAGCACAGAAGTAGGATACACCTGTGTGGTCAAGGGACATATATGGAGAAGCAATTGACTTCTTTCAAGCTTCAGGGCTGCAATTATATTCTAGTGATATAATCTCACCACTGCAACCATGACTATTCTATATATTCTAGGCTATTTTCATAATCTTTTCTGGATTACCAGATACTGTTCTGTTACACTTGCAATGTGCATAAATTCTACTGGGTGAACATTATCTGAATTCCACTGATGAATAATTCACCATGTGTGAGAGAAGCATATTCTATTTCTAAACTGCTCAGGTGGTTTTAAAATTATTCTGATATGGACAAAAAAATCTATTTCCTTGTGAGTAGACTGAAAAGTCATGTAGTACCTCTTCATTATTTGAGATAGGAAGCAGGACTTACCCAGTCACCACATAAGGAAGTGTAGCTCTGCATGCTGAAAGCTTAGGACTTTCACTGGTTAATCCCTTTATTAAATGTATTTGCAGCACACTGGTGACCAAGTAGTCTTAGGGCAGCTCCCTAATAGAAAAAAGTCACCTTTCTCTAGTCACCTTATCATTGTAATTTAATTCAATTAAAAAAACATCTATGAATAACCTACTATATTCAATGCATTATCCTAAGCAGTGAAGATTAAGACAAAAATGAAATGGTCCATGGGTTCAAGGAGCATACATGGAGGGTGATGGTGAAGATAAACCATGTATACAGATATATGTGTGTTAATCCAAAGTAATTTTAAGAAGGAGTGGGAAAAATGCAGAAGAATTAGTTAATATCTTTTGTAGAAGGTGGCACCTGAACTGTGCTTTAAGGGAAATATGTTTTGGAGCAGAATATCTCCCTTCAGAGGTCAATGACAGTGTATTACCATGATATAATGAGCAAAATTCTTAAGTGTCTTCTTACTTTTGTGCTTGGGTGTAAACTGATAGAATTATATGTTTAGTGATTTGCTTTTTGATCTGGTCAAAGGCATGAGATAATCTATATTCAGTTAAATAGTTTATTTACTGTTCATGCAAAGTATAGAGTGACATTCCTAAACCAGGGAGGAATTCAAACTAATATATAAACAGTAATCATTAGCATCATAGGAGGATGAAGAGATATAAAGATAGAATTAGCCTATTCTTCCTATAATTAACATAGTTTTCCTGTATTTTCCTTTGGATTTCATTTCATTTGGGGTTCTTTTTATTCATATAATATGTACAGGGAAATGTTTCAAAAGGGATAGTTACTCTCAATGGCAACCAGGTAAAATTGGGGAACCATGGAGGCTTGAGGTTATTTGAAAAAAAAAATTAGAAAACTTTCTTAGGCAAGAAATTTTTTCCATTCTCTTAAGACTGCTCCCATGTCCCAATTTCAGCTTTCTGAGTATTTTACTCAGGTAAAAATACATTGAAATCTCCCCTTTGCATTAGGATGGGCAGCACAGTAGTAGTGCCTCTCTGTGCTAAAGCAAGAATTGAATATAATTTTTAAGTTGGAGCCAGTGAATAGTAAGATAAGGACCATTTAAATCAATCACTTATCAATGATTTTCCTAAAATACACATTTGACTATGAAATCACCTCCTCATTAAGATCCACTATCCCATTATTGCTTATTTTTACCTTTTTTTAACCTTGTCTTTTTTTTTCATTTTAATTTTTAATAAAACAAGCATTTCTATAATATACAATAAAAGATGATTGTATCTGAAACTACAAATCTTCCATGTACAATTTGTTTTTCTTTCCAACCTTACAACAAAATTGTGATGTAAATTTCTTCCCCTTCTCTAAAGATGAATATCATTAGATACAAAAAAGTATATATGCATACATATATATGTATATGTATGTAAAATTATTCTATACATCATTTAAAGGCCTTTGTAACATATCCCCAGCATATCTTTCCAGTTTTATTATACTTTAGCTCCCTTCTCAAATGTTATAGTCAAAAGAAACTGGCCTTCTTGCTGTTCTTTACCCATGTCACTTTATTTGCATCTCTTCAACTACGAGTTGTACTTATTGGTTTAACTCTCCCTTTCTTTATCAACCCTGCCTTTAAAAGGAAGTTAAATTAATTTTGCATGATCTGTTCTTTTATTTATTTTTCCTTTTATTTAACCTCCCAACTATCTCACCAATGGATCCCTTATTTTCTCCCCCCGCACACACTTTCTCTCCCTCCTTATCCCTTTCTTATTAATCTATATAATTTAACCCACTTTCACTGATTTATACACCTTCAATACCCCACCTTAATCAATTCTCCCCTCTTATTTATTTATAGATTTGGAGGGTGCTATCCCCTTCTTGATATATATAGTGTATATGTATATGTATGTGAAAATATAATGTACACATGTATTGTTTTCTCTTTAACCATTTCCTGATATGAGTAGGTTTTCAGAACTATCAGCCCTCCTCCACCATGTAATTCCTCTACATTGGTTCTTGCTCTTGCACTTCATTAGAGTAATCATACTTTTTTTTTTTTTTTTTTTACTCTTTTTTACCTTTTCCTACATGGTTTTGCTTTTTAGAGTTATGTCATTCTCAGTTCTACTCTAATTTTTTTCGCTGACTACCCAACTACTAATGCCAATTTTAGACATGTAGTTTATATTTCCATATTTAAAACAAAAACAATTTATCCTTATTCTGTCCCTTGAAATTAGTTTTTATATTGAAATTGGCTCTTATATGCTAAGTTTTCTATGCAATTATGTCATGTTTATTTGACATAAAAGCCTGAAAAAATCTTAACAGTTCATTGAACATCCACTTTTTTCATTCAATATTATACTTAATTTTGCTGAATATAGTATTTTTGGCTGCAACCCTAGTTCTTTTGATTGTTGATATATAGTATTCCAAGACTTGTGGTTTTTTATTGTAGTCACTGAGAAATCTCCTGTAATTCTTATGTGTAGTTCCAGCATATTTTTTGTTGTTATAGCTTATAAAATTTTCTCTTTGATTTGGGGTTGTGAAATTTAGCAGTGAAATTTCTATATATTTTCCTTGCAAGATTTCTCTGAGATATGGTTGGTGGATTTTTTTTCTATTTCTATTTTTCCCTCTTGTTCCATTACTTCAAGACAATTTTTTAAACTTATTTTTACTTATTTCTTATTATTGTGTCAAGGTTCTTTTTTTTTTTTTTGTTCATACCTTTCATATCCAATTATTCTTAAGTTTTCTCTTTTTGAAGGGAAAGGGACCCGTATGTATAAGAGTGTTTGTGGCAGCCCTCTTTGTAGTGGCCAGAAACTGGAAACTGAGTGGATTACCCATGCACATATCTTGTAAATAAAAAGCTATAATAAAAAAAAAGTTATTTTTACCAGGAAAAAAAAAGTTTTCTCTTTTTGATCTGTTCTCCAGATCTATTATTTTTCTTATAAAATATTTCATATTTTCCTATTTTTTTCATTCTTCATCTTTTATTACTTTTGGTCTCTTATGATTTCACTAACATCCCCCCTGCCCAATTCTAATTTTCTAAGAGTCATTTTCTTCTTTAAGATTCCTGATCTCCTTGTCCAGTTGGTTGACTTCCTTTTTGTAGTCTTCTAGTTTTTCTTGGATTCTTCTTTTTAAGTTTTTCTTCAATCTCTTTCATTTGATTTTTAAAGACTTCTTTGAGTTCTCTTATGACTTCTTTTTAGGCAGATAGCCATTTAACATTACTCTTTGGGGTAGGAGAGGCTTTTTTTTTTTTTTTTTTTCTTCAGTATCATCCTCTGAAGATGAACCGCATTCTTCCCTAATCCCAAAGTAACTTTCTATAGTTGGGTTCTTTATGTTTTGCCTGATCATTTTTTAAAAATAAAAACATAATAGTGTGATTACTTCTAGTTCTGGGGTGTGGGGGATGGTGTCTCTGGCTTCCTTTAGTTCTTTCCTCTGACTTGGAACCCAAAACCAAGAGTTCCTCCCTCTTGTAAGTGCCCACAGCCAGTAATTCCCCTGTCCCACTGCTTCCGCAATCACCAGGTATGTGTTCCATTTCTCCCAAGTCACATCTTAGCAACATTGTTTGGCCTGGTACTCTTTAAAAGCTGAGGTTCCCTCAATCTTCCTATACTCAGACTCCCATTTACCTATGCTGTCCAGGAGGTGAAAGTTCCTTTGCTTTGGATTGAGGATACCTTTGAACCCAACTAACCCCAAGGTACTTGGCTGGCAATGGCTAGCCTGGAGGTGTTTATATTTTACAGTAATTAATCCTCCATCCTAAGGTCTTCAAGATCTCTAGAGGAACTTTATTCTGCCCCAACTCTTGTTAGGTTTTCCCTGGTCTACATTTACCCTAAAACACATTTTTTTTTCCTGAGGGAATTTAGAGAGCATGGGATTTTCTGACTACCATTTCTTGACATGACTTAGTTTTTAATTAACCCATGCTGGCTTTTAATGATCATCTCTTTTTTTTTTTTTTTCTAAGTGCTCATACACCACCCTTGAAAATATTTTCTGGAATTCTGGAAATAATGGAAGTTGGCTTTGAATGTCTGGACTCATTGATGCATGTACCAGTTGTGCTGATTCCTAGAAGAAAAATAAAGCTTCGAGTATTGAGTTGTTAGTATGGTATAGCTATGGTATACAATAAATGCACAGGAGAATTGTGAAACAAAGTGCTGTGTGACATCCAAGGTGGGGTATAGGTGGTTTGAACTTAATAGTTAGCTATGACTAACTGACAAAGTAGTTTGGATTTTGCTTAATAGGCAATTTATTATTGAATAGAGGAGAGAATTCAAATTTTATGGCCTCCAAAGCTCTCAAGAAGTCTGACCACATCTAATCATACTTATTTTCTTATTGATTAATGGATAGAAAAAATAAATGAATCAGTTTAATTGGGTTAAACATTAGTCTAGCTTCCTAGTATACTGTGAATTCCTTGAGAGGAGGCACTTAGCCAATTTTCAAGTTTTACCCTTGGTGCTTTTGTACATGATAGACTCTTAAATGTTTGTTGAATGAATGAACAAAAAAATCAGACAACCCCACGTACTGGAATTTTATAAATGTTCTGCTTCCCATTTTGCATGCAGTAATTGGGTAGGCTAATATAGTGCTGAAAAGCAATAAAGGTAATTTAGAGGCAGACAGCACCTTCTTAGAAAATATTATTATAGAAACCAGTGGCTTGCTATTGTATTATCCATGCATGAATAGAGCCAGAAGTTTTATTTTCTTTTCATCAAAGAGAATGCACAAAGAAAATAGAAAAAAAGAAATTTGGTTATAATTTGGTACAATAGAGATCCTCTTGCATAGTGTTCAATTCATTTTAAGAACTCAGAGATCGAAGGACTAAAAATTGGAGGGGGTATCTTTTGGGGGAAAAAAGTGCTATTTTCTGATGTAAGAGGAAGAAAATGCTATTAAAGATACTTGGAGTATGAAAATATGAATTCAAGTCTTGATTCTACTAGCAACTCCCTTGTGCTCTGGAACAAGGAACATAAATTCTACAGACCTTTTGAAGGATGCAAACTCCCTCATCTGTATATTAAATATGGTTATACTACTATTTTCTGAGAAGAAACAAAATTAATTGCAAGTAACTTGACTTCAACAGCAGTAGTAGGTAGGGCTCTAAGACATCTTATTCTTGACTGTTTCACATCTTGGCTCTGATTTCACACAAAAACTCGTCTTTACATGGTTGCCAGGAAGGCAAAATCTTCTTGGTACTACTTTCTGTGTCTTACCTTTTTCTTCTCCGGAGGATGATCACTGTAGCTTCTAATATTCTCTGTGAGTGGAGAAATAACAACGTTTTTCACATTCCTTTTTCTTCTTTCTCTCTCACTTTTAAAATGGAAAGGTCCAGATAGCATTTTAATCTTTCTCATTGATATTTTGTTACATTTATTTAATTTGGGAAAAAATTTATTAAGGTCTCTAATTATTATGGTTTTATGATTTATTTCTGCTTAGTAAATTAATTAGTCAGTCAGTAAACATTTATTAGGTGACTACTATGTGCCAGGCATTGTGCTAAGACTGTGAATACAAAGAAAGGCAAAATACAGTTCTGTTGTAAAGGAATTTAGTCTGAGAGAGATAACATGTAAACTATTATGTGCAAACAAGTTAACTTGGAAATAATAAGGAGAGGGAAGGTATCCTAAATTAAAGAGGAATGGGGAAGGCTTTCCGTAAATAATAGGAATTTATCTGAGAGCTGAAGGATGCCAGAGAAGTCAGGAAGCAGAGATGAGAAGGGGAAATTTTCAGGGATGGGGGACAGCCAGTAAAAATGCTTGGAGTTAAAAGATAGAGTATCTTTTGAAAGGAAGAACAAAAAGGACAATACCCCTGGATCCCAAAGTATGTTAGAAGGAAGAAGATAGAAGAAGCCTGGAGATGTAGAAGGAACCAGATTATGAAGGCTTTTGAATGCCAAATAGAAAAATTTTATTTGATCTTGGAAACAATAATGAGCTACTGGAATTTGTTGAATAGAGATGAAAGACTTGTGCTTTAGGAACATCAGGTAGACAGATGAATGGAGGATGAATTGGAATGGGGACCAACTAAGAGATCATTGAAATCAATAGGCACCAGGTGATGAGGGCCTGCTGGGGTAGAGGTAGTATAAGAAGAAAGAAAGGGACATATCTGAAAGATATCATGAAGGTAAAATCAACATGACCACTACAGATTTGATATATAGTCAAAGATATAGCCAAAGTTGAAGGGACATCTGGGCTGTGAACTTGGGTGACTGACAGTAATATAGACATTAAGAAGAGAGGAAGCTTTGGGGGGGAAATAATTAATTCAATTTTGGACATTTTCAGTGTCAGATGTCTATGGGACATCTATTTTGAAATATTCAATACATAGTTGAAGATATGAGACTGGAGTTCAGCAGATAGGTTAGGGCTATATAATTAGATCTGAGAATAATTATTATCAAGATATTTGAAGACACTCTTTTCCAGGAAGCAAGCTATATTCTGAACTTGACATAACAAAAATCCTTTGCCTTCACCCTTTGGATGATCTTATCCCTTGGCAAAATGTATTAATTTGACCAGGTGTTCTCTGAGGGATTGATGATTTTCATGTTAATCTACAACTATTTAGGTTGGTTGGAGCTTCCCTATTTCCCAGGCACCTCAGAGTCAGAAGCAGCCAATGTACTTAGCAGACCTTTATCAATCAAATTTCCTGACACACTGAATATTCCCTGTGCTTGAAACTGCTAAGTGAACTAAATCCTGTTCCCCATCATCTTACTCCGGTTCTGTCTCCTACTGAATGATCACAAGGCTCATTGATCCTTGAGACTTGAGACAATCAATTTAGGAAGTATTCCTACAGTATCCAAGAATACCTGTATTGTGCCCCAAATGTCTGCAAACACAGACCTGTCATGGAAATCATTTATTCGAGACCCAAGAATGACTGTGTTGTGTTCCTGATTTTTGTGGTTTTCATTCTTAAAAGCCCAATCCCTGTCACAAAATATAAGCTCCCCCTTTCCGGAAGAATCTTGGTCTGCCAATGTTTTCCTCACTCTGACAATAAGCTTCTGTTTGATTCCTGACTCTCCTGTTTCTACTCTGCTTTGTTTGACTGCAATCACCCACAGGTTTAGAGAGTTGATTCTAGTTTATTTACATGATCATGGAAATGATAATTAATTATACACACAGGAGCTGAGTAGATCACCAAAGAAAGTAGTATATATATTTTAAAAAAATGCTTAGGACAAGGTCTTGGAGAACATCCACAGTTAGTAGGCATTGCTTACATGAAGATTCAACAAAGGAGATTTGTAGATAGAAGAAGTGGATAGGTAGGAGGAAAAACAGAATTAGTATCTCAAAAAATCTACAGAGATGTGAATTTTAAGGAGAGTATGATAATTTAGAGAACAATTTGTTCATATCTTTTGATTCTGGGTAATTGCCTTTTGCTACTACATATTTGTATTGGTTCCCTATATATTCTTGGTAATATCATGTAATAAAGAGAGATTTGAAAATGTATGTTTGAAAATGCTGCCATTGTTGTATGATTTTGTTGCCTAAAATTAGATGTTATCTATAAAAATTGTCATATCTGAAAAATTTTAAAATTTAGAAGCAAATTTTTCTAACATATTTAAAGTCTTCCAAATGAGGAATTCCAATGGATCTTTAAATTAATTTTTAAAAATGCAGCACTTCTTAATTTTGCAAGAGTAATTGAGTGATATCAGAAAAGAAAGAAAATTATTAGCTAAATTTCAACAAAAATAATTGGTGAATGAGACTGAAAAAATGAGCATAATTACTTAATCAACACAATGATGCAACTCTTTCATTTGGAACTGTACTTCTTATAAGGCATTTTTTCCAAATATGACAGGTATTATAATATACTGAACTTAAAACCTTATATATGATATCAACAAGTATATATACTATTGTAGTTGTAACTCTATTTTTACTATATAATACAAAAAGTTTGGATGCTATTGTTCTAATGATTATTGATGAGATACTTTCAAGAGTAATGGCCCTTCACATTTAAGTACTTTAGTTTTGATACTGCCATTTTTAAAGTTCAGGATGATGATATCTGCATTTGATTTAACAGAATTGGGAACTGAGATTTTATCCACTGATGTAGATTGAAACTTTATCTGTCATTTATAATTTTAGAGAATTGTCTTGGGAAATGAGAACTTATGTCAAAAATAGGATCTGAAGACAGGTTTTCCTGATTCAAAAGCCAATCTGTGCATGTACCACCATGCCTATGCTCATCATATCCAAAATTTGCTTTATAATTTGTTTTTCTTTCAATACACTTTCCCTGAAATATCTTATTGACTTCTCAAAGAATAGTTACTAAATCATAGAGTATTCTTTTTAAACCTTTATTAATTATTACCTTAATAGCTATTGTTAAATGAGTATTAATGTTCAGAAGAAAAAAAGCAGTAACAATTTTCAGAAGGCAAAAACTGTCTACTTCTCTTTTGGTTTTTTTTATTTCTTGAATTTTCCAATCATTCTAATGACCTGGGAGGTCTGTTTCAGTGGATTGAAATCTAAAATTCATTTTCTTTCTTGATATTTCTAAAAGCTTTTTGGTCCCCTTCATGAATGTCACTGTACAGATGGATGGATTCCTAGCTGACTGTCACATTGAATTTGACAGCCTCCTACTCAGAGAGCAGTGTTAGACTGGAACTGTGGGTATTATTGTATCCTACAATGAGTCTTCTTCACAGAAAATTTTTCTACTGCAGAACTTGAAAAGAAATCAATAATATCCCAAAGTTTCAGGAAAAAAAGTTTCAAATGATATATTTTCAGAAAATGATTTTCAATGTTAAGACCATGTGCTTATTCAAGGCACCAGTTAACATTCAGCAAACAAGTAGTTTTTTCTTCCATTAGGAAAGATTGAAGGATAATTTTCTTCTCACCCTCCTCCACCTCCAGTACATGTAGATATGAGTAATGTTATATTATTCATGCTGGAGAAATAGCAAAGTTCACAGTGTTACTACTAACTCCTTTCCACCCCTCTCATGTGAACTGCTCAATTGTATGCCAAAGCTCAAAAATCACTAAATCTGAGAACTAGAAGGATTTTAGAGACCATCCAGTCCCATCCATTCTTGAACATTAAGCCCTTCAAAAATATAAAATATCATAGTATGACTGCTAGTGATTGTCTCATTAGTGACAGAAAACCACTTTTGTGCCTTAAAAAATCTAAGAATCTATTATTAAAGATATTACATTTAACCCATACTGGAAAATACCAAAATCCATGATAGCTGGATGTTCAGGTGTGGGCTTAATTCAGGCCAGGCCCTGGTAGTTTCTAGATTTGATATTGCAACAAAATGAAACATTTGTATGTCATCTAACAGTTAACAAAAAGATATTTACTTAGCCATAGTGGAAGGTTATTCAACAATAAAAGGCATTGTAGCACTGATTTGATTTATCTGAGTGAAGCTCCTTCACTAGAATAGCCCATAGTAATCTACTACCTAGAGATCAGCTCCTGATTGCTCTTTCATACTCAAGTGAGCAGGAAATGATGTCAATAGTCTGAAGTGTTAGTTCTGTAAGCAAATCAAGAATCAAGGAATGTTGTCTCAATACTTGAAAGGCAAAATTAGCCTAATTTGAATTAGGGAGTAGGATTAGAATATTACTCCTACCACATACTACATTTCTGGTGCCATATTTCTTAAGATCTTCTAAAGGACCTCTAACCACTAAAATTACTTCAGGACAGTCTGTGGCCAATCTTGACATTTTTTTATTCAAGAAATCCATTATAAGATACACTATAGGAAGAAGTGAAAGGCAAAGACAAAACACAGCAAAGAATGGATCACTTTTTTTTTTTCTGAGAAAGTGACTGAATTTGGGAAACTTTAAAGAGGGCCCAATCCCAGGTCTAAAGATTAAGTCCATATGATACATGATGCAAAATCTTTGAGGTTCACATTGGATTGCTCAATGTAAAAAGGTAACAATCAGCAAGAGTTAACACTAGAAACATCAGGACTACAGTAAAGATGATGATACCCAGTCCTTATCAGGGGTCATGCTAATTCCCATCACAAGTCTCCTTTTAATCTCAGATTGAAATAGGAAATTACTATGTTCATGTTTATCTAGTCTCTACTTTTAGAACCCCCAACTGCTATGTAGATGAATTAATTTTTTAAATAGTGATATTTATCATCAGGTTCTCCTTTGCATGGAATTAAGATTAGCTTCTTCGTCTTTTCTTCCTATATATCCTGGTTCTGCCCTTTAGGGCCAAACAGAAAACATCAATCCTCTCTCCATAAGGACAGCTCTTTGGATACTCAAAGACAGATGTTTTATTTTCATTAAGTGCTGTCTTCTCCAAGTAAAATATTCCTGGTTTCTTTAACTTATAGGGCATTATTTCTACTCCTCTCGGTCACCTAATTCTCTTTTTATTGTAGTCTAGTTTGCCAATGACCTCCCCCTATGGGACATCTAGAACTGAACAAAATTCTGTAGTTGTAGCAAACCAGAGCAGAAAGCAGCAGGATTGTCATATTCCTTATTCTACACACAACATCAATATTTTAGATAGATGACCTTATTGTTGTAGTTATTGCAACTATCAATGAAATAAATGTGACTGTATAATCATTTTTAAAAATGCTCAGAAATTTGAGAGAACTGGAAAGAGCACAGCATTTGGATTTAGAAGGTTTAGAATAAAGCCCTGGTTAGAGTACTTTAACTGCTCAACACATTTGGACAAATACATGTGCTTCAGTTTTTTCATCTGTCAAAAAAGAGTTGATTCCCCAATTGATAAATGATAAAATGATATGAACAATTTTTAGATAATGAAATCAAAGCTGTAGCTACATGAAAAAAACAGTGCTCTAAGTCTATTGATTAAAGAAATACAAATTAAAAGGATATGTGGAAGCAATATTTTATTCACTTTTTCTTTAAATATTAAAAGTCAATTACCCCAAAATTGCTTAGACTATATCTGTCAGAATGATTTTGATGTTCTTTGTTGTTGTTGTTATTATTGTTGTTGTTGTAAGCCTATATCCTTATTCCCCATATTTGACTGATATATTGGAGCTAATAAAACTATTTATCTAAATTCTTTTATTATAAACAATGATATTTTAATTTAAAGTCAAAGGGAATGATGTTTTAAAATAAAGCAATTGCTGTTTTTCCTGAAAAAAAAGAAGAAATATAAATTAAGATAGCTCTGAGGTACCACTTCACACCTCTCAGATTGGTTAAGATGACAGGAAAAATAATGATAAATGTTGGAGGGGATACAGGAAAACTGGGACACTAATGCATTGTTGGTGGAGTTGTGGAATGATCCAAAGCATTCTGTAGAACATTTGGAACTATGCCCAAAGAGCCATAAAACTGTGTATACCCTTTGAACCACCAGTGCCATACTAGTTCTATATCCCAAAGAAATCATAAAAAAAGGAGAAAGGACCCACATGTGCAAAAATGTTTGTAGCAGCTCTTTATGTAATAGCAAAGTATTGGAAAATGAATAGATGCCTATAAATTGGGGAATAGCTGAATAAGTTATGGTATATGAATGTAATGGAATATTATTGTTCTATTAAAATGATGAACAGGCAAATTTTAGAAAAGCCTGTAAAGACCTACTTGAATTGATGCTGAGTAAGACGAGTATGATCAGGAAAGCATTATACACAGAAATGGGAAGATTATATGATGATCAACTATGACAGACTTGGTACTCAGCAGTTTGGCAATTGAAGGCAATTCCACATTGGATGAAAATTGCCATCCACATGCAGAGTGAGAAAACTATGGGAACTTAATGTAAATCAAAATATGCTATGTCCAACAGGGGAATCAATTGGGGAATAGTTCTTAATTTATATAAATTTGGCTCAGTTCTCTATATACTTGAGAAATGAGGCTATTATCTTTGAAATTTGATATAAAATTCTTTCCCATTTTTCTACTTTCCTTCTAATTTTGACTACAATGGTTTTATTTGTGCAAAAAACCTTTTAATTTTATGTAATCAAAATTATCTATTTTATTTCCTGTAATACTCTCTGTCTCTTGTTTGGCCATATATTCTTTCCTTATCTGTAGATCTTACTTACAAGTAAAAATTTTCCTTCTTTCTCTAATTTGCTTATGATCTCACCCTTTATGTTTAAGTCATGTATTTATTTGGATCTTATGTTGGTGTACATTGTAGGATGTTGGTCTATGCCTAATTTCTGCCAAACTGCTTTCCTATTTCCTCAATCATTTTTGTCTGCAAAAGTCTTGCTGCAGAAGCTTGGATCTTTGGATTTATCAAATACTAGGTTACTATGGTTATTTACTATTGTGTACTATATACCTAATTTATTTGATTGATTCATTAGTCTATTTCTGTGCCGGACCAGCTTGTTTTGATGATTACTGCTTTGTTATATAGTTTTAAATCTAGTGATATTGCTAGATGTTGTATAAAGATAAAGTAAAGATAAGATAAGAGACCAATACCTCATAAAAAATTCAATAAGTTTGATAAGATCCACATGTGGAAAAACACAATTTCTTTAATAAAATGTGAATAAAAGAATAATATTTGAGAAGGACAGGACAAGGAACTACCCTTCAGATAGATTCCTGAGATCTCTTTGAAAGCAGAGAAGTGATAGGCTGCAGTGAATTGAGGTTTTTGTTGTTTTTTTTTTGAATGTGACTGTATTCAGTATTAGGTTGAAACTCATAAAGTAAAAATAATAATAATAATAATAAAAACCCCAACTAACTGGAGACAATGGGAAAATTAAATAAGAACTATTAGTTTCATAAGTGACAGAAAAGTAGATTTCATTATTTTTACTTTACAAGGCAAAAATGAGTCTCGATTGGAAGCCTCTAATTTAAAGCATTGGAGGCAGTAAAGAAGTCAGCAGGAGACTATTTTGCCATAAGAAATGATGAGGAGGTGGTTTCAGAAAAAACCCAGAAAAACTTATATGAACTGATGCATGTAGCACTTTTCAAAGTCCTTTCACATTCACTGCAACAACATACATAGAAGAAAGCATATACCAGAAATAGAGCTGGCTCTGGATCCAGGCATCTGGGCTTAAGTTCTAGGTCTATTTTATTTTTATTTATTTATTTATTTTACCATTTATATGACTCTGGGAAAGTAATTTTAATCCTTGGGATCTTCATTTTCTCATTTAGAAAATGAAGGATTTGGACCTATATGATACTTTTAAGTCTATGAATTTATGATCCTATGATCTCATTTCATATTACTCACAACTTTGTGAAATGGATTTGATTACTCTGATTTAAAAAAAAAAAATTATCAGGAAATTGAGATGCCGCGTGGTGACCACAGCTAGTACATGGGGGAACTGGAACTGCTATTTAGTTCAAACTATTGATAGAAGATGCAGCAAATAAATGTGGGTAATCAACTTTTTTCACTCACTGCTGCTTTAATGCTAAAATATGTATGGATGCATTTCATGTATATACATATGTATATGTATGTGTATATTTAAATATTAAGCACTGATTTATACAGGGATCATTTCAAAATAATCCCACTGTGGAAATTTTTATGATTGTATGACTCAAAATTTTTGATTGACATGGCTTGAATGTTCCTGCTGTGATGCTATTGGCAGTGATAAATTAGTGCCGTTCTACCCTAGAGAGATGAAGGCAGAGAGAATGAGTATGGTCATTGCCTATAAATTCATAAAGAGACTTGAATAGGGAAACATTAATGTATTTTAAGTTTGTTAGAATTAGGAGATAACCCCCAAAGCTAGAAATAGACAAATTTAGGATAAATACAAGAAAATAATAGAATTATATCATTGATTATGGCATGGGCTTAAAAATATAAGTGATTTCTAGAAAACCTATATGCTGCATAATTGCCTGTTATAGTCGATAGAATCCTGTGGTCAAGAAGACTGAAATTCAAAGTTTGCTTCAGAAACTTATTAGCTATATGACTGAATAAATCATAAGATCTTAGGTTGATAACTCTAGGACTGAGAAGGAACTTAGAGAAATCATTTCTTCTAACAAAGTATTTAATCTTAGACTCACTTGCCTTATATACAGAATGAGAATGATAATAATACTTGTGATATCTACCTTACAGGGCTATTATGGGGTTCAAATGAAACCATGTGTATAAAGCACTTTTCATACTTTAAAGTATGATATAAATACTTAGTAATACCAACTACATGACAAAGTAGAGTTGGCATTGGGTCTTCCATCAGGAAAAATGATTTCAAATCCAGTTTCAGATATCTATTAATTTTGTGATCCTAGACAAGTCATTTAATCTTCACCTCAAGTTTTCTCTCCTGTAAAATGGGGATAATAGCATTTATCTCCCAGGGCTATTGTAAGAATGCAATGAGATAATATTTGTAAAACTCTTAGCACAATACCTGGAAGGTATTAGGTGCTTAATAAGAGTTTGTTTCCTGGAAGTCTTTGTACAAATACTGGCTGACCACTTCTTGTCCATCAGTAAGGGGACCTGAGCAGCCTCTTCTATGCTTTCCAATGCTGATGCTTTATGAATCTGGCATATCTGAGCCTATAATTTGCTGGATATTCCCTCATCAAATCTAACCCTCTTTTCCCAAGTGGCAGAAAAACATCTTGGGTAATTCCCTGTACAGGGATAGAGACCCTGTAGTGGGTGTTTCATAAATACAGGCTGTTGACGCTGAGGCTGTCAAGTATACCCGAAATAGATCTTACCGCATCCCTGCCAGCATGTATAACATTTAAATGTGGGGATGTAGCATTTATATACCATTTATATAATCATATTTTTTCCATTGTCAGGAGGCACTGTTGATGAAACTGTATAGCCAGCTGGCAGGGCTGCCTTCAGTTTCATAAATGAGTAAGGGGTTTTTCATCTTTGACCAATTACAAGAGAAACAAAGTAGATGAAGTTCTTTTTTATTCATGTATGCCTATGAGGCATTTCAAAATGGATCACTTTTTATTTATAGCTACATGAAAAGTGCCTTTTAGTGGATGTACTTCAAAGGATTTTTACATAAATGAAACCTGTGAAGTGTATATGGCTAAAAATGCATTTTAAAATAAATTGGATTGGAAAGAGAATGCTGTAGGGCGAAGAATGGCTCAATAACATTTTAAATTTGGCCCCTTGGATTATGTCAGTGGCTCAGCTGTATTTTAAACTCTCAGCTATAGAATCAGACATTTGTCTCTTTGTCCTCCTCCTTCTCTTCTTCCTCCTCCTCTATACCATCATCACATTTTTATAGCATTCTAAGATTTGCAAAGTGTTTTTCTCGCAATAATCCGATCAAATAGGATCTGCCAAGAAATCATCCAGAATCATACTCCGTTGCCAGTTGTGACTCATCTTAATAATAAATTATTCTTGCAATTGAATTTTTTTTAATTCACTGCTCTTATTCATTCTAACCTTTAGTGCATCTGGCAACACTTTAGGATACCTAACTTTTGACACTTCATATGTGATCTACAGGAATCTCATATTCTATCTGATCTGACTATTTTATCTGTATATAACAGACTAACTAATGCTACTTCAGGCTATCCTAAGTTAAATGTGAAGCTTTTTAAAAAAATCATAATTATGAAAACATGATTCAAGCCTCAAGTCAGTACATTTTCTATCAACAGACCAGATAAGAGAAATAGTCAAATAACAAAACATTTAATTAGGATACATAGCAAAGCAAATATCATGGAAAAAGAGAATAGTAGAATCAGTCCTTTTTGGCTCCTTTATATACCCAAAAGGTTTCAATATCTGGCTGACTGAAGGTCTACAAAACCATTTTGCTGACTTCATTGTAGTATTCTTGAGAAACTTGGACAGCCTACCAATGCCATACCAGGACATTGAGCCACTTCCATCTGAATTGTCTTGGAAAGATTCTGAAGATCACTTGGCAAGATAAAGTACCAGACACTGAGTTGAACCACCAAGCATTCAAATTCTACTTCAGAGAGTGCGACTCTAATGGGTTGGCCATGTAACTAGAATGCTAAATATACTTTTTCCTAAAAATTATTTTACAGAGAACTTGCACAGCGGAAGCACTCACATGGACACAAGAAGTGATACAAAGATACTTTCCAGGTCTCTCTGAAGATTTTTGTTATTGATTGTGGGAGATGGGAATGCTGGTATGGGACTGGCCAAGATGGCATATTTATGTCAAAAAAGGCACTGTGGTCTCTGAGCAATGCAGAATCACCATAACCCAGAGGAAACATGAAATGCACAAAGTGAAAACATCTCCATCTATTTGTACCTGACTTATGTTAGAACTTTCCAAGCTTATATTGCACTGATTAACCACAGTCAAACATACTGTACCTTAACCCAAACCTCATCATGCCATGATTCTTCTTTGAGTATGAAAAAACAACAGCTGACTGCTTCTTATGTTGATTATGGTTTAATCAGGAATATTGACCCAATGGGTATTTCGTAAATACAGGTTGTTGATGCTGATGCTGTCGAGTGTACTCAAAATAAATTCTATCATTCTTGTCAGTGGGTAGCATTTAAATGTGGCAAGGCAGCTTTTATATACCATTTACATAATCATATTTATGGAAGGGAAAAAGAATAACAATGAGTAGCATTTATATTACACATTAGGGATTCCAAAGCTCTTTACAAATATTTTCTCATTTGATTCACACAACAATCCTGAAAGATAGATACAGTTATAATCCATATCTTTATAGATATAGAAATGGAGACAGAGGGTCATGCAGCTAGTGTCTAAGGAAGGATTTGAATTCAGGTCTTTTTCAGTACAAGCTCAGTGCTTTATCCATCATATTCTATAGCTGTGGATAATTCATGACAAAAAGTTAGGAAGAATTGTACTGAGTATGGAATTCCCTTCAAGGCTCTGTATCTTGGAAATTAGCTATGTTATATTTGGTCCCAGTATCTCTATTTAGACTCTCATCATGCTCCTGGCAGCTTGGACCAGGATCTTACAAGCGATAAACCTTAAGGAGGTCTTTCAGGACACTGAAAAAGGAGGATCAGGGCTCAGAAATTTTGCCTTACTTCTTGACATTATGAGTAAACACATCTACCAAACAATCCTGCCTCCTTTATATGTAAAATGGGAAAGATTCCTATAATACCTTCCTCTTAGCATTGCTATGGAGTTAAAATGAGATAATGTATGGAAAGTTCTTTGTGGTCTTAAAAGAGTCAAAAATGTTAGCATTTGCTATTATCCAGCCCTGAGACATTGTTATTATAGGAAAATCCTTCATGCTCAAGAACATCAGCAATTTTTCTTTCTTTTTTATTAAAGGTTTTTATTTTTCAACACATATGCATGGACAATTCTTTAACATTAGTCCTTGCAAAACCTTGTATTCCACTTTTCCCTTCCTTCTGCCATGTTCTGCCCTAGATGGCAAGCAGTCTGATATATGTTAAACATGATAGAAATATATGTTAAATCCAATATATGCATACATATTTATACAATTATTGTCATCACCAATTTTTCCTACAGAATATTGTCATAAAGAGCTGCCTAGACCACCGAGAGATCAATCAACTTGTCCAATGTTATACTAATACACATCAGAAGCCAGCCTTGAACTTTGGTCATGTTGCAAGGAAGACCTTCCTGGATATTTCTACTTATTCTCCTATATTGCCTCTCATTTTCATTATTGTTACTTCTTTTCTTGGAATAAAGAAAATTTATATTAGTTTTGCATACTCCTTGCCTCCATCCCTTCCACTTTAACCATCAGTACAAATTGTTTCTCTCTTTGTCCCTTCTCCCCCATAAAAAAAGGCTTCAAGATAGATAGGCCATTGTTGTCTTTCAGGGATAGCACTATTACTATGCTTAAGCAGTAGGCTAAGAATTCTTCCACAATCACAGTCAAATGAAAAAACACAAAAGCCAAAACATAAAAGAAAGGAAAAATAGTTTTTGTGTAATGTTTTTCACAGGCTGAATTTTCATTAATCCCTCTGTCTGATTTCCCTTTATTTCTGTTAAAATTTGTTTCCAATATAGATACAAAGCTTTTTTTTTAAGTGTTCTCCTTATTTTTTGTATTTCATATCTAGATAGATGAATACTATTTAAAGTCTTCCCCACAAGTGGCTCTGGATGCAGGTAGATTCTCTTCTCTAGTTAAAATGTTAGGTAAAGAAGTGACAGCATTTTTGCTGTCTCTGTACCTCTGCCCAGAGCCCAAACCAAACCAGCTTATTTTCCATCAGACTGTCCACTGGACCTTCTCAATAGTAATGTCTTCCTTCTGGACACTTCAGAAAGGTTCCTTTTTTGATCTTCCTCTTTAGAGACAACTCCAACCCATGGATATGCTTATGTGGAGAAGGACAAGTGATTATGTGACTTTAGGTAAGGTAGGCAGACTATGTGACTTGTGAGCTATAGCCATGGGATATCTGAGACCTTGACAAGGAATAATGTCTTAGTGAATCAAATTTTGAAATGCTGGTTGAACCAAAACACTGTATCAGCCTAGATGTTAATAGCTTTTCTGTCTCTCTTTAGCATTTTGCTTATACTCAGTTCTACCTTCAGCCTGATTAAAATTGTGGTGAACACTAAATTATTCTATCAATCTACCTGTTGGGCAAATTCAAAGTGCATTCAATGTAGGTTGGTCAGAGACAGGAAAGAGCTTAAGGGACCCTTAGTCCCTGAGTGCTACCTGGGAATGTGGCTATAGGAGAGTATGACACAATGGATAGAAGACCATTCTTGTCAAACAGATCTGAGTCCAACTTTTGTCTCTGATTCAATGAATATATGATCCTAGGCAAGTCACCAGACAATTCTATGACCAAATTTTGCAAAAAGATTGCTGATTTACATTGGAAGAGGGACTTTCCCTACTGGGACTTCCATACAGTAAAAACAGCAGCATGTGATAGATTGTTGCCCCCAACAGGAAGCAATCCCTATGGTATACTGTGGCAATTGCCACTGTGGCAATCTTTTTGTACCAAAAAAATCAAAGTTCCAAATATCTGGGTACTGTGAAGATCAGTCATGGGAAATTTGGGAGCCTCATGAACTTTGTGGACTCACTCCTAGCTCAAAAAGATCAAGTTTTCTCATAGCTCTGTGCCTCCCTGGTGATAGTCAAACCATGAGAAAAGTGTTAATTGGGTTTGGACTTGTTGAGAGATCATGTTCTTAAAGGAAAGAAGCACTGACAGCCACTTTATTTAAACATAGCCACCTCTTTCCTCTTCCTCTGGTGCTAGGAACCTTACCTGGCTCTGCTTAATCCAGTGATCCTTAGGCTAGATAATGCTCTATCAAACGCCTGACTACTAGAAGCATTTTTTTAGAGTAGAAAGATGCTTCGTTCAGCTATGCCATTCTTTCCTTCAAGACCCCCAGAATTATAGTTATTTCTCCAGTTTCATGGTGTTCTAGTTATTATAAACATTGCCTGGACATATTGTTGTTTGTCCTTCTTTCTTGAAAATGACCAAGACATCAGGAAGGTGATTCCATCACTTGCAAGTAAATTGAATTTCAGAGAGGGAGGGTTGGGCAAAGTCCCCAGGCTCACTTCCTTCTCCAGCGCCATTTGGGTCCAGTGGCAAGTCACAGATCAAGATGATTAAAGACGACACCATGGATAGAGCATGTGATTGTATGTCCTTGAACAGAACCAAACCAAACCACAGAAAGAGTTCATCTAGCCTTGTCCTTTTACTGTAGTTCTAGGACTAAAGTATTTACCATTGAGAGACAGCAAAAATGCTGAGACTTCTCTATCTAACATTTTTAAAAGGGAATAGAATCCACCTGCATTTGGAGCCACATGTGGGGAAGACTTCAAATAATAATCATTTATCTAGATATGAAATACAAAGGATAAGGAGGTCATAAAAATGCCATCAAAAAGTAAGAAAACTAGTATTCTCTGGTATTGATCTTTGACTTTCTGGACTACCTGTCAGTGATGTTAACCAAATGGAACCTCTGAGGCACCTATAAACGGATTGAGATACAGAAAGTTGACCTGCTAGACCCAGTAGAAATCTTGAATTTTACTTTTATGTTTTTGTATAGCTCTGGAACTTTATTAACTTAACATTACAGTTCCCGCTGTACTGGTTTGGGGGAAGGGAGGAAGGTGGGAAAGAAATGTCCATCATATTCTCATTCCCTCCCATCATGCCTATTTAAATCTAGTGGTTCTCCATTCTTTATTGAGTTGGAGAAATACCAATGTGTGAAGGATGGTTTGAAATCTATTGGACACATCATAGGATGATAGGGTGGTTCAAATGTGTATATGGAGCCATTTATGGAAGAAGCTGTGCTACAATGGAATACCTAGTGGTTTTTTGATATTACAGAACAGTCATCCCTATTTCTCCTTTTCTGATAATGCTCTTCACTAACTAGATGTTAACCTTCAAGATTTTCTAAAGGTCACTACAGGCAGAAAAAAGTGGTTTTAAGAACTAACTTTATCTCAATCCTTAGTTTCATCTAATGAATTAAATCTAGACTGTAGAAATAGTTCACTGGAAAAACAGATATAATCTGGGAGGTAGAAGAGACTCTCACAGAAAGTACTTCCTTCCAACTTGCTCCCTAGAATGGTTGCATCAGTTTACACCTCCAGTAACAGTGCATTAGTATCCTATTTTCTTCCAATTTTTCTGAATCTCCTTCAACAAACGTCATTTTCCTTCTCTGTCATATTAGCCAATCTGATAGGTCCATGAGGTAGTATCTCAGTTGTTTTAGCTTGCATTTCTTTAATCAAGTGATATGCAGCATTTTTATATGCCCACAGATAACTTTAATTTTTTTTACCTGAAAACTGCCTGTTCATTTATCAATTTGGGAATGACTCACATTTTTATAAATTTGACTCAGTTTTCTATATATTTGAGAGATTGAGGAGAAACTTGCTGTAAAATTTTTCTTCAGTTTTTGGCTTTTCTTCTCATTTTGATTTCATTGCTTTTGTTTGTGCAAAACCCTTTTACTTTAATATAACCAAAATTATCCACTTAATAGAATATTATAGTGCTATAAGAAATAACAGGATTTCAGAAAAAACTTATATGAATTAATACAAAGTGAAATAAGCAGAAACAAGAGGACATTGTATACAACAGCAATATTGTATGATGAACAATTGAAAATGATTTAGCTATGCCCATTAATACAAAGATCCAAGACAATTCTGAAGGACCTAGGATAGAAATTCTATCAACTTCTAGAAGGGAAAAAAAAATCAATGGAATCTAAAAGCAGAATGAAGTACATTTTTAAAAATTTTATGTTTCTTGTCTGTGTTTTCTTTTACAACAATGACTAACATAGAAATACATTTTGCATAACTGCATATGTACAAGCCTTATAAACTTGTTTGCCTTCTCCATGGTGATGAAAGAGATGAAAGCTGAGAAAGAATTGAACTCAAAGTTATAAAAAATGAAGGTTAAATTTTTTTTACATGTAAGTGGGTAAAATAAAATATTAAAATCCAAAAAATTTTAAACTGCATTGTTAAAATTTTTTCTATGATTTTCTTAAGTCTAGGTAATCATGACAATAATAAACCACATCCCAATTTGTAGTTTGCTAGTTTCTGAAATGTAAATGCTCACACCAAATTTAACAATTACTTCCTGAAAGCCAGTTCAGGTTGACTCCAGCATTCTCCTTTCTCATATAAGAGATGGAGCTACCTCAAATACTACAAAATGGCTAGTAAGATAATGAGCCAGTTATTTATTTAATCAGTCTGCAGTATCTATGTGCTAGAGGTAGTAGAGGCTTTCATCAATGCTATCCCAAGAAATCATGCCTTTATGTATAAATAACTTATTCCAATGTGTAGTTAATTTGCAGGATCTCAGAAATGTTGACATTATGGAACAAAGCAATAATAAAGATATTAAAGAATATCATGAAAGAAAAGCATGAAAGATTCTCTCTGTCCAGGGCAAAGAGATTATGAGAGAAAAATGCTGATCCACAAATACCCAACATTTCTTGTTATGTGGCTCTCTCAAGTTCTGGGGTGCCTTCCACTTCAGACTGCTGCTGTTAACCTGCTTGGTTAATTACCTTGCTACCTTACAAACTACAAATTGAGGAAGCCTGGCTTCCTTCTTCTTCTCCCAGACTATGACTTAACCCATATTTTCTTTTCCTAGGGAGTTTTTCCTTTGCTATATGGTCCCTTATAACTAGCATGCATTAGTTTCATTCTGTCTGTAGGTGACAATGACTAATATACTTTAACTCCATTTCATTTTCTGGCAGAAATAAAGAAGTAAAAAGGGCCAATAATTATCCAGTAGATTTTTGATTTCTAATTTGGCTAAATTTGTTGTAGTTTAATGATTTCTGTTGTTTGCAACTCTTTATAACTCCCATTTGGAGTTTTCCTGAAAAAATCCTGGAATGGTTAGCCATTTCCTTCTCCAGCTCATTTTGTAAATGAGGAAACTGAGGCAAATGGGGCTGATTTACCCAGGTCACATAGCTAGTAAGTGAGGCCAGATTTGAACTCAAGAAGGTGAGTCTTCCAGATTCAGGACTGGCACTCTGTCCACTGATCTACCTAGCTCGAATGTGACTTAAGTACAAACCACTTATAATTGATCAATCAAACATTTATTAAGTACCTATTATATATACTAGGCACTATACTATGTTGAGGACACTGACACAAAACTTAGATGCTTTCTGTCCTCAGAGGCATACATTCTAATGAGACATGTATATTGCATATTATATATATTTGTGTGTATGTATATTATCTCAAAAATCTTACTGCAGTTTTAAGTTTATTAAAGCCTATATTTTGATAATGGATAATTTTTGTAAGTATATATTTTTAAAACATCCAAAACACATTTTTAGGGGAAAGACATTAGGAGCTAAAGGGATAAACAAAAATTCTCAAATTGATGTGACCTAAACTGAATATTGAAAGAAACTATAAATCCCAAGAGATATGAAATGAGGAGGGAGCACACAGTCTATGTGAAAGTAGGGAAGAGGATGAGGAACACTTTCATAATTTTATCTTTTACTTTACATTGAGAAATTATGGATTTTGAGAATATTAATTATTAGAGAAACATAGGAAAGGATTTCTTAATAGAAGTAAAATTGAGCATGTTTTTTAAAGAATTCAAATAGAAATTTGGATAAAAAAGCTTAGATTTAACATACATAGTGAAAAATTTATTTTGATCTAGGAAAAAAGTGGAAAAGAGGAACAAAAATTCCAATTTAAATTGTTCTAAATAGGGTACTATTTCATCTAGTATTTATCACTCCTGTCTAGAAAGGTTTTCATTTGAATCATAGAAAATTATGTAGAAGATGCTCCTGACCAATGAAGCACGAATAATTCCATTAGATTTAATTTTAACCTTATTTTCCTTTTTTTTTTTTTTTGGTCAAGGATAGAAATGAAAGAAGATTGAAAGTGTTCAAACAAACAGACCTAGGTTAATTGCTAATTGCTAATTTAAGCAGAAATCTACATAGATTTCTATGTGATATTTTATTTATATTAATCATATTTGACTAATTAACCCATGATATATAGATGAATGTAGTTCACCCACAATGTGTCATACAATGTAGAACTATGAGTAATCTCTGGAAGTTTGAAAGAGGCAAATTTAGACAATACAAATAAAAGCTTGCCAATTGAGCAACAAAAGAGAAATGGGCAACCTTGGGAGCTAGTTTAATATTTACTGGAGGTGTATAAAGAAAGGTTGAATGACCATTTATATATGTTACAGACTATCAGAATCCACCATATTCATTTGTAGTCACCCCTTGGTCTGATACTTGACACTTTTCTATTCAACCTTAGAGTCCAAATTCAAGGGCAGTTCCTTGAATTAATCCATAATATTTTGATATCTCTGGAGAAATGTCTTTTTCTAATAGTAGCTACTCATCTCTTTATCTCTGTTCTCTCTTCCTTTAGTCTTCCATCAAAATCTTCTTTTTTATTGTCCTACTGTAATTTCTCTTTGCCTTTCTACCATTTATGAGAAAAAGTGTCCTTGTGACAAATATACCTGGTCAAGCAAAACAAAATTTTGAAAAAATTGCATCAGGAGTCTATCACCTCCCTTTTAGAAAGCGGTTAGCATACTTTAATCATCATTTCTCTGTTAATGTAGTTGGTCATTAAATTGATTAGATTTCCCAAGTTTCTCAGAATTTTCTCTTAAAATAATGTTATTATGTGATTTCGTGCTTTTGCTCATTTCACTCTGCATCAGTTCATATAGGTCTTTCCAAGTTTCATTAAAATAGCCATTATATTATTTTTTACATTAAAGAACTAGTAAGTTTCATTAACATACCATTACTTGTATAGCCATTGCTCAATATAAGGGAATCTACTAAATTTCCAGTTCTTTGCTATCATAAAAAGATCTTACAAATATTTTTGTACAGATAGATAGCTTTCCTTTTTCTTCAGTCTTTTTTGGGGGATAGTGGCAGTGGTAAAGGCTGGGTGGTTCTACCTATAGTACTTTTAGTGTTTATTTTCCTGAAGTCCTTCCAACATTTGTCATTTCACTTTTTTCCTTATCTTTGCCAATGTTATGGGTATGAGATGAAATCTCAGAATTACTTTAATTTACATTTCCTTAATTCGCATTTTGGAATTTTTTTTCATGTATTCATTCATAGCTTCTATTTCTTCTTTTGAAAGCTCATGTGCTTTGACATTTTTATCAGTTAACTAGTTCTTTTCTAATTTTAATTATATTAATTGTTTGTGAAATTTTCCTATTGTGTATAGTAAAATTACTCTGCAGATCTCTCTATTCCTTGTTTGTACATGAACTCTCCCTATATTATTAGTATTAGAGGTATAGAGGCAAAAGAAATGGGACAAGTCTACTCTCAAGAAGCTTACAATCTTTCAGAGGAGATAATATGCACATAATAAACATAAAAAAATTTAAAGTAGTTTAAAGCAATGGCACTAGCAGTTGGAAACTCATGGAAAATCTTCAGTTAGAAAATGAAGCAGAAAAGCAACTCTATGAAGTTAGGAAATCCTTCACTTAGAAAGTGAGAAAGAGACTCTAAAGAAGTGATTAGGGTGTTCATTCTAGCAATAAGAGGCAGTGAGTACACAGACTTAAGAAATGCCATGTTGCATGTGAAGAACAGAAAGACCAGTTTGGCTGAGCCATAGAGTACAGAACGAGAAGTAATACAAAATGAGCCTGGGAAGTGGACCATTTGTCAGATATATAATATTGGCCATTCATTTCATTTATAGGTTGAACTAAATAACTGCTGAGATCTTTTCCAAATCTCAAATTTGAAATGAAATACAGTTTGGAGGCAGGTTGTGAAAGGCTTTGAAAGCCAAACAAAAGAACATATATTTTATCCTTGAGGAAACAGGTAGCCATGGGAGTTTATTAAGTGAAAGGAATGATATTGTAAGGTCTGCACTTAAGAAAAATTACGTTAGCAACTGTGTAGAAGATGGATTAGAGTAGAGAGAGAGACTTGAGCTAGGGAGATTGGCTGAGTGCTAAGTAGTCAATGCATCTATGTCATGCCAGGGTGACTTCATTAGTGGCTGTGTCCAGCTCCACTGCCAGAGCGTTAAACTGATTTGTTTGATGTTAATTGGAAGGGACAAAAATCACAAAGTCACTATCACTCTTCATTCAAATCCTGGCAGTAGGCATTTAATAGTGGGGAAAGAAAGTATTTCTCTAATGTCATATCAGATTTGTACAGAGTCTGTTTCAAGGAGCGAAATTAAGTCCCTTGTGCAATATAAGTTTGTTAAGCTTCTAATTGAAGTGAATGTTATAGCTCAATACTTTGAAGGCTTAAGTGTTTTAGACTGGAACATTTGCCCCTATCTCATAAGTATTCTCTGATTTTCCATCCTACATGTTCACGTATATGTTTCCAGTTTATACTTTTGTTCCTAGTTTAATATTAAGTACTTAGAAAAGTCATCATTTTAGTTTATTAAAGATAGAATTTTTTTGTTTAATTTGGACTTTATACTACTATCAATCCTTCTTGCTCTCCATACATGTTCCATTTCCAACCTATCATTTTGTTTGTTCTATCTAGAATGAACTCCTTCCTGTCTATTTAAATCCTTTTCTTCTTTTTTTAGGGCTCAGTTTCATGCTGAAACAAAGATTATTAACATGTTTATTATTATTATTATTATTATTATTATTATTAAAGAATGAATAGGATGGGAACAGAAGTCTGAAAAAACAAGAAATATCAAGCAGCAGCAGAAGAATAGATAGGGAAAAAAAAACTATTTGTTTGTCCTTAATTCTTGTAAAGGGCCATGACATCAGGAAGGTGATGACATAACATGCAAGTGAATTGGAGTCAAGTGAGGGAAGGCAGTCCAAGATCACCAAAGCTTCACTTTCTCCTCCAGAGCCATCTCGGTCTAGGAGCAAGATATAGATAAGGTGACTGGAGATGGCCCTGGGTGAAATGAGAGACCTTGGCCTTTTAAAGTGTTTAACTTCTATGGTCTTAGTCTGATTGAGATCATACACATTCAGTGCTTAAGTCTAGGTAGAGATTGAAGCAGAAAATCTCCAGTTTCACCTAGTCAAAAAAAAATCTAAATAAATCTGGGAGGGAAAGACCCTCAGGGTTTCTGGTCAAGGCAAAAGTGATTGCTATTTACATATAATCTGAGTCAACTGGACAATGGCAAAGGTCTACCAGATAAAATATTTTGATTCTAGAAGTTGAGTCAAGCAAAATACTTATAGTAAATTAAAGCTGTCAAGGTTCAGAATAGATCCTAAGGTGCTAAACATCACAAACTAGGTAATTTTTTCATATTTATTTCATAGTACCCAGGAGGATATGACCAGAGTTGTAATTTAAATGTTTGATCTATTGAATTCAGTTGAGATCATAAGAATGCATTAGCAACTAGAAGAGCAAATTCTGAGCCTGGGACAAAGAGGAAAGTGGAGAAAAGATCCACTAGGAAGCACCTTCATATCTTACCTCCTTTTACCTGGCTTGCTCTGTCTCCTCTGGATATCAGTCATTAATCTTCCTGAAATAACCATACCAATTAGCCCCTCAGATTTACTCCTTGTTTTCTAGTAGTAGTAGTCCAGGGCCCTCCCAGCCCCAGACTGGACATAGTTACTTAGAATAGTTGAATGACACAATTTTTTTTTGTCTTATGAAGAATCATGAGAACTTGCTTCTGTCTTAAGCTGGAGACTCCAGATCCCTGTGTATTGTCATTAGATCTGCCAATGCACCAAAATAGCACTTGGTCCTTGTTATGCCCCTTTCCATAAACTGAATCCTTAGTTTTTTTGGGCTCTTTCATCCCTCTGCAATGGTCTCTCCTAATCAGAGATTCCTTAAGAGGAGGGATTGTGTCATTTTTTTTTTTCCTTTTTATATCCTTAGCACTTTTCACAGATATTATTAGCATATAATATGCACTTTGTATACATATTATCATTCATTCATTCATAATAAATACATTTTTAGAAGAAAGTGAGATTGAGAAAGTTTGGGAGATTTTTCCATGATCCCATGGCTAATATGTAGAAGAGATTGGATTTGTTCCTATACGTGTCCAGACTCTAAATTTTACTACACAATTCACCTAGCTAAACACAAGGCAAGTCTCATCTGATCCATCAAGACGCAACTATTTATAATATTATCTTGGAAATGTACCTTTTTTCTGCAATCTATTCTTTAGTTTCCACATTTTTAAAAAAGATAGAATAAGGCTGAAAGGCTGAAAACCTTTTCTTACTCTAAATCCTATACAGCTATAAGCAATCCTAACTGATATTTAAATCTCTCTCTCTCTTTTTTTTTTTTTTTTTTTTTTTTTGGATTCTTATTTCACCTAAAGTCAGCATCATAAATCAGCATTTAATTATTCTCTAATAATTTCTTATGTTGTTTTCCAGACAATTACTTCGTTCAACCAGCCAGCCTTTTGTTGGAGAGAGGGGGAGAGAAAGGATGAGTTATTGATTCTCTGTAAGTGAATTTTCTAGTGTTTGAAGTTTCTTTTTTAACTTCTGAAACTTTTTCATTTTACTACTTTTGTGATAAATCTTTTTATAATTTATAATATACTTTACTAAACAAATCTGTTCATAATTCTTTAAATTTTTTATTTTAAATTTTTTTTGAAGATTCAGGTCACAGTAAACAAAGGGTGTTTTATTTCTATATTAAATGGACCATAATGCCTGTCGTTTGTCACATCACAGTGTCAGTTTCAAGAAACTACTCTTAACCTTACTCTTCTTCCAGTCTTCTGTTTTTAATCTGCTTTCTGGTGAAATTTAAGAAGGTAAAACTAGATAACCAAGTTCATTAAAATTTAAATTACAACAATTATAAGTCAATACCTGTGGCCTAAGAGAAACTTGATCTCTGTTTTAGAGTGTACTAGAATTCAGAATTTCAAATAAGTTGCAAATGAATAAATTAATTATTGGACATATTGTAAGTATCCAATGGATTCTTGCTGATTGCTTGATTTCCCAACAAGATCATAAGAATCTTATGGCAGGGTAATTAACTGCTATTATTTACTAAAGATTTGGATAACTACTCAAGTTGATTGGGAGAAAAAAAAATACCTCAACTGTGGATTGTGTTACAGATAAAAATGGCAATACTTCATGCTGATACCTCTCTCTCATCACTATAAAATATTTATGGCAATCAATTACAGAGTTCCTTTTTGACTCTGAAATTCTGTAATAACAAATGAAGGTGGAACAAATAGAACAACAGAAGATTGCCTCAAGGCAAGGATGACAAAACCAAAAAGTACTTGGGTTCAAAATGTGATTTTGTACTTACTAAATGGAACATTTATTAAGGCTTTTTTTTTTCTTTCTCTTTTTCCCCCTTAAGGTAATTAGGATTAAGTGACTTGCCCAATGCCATTTAGTAATTGTCAAGTATCTGAATTTGAACTCAAGTACACCTGACTCTAGGACTGGTGCTCTATTCACTGTGCCAATCAGCAGCCCCTTTTATTAAGCTATTTAAGCTCTGTTTTCTCACCTGAAAAATGAGGTGATTGGATAATACCTGTGGCCTTTGATATCTATTGATAAATGAATAAAGTATGCCTTCTAAGAAAGAGCTCTGAATTCAGATGACTGGGAGGCAGCATGGCATAGACAGTAGAATTCTAACCTCAAAGTCAGGAAGATGTGATTTTAAGTCCTGTCTCTTAACATTTGCTAACTGTGTGACTCTGAAGAAAATCATTTGGCTTCTCAAGGCCCCTAGTAAGTCTCAAAAGATAGAAATTACAAAAGTTGCCAGTCTGGGATGGAGGGGAAAATCATTTGGCTTCTCAAGGCCCCTAGTAAGTCTCAAAAGATAGAAATTACAAAAGTTGCCAGTCTGGGATGGAGGGGAAAATCATTTGGCTTCTCAAGGCCCCTAGTAAGTCTCAAAAGATAGAAATTACAAAAGTTGCCAGTCTGGGATGGAGGGGAAGAAATGAACAAGAATTATACTCTATAAAAAGGGTACAATGGGTTTTTGATCAGCTTTTGGTAGAGAAACCATCTTTCCTAATAGTTTCTTATATTAAAGAAATCACTTCTGGACAGTCTATTCACTGAAGCTTGGTGGGATTGATGAAGTTTAGGTTTTGGAGTTCCCTTTTGTCAGGGAACCAAATGATAAGGTCTAGATTTAGGGAACCAGAATGAGATTAAGGTTCCTGGTGGTCAGTGAGTTAAATAATAAGGTCTAGTGGCAGATTGGGGTTCAGGGAACTAAATGGAGAGGTTTGGTTCCCCTGCACTCCCTTGGGATTCGGTGCAAGGGTAGGAAGTTTTGGAGAACCCTCTTTTGGCAGAAATTCTCTATAAAGGAATTTACAAATCCGAAAAGACTAGAATGATAAAAGAGGTTTATTTTAGGCATTGGGAAGTCAGCCTTTACTATGCAAATATAGAAGGGCTGAATTCCTCAGTGGAGTAGTTCTGGCAGAGAGGCTTAAAGTCTCATTAGGGAAATAGGTGAGGATAAAGAGAAGGCAACATTGGGAAAAGAATATTATTCCACTAGGTAGAGGTTTCCTTGGCATAGCATGGCATAACATAGCATGGGATGGCATGAGATGTCAGGACCTCTCTGCAAAGAGTTGTTCCAAATTGCTGTTTTTATAAAACTTGGCTACAAGATAAAGGGGACTAGTGGGGACTAGTGGGTAGAGTTCCAAGCTAGATTTCAGCATGAGCTGAATTTGAATAGAATTGAATGAGTCTCTTTCATTCAATAGGAGTGGTATCTCCAACTCCCAACTCCACCAGCCCCATCTAAGTAACAGAATGAAGCTGCTTGTCCTCAGGTGGAGTCCCCACAATGGCAGGATTCAAGGAGAATTTGTCCTTCAAGGAGTTTTAGAGTTTCGGGGTCTCTTCTTTAAGATGAGATGTGTGACTAGAATGTGGCTTTAGATAGATATACTTAATTCTAAAGAAATAGAACAGGTTAAAAATGTGGGGAGGGAAATAACATTTTGTTAAGAGAAAATCCAGGAATCAGAGGCTAGGTTCATAGAAAGACTATTTTTCTAATAGTATAGTTCAGGTCAGCTGAACAGAAGAAATTGAGGAGTTAGTCTGGCAAACATATCATAATCCTAGTATGAAGTATTATTTATGGGATGTTTTGATTATCTAAACATCTACTGGATGTTGCCCTCTTTCTCTTCCTCTTTCTCTCTTTTTTCTGATTGATTCTCTATTTCTCTGCCAGTTTTTAATGAGAATTTTATCTTTGAAAAGAAGGAACCAAGATGAAGAAATTTTCTTCTTGATCTGATTACCATCAGAAAGAATGGTAGAGATTGAAATTATAATACCATCTTAGATTAGATGATTGAAGAGAAGTATAGTTTGAGATGAATTTTAGATTTTGAAAGAGGTGATTTTAAAGGTTTCAGAGGAAGAATGGCTACTATAGTATTCCATAGATTAAGAATTAAAGACTGTGAGGAAAGTCAACCCAAGATGGTTGGGACCTCTCCAAATAGATAATTATCTAAAGATATTAATGTGAAGTCATTAGAAATTCATTGATTAAATGCACACACATATTATACATATACACAAATTACTATATATATCATACACATACTGAATGTTGTGGCACAGTTCCCTTTTAATGTCCTGACCCAGTTTCCCTAATTGTTAGTTACTCTGCCTCAGGTTATAACCATTCCTTCTTAATGTTAGGATAAAGGTCTTATATCTTAAACCTTAGGTTATAATCATTCCCTCTTAATGTTTGATGGGATAAAGGTCTTTACCCATTTTAGACATCATTAGAATATCAAGAGCCTCTCCAGTGCCTCCCTCCATTATGCCTGCCTCCATTATGTCATCCTCATCCTAGGTTCTTCCCCCGATTAGGTCATCCCCATCCAGGTACCTCCCCCATTATGTCATTGTTCTGATAACCCTATAAAAGAATCTTGTGTCAAACATTCAATGCTGGATTCTTTGAGACAATAGTCTCATTCAGCCCTGGGACCAAACCATGGATACATTTGGTCCCAGTAAATCTCTCCCATTTAATAAATTATTAAATACTCTCCAATCTCTATCTTGCTCAGTTTCTCCAGCATTACATGAATACATGAATGAGTAGATATTGAATACAAAAATATGGCATAGTCTTTAAGAAAGATAAAACTCAGGAAGAAAGATTTAGCGACACTATCTCAAACTCACATAACAAATGAACACTTCTGAAGTTTCCTTATAACAACTATGTGAAGAAGTTAGCATAAGTATTTTGATCTCCATTTTAAAGATGAGAAACTAAGGTTCTCAGAATGCAACTGATTTATCAAAACTTACAAAGCTTATAAATATCTGAGATGGAATTTGAAGCTAAGGACCAAAGTGTGTTGCTAGGTCTAAAAGTTTGATGAAAAAGATATATAGGAGCCAGTAAAAGCAGTTAATGTTGAAAATAAGATGTTCCTTTCCTTTTCTTTACTTTTGAGTAAGTCCTCTAAGGAGACTCTGTGGCTTAACAGCACATTTGCACAGGATTTGAAGCAGAAAAATAAGGAAAGCCTATCATGGCACATATGATGCTTTATTTCCATACCTTTGAACTGCTTTCCCCTCATGTCTGAATATATTCCATTCTTCTGAAATAGATTCACTTCTTTTAATTGCTGGCTTCTCTTAATCTTCAAATTAAATACCATATTCTTCAGCAGAACATCTTTCCCTGCAAACATATTTTCTCCTTACTCCAGAGGTATCTTGTATGTACCTACTTATAGAAGTTAGGTAGCACAGTGGATAAAGGCCTGGAGTAAGGAAGACATATCATGTGATTCCAAATACAGCCTCAGTTACTAACCAGCTATATGACTGGTCAAGTTACTTCACCCTGTTTGCCTCAGTGTCCTCCTCTGTAAAATGAGCTGGAGAAGGAATTGGCAAACTCCAAGTGGGTCATAAAGAGTTAGACACAATTGAAATGATTGAATAAGATATATAAGGGATCCAGAAGTTCTAGATGAGTTCTGGAATTGAGCTGAACTTGAAGAAAAGGAGAAAAGGGGAGGGACAGAGGGAGTTCTGACAGTAGCAGTTTTGAGCCACACAGGGCAAAAAACAACCAGTCTCATTGTCCAGTTTCTTCATCTCTAAAATGGAGAGCTCCCTTTCAAGGATAAAAAGAGATAAGAAATGTAAAGCATTTTGCAAACCTTACAATGCTTTATGTTAATTTTCTTATTATTCATTATGCCACATTCCCTCTTGAAGACTAAGGATTTGAAAAGATAAGAAATTCTTATGTTTCAAATGAAAGATTTTTCCTTTCTGAAAATAGTGAATGCTTGAATCTCATCTTCATTTTAACCCTTTGAAACTTTCTAAACTCAGCACATCATAAAATCCAGTTCACTAGGGGATAAAATAGAGTATTATGCCAGTGTTCAGATCATCCTTCATTCCTTTTGGAGCCTAAAGCTATCAAGATATGTCCATCTTCCCTGGCCAGCAGGAAAATGATCATTTTTTCTGTTTTAAGTGATTGAGACAAAAATATTTTCACCTAAATGTTTTTTTTTTTTTTTTTTCCTGTATAGAAATTGCTTTGGAAGTTGGTTTCTTTTAGTTCTTCTCAGATGTTTCCCCAGATTCCTTCCTATCAAGTATGGGAATGATTTTCGTGATATGTTCCCAGTGGGCAGGAGATTGGCAAGTGGAGTAAGCTTCATCTATCTACAAGTCCACCCTGAAGGTTCCAAGATTATGTTTGTTTCTTGGGATAGTCTATCCTCTCTTCTTCCCCTCTTCCTGTTAGCAAACCCCCAGAAATGTGTTGGCTGCAGAAGGAGAGAAGCCAGCATCTGCCAGAATAATTAGCATACAGATAATTGCTGCTTTGGCTCGAATGAATTAACATATTTAACTGCTGGGAGGAGGATGCCTTTATGGGAAATACAGATTGTGGCTTGTATTGGCTGAAACTTGCATTTCCTTTCTCATCTGCCAATGCTATGGAAGGACTATCATGTTACAGAAGCAGACTGAGAGTTGGAAGAAAGTTCAGAGGACATCTAGTCCAACTTATTTATTTTACAAATAAAGAAACTAAGGACAGGGGTTTCACCTAGATAGTGAATGCTAAGATGTGGGATTTATACCCCAGACCTTCTGATTGCAGAAAATATTTCCATTTGAATATATCTCCTGATCATTTCTTTTTTTCCCTCAAGGAAAATCCCTTTTTTCCTTTTTTTTTTAATTAAAGTTTTTTAACTTTCAAAACATATGCATAGATAATTTTTCAACATTAACTCTTGCAAAACCTTGTGTTCCAATCCCCCTCTTTCCACCAATCCCTCCCCTAAATGGCAAGTAATCCAATATATGTTAAACATGATAAAAATATATGTTAAATCCAACATATGCCTACATATTTATACAATTATCTTGCTGTGCAAAAAAGTCAGATCAAAAAGGCAAAAAATGAAAAAAAAAATAAAATGCAAGCAAACAACAAAAAAAGAGTGAAAATGCTGTGTTATGGTCCACACTCAGTTCCCACAGTCCTCTCTCTGGGTGTAGATGGTTCTCTTCATCACAAATCCTGATCATTTCTTGATATTGGTGGACTGAGTGAGAAAGAGAGGAAGAGCCACTCTTCCAACATATGAAAAAACTGAAAATTCAGGAAAAAATTATTAAATATACTAAATGCAAGGTGCTGTGCTCAGCATTGAAGAAAGAAAGATAAGAGCAAAATAGTTCCTGCCTTCAGGTGGCTTATATTTTCCTGGAGGGGTACAATATGTATACAAGTCTAACAAAGTTTAAAGACAGTGACCTCATGAGCAGCCTATATGGCATCACCACCTACTTCTATTTGCCAATGGCTCTTTTTCTGATGTATTTTTATCCCAAATTCTAAAGCATCAACTTTTTTTTCCCTTTCTTAATTAATAAAGTTGCAATATATTTCTCATTAATTAGCAACAAGAATTTATTAGACACTTTTAATAGATCAGATACAGTGCTAAATGATAGAGATACAAATTACAGCAAAAAAGAGAGACAGTTCATGTCCTCAAGAAACACATTTCAATGGGAAAAAAACAACATATAAAAAGAAGCTAAAAAGAGAGGTCAGATTGAAAAGAAGGTACCATCACAGGGGAATGGTGGTGAAACTCAAGGAGTCAGAAGGAGAGCTGGGAGTGACAGAAAGTATGGCTGTCCAGGGATTTTCCTCAAAATGGCAGTTCTGAGAGAAACTCAGCAGTGGGATGAGGGAATAAAAGCAGTCAAGGGCTCTTTCAAAGGAACAAGGTGGCAGGCATCGTCTGAACTTCCAGAATGAGAAGACTGCTGAAGTGTTGTGAGAAAGTCTAGAGAGTCACAAGCAGAATTATGAGAGGAACAAATTAACTTAATCAGCATATTAGTTTTGCCACTCAAGCATCTTAATTATTATTTATGAAACAGGAGAAATTAATTTCCTCACAAATTTTATTATATTTCTCCATATATGCATATTCTATTTTATTCTCACTATATATAATTCTCTTTATATATATAAAATCTCTCTATATATATTCATATATTCTATGAAATTTGGAAACTTTACATACACGTATATAGACATATGTGTATGCATATAAAATTCCCTAATTTCATAAAATTAAATAAACATCAAGGTTTGAAGCTATATAATTCATTTGTATTAAAAGCAATAAAAATTATTATTTATAAAATATAAGTCACAAGAAAGATTATCTAGATTATCTAGAATCACTTCTAAACAGCACTGCTGCTACTAAATACTGGAATCACAATCCCACTGTTTAGCTCTCTGAGGATGTTAATTACCAAGAATTATTTTCACTATATTTCTTTAAAACATAAATATAAACATTTCTTTTAGGAAAGACATTCTCTTAGTCCTTTTTTCTCACAATCTCTCTTCATCCATTACTGTTTCCAGTCCCTCCAGAATGAAAATTAAGTTGTCTGTCTCTCAAAATTCTGTTACCTATATATGATATAGTAACATTATCCGTGGTCCCCATTGCTGACTTTATCAAAACTGTTGTTATACTTCTTTTTTTTTTTCTAATAGTTCTAAGTGTATTTTGTGATCTAGTGATCATAATACATTTGTACACAAATTGGTTGATGACATTGTCTCTGCCAATATTTCCAATGTCAATGGCTGATTTCTTTATCCTAATGTACTCTACACCTGAGGTTCCAATAGAAAAAGTAAGGTCCTTGGCTCAATTCCTTCCTCCTTTTGCCTTGAAATTCCCTTCAATCCTAAAAAAAGAGATTTTTTTGTTAATTTACAAAGTCTGCTTGAGGCTCTTTTACTACTACAAAACAACAACAACCTGACACAAGGAAAATTGGGGGGTGAAAAAATGCTACTTGGGGGAATTCAGGAAGACTTAGAAGAAGGGATAAAACTCAACTTGAATCTTGAAAGAGGCAAAGGTTTTTGGGAAGTAGACATAAGAATGGGATGTGATGTAGTAAAACTTAACTTGGTTAATGTATAAAGCTAGATCACTGTCTAGTTAGTACAGAGATCAATAATAGTACCAAATTAGATATAATGACAAGATTGAGAGAGATTGGGTAGCTAGTTGACTCAGTGAATAATAGAGTGCCAACCATGGAGTCAAAAAGAGTCATTTTCTTAAGTTAAAATCTAGTTTCAGATACTTATTAGCTGTGTGATCTTGAGCAAGTAACTGATCTTTACTTACCTCAGTTTTCTCATCTGTAAAATGAACTTGAGAAGTAAAGGGAAAACTACTCTATTCTCTTTGCCAAGAAAACCCCAAATGTCATCACAAAGAATCAGACGTGATTGAAAAATGATTAAGCAAAACAAAGATGGAAAAAATCTAGGATAAAAGTTTGTCACCTTTTGTCCAAAATATTTGCTCTTCAAGCATAAATATTTTTTTTGCTTCCTCATACTCTTTTGTTGAGTATTGAAATCTATTATGTAATAATCTCTGCTTGTACTTCTCCTTTATCCCAAGTCCTTCTCAAATTTCTTTTCACATCTTTCCAAATTTGACCTCTCACAGTTCATTTTCTAGATTCTCAATTCCAAAATCTTTTAAATCAACTTCAAAGTCTGTTTTAAAAATTCTTTAAAAAAAATTCATTTTCTTTTCTTTCCCTTCCCTTTTCTCTGTCTTCACAGGGTATTATACCCTTACCTGTGGGTGATTTGCCCAAAGGAATGTACATTCTGATTACTGAAACATCACAAGATATATTGGGGATTTATGGGCTAGAACCAGTCCTTAAACACAAATCACTCTGGCTCTCGTTGATTAATCAATAAGAGGACTAAGGTCAGGCCCCACTTGGTCATTATTTGGGTCCCAGTTGGCTCAGAGTGAATGTTAATAGCAACTATTTCTGTTCTGACTAGAAACCCTGAGAGTCTTACCCTCTCAGACTGATTTTTTAATCTAGTTAAAAGAGGCTATAATCTGCTTCATTTATTACCTTAATCCCTGATTGGGCATTGCCTCCATCAAATTGAGAATTGAGAATTGAGACCTTAACTTAAAAAAGCTGAGGTCCAGGGCCACTTGCGGTTTTCCTGATCTATATTTTGCCACTGGACCTGATGTCATGATCCACTTCATGAATGAAGGAAAACAAGCACAGCAACATTTAGGGATTACTAATGATTAGGCCACGTACATCCACACTCCGCCAACAGAATGTAGGAAACTGTATACTGGTATATACTGGGTACACACTTCCCCCCCACCCGGAGGATTTATGGAAGAACAAGGACTAGATTTCTGTAGAATGGGTAGGTACAGATCACTTGATGGTTATGGTTCCTCCCCCTGCTTGCCAGTATTCAAACTGAGGCTGTATTACCTTCAGAAAATGGTAAAGCTCTTGTTGATTCCCAAATCTTACAAAAATAAAGGCTCATTTAAAAAATACACACATTCTACTATGTTGCAATATGACAACAAACACTGGCTAAAGATTCTCTAAAGAGTAATGAGAGAACATGGAGGAGGAAAGCTGGTTTTGGAGCTAGAAGACTTAGGTTCAAATATTCTCTCTGACAAAACTAACTGAATGATCCTGAGCAAATCAAGTTATCTTTCTATGTTCTAGACAATTCTGCAAAACGATAAATGTCAGAAAAAATGCTAATTCATCGGTATAGGGAATTCATATGCCAATTGATTAGAATTTTCTAGATCAATAAAACCACAAACATGGTCCAGATTTTAGGCATAAAAAGGGCAGTGGGGAGGTATGCAGAAGGTCTAAATAGACTGCAACAAATAAGCAATGAAAAACTTTGAAGAATAGTAGTAAAAATGTCCACAAGGAATAATATGATAGAAAGAAAATATGGACTAACCACTTAGCAAGGACACAAGATGACAGGACGATCATTAGAATGCCCCACTGAGACTTTAACAAAGTCAGAAGATGTTTAAGAAGACTAGTACATCATGTGGACTTCTTGTGATAAATTTGAAGGTGATTTAAAAGATTTTGAAATAGAGAAATGGAATTATTTGGAATGTTATGGATTCCATGGCCACCATATACCCTTCCAACTGTTAAATTATATGGCACCATTTTTGTGTTCTGCGACACTGGAAGGAGTTCACAGATCCCTTGAAGTTTTTCAATATTTATTCCTACAAATCAAAGGAACAGCTTTGAGTATCTCATAGCTCACCAAAGTAATGTGTAAGTGAATTCTACTAAATAATCTTGGATTTCCTATGCAAATAAAGGAAAATGGAACCATAGATGATGGAAGGGTAAGGAGAAGGGAGATTGGAAATCTATCTTTGTGTTACCCTAAGGCACTGATTTATTCAAATGTGCAAATCATGTTCATTATGCTGGGGTTTGCATCACAAGGCTGACCTTCACCAAGTTAGGATGTATTTGATCTATTATTATTTTGTTGTTATAAATTTGCCTTAACAACTAACTCCCATTGGCTTTTAAATTTTGCTTTATTTCCATAGTGAAACAGTAACTTATCTAATATAGATATAAATAATCACAGTAACAATAGATATCTTTTAATTTTTTTAAATTTATATAATTCACTTAGGATTAACATTAGAAAATCAATTTTGAGAGTCCTCAGTAACTTGTTAGCTTTGTCATCTTCCCTTATTTCCTCATTTATAATACAGTTATATCAATAACACCTACTTCACAAGGCTGTTATGAGGATTAAGGGAAACAATATGTGCAAAGCATTTTGCAAACATTGCATTGCTATATAATAAACATGCTATCATCATCATAAATAATGTTTTTGAATATGAAGTTATATCAGACTCACCATTATCATTTTCACCTGAAATTTGGGATTCAAAGGATTCAAGGTACCCATCTATGTGTTTTGACAAGAGTAATGATTAGCTTCCCATAATCCTAAAACCATTTATGATCATTTTCTATATTCAATTCACTAAGGATAGAAAGAAATTAAATTCAGGACCCATCATTCAATCCCTTAGGCAAAACTGATGTGGGGACATATAGTGATAATGCTTTTGGCATTTGGATTAAAAAAAAAAATCACATAACCATATGCCTCCCTGACCCCATGGTCCAGGTTGTTCTAATTGTTCCATCTAGCAAAGACCTTAGGCTATTGCTTTTTTCTTGTCTGACTTCTAAGCTAGGCCATCAATTTTTTTGGGAAAAAGATAAACTCTTAACAACATGAAAATAAATTAGAAACCAGTGTGGATACTTGAAAATTTCTTTCCTCTGGTGCATCTATACTCCTTGAAAAAAAAGAAAAAGTATAAATTAGGGAAACTCTTCTCTGGAGTCTTTTTATCTTTGGTATTTTGTAGAGTCAATTGAGTCACTTTTTCTTTATCTTGGAATGATGCCTTAGAAATATTTCTTTCATCTTCTCCCTAACTTTTGATCATTTGCATATTGGGGAAATGGTCTGAATATGATGGGAGAGGAAATGGAGGGTAGGGGAATTTCTAGTATGTAGGAGGCTAAAGAAATATAATGTGATATGGAACTCCTAATTTAAGGTTTTCACTTGGAAGTTCATCTATGCCAAACGCAGCAAAAAATCTGTTATATTCAATCAGTGTGAAAAAAAAAATCACACTGATGAAGTTCAACGAACATGGGGGAGGCTGCATTACTCATGCTCAAAAGGTAACAGACAAGATAGAACCTATAGAAGATGTTAATTTGATCACACTCAAATCTAATTATTTTTTAAACCTATGTGAACATCTGGGCAACACTGACAAACTTATGGGTTTAGTCTGTGTAATAAAGTGATAACCTTCTGGGAGCAAGTACTGTGAACACCTGAAATACTTTAAATGATGAAATCACATACATAGATTTAAAGGTTCCCTTTAATCATAATTTAAGCAAATACACTGCAATTTAAAGCAAATTATTTCACTACTGAATAGTGTCCCTTCCCTTTATTCTATCCATTAGCCTGTCTTGATGATCAAAGACTAGTGAACTTCTCAGCACAAAGAAACTTTAGAGAATGAGTGATTATTGTGGCTTTTCAGGGAAGAGGCAGAAATCAATCAATCAATTATTAAGTACTTAGTATGCATCAGGCATTATGCTAAGCATTGAGGAAACAAGGAAAGGTAGGGGAGAAAATGTCCCTTCCTTGAAAGAGTTCAATATGTAGGAGGAGGAGAAGACAATATGTAAATAAATAGATGTATATAAAAGACATATGTAGTAGAAAGAAGATAGAAAGGAAGGAACAAAAGACTAAATAAATGGAAGATAAGACATGAAGCCTAATGAAGATGTGTGAAAGTGTATATATAAATTTACTAAAAAAAATTGTGTTCACATCACTTTTATTACAAGTTGGATTCCAGTTCTCTAAAGCATAGACCAGAACTTCCTATCTTTTTCTTAACTCTTTTTACAAGAATTCAACATTTGTTTGGATCTTTAGAGAAAGTTACCTTGGACCTTTCATTGAATGTGAAAAATAATTCTGATCATTACTACATATCTGTTTTACTTTGTTGTTGTAAGAGAGTAGGGCTCAATCATTCCATGTATAGTATCTAACAAAAGTGCTTTAGTCCTGATACCTTTGTCAGATGAAAGTCTCCAATGAATCAATTAATCATTGCACCTCAATTATAGAGTCCAATGCAGAGTAGGTTCAAACTTGGAGAGCATATGTGGTAAAAGCATAATTCACAACCTGAAAATCCCTTTCTCCTCTTTGTGGGGGGGTATTGAAAAATTCCCAATTAGCATAGCATAATTTTTTCTGGGTTCCACATATAGTGCTGAAGCAGCCTATCTAGGTTCATGAAAGTAGCCCTTTGGCTCCTGATGTAGATACTACCATGATTAGATATGCTACAGATATACAGAGGGGAAATTCAAAATATTTCAGATCATTAAAACTTTCAATGAAGAGGGAAGCATGACTTAATTTCTTTAACTTTATTAAGACCATAAATAAGTATTGGTAATTGAGTATTAATGTTTAGAGAAATAAAAGCATTAGAGAGTTGTGGGAAGTGAAGTTGCTGTCTTTTTTTTTTTTTTTGATTGTTAATTGGCTTCTACCATTTTGTGACAAATGAAGGCAAATTTGAGCTATTTCCCTTTGAGTATATCACAGGAAAATTTCTCTCTTTAATGCATAATGATGATAGTAAAGCAAAACAATGAAAAAAATTCAGGCATAATTGGTCATGAATTGTGTAAAGAAGGAGAATAGAAAAAACATTGAGGGTTAATTAAATTGTTTGATTAAAGAATGAGGGATTACCTAATTACAATCAGCCAGAAAGGAAAGAATCCATCAAATCATATGTAAATATAAAGGGTATGGAAGGCATAATTTGAATATCTAAGCATTTCTAATAGCAATATATCTACAAGCAGTGATGAACTTTTGTTTTTCAGTTAAAACAAATGAATCCCTTTTAATCAATGTTCCAGGGGGAAAAAATCCAAAAAAGTAGAGCTGTCCTGAAGAGGAATAGTCTTCCTGAATAGGTAGTATGGATGTCTATCATTGGAGGTATTTACGTGGCATTTATAAGACTACTTGGTTTGCTTATATTATGGTAATTATTTGTGGAGAGATATTGATCATAGGTTTAGAATTATGGGATCTCTGGGATTCCTGCCAGTTCTGAGTTTCTGTGACAGGAAAGTTTCCTTTCATTATCTGCTGGGCGGGGGGAGGGGGGGGAACCAACAAAAAAAATCAATTCCACAAAATAATTCTCAAAAATAGCCTTATTTTAATTTTAGTAATATTAATTCAATCATCTGCAACCAGTATAATCTTGACTTATGACCCAATCACATAAGCTCTGGAGATGATTGAATTTAGTATAAGCTTCTTCTTTAATAAATACATGATGCAATAAACCTTCCAAGGACTAGATAAAAGTCATTCATGTTGTTAATAGGTTTTTTTTTTTTTTTTTTTTTTTTTTGGTCTGAGGATTTGTTTGGGGCGGTGTCTTCTGCTTTTATACCTGTCACTTTTAAAAAAGAGACACTAGGGACAGTAATAATTGATCATCTATTTCAAGACTAGAGGTGAAACTAAATCAATTTTCTTTCATAGATAGGTGAGTCTGAAACTAATGATGTTTGGTATGGAATTCTACAACATTACTTGAGCACTGTAATCTTATATACAGCACATCTGTATGGAAAGTGCAACATATTAGTATTCAACATTAACCTTTGCTTTAAGAGAAACATTCATGGACTCATTATATTATACAATTTCAGCAAGCTCCATAGTGATTGTGGGAGGAAGAAAAAAGGTAATTTTTTTGCTTTAAACTAAGGTAGAAGGGAAATTTCTTCTACTGAAGTACTTTAAAAACAATGTGGAAAGTTTAGTTAGCTGTGTAGAAGGCAAAATTCCTTCAAGAGTTTTGATAATTTGATCATAATGAAGATAAGTAATTAAAGAGAGAAATAGCTGTTTTTTTTTTTTTTTTTTTTTTTTTTTTTTTTTTCCCCTGAAGCTGGGGTTAAGTGACTTGCCTAGGGTCACACAGCTAGGAAGTGTTAAGTGTCTGAGACCAGATTTGAACTCTGGTCCTCCTGAATTCAGGGCTGGTGCTCTATCCACTGTGCCACCTAGCTGCCCTGAGAAATAGTTTTCAATCTCTCTGACTGACCCTTTTAATTGGTTGTCTAGCAGATATTAAAGAAAATTTTCTGAATTATGCGGTAAATCTTACTAAATATCTTTAGTCCTGGCCAACATAATGTAAATATTTTAAAGTCCAATGTCCAAATCCAAAGGTGATGAAAATATTTTATTAAAACTACTTCACACAAAAGACATATTGAACATAAAGATATGAGAGAGGAGAAGCAGAAGATTTTGGATCACAGAGATATTATAGTAGCAAACTCTATAAACAGGACTGCAGTCAGAGTGGCTATCAATTAATCCAACACCCTGTCCCACACTGCTGTATTCATTCCAGATCTCCTTTAATAGGAATATGACTCAGGCAATGAATAACTCATGTTTCTATCCTTTCTATCTACTCCCATTTTTCTCAGTATACTACATGAATCAAAATCTTGCACAAAGGTCATAACCTTGCTGAGCAGTTCAATTAAATTAAATTATAATCAAATGTCATAGAATAACAAAATTATCATGGAATCTACAAAAATTTTAATCCCTTCTCTGTATCAGAATGGATTTTCACTTATGTGGCTCCCTATTACAATATGAACAAAATGAAATTACCCTGACTCTTGTCAGAAATAGAGTTGTGTCATTCACTTATGACAGTCCATGAAAGATGGGAGTTGAATTCTTCCCCCCATTTCCCACCTTGACATAGCTTGACTTCTATACTCATTGGCCCTCCATGGTTAGACTAAACAATATTATGTTTTCTGCTCATTTTAGGGTCTGGCCAGAGCTTAACTTGACGTCTGGAACAAAGTAGATGCTTAATAAATGTTTATTTATTGATTTAGTTTTGGATCTGTTATATTTTTCATCCTTAGCTTTGTGGAAAACAAAACAAAATATACCCATGGAAAGTAGTTATGGGGGTCCAGACTTTCTCTTCCTAACTCATTTTCTCTGATCTTCAATTGAAAAGTTGGATACCTTGTGATACCAATATATCATCATGAACCCGAAGTAGATAATCAATTTTAGAATTCACACACTTTGCTTCATGATATACTTATCTTTTTTTTTGGGGGGGGGAGTGGAGAGACAAGTATATTGTAGAAAAAAGAGAGACACACTAAGAAATTACACTCTATTATAATTATAATTGGGGATAACTATAGAAATGATTAGATGCCAGATTTAAAATGAAAAAACGTATCAGTGAGACAGATTAATCCAGCATTAGAATCAAAGCTATATCATAGAGTGGAAGGCTTTCTAGCATCCCTTTCAGATCTAAATTAGAATACATATTATTCTATTATATTTTTTCAATTAAAAAGCATTTATTTTCTTCCTCTCTTTTATTTCCTTCCCCATTTACTGGGGGAAAATAAAAAAAAACCCTTATGACAAATATGTACAGTCAAGTAAAACAAATTTCCATATTGTCCAGGTATAATCGTGCATCTCATTCTGCAAATCAATGCTAAATAAAGTCCATTTTCAGGAGGTTGGTGACATTCTTCAGACTTTAATTATTAGTCCTCTGAAATCAGAGTTAATCATTGCATAAATCAGACTAAATCAGGAGGTGGACCAAAAGTCTCCTCCTGCTAATAATGTGACTATCATGAGACTCAGTTGCCTCCAGCAATCTGGACAAAGGAATCCATTTCTACCCAAATCACTTTGGTTATTTTTCTCCATGAGTGGGATCATCCCAAATTGTAATGGAAGGGTGAAAGAGCACAGACTTAATGATCTGAGGCTGGCATTCACCTTGATTATTTATACTCTAAACAGAAGTAAGGTCTCAGAGTTGCATGGAGTCCCACCCAATATTGAAGAACTTATTTTGGAGAATTTTGGCAATCTTATCTGTCAGTCTTGTTCTTCAGTGACTGACTGACACCTACAGAGGCTGGTCCCTCAATGAAGAAATTAACCCTAATTTAGTTAAGTGGTTATTAATAAACTTTAAAATAAGCACTTTTCTCAAAAATTAAGTAACTTTCTATTTGCAATTTGCTTTTCTGAATGCCTATACCAGTTCCCAACTCTACCAACAGTTTATCAATATATCTGTTTCCCATTCCACAAAACCTCTTGTGAAATATAATCCATAGGGATTGCATAAATTGGGAATGGGGATTGAATGAATGATTTTGTTGTTTCTCTTCCCTGGAGAGAGAAAACTCCCTAGGCTGATATAGGTTGGTACCTTCTCTGTAATGAATAGTCTCAGATACTTGCTTACAGAACCGAAAGGTTAAGTGATTTGCTTGGGTTACACAAGTAATTTGTGTCAGAGCAGGGATTTGAACCTATATCTTTTTGGTTCTGAGCACAGCTCTTGATCCATTATGCCAGACTGTTTTGTGCAGGATAACAGCACAAATGAGCCTGGGTTGAGATTCATAATCCTAATATGTACCAATATAGTCACTATTCATGTCTAAGTCTTATGATACTTCATAGTGACATGAAGATGACTTTAGTTGTACTATGTAGAGACTAGCCATGATATCATTCTACCAAAGAAAAGCAAAACTAGTTTCTGTTTTTGAGGGACTCACTTTCTAATAGGAGAGACAATATTTAAATAAATAGATACATGATATATACAAAATAGAGTTAAGTTAACTTCATAGAAGAGGGCATTAATAGCTGAGAAGATGAGAAAGAGTCTCCTATAAAAGGTAGGATCTGAACTAAGTCTTCCAGGAAGAAATTTGGGGTAAAGATGGAGAGGAGATAAGAATGAATAATGAAAATGATCATATATACAAATATATTCAAATTTGAAGTATCCACAATTAAAATTACATAAAATATGGTAATCGTTTCCACTCTAATGGAAATAGCTAGTGTGAATTATAATGAGTCCACTATATGGAATTTCCTATCTGCACTAATTGAGATAGGGCTATATTTCAGGTAGGGAGGAGAGGCAGTTCAAAAGGTTTAGAAATGAGACATGAAGTGTCCTGTGGGAAGAACAAGAAATAGGTCAGTGTAGCTAGATCCTACAATTTGTTGTTATTTTGTGATCCTGTTTGGAGTCTTCATTGCAAAGATCCTGGAGAAGATTGCCATTTCCTTCTCCAACTCATTTTACACATGAGGAAACTGAGGCAAGCAGGTGTGACTTGCTGGACCACGCAGCTGGATTTTAATTCAAATCTGTCTGACTCTGTCTAGGTCAGGTGTTCTATCTGCCCCACTGAGTGGCTCCCCCATAAAATGTGTTAAAGGGCTAAAATATGAAAAGACTAGAAAGGTAGGAAGGGGCCAAATTCTGAAGCTCTTTAAATTCTAAACAGGGAAGCCAATATTCTTGGAGACAATGGGAGGCAGTGGAGTTTTCTGAGTAGAGGAATGACATAGATCTGAATTTTTAGACAACAAAACAAAAAAAAAGAAAAAAAGATTGGAGTGGGGAATGACTTGAAACACTGACCGGCTATAGCCCCTGTGAAAGGTGATGAAGGCTAGAAATAGCACTTGACTCTGTGAGTGGAGAGAAGGACCCTGATTGATAATGTTCTCTTATCCCAAATAATTCTACATGCTCATCAGTAATCAAATCCAGAATTCAGAAACCCTATAGTCAAAGAGATCCCTCAATATACAGCTTATCTCACTTGTATTCTCTTGTTCTTCAGGCCCCAAGTGTAGATACCTACTCTTTCCCTCAGCCACATTGGATTTAAATTTGGCTTCTACTTTCTGAAATAGCAACTATTGTCTTTTAAGCAGCTGGAACACCCCTGTGGCACTCCCCCCCACCTCCCAAACACATGCATAAACACATTTCCCACAGACACTGCAGGCTGTGAAACTTTTTGAGGAACACTTCACACTTTTGAGGGCATTACCCTTATCAGTAGTAACAACATTCTGGATAAAGAGGCATAGAGCTCATGCTGTACCTAGCTGCTTCTGAAACATAATGGATAAAAGAAATGAATAAACAATGAATTTATTTGAAGTTATAAATAGAACCCATAGTTCTCTGCACCAAAAATGCTGGGCTTTGTTTAATGTTGTCAGGTTTTAATTTCTGGGGCTGCCCGGCACAGTGTGGTTCGCTTTATGTTACAGGGCAAACAGGGGTGGGAATCACATAGTTCAAATCCAGGTTTGAACTCAGGGAGATGAGTCTTCCTGGCTTGGGGCCCAACACTCTATCTATTGTGTCCTTGGCAGCAGAGGATATGGCTCAAATCCAGACTGCCATTCACTACCTGTATGGTCTGGAATAAATCACTTAATCTCTTTGAGCCTTAGTTTCCTTATCTATCAAAAGAGGGATTTGGACTATAGCATCTGTAAATATCTTTTCCAGCTCTAGACCTTTATTTGGTTCATTATATTTTTTATTATATTATTATTATATATTAAATATATTATATATATAATTATTATTAGGTTATTATCCTACTAACATATTAGTTATTTTACTTCAATTTCTAGAAAGTTGAGAGTTTAGAAGTAGGGGAAGGAATCTGGATCTTGAATTCCAGTTCTAATTTAGTTCAATTCAACAAGCATTTATAAACAAACACCATTTGTCAGGTCTTGTAGGTACTAAGGATACAAAAAACCATCCCATCTCCACTTCTATACTTGATCTTAAGGAACTTACTTTCTCTTAGTGGAGTACAATATATAATCTTGATAAGGAAAAAAAAAAAAAAGTAAATTGCAGAAGGCATAGGGCATCAACTACTAGGGGAAATCTGGAATGATTTCCCCCCCCCCCCCCCCCCATAGGAGGGTCTAAAGGTGGGGATTCTAAAAATTATAGGTAAGAGAGAGTATGTCTCAAGAATGGGGAACAGCTTGTATAAAGAAAGGAGATGCAATGCTGAGTTTGGGGAGCAGCAGATAGAACAATTTGGTTAGAACATGAGAGAGGAAAAAATAAGCTTAGAAAGAGCCTGGGATGAGACTGTGGAATTCCTTATGTGCCAAGCTGAGGCTTTATTTAGTTCTAGAAGCAAAAGGAGAACCAGTGATGTCCCGAAGCAAAGGAGTGACATGGTTATACCTGTTAAGAACAATATTTTGGCAGATTTGTTGAGGATGAGATTGTCTTTGAGATTAATTTAGACATTCCCTGGTTCCCATTGATGGTCTTCCTTAAAACAGAATCTCAGAGCTAGAAAGAGCCTTGGACATCTTATTTTTACAGATTACAAAACTGAAATCCATTGATATGAAGTGACTTGCTGAGAGATTCCTCAGAGCATCATAATGAAAGAGTTGGTATATGAAACCAAGTCTCTGACTTCCTTGTAATTATGTCATTTAACTATGATTATCTTCCTCTGATGTCCTATTCATCTGTCCAGTCTTTCTCCTGTTACTATTCTAGACTGCCAACTCCAAACTTAATGGGTTTGTTTATGTTGGCAGTCTCTGCCATTTTAAGCTTTGCTTGTCCAACTTCATTCTTTGGGCCAGTAGTGATCATGAGGTTGTGAAAGCAATTTTGGGCTTTATTATACATATCAAATCAGGAATATTATATATATTTACCTGTGAATTGAACCATCTCTGATGAAGGTGATTTTACCTTGAGAATTAACATTTTATGAATGGCAGCATTCAGAATAAACAAGGTTTTTTGTTGTTGTTGTTGTTGTTTTAAAGGATCTCAGCTGAGTTTTGAAATGACAAAATATGAAAAGTGAGAAAGCCTTGCTTTCTGTATTTATTTTGGCAAAGCTAACCTTCAAATCAAGGGCTTGTTAATTAGGAAAGTCATATTAAACTTTCTACTTTTAAAGCTTGGAATTTGGCTTGGAAGACTAATCTTGTTAACTCAAAGGAACCAAGAGAAGTTACTATCTCTGAACACATTGCATGCTGGCTATATTTCTGCTTGGAGTCAGAACAAGGAAGGGCCAGAAATAACAAAGTAGCTTTGGGCATAAAGCAGCCAGCTTGAGCTGTTTGGGGCTGTCAAAGTCAATTTGGGTACATGAAAGATTTAAGGAGGAAAAAAAAACACAACAACAATGTAACTGTGAAATGCCTTATGTGTAAGTATAAGTAGAAGTCAACACAGGGTAAACTGGACACTTTCCCAGGATTCTTTCTGAGTTACAAGGAAAAAAAGTATCATGACAATTATCTTTCATTTTGTCCTTTGCCTCTTCCCCCATTTCTTTCCTTTTTTTTTTTGCTCCCCCTTCTTATCCTCTTCCCACTCTCCTCAATTTTCCCTTCTCCTTTTTTCCTCATTCTATTTCTTCTCCTTCCCTCTCCTTGTAATTCTCCTTTTGTTCTTTCTCTTCCTTCTCATTCTCTCCATTTTTCTTTACCTCCTCCCCCTTCTCTGAATTAAGATTTTAAAACCTGCTTCCCTATTGATAAGAAAAATTATAAGTGAAAAATATAATTCACTTTATATTGAGAAACAGATTTTAGCCTTTGTAATTAGAAGCATACTCAGTGATACTCAGAAAAAGTTTAAGAAACACAAGAGCTAGCTGGAACTTTCCCCCAGAATCCCAGAATCACACAATGATAACATTGTGGTTATTTGGGACAACTTTTAGTTTTCCTGGGAAAATGAAAGTCCAATGTGAATAGTTGCTTTTATTGTTTATTTTACTAGTTCAGCCTTGCTATGAATTTAGGGGATTCAAAATTGTGTGATTTTTTTTCCCCCTGTGAATATTAGAATCTGACAGAACTTTCTCAAAGATAGATACCATATGTAAGGTAGTGGGAAATTAAACAGTATGGAATTAGGCAATATAGAACAGGTATAAGAATAGCAAGACATCATAAATGTGGTGGAGAAAGGCATAAAACAATAATGGATTGATTCATTACTGAATGAAAAATATATTTTAAATGAATATGTAATCTGAAATATGATTACTGGTACTGTGGAAGAGACACAAAAAGAGACCAAGACAATAGAAGCATCACAGGATTAGAACATAGAAGCCCCTTAGTTCATGCTCATTTTACTTATGAAGAAATTGAGACAGAAATATTAAATATTTGCCCATGGAAACATAACTTAACTAGTGAGCCATGTCACTATGACAGATTGTCTTCTGGGAACTACTCAGACAAAATTCATAAGGAAAAATATGGAAGGAGATCCAAGGAATATTTAATTGATTTGTTTGTGTAGAGTTATTCTCCTTAAAGAAAACATTCCCCCTGTTCCTACACATACCACTATGTTGTGATAATTTTAAAGGTCATTGGAGAGTTAGAGAACCTCAGTTTCAATTCAAATCGTGTGCTTAATTTTTGTTGTTGTTCAGTTGTTTTTATTCCTGACAGACTCTGTGTGACCCCAGTTGGGGTTTTCTTGGCAGAGATACTGAAGTGATTTGCCATTTTCTTCTTCAGCTCATTTTATAGATAAGGAAATTGACACAGACAGGGTTAAGCGACTTGTTCAGGATCATACAGCTGGTAAATGTCTGAGGACAGATTTGAACTCAGGAAAATGAGTCTTCCTGATGCTGGACCCAACACTCTACTAGTTTTTCCACCTTAATATGCAAAGGTAGATGGGAATGTGATGGTGGGTTGGATAACCATTCCAATTCCAAATTGATGCTTCTGTGAATTGAGCCATATAGCAAGGAGTGAGGATGAAGTTATTGAACTGAAGAACAACTTACATTTATATGGTATTTTAAAAATAATGGAAACTCAGCAACTTCATGAAGTATGATATACTACAGACTAATGATTCCTAACTTCTTGGAAGTTCATAGGATCATAAATTTAGACTCAAGAAGGATCTCAGAGATAGTTTAGTCCAAATTCTTTGTGCACATTCTCTTTCACAACTTATTCCACTGCACATACTAAATGCTTAATAAATGATTCTGGAAATGAATTGAATACCTTTTTAAAGTGTGATTTACCTAGCTCTCCTGACTTTATGTTTAATACTCATCTATTAGCACCACACTGCCTCTCATTTATTGAAAAGATTGAAAGAGAAACAAAAAATAGTGACACAAGATGAAATACATTGGATTAGCTTAATAAAAATATAGAGAAGTATCTTTTATTTAGCTGAGATTGTAGCAAAGGAAATTTTGATTATTGCACAATAATCACAATTTTAATAAAACAGGATATTAAAATTAAATTTGGCTATGATTCTATCAAGTGAAAATTTCCTTTAAGGAAAAAAGATAAATCAGTCCTCAAAGAGCATTTGATTTTGTATTCTGAAGCCAGTGAAGAACTTCAAGGAAAGGAAAGTTGGTTTGGAGTTCTTGCAAATTACTATCTGCCTTTTTTTATCTTTTCTTCTTTTTTTGAAAGAAGAAATACAAATAGTTTGATGGTGTTTTTTTAAGCTTTGCCAACATTTGAAGTGGATAGAATCACCTTTTAAACTTTGCCAACCTTTGTTGCTGTGACTTTCAGTTCTGTCTTTGAAGTATTGAACAAGCGTGCTATTATTTTAAGTGTTCATATAAAAAAATCTGTGACACAGCATAAAAGGGTTATGGACAAATAGCAATATCAAATCCTGATTTGTACCACGGCCATCAGAATTGGTCAGAGGTCATGTTTTCTTAGATAGTTCTAGAGCCTCAGAAATTCAACCCAAAGTGAGCTCATTTCCAGCTTACTAGAAATTTTCTTCCCTAAAGAAGCAACTGACTTAAGGAGCTTTGCTTTTAATTACGAACTTGAGAGTTAAAAAATAATCACCATCTTGTCTGTGAGTGTTTAAAATATTTGAGAATGAAGAGAATAATTTGATTTTGGTCATAAAACATTTTCATGTTTGTGTCTACCTTCAAGGCAAACATGTCAGCCTATGAAATTCCTAGATTACTATCAACTAGCATTTTTATGATGCTTTAAGGTTTGTTGTGTTGTTGTTTAGTCATTTCATTTGGGTCCAACTTTTTGTAAAGCCATTTGGGGTTTTTTGGCAAAAATATTGGGGATGGTTTGCCATTTCCTTCTCCAGTGAATGATGGCAAACATGGTTAAATGATTTACCTAGGATCAGATAGCTCAAATATTTAAGGTCAGATCTGAACTCAGGTCTTCCTGAACTCCAGGCCAGGTGCTCGATTGTGCCATTACAGTGTGTTTATGTGATATCTCATTTAATTCTCACAACTGCCTCAAGGGTCATAATAATTGAGTAGACTGGAAAGGGAGCTAGGTGGTAGAGTAAAGGCAGGAAGTCACCCAACCTCTCCCCCAAGTCACTCCCAATTCCTTAAATAATTACTCTAAACAAATTTTAGAGCATCAGAACACCCAAAAAGATGGAGTAGAATATTTATCCAAGGCTACTTGGAAGCTCAGAAGAAAAGGTCTGGGACACCATGGTGAGATTCTAGCATGCAGTCCCAGTGCTGACCATGTCAGCGAGGTTTTTGCCCAGCTCCAGCATCAGCAAGGATGGGACCTTTGATTCAGCAGTCAGGTCCCTAGAAGGATCTCTATGAACAGCTCACAAAATCCCTGAAGCTTGGGATACCGTATCCCCCACTCTGGAAACAGAGCCCTACTTTAACAAAGAGTTAAAAGCTGAGTAATAAGCTAAGAAAATGAGCAGACAACAGAAAAGATTTCTGGCCATTGATAGTTACTATGTTTTCAAGGAAGATCAAAACACACACTCAGAAAATGATAACAAAGTCAAATCTCATATATCTAAAGCCTCCAAAAAAAAATAATAAGACCATGGAAGAGCTCAAAGGGGATTTTGAAAATTAAGTGAGAGAGCAAGAGGAAAAATTAGGAAAAGGATTCAAAGTGGCACAAAAGGAAATACAAAAAGCTACTGAGGAGAAGAATGCCTAAAGAAGCAAAATTGACTAATTGGGAAAGAGGGTACAAAGGGTCACTGAGGAAAATCCCTAAAAATTAGAATTGAGGAAACAGAAGCTAATAACTTTATTATAAGTCAAGATATAATTAAACAAAACCCCCAAAATGAAAAAAAAAAAAATAGAAAAAAATGTGAAATATCTTATTGGAAAAACAACTGACCTGGAAAATAGATCCAGGAGAGATACTTTAAAATTATTGGTCTAACTGAAAGTCATGACCAAAAATAACCTGGACATTATCTTTCAAGAAATGATCAAGGAAAACTATCCTGATATTCTAGAACCAGAAGATAAAATAGAAACTGGAAGAATCCATTGATGACCCCTGGAATGAAAACTTCTAGGAATATTATAGCCAAATTCCTGAAGTCCCAGATCAAGGAGGAAATATTGAAAACATCCAGAATAACAATTCAAGCATAGTGAATCCACAGTTAGATTAACACAAGATTTAGCATTAAAGGGCTAGAGAGCATGGAGTATAATATTCCAGAGAGCAATAGAGATAGGATTAAAATCAAGAATCACCTATCTAGCAAAACTAAGTATAATTCTTTGGAGAAAAAGATGGTCATTCAATAAAATTTAGGATTTTCTAGCATTAGTAATTGTAGCGAGCTGTCGTCTCCAGAAGCTGCCGGATCACTCTCTGGGAAGAGATCTGCTGTGTCTACTCAAATCTCTCATACAGATTCTTCTTCCTGTAGTGAACCGTTGTCTCCAGGCAGTCGCTGTTAACTCTTGTCCTTAGAAGTGACTTCCCTTCCTGCAGAGAGCCCCGTCAAGCCTGATGCAATGCAGAGTCTTTTCCTTGAATCTCCTCCAGCTCTTATCCTTCTCCATGTCGATCTGCTCTCTGGGCCCAGTGCTGTCTCTTTTATCCTCCCAGAGAATGGGCGTGGGATAATGCAAGGGCTTCTGGGAAGAACCACCCCAGCCAATGAGCTTGCCCCCTCTATCAAGTCAACCTGAGTTCTCACCTTGTAATTATCCAGACAACCTGAATTCTCACCTTGTCACTGTCCAGACAACCCGAGTTCTCACTTAGTAATCCTAACAAGTAATGAAAAGATGAGAGTTTAATAATAATAATAATAATAATAAAAACACCTGATTTTCATATACAGAACTCTGGAGAAGCATAAGGAAGTAATCAGGAAAGTGATATCATAAGGAATTTAATAAGGTTTATCTGTTTACATTCCTACATGGGAAGATGACACTTGTTGTTAGAACATTCTCATTATTATGACAGTTAGAAGGCATATAAATAGAGGGCACAAGAGTGTGTTGAATATGAAGAGATAATTTTTTTTTAAATGATAAAATTAAGGGCTGAGAGAGGAATGTCCTTGGAGAAAGGGAAAGGGAGAAGTGGAATGATGCAAATTATCTGCCATAGAAAAGAAGCAAGAAAATGCTTTTACAAAGAGGAGAAGAATAGGAAGACAGGGGGAGTGAATAAACTTTAATCTCATCAGAATTGGGTCAAGGAGGAAATACCATACATTCTCAATATGGATATAGAAATCTTACCCCGCAGGAAAATAGAATGGGAATGGGATATGGGAAGATGGGAGAGAAGGTGATAAAAGAGAGGGCATATTGGGGGAGGAAATAAGCAAAATACTTTTGAGGAGAGACATAGTAAAAGGAGAGAGAGAATAAATGGGGGAAAATACAGTCAGCAATAGTAAGTGTAAAAAGAATTTTAAAGCAAGTTTCTATAAGGCCTTATTTCTCAAATATAGAGGGAACTGAGTCAAATTTATAAAAACTAAGAGCCATGCCCCAATTGATGAATGATCAAAAGATATGATCTATGTCCAAAGGGCTACAAAATCATGCTTATCCTTTGAGGTAACAATATCAGTACTAGATATGAATACCAAAAGAGATTTTTAAAAAAAGAAAATTATCTATATGTATAAAAATATTCATAAGAGCTCTCTTCTCAGGGCAAAAATAAATGGAATTTGAGGGGATGCCTCTCTATTAGGAAATGGCTCAATAAACTGTGGTATGTGTTTGTGATGGAATATTATTGTTTTATGGGAAATGATGAGCAGGGTGTTTTCAGGAAAACAACAACAACTATGGAAAGTCCTCCATGAACTCAAGCAATGTGAAATGTACTATATAAAAAGTAATAGCAAAGTTCTGGAATAACCACCTATGATGTTGCCATTCTCAGTAGTGCAATGATCTGCAACTACTCTGAAGAACTTATGATGAAAATCCTATATATAACCAGAGAAGGAACTGATTATGTCTGAAGCATTCTCTCTCTCTCTCTCTCTCTCTCTCTCTCTCTCTCTCTCTCTCTCTCTCTAATAGTTCTCTCTCCTTAATTTTTTTGAGGGTTTAACTTTTTATTATGATGATGGATCTGTTTTCTTTCACAACTTGAATTTTATGGAAACATTTTGTATAAACTTCACATATGATTTCTTAATTGTGGGTGGAGATAAGGGAGAGAACCTAGAACTCAAAAATTTTAAAAATAAATGTAAAAAATTGTTTTAAATGGAACTGGGGAAAATATTAAATAAATAAATAAAATACAAAAAAGATTGAGTAGACTGAGGAATAGGGAAGTTATTGAATGTAAGGGAGCAAATCTGAGGAGTTGTATAGGAGAAAAAGTTTTTGAGGCAGATCCTAAACTCATTGAGGAAGAAAGAATGTACTGAGTACTGATAACTTCAACTATCCAGATATCTGTTAAAGCTTTTTCTTTGGTAAAGGCAAGTGGCAGTTAATTATTTCTTGGCTTTATTTTTTAAAAAGATTTTAATTTTATTGGTTTTCTTAATGACAATTTCAACTTTCCTAAAATGAAGGAACTAACAAGGGGAAATTCAATTCCATATCTAATTTTCTACAACATCTGGTTTAGAGCTCATAGGAATCTTGAAATAGACATGACCTTAAAATTTGTGATGGAAGAGAGGAAAACACTATGAAAATATCCTAGATTGGAAAAGAGCAGATTTCAAAGAGTTTAGAGAAAGTATAGGTAGGATCCCTTGGACCAATATTCTGAAGGAAATATTAATCAAAGAGAGATGGGGAACTCTAATGAATAACATTATGTGGCACAATAGATAGAGCACCAGCCCTAAAGTCAGGAGGACTTGAGTTCAAATCTGGTCTAAGACACTTAACACTTCCTAGCTGTGTGACCCTGGACAAGTCACTTAAACCCAATTGCCTCAGAAAAAAAAAAAAAAAAAGGAATAACATTCTGAAGACACAAATAGGATTTTGAGGAGGAAGAAAAGGGAGCAGATATGGAAACAGAAGAAATTCATTAATCAATTTGTATTTTTTAAAAGATTGGATATTGGTGGCTGAATGTAAACATGCCCTAACAGAATAGTATTAAAAATTCTAAGATACATAGTAAAGAAAGCTAAGAAAAAAGAAAAAAAACAAGGGCTGGATGATTTTTTTTAAAAAATAAATATATTGGGAAAATCAATAGAGATAGGATTGCTGATTAGAATGAATGGAATGATGATAAACTGATGATGGTGAGAAGGAAGGAGAATGATCATATTGGAATAGGCAGAATAATAGATGAACACCAAGGAACAGAAACCAAAGTGGATTAGGGCTAATTTCTCTGTGCTTCCTTCCTCTACTTCCTGGATTTCTTCAAATGAGTTTAAAATACTTAAAATTCCACTCCTATCTATTCCTACCTTTTATCTATCCTGTTTCTTTTGAATAAGGTGTACATTCTTCTAAATCCATGTTCCACATTTCTTGAGGAATTTATCTTTGGACTGATGAACATACTCTCAACTACTGAAAGTACTGAAATCAATGACTATTAAATCTCTGCTATCGGTTTTTGAATGATCATGAATAGCAACAGAATTTGATGAATTGGAGAAGAGAATGTGGTTGCTTTGGTTTGTTTCTGAACCCTTGATCTATTTCCTCTTTCTATCAACACAATGCAGTGACCCTATTCCTTTAGTTTTGCCCTTTATTGATGTTCACCAAATTGGGCTCTATTCCTTCCTGTTCCTTAATTGTCTTATATGAAGTTATCTTCTTTCTTTCCTTTTTTTTTTTTTTTTTTTTTTAATTATTGTTTTATTTACAAGATATATGCATGGGTAAGTTTTCAGAATTGACCTTTGCAAAACCTTCTGTTCCAACTTTTCCCCTCCTTCTCCCCATCCCCTCCCTATATGGCAGACAGTCCAATGCATATTAAATATATTAAAGTATATGTTAAATACAATATATGTGTACATATCCATAGTTATTTTGCTGCACAAGAAGAATTGGATTTTGAAATAAGGTAAAATTAACCTGAGAAGGAAATAAAAAATGCAAGTGGACAAAAACAGTGGGATTAGAAATGCTATGTAGCAGTTCACATTCATTTCCCAGAGTTCTTCTCTTGGATGTGGCTGGTACTGTTCATTACTGATCAATTGAAACTGATTTGGTTCATCTCATTGTTGAAGAGAGCCATGTCCATTAGAACTAATTATCATATAGTATTGTTATTGAAGTATCACTCAGCATCAGTTCATGTAAGTCTCTCCAGGCCTCTCTGAAATCATCCTGCTGGTCAATAATATTCCATAATACTCATATACCACAATTTATTCAGCCATTCTCCAATTGATGGGCATCCACTCAGTTTCCAATTTCTGGACACTATAAAGATGGCTGCCACAAACATTTTTGCATATGCAGGCCCCTTTCCCTTCTTTAAGATCTCTTTGGGATATAAGCCCAGTAGTAACATGAAGTTATCTTAATGTATACTGCTCCTTTCCCCTACATATTAGCAAAGATTTGAAAAAAACATATCAATAAGATTATACACCATGACTAGGTTAGATTTATACTTGAAATGCAAGGTAGGTCTAATATTAGGAAAACTATTAAGTTAATTAATTGTTAATAACAGAATAAATAAAAATCATATTGATGAGGAAACCCCCAAACTCTTAAAACCTCCTTGTACAGTGCCTCAGGGAAGGGACTCCACTCCAAGCACAAACAGTTTCATCCTTATCTAGCTCAATCCCAAAACCCATTGAATTCTATTCAAATTCTAACCCTGGCTGAAACTCAAGCCTGAAGCCAACCTGGGACTCTACCCACTAACCCCTTTAGCTTGTCCAAAGCCCCCTATAATAAAAGAGCCAAACTGGAATCCTCTCTTTTCAGAGGTCCCAAACATGGCATCCTTATGCCTGTCATGTCAAGGATTTCTGCCCATTGGAACCACCCTGGCTCTGGTGTCCTTTCTCTCTTTACCTAACACCTTTTAATCTTACTTCCAAACCCCATAATAAACCTCTTTATCAATCTAGGTTTTCAGGTCTATAAATTCCTTTACAGGGGACTCTTGTGCTGCTAATAGACCTCATCTAACTCTGTATCCTTGAGCCAAATCCAAAGGGGTTGTAGGGAAGCTCCATTTTACTCCCTGTAACCCGAACTTGCCACTAGACTCAATTAAACCTAATTTCATTTAGTTACCCCTTATCTAGTTCTCAACAATATGATTATATCAATAGCTGCAGGAAAAAAAAAAAAAGTTTTTGACAAAATATAACACCCATTTATATTTTACAAAGAAATCTTTAGGAAACATAATAGTAAATAGACCTTTCCTCTAAATGATAAATAGCACATATAAATATAACTAATAATTACCATAATATATAATAGATTTAAATTAGAATAATTTCCAATAAAACTGGTGTTAAAACAAAGATATCCATTGTCACCACTTCTAATTGGCATAATTCTAAAATACTGACTATAGAAATATGATAAGAAAAAGAAACTCTAGTAAGACATAAGGGGAAAAAAATCACTTTTATAGAAAATTGATAACTAAAAGTCTTAAAAGCAATAAAAAAAATTGAGACAATGACTTCAGCAAAATTTCAAACTATAAGATAAATCCACATAGAATTTCTATACAGTACCAAGGGGGAAAAAAGGCACATTGATATACTTAATGGGCTTGGGAATAGGTACAACTATTCTGGAACGGAATAATTTAGAATTATTCACAAAACTGCATAATCTTTTATCCAACTATATCATACTTAGGTCTGTGCTTTTAAGTGATCAAATAAAGAGTAAAAGATCCCATGTTCTTATAGTAGCTCTTTGTAGTGACAAAGAAACTGGAAGTTAAAGTGATGTGTGCTATGCTTTATTTGATAGTTTTATAGGATCTTTGAACACATTTTTCTCTCCAGTCATTCTTTATCAGAGAATCTAGATTTTCACACACTAAATACTCTCACCCAGAAAAATGGTAAATAGTAATTATTAATTACTATTACTAAATAATAATAATAATTAAACATAAAGTGTTTAATAATTATCCTACCATTTTTATGCCACATCTCCTTATTCCAATATCTAGATCTTCTCTTCATATACTGGGGCCTTGAGCACCTGAATGGTGAAAGTTTTTTTCATTCTAGCTCAATCATTAAGAATTAGTTTTCTTTCCTATATTTCTTCTGAATATTCTCTTTGTCTCCCTCTTCCTCTTTATCTCTAACTTTGGGAACCAAAAGCAAACCAATACTTTCATTTCTGGAAAAGATCTGACATTTAATCACCCCATGGCTAATCTTAATATCTCTGTGACTTCTAGATCAAAACTAACTTCTGTGGCTACCACTTCCTTACATGTGTTAACTCCCCCTATTAGTCTGTATGCTCCTTGAAGACAGGGATATCTATTATTTTGCTATTTATATTTGACTCTTCACCACTTAGCCCCATGTCTAAGGGGTTTGCTAAGAGCAACTAAGGTTGCTATAGTAAGCAATTAATAAATTTTCTTTCATTTAGTCATTCAAATACTATAATATATGATAGACAACTTGTTAAGAGGAAAGCCTTTAAGTTTGCAGAGAATAGATTGGAATCTTCACACAATTTTTTCACATTTAAAATAATTTATTCTCTAATACCTGTCATTCAGATCTGCCTAATATCCCATACACATACAGCAATGCTGGTATTGTATAAGTGTTAATTTCTTTAAGCTCATACTCCAATTTTTTAAAATTTTAAAATGCTGTTCCCTTAAAGTATTCAACCACAGCCTTCTTATTGATCTCTTTAAGTGTGATATATTTTGCCTGGAGGAAACCAACTTATTTATATGTATTATTTTTATTTATTGGGTCAATGTGACTTCCAGTTTCAAGCATGAAGGCTTTAGTCCCTCACTTGCCTTGGGGTATGTTAGAATTTTATGGTTAACATGCAAATCATACTGTAATATTGCTGGGAAAATATTTCAAAAGATGAAAAAGCTGCTTAATTTTTTTCAGGCTGATGCATATAGCTTAATACCATCCATAAGCAACAAGTAGTAATATATACACATACACACACACACACACACACACACACACACACATATATATATATCATAAATGCTCATATGTATATTTACATACATATGTGTATTTATTTATATATTATGGATTAGTTCAATAAGTTTCTGATCTGGATACATGTTCTAATCTGGAGAAAATGCATTCATTCACTTGTTTTTTTCTTTTGTGAATAGTTACTGTATGGAAATGAGTACAGAACTTAGGAAACAGACATTAAGGGGTATTGCTATGCTGTCTCTAAGTCACTATTTTTTTGCATTCTTTCCTGATACTGATACTGCTTTGCTCCTGTTGCTGCTTTCACTATTCTTTGATATTATTATATCTGCTGTCACTATTGCTATGTTCTCTTTCTTTTAAAATAGCTAATAATAGTACATTATGTAATTTATATATGTGTATACACACCCCCCCTCACCCCTACCCCCCCCCACATATTTTATATATATATATATATATATATATATATACACATATACATATATATGTATATGTATATGTATATGTATATGTATATGTATATGTATATGTATATATGTAGCAGAAAGAAAGGCAGCTTCTGTCCTCAAGGAGATTATATCCTAATGGGAAAGGCAACATATAAAAAGGAATTGAAAGGGAGAAGTGGGTTCTATTCTAGGAATGTGGGGAGGGTGATAGAGAAGTCCAGAAGAGTTCAGCCTCATGGGAAATGTAAAAATTTTGTGTATACTTAGTTACTTAAGGATTATGTTGTAATGGGGGAGAAACTAAGCAAGATAGAGATTAGAGAGTATTTAATAATTTATTAAATGGGAGAGATTTACTGGGACCAAATGGATCCATGATTTCAGGACTGAATGAGACTATTGTCTCAAAGAATCCAGCACTGAATGTCTGACACAAAACCAGTGACATAATGGGGCAGGTACCTGGATGGAGATAACCTAATAGGGGGAGGCACCTAGAGTGAGAAAGACATAAAGGAGGCAAGCACCTAGGATAATATAAAGGGAGGGTACTGGAAAGGCTCCTGATATTCTAATGATATCTAAAATGGATAAAGACCTTTATCCCATCAAACATTAAGAGGGAGCCTAAAGTCTTAAGATATAAGACCTTTATCCTAACATTAAGAGGGAATGGTTTATAACTCGAGGCAGATTAATTGAATAGGACAATTAGGGAAACTGGGTCAGGACATAAAAAGGGAACTGTGGCACAACAATGTCACCCATTAAACATAAGCTCCTTGAGGGCATGAACAGTTTGGGCCTTCTCTTTTTTTTATCCCCAGAACTTAACATTAGTATGTAGTAGATACTTAATAAATGCTTGTTAATTGATTGGTACCAGACACTGTTTTAAGCAGTGATACAAAAACAAAAATAAGATTTTTTTTAAACCTTATCTGTCTTATCAAAAAAATTAAATTCTACTGGAAGGGAAAGGAGATTAATATGAATACAGACAGATGAAAAATATATACTAAAATATGAAATAGGTGTATTTTCATGGAGGTGGCCCTGGAGCTGAGCTCAAAGGGAGATCAAGTTTCCAAAAGGTAGGTATAAGAAAAGAGAGTACTTCAAGCAAGTGGGACCCTAAAAGCTCATGGTGGATAGAAGATAAAGAGGAACTGTGCTTGAGGTAAAGCAAATGGATCCATTTGGCTGGAATGTAGAATGTATGAAAGAGTAATGTGAACACAATTTGAAAATAAAGGAAGGGGCATCTTGCAAGGGGTTTTAAAAGCCAAAGATAGACTATTATATTAATTAAGGAGCTATTAAATCTTCTTGAATAGGGGGTAAAGTGATAAAATCAGGTCTGTGTTTTAGGAATATCTTCTTTGAAGAGGAGAAAAGCCAAATGCAGAGAGAGCAAATAGGAGGATATTACCATTTATTGTCATAGATTAGACAGAAGATGATCAAAATACCTCTAGATGAGAGCATGTGGTAAGGATCACTTTAATTAATCAATCCGACACTTGTCTTAAGAAAGGAAAAAAGGAATTTATTGCTTTCTCATAAGAAAGGACACACTCAGTGTTGACCAAAATGGCATCAGCAAGGGCATGTAAAAGTGAGCAGTTTCCAGCAAGTTTATATAGATTCTAAAGTGGAGTCTCCATCTACCCACTGGCTCTTCAGAGCATCCTAGAGAACTTTCCCCATCCACAAAAGAGCAAGAAACAAAAACTTTTGTTCAACAGGGTGACTTTTAGTCTTGCCCTTTCCCCATCCCAAGTCACAAGGGAAAGTATGGTGCAAGAATGTAAATGTACTGAGGGAGCTTCAACAGTGGAAAGTGAGGGGAAATGAATAAAAGGTGCTTTTCAAATCTCAGGTCACCATCCCTTATCACAAAACCAAGTCCCCTGCTTTCATTCTTACATTATTTCTACTCTGGCCATCCACTGACCTCCCTGTGGGATTCAACTCTCCAATTCAAGTCCCATTTCTCCAACTGACCCTTCCCAACTATGGAAACCAAACAAATACCCATCCATTTCTCAAAAGGGGATCAATTCACCCACGTGGCAAACAACTTCAGTGGACATTTCTATTTTGTTTTGTAGTCATAAGTTCAGAGTTCAAAACCCTGAGCAAATTATCTTGTTTCTGGGCCTCAGATGAAATGATTTATTTTTAAGTTCCTTTCAACTTTAGTTCTTCTGATGATGATTATTACTATTTTTCAGTTCCAAGGAAATAAGATGCTATTGTTTTGGAAATTCATTACTGTGACTCTCCCATCTTTCACACAGTGTCTATCCCAAAACAACATTATGGCTTATGGCTTCAGAAACTGTGATCTTTAGCCAACTAATCAGTTAACAGCAGATGTCAATGTGCCTGGGATTGAATTTGTAAATGATTTTATTCAAGTTTTTTCCAAGGACATTTTTTTTTTTTTTGTCTTGTCAAAGAGCTCAGCTTTTGAGGCTTATTTCTTCTTTTTTAGCTTTTGTGAGCAGATGGCTTCTGTAAGTGGTTATTCCTTCTTTTCTTGCCTTGGTTTTACCAAATATTTTCCCCCCATGTCAGTGGATTGTATTAAGGGATTCAAACACACTCTGAAAGTCATGCTTCTTTCAGGTATTCCCCAGGTTTCTAGTATTATAAAGACACAAGATCTTTTCAGTAGAACCTTATTCGAACATTTTAGGGCAACATTTCTATTTCTGTGAGCACACTGTAATCATCTTACTGCAAAGAAAAGAGGTACTGTTTTCTCATTTTTTCCCTCCTCTCCTTATACCTCATATTAATTCAAGGAGGCATTTGAGAGATTCATTGAGAATGCCAAAGTATTCTTGCTGAAAGCCATAACAATTTGATCTCCACTGAATTCAAGGAACATTTTTGTCTCCAAAATTTCGTATTATGCCATCCTCTGAAACTCTTAACTAGTATGTATGAGTCATCAGACCCTGAGAAAGGGGGAAAAAAGTTTCTGGTGAGTAGTCAGCTGAGAATACAAGGGCTGACAAGACTGTTTTTAAAAATTAAGTAAACTGATCCATTGGGAATTGGTTCCTTGAAGTTAGATTACCCAAACCTTTTGACACTAGTTTCAAACCCAGTGGCAGAGAATTTGATTGTAGCTTTTGCTAAAATCTGTTATGAGACCTCTTTCTTAACAGCACTGTAATTATTATCTCAAGCATTCTAAGCCAGGAGATAGAACTAAGAAAGGCCCATTTCAGGCACATACTATTTGTGTATTTTCTCTAAGCCTCAATTACCTTATGGATAAAATGGAAATGCTGCTGCTTATAGTAGCCACCTCGTAAGGTTATTAGTCTCAAATGACAATTTAAGTCAACTACTTTGTAGACTTTAATTCACTGGAAAAATGTCAATTCATATTATTGTTTTTGAAGTCGGCAGATGATGTAATCTTCTAGGGAACACCCAGTGTGGAAACCTCCGGCAACAATGCAAATCAGCAATTGTTTTGAAATTCATGGTCTCACAGTTCCCTTGGAAACTAAAAGGTTACATAACTTGTCTATCATCACCCAGTTGTCATAAGCAGGACTTGAATCTAGCCCTTCGGTTTGTTGTAGTGAATAAGTCCTTAGGTCAGGAAAATGTAGGTCAAAATCCATCTCATATATTTATTTGTGATATAAACCTGGGCAAGTGGATTATTCTCCCTGAGCTTCAATCTCCTCATCTGTTTTGTGAGAGAGCAGGAAGTGAGCTCAAAATCTATGATTTTATGATCCTGACTCCAATGCTATGCTTCTATTAACTGGACCATGCTGCCTCTCCTGCCATTATTATTCATAGTCAGCCATATGCAAATTTTATTTTAAGATAGAAAACTATTCTAAGGGTTATGATGGCTTTAGAGGAAACACAGTTTTATCTATATACATAGCTTCTTCCACTATGAGTTCCTTCATTAATTTTACTTCCAATGGGTGTCAGTGGAAATTAAAATACTTCTCTCAATCCTAAAAAATGATGCAAGGTATTACTTTTAAAATAACCATTTGCCTTTGTGAAAGACTTGGGCCAGGGGGAAATCCTGCTGAGACTTGGCCATCTAGCCCTGTCTTCAGCAAGACTTGAATTTTAAACAATCCCACATGGAGTCTGTTTTCATTTATTCTTTTACAAAGAATTTTTCCTTCCTCTGATCTTTCATTGTACTTTAGTTCTCTTGATGATCTTGTTAAATTTTAGTTAATGTTTACTATTATGTATTTGTGTACCTAATAGAATGAATATTAGATTTTTTTAGGGTACAGATTCTTTCATGTCTTTATATATACTAGATCCAACACAGAGACTTGCACTTAATAAGAGCTTAATAAATCTTTGTTTGAATTAAATTATTCATCTATTGTATTACTTTTCTTTATTATAAGCTATTTGAGAGCACAGACATGTGTATATTATCTTACATCTTCCAGTACTTTGTTCATGACTTTGCTCATATTAGGTACTAAATGGATGTTGAAGAAACAAATGAATATATTACAAACTTTATCCTTTTCAAATTTATACTTAAAAAGCCACTGTAATAAAATTTTAAAATTCTTTATTTAAAATAAGCCAAATGATGATTCTTAAATTAGTAGAGGATGTCACAGCATGCACTGTTCCCTTGGAGCTTTACTTCTTGATATAATGACTTCAAATTTTTTTTAATAACTTAGTATTAATATTGTTCAATCATTTTCAGTGGTGTTTGACTTTTCTTGATTGAATTAGTTGTTGTTGTTGTTTTGGCAGAGATACTTGAAATGGTTTTCCATTTCCTTCTCTGTCTCATTTTGCATTTGAAGAAACTGAGGCAAATGGGATTAATTGACTTGTCTGGGATTACAAAATTTATAAGTATTTGAAGTTGAATTTGAACTAAAAAAAATGAGGCTGGCACCCTATCCATTGTATCACTTACCTACCCCTTGAAATAATAAAGCACTTCAACTTCTGTTCATTCTTGGTTCTTCTAGAAGTTTGTTTTTGAGTCTGACAGATAGGCAGGAAAAAAATGTCTTTTTTCACATGTAAACTCAGTGGATCATCTAGTTTCAAAATCTATAAGTACCATATGGTAGTAACTAAAAATGATAACAGGTTTTATAATTTTTCTTTCTGGTATCTTTGGCACTCTATCATGAGACTGAATTAGAAGATGAAGAATCATTTTTGATGGAGAAAATATAGATCTCTCCTAATTCTATTTCAGATTTCTCAGGTAATGAGCTTTCTCAACCTTTATGCTAGGAAACATGGAACAAAATTGTTTTAAGGGGAAATTGAAGTTCTAGGTAAGTAAGAATGTAAGAGAGCACCTGAATGCCCTCAATTAATTTGAGTCACTAGGCACAGATGAATTGCTTCCAAAAGGAATGCAGGAATCTGTATGTAATTACTGAATTACAATTGACAATTTAAAAAAAGTATACAATTGAGGAATGATGATGGAAATAGTTTTCCAAGCTATATATTAATATTCTGGATTTAGAATCCTAAAAATTTAGGTGTTGTTGTTAAAGAAATGTTTGTAAGCAGTAAAGAAAATAAAGCATTAATCATTGTAAACCAAGATGAGTTCATCAAGAATGCATCATGAAAGATTAAACTTTCTTAAAAATGAGATTATGAAACTGAATGATAAATGGAATATTATAAGCATAGTCTATCTTTCAGGAGGTCTTTGAAAAAGTTTTTCATTCTTATGGGTAAGATAAAAAAATTGGGAATTTGATAATACACATGATCTTATTCAAAATTTAGGTCAATGGCTAGATCCAAAAAGAAATGATTAGTCATCTAAAATCATCTAATGGAATGTAATCGAGTACTACAGGTTTCTGTTATTAGTTCTATTCTTTTTAACTATTTTTATTATTGGCTTTAGATAAAAAGCAAAAACAACATTCATATAAAACATTTGGATTGCATTAAACTTGAAGGAATATTTAACTTATTGGATGGCAGAATTAGGAAATATATATTGAAAGAATATGATGGCTTAATCTGAGTTCAAATTACTAACTATGTGAACTTGGGCAAATTATTTACTCTGATTCAGTTTCCTCGTACATAAAATGAGTTGGAGAAGGAAATGGCAAATGGCAACACAAAGAGTTGGACACAACTGAAATGACTGAATAATAATAACAAATCTGAAAAGATCAACCTATACACTTAGGTATAGAAATCAACTTCATAAATAGAGGAAGGATATGATTAGCTATTCCTATATAAAAGAATGAATATACTTCCCTCTCTCAGGGCATGGTGCTTCACATTCAGATTCTTCTATATTGGTGACCCACAGTTTATTGCATTGGCAAGAAATACAAGGTCATATACTACCGTACAATAAATATTATTGTGTGGAGACATCCATTACTCTCCATCTCCTAAAGCTTCTCTTGCTCATCCTCATAGATCTTCAACGATAGCTTGTAGTATTCTTGAAACACTGGCACCTGCAACTCTAATAGAGAGGTAAGATACTACATTTCAATTTAAAAAAGCAGAATATAAATAAAGGAAAGCAGAATGGAAACCAGCCTGTTCTTCCCAGATCACCAATTCAATGCATAAATAATAGTTAACACATGTTAACTCAGAAGCCTCTCTCTAATCATAGATTAGATTCCTGTTCTTGTCCTTACTCCAGGATCAAAATCCTTACTACAGCTCTGGTCTCCTGGCTTTTAAATCACTAGTTCATTATAACTTTAGATGAAGAGGCAAGAGAGACCCAAGACTTATTCCCAGGTACTCCCCTCTATCTCATGGAGTTAGATTTTCTAGCTGTTGGAGGTACCTTACAATTGGGACCCTCCTCACTCCTCACCCCTACTTTATGCAGACAAACTGCCTTGAAGAAGTGGGAAGAAAAATGTCCTTCTTTTCTTCCAGGATCATCAGAAGCAACTTTGTCAGTCACAAGCCCAGGGGCTAAAGACTGCCAAAGAAATAGAGCAAGGGTTTTGTATAAATGACAAATACATACATGGCCCATCTATTTGATGTAACATTTAATTTTTGTAAAGAAACTTATGCTTCTTCAGGGACATTTCTGAAATCTTTTAACTATGCATTAGATATTTTGATTATTTCCTAGACATTTTCCTCTGTATCTGCTATGCACAGAAGCTGCTTATCAGCAAATACTTTGAATGTGGTAAAGTTGGTTTTAATTTTCCTTTTCTAGGAACAACTGAGTGACACATACACTTAGTGCTTGCTTTAGGCACTTGCCTTGTGTTGCTTTATTAATCAGGATCTTCACTATGGAGATGCAATTCTCACAATCCCTTAATTATCCTTAAAAATAACAAGTCAGATAATTCTTGAAAATATCCACTGTTCCGTATTTAGATCTTAACAATCTTAACCAATGATCTTATGTCCTCGGTGGGGGAAGGTCTGGAAGTCACTGTAGAATTCATTAGAAATACTTATATTTTTATATGCCTCTTTTAAAGTATAACATGGAAATCTGAAAGCTCAAATAGTATAGTATAGCCCTTTAATATATAGTTCAAAACACATGAATAACTCTACACTTAAACAAGGAATTCCTTGTTTCAAGCCTTGTATCTATCAACTCACTCTGGAATTTTGAGCCAACTACTTAAAATGATGGGAATCTTGCTTTCATCTTCTGTAAAATGGGAATAATAATGCTTCCACTACTTTTCTCAGAGGATTATTTATGAGTTTGCAAAAAGCTGTATAAATATAGGCTTTGCACATTCTACTGCAATGTTGCATTACAAAAAAAAAAGAGTGATTATCAGATTAGCTAATATGACAAAAAAGGGAAAAGTTGAATGTTGGAGGGGATGTGGGAAATGTGGGACATCAATATACTGTTGTTGGAGTTGGTGAACTGATCCAATCATTTTGGAGAGCAATTTGGAACTATGCTAAAAGAGCGATAAAACTGTGCATTCAGCAATATCACTGTTAGGTCTATATTCCAAAGACATCTAAAAAAAAAAAAGGAAAAGCACCTATTTTTACAAAAATATACATAGTATCTCTTTTTGTAGTGGCTAAGCATTGGAAATCAAAGGGATTCCTATTAACTAGGGAATGGCTAAACAAGCTGTGGTATATGATTATAATGGAATATTATTGTGCTATAAGAAATGACAGATGGATGATTTCAGGAAAAACCTGGAAAGACTTATATGAATAGATTCACAATGAAGTGAACAGAACTAGGAGAATATTTTACAATAACAGCAACATTGTTGATGAAGATCTGTGAATGACTTTAGCCATTCTTAGCAACACAGTGATCCAAAAAAATTCTAAAGGACTAATGATCAAACATACTATCTAATGCAAAGAAAGAACTGATATTGTTTGTATACAGACTGAAATATGCAATTTTTTTCATTTTTTCCCTTTTATTTGAGTTTTCTTGTATAAAGTACAAATGTAGAAATGGTTTACATGATGGCACATGTATAATTTATATCTGCTTGCTATTTCAGGAAGGGGGAGGGGAAGGAGAGATGAATAGAATTTAGAATTCAAAACTTTAAATAAAACTGGATTCTTGAAAGCTGTAATAATGAAGTGCAGATTCTGTCCAGTTTTACCAGGTAAAAGGCTTTGAGAAGTGACCTGATCATGAACTATTTGTTTTCTGAGAGCCAGGCTAACTAACTTTTGTGTGGCTCATTATCAGATTGACAAACATTGAGGCCATTGCAGTTCTCAAAGATTTCCCAATTTTTAGATATGATGGATAGACCATTAGCTCTAGAGTTAGGGGCCTAGGTTCAAATCCTACCTTTGTTTTTATGTATATCTATAATCCTCTTATGTTTCTTATTAGAATCTGAAATTCCTTGGCTACAAGAACCCTATTTTTGCCTTTCTTCTTAGTTCCAGTGAATAGAAGAGAGCCAGACACATAGTATGAATTTAATCTATATATAGGTGCCTTTTCCCTGTCTCACTCTGAGAAAATCTCTAGGCCTCCTTTCTTGTCTGACATTTTAGTGGTGGAGAGGAGTAGTGAGGGTGAAAAACATGTATAGACACAGCCAATAAAATTTCTAAGGTTCCTTATTCCAACTTTAACTTTCATAGATGATTCTTCAGAGTGAATCTTTCCCTATGGGTGCTAGGGATACATAAGGAATCAAGGAATATATTTCTAATGCAGCTGGTTTTGTTATTGGGGAGAGTGCATTCTAATCAGTATTGTTAGCTGAAAATCATTTGGTGAGCTAAGTAGCTTTTAGAATGGGATATTTCTAAGATGGTATAATAAAAAATCTAATACAAAATATTTTCCTCCTTCTCTCCTACACCCCCATAAAAATATACACACTTTCTCAAAAGTACATGTAGTATTCAATAGAAAATGGACTGAAGATTAGAGTGTGTGTATGTGTATGTATGTATGTATGTATGTGTATATATATATATATATATATCAAAGGAACAACTCTCAATGCTGACATTGATATCAGATAAAGATGGAAATTTCATTATTCTCCAGAAACTTCAAAATGATAAGGTTTTCCTCCAGCCAACAGGAGAGGGAAAGGTCTGTAAAGGAGATCTAGGTCAAGGCTAAAACATACCTCTTACTCCCTTCACCACCTCTTCCCCAAATGATTTGTCTTTAGTGATTTTATTGGAACACCATGCTTTCTCCAACCTTCTCATATGATTTTGTTTCTGAATTAGCTTAATACTTTATAGAAGATTCTTAGGGCAGGATCTCTTTAGTTTTTAAATTATGATTTTTATGTAATGTCATTTTAATTATAAGGATCTTTCAACACTTAATCTAAAGCATATGCATGAGATTGATTGAAAATTTTATTCCTTATTTCAAGCTGGATGACTTCATTGAGCAAATTAGTCATCTTCACTCTTATAGAGAGCTAAGTGAATACAAAATATATTAAAAGCAGAACCAAAGTAATTCAGGGAAGAATGAACATTATTAGCTGGGAGAATCAGAAAGAGATTCTTAAAGAAGTAAAACTTGAGGTGATCCTTTGAAAGAAGTTAGGGGCTCAATGAGGTACTGATGAGAGGGAACTCCATACCAGGTGAGGCCTTTTCAAAAACATGAAGAAAGAAGATGGAAAATGACAGGTACTTGAAGGTCAATCACATGAAATCAATCTGGATAATTTAGAGGTAGATGGCAAAGGATTTTACATGTTTACAGAGGAATTTGTATTTTATGTTGGAGGAAACTGGGAGCTGTTGGAGGTTCTTGGACAGGAGAGTGATATGTCTAAGCTTGTACTTTAGGGCTATCAATTTAATATCTCTTTGGAGCATACTTGGGAAAGGGAAATCTATAGGCTAAGACATCCATTAGGAGGCTACTATACTAGTCCTCATGAGGTAGTGAGTGTAAGAGTGGTGTGAGTAGAGAATAGAGGAATGCTATGTTGGGAGCACTAACCACAAACAATTATCTAAAGTTTTAAATAGCAGATTCTTATAGAAATCAAATCAAGAAATATTAATAAAGCATCTATTTATAGAAATCAAATTAAGAAATATTAATAAAGCACCTATTATGTGCTAGTCATGCTTAAGTGCTGGGGATATAAAGGAAGTTCTAACAAACCAAAAAAATCGCCCTCTTCTCAAAGAGTTCAATGTCCACATTCATACATACATATCTGATGAATTGGAATTACTCTGACAGGGAAAGTTTTAATGTTAAGGCATATAGATAAAAGTTTTTTTGGAGAAGGTAACATTTTAGCAGAGATTAGAGGGAAGCTAGGGAGGCCAAGAGATAGACATGAGGAGAGAGTTATAGAGTATTAATAAAGGAAGACTGAATAATTTGAAAAATTTCAATGAAGAGATTTGGTTTAATATTTTGATTGTATCTCCTTATGAAGAGAGTCAGCCAAGAAATATTTATCAAACATGTCTATGGGACAAGCATTGTGCTAAGATTGATCCAAGACTCTTATCCACTAAAATACTTTGCAAACCATAAAGCACCATATAAATTCCAGTTCTTAGTCCTGCTAATTGTAGCTTTGACAAATAGTTCATCCCCCCACCCCAAAGTCTATCTTTAGTTATAGTTCATTGGTGAATGACTGGGCTATTCATAGGGTAAATATGTCCATTTGCTCTCAGGCAGGTTTTCTCCCCATTCTTTTTCTTCTCCTCCCCTCCTTCTTTCCCTCTCTCTCCCCCTCTCCTTCCAATATGTTTGTGCATCCATCCATATAAACACACACACACACACACACATATATATATATATATATATATATATATATATATATATACATGTACATATATACACACATACTTATGACTAGAGATAAAGTAAAATAATTACATTTACTACAATTTTTCATATTTTTAAAAACGATATGCAATGTCTTTATATTCCAGTCACCTGTTTTGCATGATTTTGCCATTGAGTTCACAAGATCTTCATGCATATTCTTATTTTCATTTTCAAGTAACATTTTCAAAATGCTGAATATTACTACTACTATTACTACCACCATGACCACTACCACTACAACCATTACTACCAGCATTATGACATTACTACCACTATTATTCTACTACTGCTGTTGCTATTGCCACTCTGCTGCTGTTATTGCTATTACTACTGCTCTTTTATTATTACTACTGCTGTTGCTGCTGCTACTACTCTTTTACCACTACTGTTACTATTGCTGTTACTACTGTTATGCTACTATTCTTTTTCTACTTCTGCTGCTGCTACTGCTACTGATGTTACTATTGCTACTGTTACTAAACTTTGCTACTATTACTATGCTACTAGTATTTTAACTGCTGTGGCTACTGCTACTATTTAACATTTAGATAGCTCTTTAACATTTTCAAAATAGTATAACTGTCATTTCACTTGATTCTCATAACAACTTTATGAAGTAGGTATTTGATATTATTATCCATATTTTATAGATGTGGAAACTAAGCAAGAAACTTGATCAGAGTCATACAACTAATAAGTATCTGCTTTGAACCTAGGTCTTCCTGATTCCAAGTCAACTAACAGGCATTGCAAACCCTAAAGCACTATATAAATGTTAATTATTATAATTACTGCCAAATGTCCTTTCACAAATAGTTCATTTTTCTAAGTCTGTTCTTGATAGGTTATGAAGTTTCTGGATCGATAGAGCATGTTTATCTCCATCTCCTAGAGAAATCTATTAAAATTTTTGGAGAGGTATGTAAGTATTTCATCCTAATATGGGAATTTCTGGGATTCCAGGACAATTCTTTTTCTTGGTATATTTATATGTCTGTTATAGTTCATCATTTCCTCCATGGGCACAAAAAATTTCAGGGTTTCTGGCAGAACAAGGACTCCCTTGGATTTCTTTTTTTCCCCACCAGTTTTCTCCAATCTTAGCACTCCAGTATTCATATTGTCTTGCCCATGACAACTGTATTTTTCTTCATAGCAAAAGTTAGTAACTTTTTATGATTTTCAGATGTTCTTCTTACTTTTAAATACTTATATTGCATTGTAGAGGAATCACTGATATTGTTGCTCTTCTGTGTCCCTCTGAAGGTTCTTGCTCATGTTCTGAGACTCAACTAGGCTGTTTTGAAGCAATAATTTTTCAGTTGTGGACATCTTTTTTCCCTCCATTTTTGGGTATTCCTACCAAAAGCTTGGCTTCCTCAAACCAACAGCTGTTGCAATGATATTAACATTCCTTGAAGCATGCACTTTCATGTGGCTTATTCCACTATTTTTTTGCACATTTTATTGGAGTAATATTCATTTTTAATGACCATGAAACCAAAATGAAACAGCACTGAAGCATGCATATAGCACGTTTAACAAAGAAGTAACTAACTCCAGGAAAATCAAAATATATTTTGACTGACTCTCTCTCTCTCTCTCTCTCTCTCTCTCTCTCTCTCTCTCTCTCTCTCTCTCTGTCAGTATCTCTAGTTTCCTTCTCTCTTTCAGTAATGTAGAGAAGATAGAGCTATATTGGAATTAAATAGAATTTAAAATGGAGAAGAATTTATTTTGACATAGTTAAGATGATGACCATTGACAGGAGAGAGAAATTAAGGCTGCTTTTTGCTTTTCTTCTTGATTCATTCACCAAGAACCAATGAAAATGACAGAACAAAATGAGTAACAGAGTTGATATCTAAGATAAAGAAGGAAACAACAAGAAAGCACGCAGTTGCCCTTAATGAATTCAAACAGCCAAAACCAGAGGAACCACAAAGCTCTGTTGTTGATGTTCTTATTTGATTTTTGGGAAAAAAAGCAGAAAATGTGATTGTTGAGCCACTGTCTGTGACATCTGAAGTATTGATGAAAATGAGAGAGGTATACAAGATGGAGAGGGGAAACTGTCCCAATTTTCAAAAAAGGGAAGAGAATAAAATTAGAAAACTGTAGGCCAGTAAGCTTGACTTCAATTACACAGATAGTTCCTGAATGGATCGTTAATAGATCATCTAGAAAAAGAGATGGTGATTACAAAGAGTCAGAATAGCTTCAAAAACAAGTCATGTCAAACTAACATAATTTCCTTTTTTTAAAATACAGTTTCAGCAGAGTGGTTTTTTAAATGTACTTTGACATATCTTTCTAACTCTACTGAGAGACTTAGAACACTTAGAAGACTTAGAAGGGACTTAGTCTTAGAGATTTAGAAGGGACCTCAGAGATCATCTATTCCCAATCAATGAATAGCTTGCATTAGATAAAGCATTTTTAAGTGCTTGCTATGTACCAAGCTATTGTTATTTTGTTCTTTGTTCTTAAAAAGGACCATGACATCAGGGAGGTGATGACATGATGTGAGGTTAAAGAGAGGGCAATTATTATCCCAATTGTAGAGAAGTGGAAACTGAGGATAAGAGAGGTCATCTTTAACATCTAGTCCAAGCCTTGCTTCAGCTTAAAGTCATCCTCTCTGACTTCACAATGCTGCCTAGAGATTTGGCATTTTAATATAACAACCCCCAAATTGCTGAATCCTGAAGCAGAAGATAATTGGATACATCAGAAAACATGCTTCTCTTGTCATCTTTTCTCCTTACCTTCATATTTTTAGAATTAGAGCAAAACCCTTTTAAAAATTCCCATTTCTCTTTAATAAGAAATAGCTAGCTCTGCCATTGCTGTGTAATGTCTGTGAATGTCTGTTGTGTTTGCAAGTAGGATGACTAGGTGAATGAAGTCTCTAGCAGTTATTTCATTTCAGGAATTTTAAAGGCAGTCCTTCCTTTTTTCTCTTTTGTTCAATAGCATATTTCTTTGAAGAAAGTCACACAAATTTGATGTGTAAAAAAAATGTGTAAAAAATGCACGCTGCATACATAATTTAGAACTTAACATGTAGGGGCTTATTCCACAAATCTATCCTTTAACCTTACTTCATGATGATTTTTATATTTGTATGCAGTTAACCATGATGAATAGTATACAGCATGTTATAGCCAAAACCAAAATATATCGAACCTTTCCTTTCAACTGCAAAGTCTATTACTGCTTAGAGCTATATTGGAAAAGATGGCTTGAATTTTTGTTGAAAGAAAGAAACCCATTTCTAAAGAATGCAATAACTTTTATACGATTCAGTCATTTATAAATCATAGAAATTTTCTGAGCTCCAAACTGTTTCAAGATCATATGGATTTAGGACGGAATAGAAAACAAACAAAAAACAAAACAAAACAAACAAACAAACAAACAAAAAACAACTGAAACAATATCAGACCATCTTGGAACATTTAGCTTTTGAAGAAATTAGTAGTGTTCTTGACCTTCCATTTTCTATAGCTTCCAATTAGTCTCTATCTCTCTTGATCTTTCTATAGCATTTGGTAATATTGAGTCTCCCCCCTCAATTTTACCTTATTTTTATTATTTATTTTGCAAATAGCACTTTATTTTTTTCCAATTACATGTAAAGATGCTCTTTAATATTCATTTTCATAAGATTTTGAGTTCCAAATTTTTCTTTCTCCCTTCCACCAAAGCAATCAACATTAGACTTGGATGGGGGCAGTTTCTTAATCTGCACCAAAAATTGGGACAAGCACATAAATCTGTCTATGATTCTAGAAATGGATTTTGGTGCAAAGCTGAGATGGCCAGAAGTTTTGTTCAATCAGGAGCTGAGATGGTTTACATGTTTGATATAAAGTCAGAATGAGTGAAGACAGTGGAATAGTAGAGGCTGTCTGACATTACTTATATATTTATAGTCAATGGGGCAGCTTAGCCTAAGTGATTCCATATTGAAGTCATATTACTTACACTACAATGTTAAGTAATACATTTCAAAGATCATAATTATTATAGTTCCTTACCATATTCAGGATAAAATAGAAATTTATTAATTATTGTTCAAAGCCTTCTGGGAATTGACTTTAACCTACCTTTCCAGACTTGTTTCTTAGCATTTCTTTTCATGTACCCTTACATTTTAGCTACATTATATTATTCATTCTACTAATCTTACACTTTTCCTGCATCTATGTATTGGTCCCTGCTGTGCCTAGAAAATTCCCTTTTTATCTTAGTCTGTTGGTGTTGTTTTGTGTGTGTGTGTGTATGTGTGTGTGTGTGTATGTGTGTGTGTATGTATGTGTATCAAGTTCTATTCATGTATCATATTCTATATTTTTCTCATCCCCTCAGCTAGTCATGTTCCTGAGCTTCTTAAATCTTTTGGGTTGAACTTTTTTCTGAATTGGTGAATGTATCACATGTCCCATTACAATCTATCCACCCCTGGCTATGTTCTACATTCCTCCTCAGCCATCTCTATTGCCATTTTCTTTCACTCAACCCCATCCCACCAATTTTCCATTTTTTAGGGGAAAATCAATCTAATTGATTGATTAATCCAAACAATATTGTTACTAGAAAGTGTATGTCAGTCAACACATCTATGATTTTATTTACCATCCCTGTGACTTCTCCATCTAAAATACCCCAAACTAATTCCCCTATCAGTATTTTTTCTTCCTATAAATATGTAGTCTTTTAAGAACAGGTAATATTTTCTTTTTGTATTTATATCCTTAGTGCTTAGTATAGGGTTTGACTCAAAGGAAGTACTTAATAAATATTCATCCATCCATTCATTTGTGTTTTCCACATCCCTATCCCCTCACCCCAGTAGTAAGGACCTTGTCTTAAATATAGAACCTAAAAGCATTTGTTGAATTAAATTTGTCATTTGGGTTTTCTTTGTTTATCCTATTGTATTCACTTTGAATGATTATAGTTAAAAGGCATATTAATTGAAATTGTCACTCAGAAGACATATTACCAGCAATGTGAGGCCATATGTATAGAAAGAGGAAAGTCAGGTTTATTGTTCTTTGAACCAACAAAGGATGGGCAGGGCCTTCTGCTAAACAAAAAGTATTGCCAATACTAATTTCTGCTATTCCTGCTGCTCTGTCCTTTGAATACCTACTCTCCTTAGCACTTCAGTTGACTAATCATTTGGTTTCAAAGCTCTGCAGGATACTGGTTGGCTCAGCTTGAAGCTTTGCAGAGGATGGGGAAATAGTGTGTTTGGAATTTGTCCTTGTTATTTTGTTAGAGAGCATGAAGTTCGAGCCTAGTGTTTTAAAGTGGAATAAAATGTTCATTTTGAATTTAGACCTTTAAGGAGGTCTAAATTTTTCTTTTTTCTAGAAAATGAAAGTATTTTTTCGTTCACTGAAACTTAACAAACACTTGTTAAGCATGTTATGAATATGTCAGGAGCTGTCTTAGCCTAGGGGATTTTTTGCAATGATGAAAAAAAAATCGTTATTTTTCTCTTGAGGTGTGGAGGAAGGTAAAACTCATATATAAGTATAATGTGCATTAAAAAAAACAATTGGGGGTAACAGGTAACTAGGGAATACATGAATGATTCTTGTATGAAATGGTGCTTGAGGTGGACCTTGAAAAGACTAAGATTCCAAAAGATGGAGCTTAACATGCAATGGGATGATTCTATGTAAAGACAAGGAGATGAAAGATTCAATTTATATGAGGAACAGCAAATTTGCTCATTTGACTAAAGCAAAATGTCTCTGAAGAGAAATAATATAATAATCTAAAAAGGTAAATTTTAGCAAAGAGTTTGTATTATATTTTTGAAGCAATAGGGAGCCACTGAAAATTCTTGAGCTAGGGTTGATTAGATTTGAATATTTAAAATATTTATCCCCAAGTAAAAAGGATCTTTTGACATTATGTTTGAAAATCTTTAAATATTATGCATCTAGTAAGTGCCATTGAGGTAGAATGGCTTAATAGATGAAAGGCTAGACTTAGAGTCAGATATGGATTTAAGTTCTTCCTTTGGCACATACTATTTGGGTGACTCCACAAAAGTCTTTAATTTCTTATTACCTCAGAGAGACCAGTTGCTTATTGAGGAGTAGGTTGGTATGTATTTAACTATCAGATCAGAAAAAAATATAAATATACAACAAACTCTGAAGTTGAATTTGAATTATTAATATTTCCATCATTTTTTCAAGTCTAGATAATCAACAAATCAAAAAATCACATTGTTATATATAGCATTTGCTAATTTAAGAGGCATAAATGCCACTCTGAAAATTTAATCATCAGTAGCCAGTTCAAGCTAGCTCCAGTACATACTTGCTTATCCATATTGGTAAAGGGCATTCTTTATAAGGAGTTCTTAATATTAGCAAAATCACATCTGATTTTTAAAATTCTAGATATTGTTCTAGGCATTGGGGACACAAAAATGAACTGAAACAGCTTTTGCCTTCATAGCACTCAGGTGATATAACATTTACATAAATAAGTAGAAGAATTATATATACATATATACATATAGTTTACATATAAAATTCATGAAATAAGTATGATCTTTTTTGGATAAGGAGGGAAAGAAGAGACATTAGTAGCTGATGTATTAAGAAAGTCTTCATGTAAATGTGGCACAAATTGAGTGAAGAATATGAAACAGTAAAAGGCAAATCTCTTCCCTCTTTTTTGGTAAGAACATTTGAAGTATATTACTTTTTAAAAAACCCAAACCTTTATTTTAATCTTTCTAATATCAGTGTGATGATTAGCTATCCAGACATTAAAGTAAGAAATTAAATTTTATTTTATTTTAGATATGGAAGATATGGAAAATATTTATTTTTAAATTATTTATTAAATACATTATTTTGAATATAGAAAACATTTATTTTATGTTCTTGCAAGACAACCAAATTTTATTTTTAAAAAAATGTTTGGTGACTCAGAATGCAAAGATCTCTCTCTCTCTCTTTCCCTCTCTGTCTTTCTCTCTCTCTCTCTGTCTCTCTGTCTCTCTGTCTCTGTCTCTCTGTCTCTCTCTCTCTGTCTCTGTCTCTCTCTCTCTCTCTCACACACACACACACACACACACACACACACACACACACACATACACACACAACTAGAATAAGTTTTCCTCCTCTATATTTAGAAAATACTAAAAGTTCACTAAAACCCTATAGAATAGTGAAATCCTAATTGCTGGAAGGCATACATGTTTTATGTTATACATAATTTTTTAACATTAAAGTTTCACAAAAATACAGGAAACATCCAATAATGGTAGAGTTTTTAAAAAAAGGTGAGAATAACATTGTTTTCCTTTTCTCCTTTGATTGATCTCCATTTCTAAGTTGTTTTAGAATTTCATAATGTGATTATCCTTGTGAAAAACAAAAACTTTAAGAATAAGTGGTGTTGTCTTTAAAAAACCACCAGCAAATACAATAACATGACAAACTTGTATAGAACTATGATTTTTTTTTATATATACATATTTATATAGATCAAGAAAGATTAGATCAAGAAGGAAAAAATGAGAAAGAAAACAAAATGTAAATAAACAACAACAGGAAGAGTGAGAATGCTATGTTGTGGTCCACACTCAGCTCCAACAGTCCTCTCTTTGGGTGTGATAAGGTTTGTATCCTCTCAATTCCCAGTGGTGATGAGGTTAGGGGCAATGAGAGAGCTGTTACAATTCCCCTTTTGGTCCACTGAAGGTTTAAAGTGAAAGAATTCACTTATTCCCGAATTATTAATTGCAAAATGAATTTTTTATTGTTGTTGTTGTTGGATAGAAAACAGTTTGCTAAGTGACTGACTTCTATAGTGGCAGAGTCCTATTAGGAAAATGGAATTTTGCTCTGAGAAAGGAATGCTTTCTCAGCAAGCAAAAGGGTCCTAGCAAATTGCTTGGGCTTTTTTGCAAGAAGTGAGTTTAAGGGAACCTGTTATATGGGTATCTTGGGGCTGAGACAGCCTGAGCTGATCAGATCAGAATTTCTCAATTGAATGAAAATTTAGACAAAAACATGAATGGGAGTTGATTCACCCTTGAATAGTGTTGATTCTCTCATCCTGGGAACATGGGCCCTATCTTTAGACTCCTTGGAGCTTGGGAGATCAGGATCTCAGATCAAAAAGGGAAAACAATTTAATTTTAAAGGGAACACAGTTTAGTGATAATCTTAAAGGAAACACAGCTTCAGTAAAGGGAACAGTTTACCCCTTCCTCCCTTCAGGTGTAGATGGCTCTCTTCAATACTGAAAACTGGAACTGGTTTGAATCATCTCATTGTTGAAGAAAGACACATCTATCAGAATTTATCATCGGACAGTCTTGTTTTTGCTGTGTATAATGATCTCCTGGTTCTGTTCATTTCATTCCACATCAGTTCATCTCTCCAGGGCTCTCGGAAATCATCCAGCTGGTCATTTCTTACAGAACAATAATATTCCATAACATTCATATACCACAATTTATTCAGCCGTTCTCCAATTGATGGGCATCCATTCATTTTCCAGTTTCTGGCCACTACAAAAAGGGTTGCCACAAACATTTTGGCACATACAGGTCCCTTTACCCTCTTTAGTATTTCTTTGAGATATAAGTCCAGTAGTAGCACTGCTGGGTCAAAGGGTATGCACAATTTGATAGCATTTTGAGCATAGTTCCAAATTACTCTCCAGAAGGGTTGGATTCATTTACAACGCCACCAACAATATATTAGTATCCCAGTTTTCTTACATCCCCTTCAACATTTGTCATCTTTTCCTGTCATCTTAGCCAATCTGAGAGGTGTGTAGTGATATCTCAGCACAAGTTGTATTAATTTGCCTTTCTCTAATCAATAGTGATTTATAGCACTTTTTCATGTGACTAGAAATGGTTTTAATTTGAGAATGCCTTGAATTCTTATAAAATTGAGTCAATTCTCTATATATTTTAGGAATGAGGCCTTTATCAGAACCTTTGAATGTAAAAATGTTTTGATGAGGTTTGGCACAGGGTAGAGTTGTGGGTACCCCTTCTGGTCAGAAAGAATTTATGAACCCAAAAAGTTAGATGGTCAAAAAGAAGTTTATTGGCACTGGGAAGTAAGCTTTTGCTAGGATGCTGACTTCCTTAGTGGCAAGGTCCCTATAGAAAAGTAAAGGTCTAGCAGAGGAATCATGGCAGAAAGAGAGATAAAGTTCCTAGCAGAGAAATCTCCTAGTAGAGAAATCTTTACAGAGAGGTAAAGAGAGGTATGGTCTTATTAGGGAAATAGGTGAGAGAGATAAAGAGGGGTTAACACTGAAAAGAGAATGTCTTCTCAGCAGGCAGAGGGTCCTTGAAGGCAGCTATGACAAGGAGAGAGAGAGGTTCCTTGGCATGATTCCTGCTTGGGACCTCTGCAATGAATTGAGCTAGCAAATGCCTATTTTATCTCAGCTGCTAGGCTGGGGGCAGTTTGAGTTGGAATCAGGAGATCTTCAGAACTGAATAGAAATTTTCCAATTGAATGAGTATTCCTGGACTAATCTCCAACTCAATAAAAGTTATAATCAGTAGTGGTGTTATCAGTGGGGAGTGTCCTGGTCTCCTCCAGGATAACAAATTGAAGCTACTTATCTTGATCCTTAGGTGGGGTATTTCACTGAGGCTAGTGTTCTAGGAGACTCTTTTAAGGAGTTTCCAAGTGTTCCCTCTGCCAAAATCATAGAGAGTCAGTTTCAGGGTTCTCCTGTCAGTTTTCTCAGTTTAATGCTTCCCTTATAATTTTTTCTGCACTAGTTCTGTTTGTACAAAAACTTTCTAACTTAATATAATCAAAATTATCTATTTTATGATCAATAATAATCTCTAATTCTTTGGTCACAAATTCCTTCCTCTTCCATAGATCTGGGAGGTAAACTATCCTATGTTCTTTTAATTTGTTTTTAATACCATTCTTTATGTCTAGATCATGAACCCATTTCTACCTTATATTGGTACAGTGCTATATGTGAGTCAATGCCTACTTTCTGCCATACTAGTTTCCAATTTTCCCAGCAGTTTTTGTCAAATAATGAATTCTTATCCCAAAAGCTGGGGTCTTTGGGTTTGTCAGACACTAGATTGTAGTCATTGACTATGTAGAACTCTTGATTGTAAAGTCCTCTGTTAGACTGTAAGCTCCTTGAAAGCAGGAACTGTCTTTTCCCCCTTTTTTTATGCCTAATGCTCAACACAGCTAGGTGGTAGAGTGGATAGAGTACTGGTCCTAGAGTTAGGAGTCCCTGAGTTCAACTCCAGGCTCAAACACTTAACACTAGCTGTGGGATCCTGGGCAAATCACTTAATTCTAATTGCCTCAAAAATAACCAAATAGATAAATTTTGATTGATTGGCTGACTGTGACTTGGAATTCTCAATACTCTCAGTAATTGCAGAAAGTAATTCACTTTTCCTGTAGTTTGAACAACTCTGGTCTCTTTTACCGTGAATATTACCTAACAGGGGCAACTAGGTGGTGCAGTGGATAGAGCACCAGCCTTGAATTCAGGAGGACCCCAGTTCAAATCTGGTCTCGGACACTTAACACTTCCTAGCTGTGTGACCCTGGGCAAGTCACTTAACCCCAGCCTCAGAAAAAAAAAAACAAAAACACAAAAAGAATATTACCTAACATTATCCTAACAATGTAAAAGTTTATAATCTAAGATTCACAGAAGCTTTTCTGGGGATACATATCAAGAAGTTCATGAAGTTGTTTTGGAAAAAAATGACACCTTTATTTTCACTAACTTTTGGTTTCCTTTCCAATTTAATATATTGTATCTCATACATTTCCAACCAATCAATCAACATTTACCAAGCATGCACTATGTTCTAAGCACTCTCCCATGCTTTGGGGATATAAAAAGAAGTAAAAGATAGTTGTTGATTTTAAGGAGCTCACAATCTAACAAGGGTTATTTCTATAGGAGTTGATTCTCTCATCCTGAAAGGTTTGGTCTCTGTCTCCACTTCTTGGAGCCTGGGAGATCCTGATCAAAGGGGACACAATCTCAGAGTGATGATCTTAAAAGGACCACAACTTATAGTAAAGTAAACAGTTCCCTCCTGCTTCAATATTATGAGAAAATTAGAAAAACAAAGGATAGATTAACTCTCAGATATGTGGAGAAGGAAAGAATTTGTGGCCAAAGAAGAACTCAAGTACATTATTGAATGCAAAATGATAATTTTGATTATATTAAGGTAAGATGTTTTTTGTACAAACAAAACCGATGCAGACAAGATTAGAAGGGAAGCAATAAACTGGAAAAAAAAAATTTACATTCAAGTGTTATGATAAAGGCCTATTTTCTAAAATATATGGAGAATTGACTTAAATTTATAAGAACTCAAGCCATTCTGCAATTGACAAATGGTCAAAGGATATGAACAGGCAATTTTCAGATGATAAAATTGAAATCATTTCTAGTCATATGAAAAGGTGCTCTAAATCACTATTGAACAGAGAAATGATACCATTACATACCTCTCAGATTGGCTAAAATGATAGGAAAAGATAATGATGAATGTGGGAGGGGATGTGGGAAAACTGGGACACTGATACATTGTTGGTGGAACTGTGAACTGATCTAACCATTCCAGACATCAATCTGGAACTATGTCCAAAGGACTATCAAATTGTGCATACCCTTTGATCCAGGAGTGTTTCTACTTGTCATGTATCCCAAAGAGATCTTAGAGGAGGGAAAGGGACCCACATGTGCAAAAATGTTTGTGGCAGTCCTTTCTGTAGTGTTAAGAAACTGGAAACTGAGTGGATGCCCATCAGTTGGAGAATGGCTGAATAAGTTATGGAAGATTATTTTTCTATAAGAAATGACCAGCAGGATGATTTCAGAGAATCCTGGAGAGATTTACATGAACTGATGCTGAGTGAAATGAGCAGAACTAGGAGAACATTATACACCACCACAACAAGATTATATGATGGTCAATTCTGATGGATGTGGCTCTTTTCAGCAATGAGATGATCCAAGCCAGTTCCAATGATCTTGTGATGAAGAGAGCCATCTGCACCCAGAGAGAAGAGTGAGGGAACTGAGTGTGGACATAATATTTTCACTTTTTGTTGTTGTTTGTTTTCATTTTGCTGTCTTTCTCATTTTTTTCCATTTTGATTTGATTTTTCTTGTGCAACATGATAATTCTAGAAACATGTATAGAAGAATTACACATGTTTAATATATATTGGATCACTTACTATCTAGGGGAGGGGATGGGGGAAGGGAAAGAAAAAATTTGGAACACAAGATTTTGTAAGGATGAATGTTGAAAATTATTAATGTATATATTTTGAAAGTAAAAAGGCTTTAATAAAAAATAAAATAAATCATCTTTATAAGGAACTTGTCTTCTAACTGGGGAGGAAACAAAGACATATGTAAGTATATGCAGAGTTTATCTAAAGAGAATAAATACAAATAAATATCAAGTGTCCATTTGCTTCTTTTCAAAGGAAAAAAGCCAAAGCAATTGAAGTTGATTTGAGTCTAAATCATTTCAGAAAAGAAAGTAGTCATCAAAACAACCTAAGAACCAATGTCCACCTCCTCCCTACTCCTCCCCACCCCACACACTTTAGAGGTTAGATAAAATCTTGTTCTTTTGTCTAATCTTGGAGCTACTTCAGCCAGGCCTTTCTGCCTGCCTTCTGACAATCTCATCTGATGCTTCTCTCAATTTTTAACTTCTTTCCCTTTTCTGCACATTTCTTCTCCCTCATGAACTCTACACTTTTAAAACACCTCCTTAGCATTTTCATGTGTTCTTCTGTGTTTAAGTTCAAAGGGGAAAAAAGAGAGAGACCAAAAAAAAAAAAAAAAAAAAAAAAAAAAAAAAACAGGCTGCAGGGCAGCCAAACTTGAGACATAGTTGCCCTGACAACTAAATGTCTTTTTTCACTCCATTAATTTGAATGAATTCACACCTCTTCTCTTAGCAATAATTACTTTCTAGTTGCTGATCACCTCCTGTGAGTGAGCCATGTGGAAGAAGCAAAGGTATCCCACCCTTAAAGATCTGAATACCATCTAGTTGGGGAAATGAGACATTACCAGGTGTAGGCAATGAAAGATTTAAATACCCATTCAAGGGAAAAATAAGCAGAGACCATATGCATTTAACTGCCCAAAGAGTTGTATAGAATCACTCTCATTTTTAGAGGAGGGGGAGATCTTTTTAGTCTGGGGCATCCAGACATGACTATCTAAGAGGAGTTGATTTCTTGAAACCTTGAGCCTTTGCTTGAAGAATGACTATGCACAAAGTCTACAACGTGTAAATATGGAAACAACCTCAGGAAAACAAAAAAATGAATGCTGAAAAATTATAAAAACTTGAAAGAATTGAACACTATATATGACTTGAAAGTGGAGACATAAGAAGACCTGTCACTCCTTCTCTTTGAAGAAGTGGAAGATTCACAAGTATTCCACATTGCACCTATTTTCAGACTTTTAAAAATGAATTAATAGTTATGCTGATTTTTTTCTCTCTTTTCTATAAAAAATATATTAAATGGGGTAGGTCTATGGGAGGGGAGAGAGTTGCTAGAAGAAATTATTGTGATATAAAAAGACATAAATAAAAATTCATGTATAAATGGTAACAAGAAAAGAGATCACTGGTGATTTTGGAGAGAGCTGCTTTAAATGGATGAAGTCAGAAGCAGAATCCTAAATTCTTAAAGTAAATTGACTAATTTAGAACAAGTACAAGTCTCCTGTGGAATCAGCATTTTCATTTAGCAAGAACCAACAACATCTATTTAAGATAAAGCCACAACTTAAGTGTAGCAGAGATTCATCAGAGAGGTTGCAGCCTGAAGTTAGTGCTTCTGGTGTATCTGTGGGGCTTCTGCCATATTGTTTTAATGAAAAACAAAAACAATTCCAAAGCCCCCAAAGAATTGTTCCCAGGAACTCATTCCTTTTTCTGGAACAGGGCATGGATCTTGGTAATGAGGATTCTGAGAGATATGCAGCAAATAGGGCCAAGTTTAAATTAAAAAAACAAAAAACAAAAAACAACATATTAGTAGGTAAGTCAGTCAATGCTTATATGCTTACCAAATGCCAGAAATTATGTTAGATGTTGAGAATAAAAAGGCAAAAACCTGGTCCCTGCTCTCAATGGGGCCCATATTCTAATGTAGACAATATGCAAATAGCTATATCTATATCCATATCTATATTCAAGGTAAAAACAGCTAAACATAAAGTAAATATGGATTGGGGGTGGGACCTGGGGGGGAGGTATCATGAGAGTTTTCTTGCAGAAAGATGGGTTTGAATTAATTTTTGTGGGAAGCAGGAAGTAGAGATGAGGATTGAAAATATTCCAGTTATGGGAACAACAGGTTGTCAGCATTATATTGTATCACTGAATTGAAGAATAGATGGAAGGAGCAAACTATATGAAGATCAGAAAGGTACTGTTTCCTTCCCTTTAACAAAACTGAACCCTTACCACACACACAAACATACACACATATTTTGAAAATAACAATCTCCCCCTGCTTCTGTTTTCTTTATCCAATCCTGATGTTATTTTACTTTTTACCTTGTCAATGTTGCCAACAGAGGCTTCTCCAAGTGAAATCTAGTCTTATTTTTTGTCAGAGAAAACATGTTAAATCATTAAATAAGAATGGAGCTTGTGATTGGTTTGAATGTGAGAGCAGAAACAATTTAACATTACTCATCCCCCTATTTCCTGCCCCTACTTCCTCTAGGATGGAGATTCAGCTTTTGGGTGCTTGTAGCGGTTGCCAATTTCTTCTTTTGCTTGATTGAAAGTGTTGAAGCTTTTAACCTAGAAGAAAATAATACATTTTAAATTGAGCTTTAACAAATTTCCAACTCACCATTTCAAATCATCGGTATGACAAATATTTGCTTAAAGTTATTTAATAATTGAGAGAAGGAAAACACATAACAAAACTAACATTAAAATGAATAGAGAAGACAGACATAGGTAGATAGCTAGAAACAGAGTCAGATAAAAAAATAGAGAATTTATTAAATAATTATGTCTGGCACTGATAGGGATACAAAAATAAGGGATAATACCAGACCTCAAGGGGTTTATATTCTAACTAGGGAAAAACAGATTAAGGGGAATTTAAAAAAATGATAGGAGAGGAGTAGAAAGTAGAAGTCTGGATCTGGGCAAGATAAGAGGAAAGCTCATTAATCAGAGACCAAGGTGGTTCTGAAAGCAAAGTTTTAATGAGATAGAACTATAGATGATGGTTTTTGTTTTGGAGATGCTTATTGAAGGTTTCCTCACAATAATCTTATGTGTAAGATAGAAATGTTATCTCCATTTTACAAAGGTGGAAGAGGCTCAGAGAGATTAAATTGCCCCTATCAAACAACTGGCATTTGTCAAACAGGCCTGAAAGCTAGCCTCTCCAACTCCAATACAATTTCTATTAAGTAGTAGCTGGCTATGGGTCTGTGTTGTGTAAGTATTCAGGGAAGACTAGCACAAGGACTTCTGAAGCCCATTTCAGGGTTTTTTTTATCAATTCATCTGGCACTAAACTTCACCAGTGGGTCCAAGAAGTTGGAGGATATATATATATATATATATATATGGTAAACCATATTGGCAAATGGGCTACACTAGGTTGAAAGTAACCCACAGGCCATAAACCCCTTGGTGAATTAGGGGAATATCTACCCTAAACTTGGGAAGATGTCCCCTAGAGAAGCTGGTGGATAAGAACAATTTGTTCCAAAAGCCATGAAGGCAGCTGAAGTAGGAACTGTGGAAAGCATGGCCAGACATCAAAGATGTCAAGGTCATCCATTGCAATTTGGGCCATTTCCAGACATGTGAGTCAAGATATCAACAAGGATATTGAAAATAAAGAATAAAGAAACGGACCACATGTGCAAAAATATTTGTAGCAGCCCTTTTAGTAGTGGCAAGGAACTGGGAATGAATGAAGTTATGGTATATGAATATTATTGTTCTATAAGAAATGATCAGCAGTATGATTTCAGGAAGGCCTGGGGAGACTTACATGAACTAATGGTAAGTGAAGTGAGTAGAACCAGAAAAACGTTGTACACAGCAAAAGATTATGCAATGATCAATTTGGCTTTTTTCAGTAATGAGGTAATTCAGGCCAATTCTAATAGAATTGTGATGGAGAGAGCCATCTGCATTCAGAAAGAGGACTAAAGGGACTGAATATGGATCATAGCATAGTAGTTTCACCTTTTTTGTTGTTGTTTGCTTGCTTCCCCCCCCATTTTTTGGCTTTTTGATTTTTTTTATAATAGTATGATAAATGTGGAAGAATTACATATGTTCAATCAGGGAAGGGAGTGAAGGGAGAAAAATTTGGAACACAGGGTTTTGCAAGAGTAAATGTTGAAAACTATCTTTGCCTGTATTTTGAAAATAAAATGCTATTATTAATTAAAAAAAACTTCCTAAAAAAAAGAAAATAAAGAACAAATAGCAACAGCAACAGCTGGATGTAAAAGATTGGGTCCTAAAAATCAGGAAGATTTGAATTCAAGCTAATCTTTGATGTAGCACTATGATTTTGGGGGAGAATTGGATCTGGAATTAAAAGACCAAGATTTGAACCTTATTTTCTTTTTTATTCCCTACATGATCTGGGATAAAGTATTTAACCTCTTCAGATCCCAGTTGCCATTTATAAAATGAGAATCTAGAAATGATATTTAAGTTTCTTCCAATTGAGTCAAGTGTGAAAGATAAGGGAGAGGAGCAAGATTGAACACAAAGGTGCTTTGAGTTTTGAGCTTTCAACAGAGTAGAGCCTCTCCATTCCAGTTTAACTCATTCATCTTGGAGGGTTCTCAGATACTTAAAACCTTCCATTTTGAAGGGGTGAAGGGTGGTTTCAAACTAGATAGTTCATCTTGGGACAGTCTCAAGTCAGAGAAACTTAATTAAGAGCTGTTTTCTATTCTCTTAATAAGATGCTAGCTTGGTCATTTGATCTTGTCCAAATACCTTTTATGGGGAGAAGTATGAACAAAGATTCTAAACAAAGGATCAAGTTTCAAGCACTGAAAGAGTCTCATATATAGAGTCAAAGGATGAGGATTCAAATTCTGATTGTGATTTACTACTTACCATTTTATACAAGTCATTTAACATTTTGAGGTCTATTTTCTCATTTGTAAAATGGTAGCATTGGACTAAAAATGACTCATACCCTTTTTAGCTCCCAATCTATTTTCTATGATCCTACAATCCCTGACAAGATCATCAATTTGATTTAGAAATGCCTCCGATCTATTCTTTTTATACAAATTCCAAGTATACACATTCTAGTTTACTTTGATTATTGTGAAATCTTGGTTGAGTCACTGCTTTTTTAAGAACTAGAAGCGAGAAGATTAGAGACTGATAAATGTTGCAGAGGGAGGCAATAAAACAGGATTCAAATGATAATAGAATTTTTCATAGCTATTTTAGAGAGGAAATATAAGAAAATCAAGGAAGGAAATGATAGAGTACAGTGAATGATTCAAAAGTCCAATTTAATGAATAACAAAGCGTGATCATACTAATTGAAGAACTGAATTGAAGAGCTGAAATTTAACAGTTGAATAAGCAGATATTGTGTATTGTATGAGTACTACTGATTCTAAAATAGGGTTTCTGAACTTTGAAGGCATGTGGTCCATGATTTGAGAAATCCTATGAAGGCTTTAAATTCTCCTGGAGCACAGAGTGTTTGTTGAGGGAATGTATTTCTTGATCATATTCTTTGTTGAGAAATATGCCATGACTTTGGGGCAAGTTTATATAATCCAGAGATCATTTCTGTTCTCTAAAGATTTTTAGTGCTTTTGGACACCAACTGGGATACTGTAGGTACTTTCTTTTCTTTGAGGTCATGGAATAACAGATTTAGAAACAGATTTAAGAGGCATAATGCCCAGCCTCTTTACATTCCAGATGAGGAAACTGAGGCCCAGAGAAATTCAGTGACTTGCTCTTAGGTTACACATAGATAGTAATAAACAAAGTCAATATTCAAAGGTTGGTCTTCTGATTCCAAATCTAATGTTCATGGTCACATAGCTAGCAAAGTTTTCAAGGCAAGACTTGAACCCAAATATTCCTGATGACTAATGTGCAGTCCCAGTAAGGAATTCTCCTCATTATAATAGCATAGGAGGTGTGTTTGCCATCTAGAGTTAGTATACATTAATGTGCTTCCTAGTATTTGATTGATATATCACTACAAAATAGCTTTTCCCATTAGGGGTTTATCTGTCCTCCACATTATCAGTGGACTAGATTCCCTTTAGTCTTTTCTTTGTTCCCCTTCCTTCCCCCCAGTGTTATCTCCTGATTGTCTCTATTCTTCTCTTTTCCCTTCTTTTATTATCTCTTCCTCCTCCTCCTTCTTTTCTTTCCTCCCTCCCTTCTTCCTCTCTCCCTCCCTCCCTTCCTCCCTCCTCCCTCCCTCCCTCCCTCCCTCCCTCCCTCCCTCCCTCCCTCCCTCCCTCCCTCCCTCCCTCCCTCCTTCCTTCCTTCCTTCCTTCCTTCCTTCCTTCCTTCCTTCCTTCCTTCCTTCCTTCCTTCCTTCCTTCCTTCCTTCCTTCCTTCCTTCCTTCCTTCCTTCCTTCCTTCCTTCCTTCCTTCTTTTCCTCCTTCCTTCCTTCTTCTCCTGGTTCTCCTTCTTGCTCTCACAATTTTCTATTGATGGAAGGCTTGTTCTTAGATTCATCCAATGTCTAGAGTGCTGGATTCAGAATTAAGAGACCCTGATTTCATAGCCTGTCTCTGACACTTATAAACTAAGGGATAGATCACATAGGCTCTCTCAGCCTTAATCTCTTTGTCTGTAAAATCAGACAATGAACATTTCATTCCTTAATATGTCCAGGCACTATGAAAATATCTTTGGCACTTCCCTCAAGATTGTTGTGAAAAATGATCTCATTAAATGTTTTCCTATTTCTGACACTTCTGAACCTTTCCTTATTAGAAAGTATATTATTTTTGTGGAGCAGTAAGTGGAAAATTTCTCATTTGAGAAGCAGTGAAGTGACCTGGGAAGAAGCCTCGACAGAGGAGTCAAAATTCTGGATTAGAGTCCCACTTTCGTTAACTTTTAGGTATGTGATCTTATCCAAGACACAACTTTTATAAATGTTAGTTTCCTCATTTAATAGAACAACATTCCTTTTTTAAAATTTTATTTTATTTGAAAAAAACAGAGTAAGAAAAAAAGAAAAATAGAAAATAAATAGAAAACAAAAGAGAACATTGTCATGTGTAAAGGGCTAGAACTGAGCAATGCACTTGGATAATGAAGTATGTGAGACTACTTGCCAATTGGACAGTTCCCTATTAACTTGTTTGAAGATTAACCCTCCCCAGCTGTTCTGTGCTGACTTGATTGGTGGGACAAAGAGGGGGAAGTGACTTGTGTGGGAGGAGTAGGAGGAGGAGGAGAAACTTGGGTCGTAAAACTCTCGCTCTCTCCAGCTCCTGACCTGGCGTTGGAGGGTGACAGTAAAAGATCAAGAATAAAGACATTTAGTGATCCTGACTCCAGCTGATTTCTGGGAAGACAGAGTTCCAGAAGCCATGTGCTTAGCAGAATATCAGAAAGGATTCAAAACATAACAAAAAATTACCAGATCAAGAAAGTATATATATATATATATATGAAATTATATTCATGAATGTCCAATTTTTCCTTTAACTTTAACTTTCTTGTAAATTATTCTTTGGTTCTCTGCTGTGCACCTTATTTACTTTATTCTTTTTCTCCCTTTCATCTCCCTATCCCAAGCAAGCTACAGTTGAGAAAAGATATATTTATATATACATATGTAGATATATACATATGTATACTTACTAACACCTCTCCCCATACACTATCTTTCTTATCCCTGCTGACTCTTTAGTTAAATTCTGCTCTATAATTTGCCTTTGCTATTACTTAACCTTCTGCCCCACAAAGATCCCTCCCTTGTCCTCTTCCCTCATCCTTTGCTTCCCCATCTTCCATCCCTCCTCCCTATTTCTTCATAGATTTTGGAGGGTGCTATATGTAGTGTTGCCTATTGGACTTATTCCCTATGTGGGTAGTTTTTCAGAACTAGGAGCCCTTCTCCCTCTTCTAATGCCTCTGGGTCCATTTTTTGTTCTGCACTTCATTTGTATAAAATGATTACTATTTTTACCATAACTCTGCCAGTTTTTCTTTTAAGCTACCCTATTGTTGATGTGAATCTTAAAACATATAGTATACATTTCCCATGTAAAAGAACACATAAACAATTTGTCCATATTTAAACAGTTTGTCCATGTTGAGTTCCTTAAAATTGATCTTTCATATTGACTCTTATATGTTAAATTTTCTGTTAAGTTTAGGTTTGGTTGATACAAAATCCTGAAAATCTGCAAGTTTGTTGAATGTCCATTTTTCCCTCATTCAAAATTATAGATCATTCTGCTGTATATAATTTCTTGGCTGCAGGCTTATTTCTTTTGATGTTGGTAGACATGATTTCAGGATCTATGGTCTTTTATTGTGGCTGCTGAGAAGTCTTATATAATTATAATTGTAGCTTCAATGTGTTTGAATTGTTTTTTTCTTGTTTCTTGCAAAATTTTATTTTTGATCTAGAGGTTTTGAAATTTGGCAATAATATTTCTGTGTGTTTGTCACAAAGGATCTCTTTGAGATAGTATTGGTGCGTTTTTTCTACTTGAACTTTCCTCTCATTTTTTATCATTCTAGGACAATTTTCTTGGATTATTTCCTGCATTATTGGGTCAAGATGATGTAATATGATTTTGTGGTCTCCTGATTTTAGGACGCCTTCTGTTCTAACAATCAGTCAGTAATCCTAAATCTTCTGGCTTTTGAGTCTGCCTTAGGGACTTCCTACATTCACAGTCTAAAAACAATAATCTGTCTGATTCTGAATAGACCATGCCTCAATTCATTGCTGATTGTCAGATAGCTTCTGGCTTCAGGATAGTTCAGTAGACCAAACTCTTGAGACAATAGTGATAATTTTTAGGGGCAGGTAGGTGGTGATGTGGGTAGAGCACCAGCCCTGAAGTCAGGAAGACCTGAGTTCAAATCTGGCTTTAGACACTTACCACTTCCTAGCTCTGTGACCCTGGACAAATAAATCACTTAAACCCAATTGCCTCAGGAAAAAAAAAATTGTGACAATTTTTTCAGTGATAACCCAATTCTGGAGATTATTCCTGAGCTGTAGAATTAGCATATCAATGACACAAAACTGGATAAATGTGAATCCCCCACTTCTGTTTCTCTGCTGAATTTTCTTAAAATTCAGTCTGCTTGTAATAGTGTTACAATTACAATAAACTTTGCCCTTTGGCTAAGAATATGGCTTCAAGACTGCAATTTCTTTCTTTCTTTTCTTTTTCTTATTAAAGCTTTTTATTCACAAAGCATATACGTGGGTAATTTTTCCAACATTGACTCCTACATAATCTCCTGCCACAAATTTTCCCCTTCTTCCCCCTTCTCCTCCCCCACCCAGCAATCAAGCCTGCAACTTCTTTTGAGCCACCTCAGAAGATCAGTCTGTGACCCCAAACTTTCGGGGTCCCCTTTCCCAACCTCAACAAATGTTCTTTTTTTGGTCACAACTTTCTGGTGGCCCGATTATTCTTATATATTTTTTTCTTTTTGATCTGTTTTCAGATCTGTTATTTTTCTTACAAGATGTTTCACATTCTGTTCTATTTTCTCATTTTTTTATATTCAGTTTAGTTATTACTTGGTCTCTCACAATTTCAATGGCTTCCCCTTGTCTCCTAATTTTCAAAGAGTTATTTTCATCTTTGAGACTCTGTACTTGATGAGAACTAGATAAGGAGTATCTAAATAAAATTAGGCTTAATTGAGGTCTAGTGGTAGGTTTCAAGGTACAGGGAGTTAGAACTCCCTTGCAGCTCCTTTGGATTCGGCTCAAGGATACAGAGTTAAATGAGGTCTAGTAGCAGGGCAAGAGTCCTCTGTAAAGGAATTTATAGACCTGAAAACCTAGATTGATAAAAGAAGTTTATTGTGGGGTTTGGAAATAAAGTTTAGTTAGTAAAGTTGAGGGTAAAGATAAGAGGGCACTGTAGCTATAGGTCCAGTGGGTAGAAACCCTTGACATGACCGGCGTAAGGATGCCATGTTTGGGATCTCTGCAAAGAGTGGACTCCAGTTTTGCCCTTTTTATAATAGGGGGCTTTTGATGATTTGAAGGGGCTTGTGGGTAGAGTCCCAGGTTGGCTTCTGGTTTGAGCTTCAGCCAGGATTAGAATTTGAATAGAATTCAATGAGTTTTTAGGTAAGGAGGAAACTGTGCTTGGGGTGGGGGGTTGGAAAACCTGAGCAGATCATTAGAATGGGGGTTGGGACAGTCCAAGTTGGCTCAGATCCAATGGGGGCTGGGAGAGCGTGGATATCTCCCATTGGAATTCAATAGGGTGCTTTTGACCAGGATTTGTCCTAGCTTCTTCAGCCATGGGAATTGGGAATCAGAAAGAAATCTTAAAGGGACTATAACCCACATCATACCTACTTTTCTAGTTGGTTAACTTTTTTTATAATCTTATTTTTCTTAGATGGTTTTAATTTTTTTCTTTAATTTTTCCTCAATATCTCTCTTTTTGATTGTTAAGTTCTTTTTTTGAGTTCTATAAAATGTGAAAACATTACTCTTTGGAGTAGAAGCTTTTTTTTTTTTTTAACCAAAATGTCCTCTTGAAGAAGGGACCCCAAAACTCTAAAACTCCTTGAAGGACAAATTCTCCTTGAATCCAGCCACTGTGGGGACCCCACCAGAGGACTAGCAGCTTCATTCTATAACAGATGGAGCTAGTTGAATTGGAGCTGGAGATACCAATTCTATTTATTGAATTAAAGAGACTCAATTCTATTCAAATTCAGCTCAAGCTGAAATCCAGGTTGCAGATAAAAGAACCTTGGAACTCTACCCACTAGTCCTCACTACAACCTGGATTATTGCTTATAAAAACTTTTTCTTTTTTTTTTTATTAAATTTTATAATTATAACATTTTCTTTGACAGTACATATGCATAGGTAATTTTTTTTTTTACAACATTATCCCTTGTACTCCCTTCTGTTCCGAGTTTTTCCCCTCCTTCCCTCCACCCCCTCCCCTAAATGGCAGGCATTCCCATACATATTAAATATCTTATAGTATATTCTAGGTACAATATATATGTGCAGAACCAAATTTTGTTGTTGTTGTTGTTGCAAAGGAAGGATTGTATTCGCAAGGTAAAAATAATCTGGGAAGAGAAACAAAACAAAACAAAAAAAAAACAATGCTCTCAGTTTACACTCATTTCCCAGTATTACTTCTCTGGATGTAGCTGATTCTGTCCATCATTGATCAATTGGAATTGGATTAGCTCTTCTCTATGTTGAAGATATCCACTTCCATCAGAATACATCCTCATACAGTATCATTGTTGAAGTGTATAATGATCTCCTAGTTCTGCTGGTTTCACTCAGCATCAGTTGATGTAAGTCTCTCCAGGCCTCTCTGTATTCCTCCAGTTGGTCATTTCTAACAGAACAATAATATTCCATAACATTCATATACCATAATTTACCCAACCATTCTCCAATTGATGGGCATCCATTCATTTTCCAGTTTCTAGCCACTACAAAAAGGGCTGCCACAAACATTTTGGCACATACAGGTCCCTTTCCCTTCTTTAGTATTTCCTTGGGGTATAAGCCCAGTAGTAGCACTGCTGGGTCAAAGGGTATGCACATTTTGATAACTTTTTGGGCATAATTCCAGATTGCTCTCCAGAATGGTTGGATTCTTTTACAACTCCACCAACAATGCATCAGTGTCCCAGTTTTCCCACAGCCCTTCCAACATTCATCGTTATTAGTTCCTGTCATCTTAGCCAATCTGACAGGTGTGTAATGATAACTCAGAGTTGTCTTAATTTGCATTTCTCTGATCAATAGTGATTTGGAACACTCTTCCATATGAGTGGAAATAGTTTTAATTTCATCATCTGAAAATTGTCTGTTCATATCCTTTGACCATTTATCAATTGGAGAATGGCTTGATTTCTTATAAATTAAAGTCAATTTTCTGTATATTTTGGAGATGAGGCCTTTATCAGAACCTTTAACTGTAAAAATGTTTTCCCAATTTGTTACTTCCCTTCTAATCTTGTTTGCATTAGTTTTGTTTGTGCAGAAACTTTTTAATTTGGTATAATCAAAATTTTCTATTTTGTGATCAATAATGGTCTCTAGTTCTCCCTTGGACACAAACTCCTTCCTCCTCCACAAGTCTGAGAGGTAAACCATCCCATGTTCCTCCAATTTATTTATGATTTCATTCTTTATGCCTAAATCTTGGACCCATTTTGATCTTATCTTAGTATGTGGTGTTAAATGTGGGTCCTTGCCTAGTTTCTGCCATACTAATTTCCAGTTTTCCCAGCAGTTTTTGTCAAATAATGAATTCTTATCCTAAGATTTTGGATCTTTGGGTTTATCAAATACTAGATTGCTATTTTTATTCACTATCTTGCCCTGTGAACCTAACCTATGCCACTGATCAACTAGTGTATTTCTTATATTGCTTATAAAAACTGCAACTTGGAGCAACTCCTTGCATAAATCCTGATATGCCAGGCTATGCCATGTTTGCTATGCCAAGGAAACATCTGTCCACTGGAATAATATTCTCTTCCAGTGCCACCCTCTTTTTACCCTCACCTATTTTCCTAACAAGACTTTTTGCCTTTCTGTCAGGATTTCTCTAGACTTTACTTCTCTGCCAGAACTTCTCCACTGAGGAATTCAGCCTTTCTATTCTTGCATAGTAAAGGCTGACTTCCCAATGACAATAATAAACCTCTTTTATCAGTCCCAAGGGGATTTAGGGGAGTCAAACCTCTCTATTTGGTTCCCTGAACCCCGAACCTGCCACTAGACCTCATCATTTAACTCCCTGACCACCAGGAACCCTGATCTCATTTTGGTTCCCTAAATCTAGACCTCATCAGTTGATTCCCTGAAAGGGAACCCCAAAACCTAAACCTCATCACTCTGTAGATGAATCCTGGTCTTCCCTGTTACTATCATATGTTTCAGTAGTGGGTTCTTTCTTCTTTGCCAGTTCATTTCTTAATGAGATATTAGTATAAATGCCTCTAATTGTGGGATGGGGGTTCATTCAACTCTCCCAAACTCTAGACCCCAATTCAACAAAAAGTCCAGGATATGAAAAGTCTCAGCTGTTCTGGCTGAAGCTCCAGTCACACCTAGCTAGCCTGAGGAGTTACTACTTGGTGTTTCAGTGGAGCTAGCTTTAGCAGTTCAGACAGATTAATCCCTAGCCTGGGGGTTTTTCTTCCGATTTTATTGGCTTGTATCTAGAGTATCCCTGTTCTGCCCCAAGTCTTCTTGATTTTTCATCAATCTATGTTTGCCCTGAGGTGCAAATTTGTTCCATTTGTGGGGAAAATCTGGAGATCTTGAAATTTTCCAACCTACTCCACATCTTCCCAGAATCCTCTCCCTCCCACCCCCCTCCCCACCCCCACCTAGAACAACATTTCTTTTCTTTTTAAACTTTTTATTTTAAAAACATGAGAAGATAATTTGACAATATTGACCCTCGAATAGTCTTATGTTTCAAATTTTCTCCTCCTTCCCCCCACTTCCTCCCCAGATGGCAAGCAATCCAATATATGTTAAACATGTAGAACAACATTTCTTAAACATCTACTGTTTGCAAGACTTTGTTGTTATTCAATCATGTCTACTCTGACCTAATTGGAGTTTTCTTGGCAAATAGTTTGGCCATTTCTTTTTCCAGCTTATTTTATAGATGAGGATCTGAAGCAAACAGTATTAAGTGTTCAGGGTCACATAGCTAGAAACAGTCTGAAGTCAGATTTGAGTTCACAAAGACTAGTCATCAAGATTTCAGCCTTAGTGCTCTATTCTGCTTAGTGCTCTGCTGCCCCACTGTTGGCAAGACAGTCAGTTATATGAAGACAACAATAAATTATTCTCTGACATCAACAAATTTATAGGTATTGGATAAAATTATTTCAAATATCCCTCTTAACTCTTTAAGTCCATGGTTCTAGGCTGTAGGAAATGAACCATTTGGAATTCTAAATTTAAAATTTTAGCACTTACAGACTAAGGAAATGAATGATACTATGTGCCACTGAAAAAAATTAATCTGATGAAATAAATAAAGTTCAAATAAATCCAGTTTCTATGATTATTATATAAACCACCAGCAAAACTTCCTTCTAGACTCCTTTGCTTTCTCCTCCTAAACACCCTTTCAATTTCTGAATTCAGATTTCCTTTTCTCCCTCAACTATTCTCTATCTGTTCTGACTCAATCACCTCTTCTTTGGCCAATCCAAGGGATTAGTTTTGCTCCTACGTAATGCTAGGAAAATCCTTGAAACAAAAGAAGTTTGTTTTTATATAACCCCTTCCTTTTATCTGTCTATTCTATCCTCTTTTCCCTAATAGCCTTGTACTGCCTCAACTCCTTGGGCCTCTCAGTAGGTGATACCTCAAAAAGTCTTCAGCATTGATGCCTTAAGCAAAATTTTCCATCCTATCCCTTCACCTAAACTCACTAATCTTTCTCCAGCAAACTAATAGCAGAGCCAATAGGATTAATTCATTTAAATTAAGATGTCAATAGATGATATTGGTCAATTGTGAACTCCTAGATAGTATTTTGATTTTAATGAAATCTCTGTGATCTCTAGTTGAAGTAGTAAATTGGTATCCTTAGGCATCTCAGGCAAGGCCAGGATATTTTTTGGGATAAACTGAATTTTCCCCACCCTTCAGATCATACCACATCCAATTTGTTCCCAGGAATCTTCAATGTTTGTGAATTCAATAAAATGGGAGAAACTCCCATGCTTCATTTTTCTCCCATAATTGAACTGTCCTCTGCTCTGTAGACTACAGATTGAAGAAAAGAAGATAATCCAATTATCCAATGGCTTTAGTAGCTGGCTCTTGGAGTCCAAATATAAGTGGAATCCATATAAAAACAAAAATAAAAAACAAAAGATAACAAAACAAAAAACCCCAAAGACTTCATCTAGGTTTAGCTGACAAGATAAAACCCATTAAGTCAGACCCTGCAATTTAATATTCAGCTAACTCCAAATCATGAGTCAGACAATTTTTCACTCTACTTAAACTAAATCCTAGCCATTCTTCACAGCCTAATTCAAACTCTTCCTTTCTCTGTATTGAATTTCTCCAGTCCACACTGTTCTCTTTACTCTGCATTTCTAGCAAATATTGTACTGCTTAGAACCTAAATTTTCTCTAATTATTTCTTCAGTTACTTTTTTCTCCTTACCTAGTTGTAAACTTCTGGAGAGATGAGTGAATATAGATGATTCTCACCATCAGCTGGAGAGTGACAGAATAAATTATGGTACATGAATATTATGGAATATTATTGTTCTATAAGAAACAATCAGCAGAATGATTTCCGAGAGGCCTGGAAAGACTTGCATGAATTGATGCTGAATGAAGTGAGTAGAACCAGGAGAACACTGTACACAGCAATAGCAAGATTATGCAATGATCAATTCTGATGGATGTGGCTCTTTTCTTTCTTTTTTTTTTTTTATTATGACTTTTTATTTACCAGATATATGTATAAGTAATTTTACAGCATTGACAATTGCCAAATCTTTTGTTCTAATTTTTCCCCCCTTCCCCCCCACCCCCTCCTCCAGATGGCAGGTTGACCGATACATGTTAAATATGTTAAAGTATAAGTTAAATACAATATATGTATACATGTCCAAATAGTAGTTTTGCTGTACAAAAAGGATCAGACTTTGAAATAGTGTACAATTAGCCTGTGAAGGAAATAAAAAAATGCAGGTGGACAAAAATAGAAGGATTGGGAATTCTATGTAGTGGTTCATAGTTATCTCCCAGAGTTTTTTCACGAGGTGTAGCTGGTTCAGTTCCTTACTGCTCTAGTGGAACTTATTTGGTTCATCTCATTGTTGGAGAGGGCCACGTCCACCAGAATTGATCATCATATATTGTTGTTGAAGTATATACTGATCTCCTTGTCCTGCTCATTTCACTCAGCATCAGTTCATGTAAATCTCTCCAGGCTTTTCTGAAATAATCCTATTGGTCATTTCTTACAGAACAATAATATTCCTTAACATTCATCTACCACAATTTATTCAGCCATTCTCCAATTGATGGGCATCCATTCAGTTTCCAGTTTCTGGCCACTACAAAGAGGGCTGCCAGATATGGCTCTTTTCAACAGTGAGATGATTCAGGATACTTCCACTGGTCTTGTGATGAAGAGAGCCATCTGCTCTCATAGAAAGGATTGTGGAGACTGAGTGTGAATCACAACATAGTATTTTCAGTTTTTTTTTGTTGTAGTTTTGCATTTTGTTTTCTTTATCACTTTTTGATCTAATTTTTCTTGTGTGGCATGATGAATGTAGAAATATGTTTAGAAGAATTGCACATGTTTAACATATATTGGATTATTTGCCATCTAAAGGAAGGGGTAGAAAGGAAGGGAGGGAGAAAATAATTTGGAATACAAGATTTTACAAGGGTGAATGTTGAAAATTATTTTTGCATAGATTTTGAAAATAAAAAGCTTTAATTAAAAAAGATGCCCAGTAATAATATAATTAAGAAATTCTTTTATTCCTTCAATTGCCATTAAGTATCTACTTTCACTGTTATATGCTGATGGAGAAATCAAGGCATTTATGGACTGCGTAGACAGAATGATATAATAGAGCTCTAGCCCTGGCATCAGGGAGTTTTCACTAGAAATTCTTGCTCTTATATTTACATATGATCAAGAGCAACTTCTCAGAGCCTCAATATTCTTGTGTAAAATAAGAGTGTAAATGATATTTGTATTACCTGTTCCAGGAGGCATTTTCTGCTAGGAAAGTTTCAGTCAATCGATTATCTAGTATTCATTAAATACCTATTATGTGCCAGACATTATGCTAAATTCTAGGGATTCAAAGTAAGCCTCAAATAATGCTTATTCTCAAAGACCTTTACAATCTATTGGGGGGTGGTAGATAAGGTATAAGAAACTATTTACAAATATTATGTATATATATATATGTATGTATGTGTGTATATACACATACATGTAGTATAGTGTGCTATATAGTATACAAACTGTATAAATTGGGGGGGTAATCTTATAAGGAAGGGATTAAGGTTAAGGAAGACTGGGAAAGGTTTCTTGAAGAAGATAAGCCTTTAGCTGACAATTCTTTTTTTTATTATAACTTTTTATTGACAGTACATATGCATTGGTAATTTTTTACAACATTATCTCTTATTCTCACTTCTGTTTTGACTTTTCTCTTCCCTCCCTCAACCCCCTCCCCTAGATGGCAGGCAGTCTTATTCATGTTAAATATGTTATAGTATAACCTAGATACAACATATGTGTGCAGAACCGAACAGTTCTCTTGTTGTACAGAAAGAACTGGATTCAGAAGGCAAAAACAACCTGGGAAGAAAAACAAAAATGCAAACAATTTACACTCATTTCCCAGTGTTCCTTTTCTGGGTGAAGGTGATTCTGTCCATCATTGATCAATTGGAACTGAATTAGATCTTCTCTTTGTCGAAGATATCCACTTCCATCAGAATACATCCTCATACAGCCTTGTTGTTGAAGTGTATAATGATCTCCTGGTTCTGTTCATTTCACTCAGCATCAGTTCATGTAAGTCTTTTCAAGCCTCTCTGTATTCATTCTGCTGGTCATATCTTACAGAGCAATAATATTCCATAACCTTCATATACCACAATTTACCCAACTGTTCTCCAATTGATGGACATCCGTTCATTTTCCAGGATTAATTTCATGTGTGATTTGCACTAGAAAGTCACTGAGGTCCCTTTCAACTCTCAAATTCTGTGCTTCTGAATAGAGAAAACCAATCAGAATAGATTTATTAAGTAGAACTGTGCTAAGTACTGAGTCTAGACAGGCAGACATTGAAAGAGGACCAAGCCTTGAGAAAATCATATTCTATGTGAAATAAATACATGATAGAAATAAATAAACAATGAGTAGATAGACAAACAGCTGAATAGGAAATATATATATACCTGCAACTTGAAACATAAAACAAATATGAAATATTTACAAAGTATTTAAATACTTATAAAAGTGGGAGGTGTGGAAGGACACTATTAATGTCTAACAAGATTAAGAAAGATCTCATTTAAGGGGCACTTCATTCTCAAGAAATTTGAAAGAAACTAGGGATGCTATGAGGCAAAGGTAAGAGCGAATTGCAGGAATGGGGAAATAGACTGAAAAAAGACAAAGAGATGAGAGATGAAAAGTTATCTTTGAAGAAAAGTAGTTTAGCTGTATCTCTGTGATATGTGAGAAGTGGGAAGTGCCAAAAGTCTGAAAAACTAGATTAAAGAAAGATTTTAAGGAACACTAATGGCCAAAGAAAGGAGTTGATATTTTATTGTAAGGACAATAGTTAGTAGTGGAGTTAACATTGGAGCTTTTGGAGTACTCATACCTATGGTTTACAAATATTACTTTGGCCATGTTGCAGAAAATTAAATAGAGGGAGATGTGAGTCTAAAATGCTTTTTGGTTTATAAGTGTTTACTTGATTGGGCAAAGACAGTTTCTATTTATGTCATATAAAATGAAAGATGCTCATGGAACTTTCAGCCAAAATGTCCAATAGGCAGTTGATGATGTGGGAATGAAGGTCTGAAAAGAGACTAACATGAACTATACAGATCTGGAAGCCATTAAGCAAGATGAGATCTTTAAGCAAGAATGTGCCAAGAGAAGAGTACAGAATCCTGAAATATGCTAAAAATCTAGGGAGTGAGAGATGGATAACAATTGAACAAAAGAGATTGAGAAGGTGCAACCTTACACCCAGGAGAACCAAGAGAAAGGTATAATGAAAATCTGGAAAATGATGAAATGATGGCAATAAGCGTAAAATGCTTTGGAGTGGTCACTGAAGATCAGGTTCAAGATAAGATAATTGATTTTGATGGCCATTGACTATTTTAGAGGGAGTACTTTCAATTAAGTAATGGATTGAAAGCAATATTACAAAGGATTGAGAAGTGAATAAAGATAGAAGAAGCAAAGGTGATGAATATAGGAAACTTTTTCTAAGATTTTTGTGTTGAAGGCAAGGGGATCTATGAGATTTGGCAACAGACAATCTTGTCTCAAATTCTGATTTTAAGTATCAGTGTGACTTTGCAGAAATCACCATGCCTTTCGAAGCCTGAGTTTTCTTACCCTTAAACGATATTAGACTGAATATCTCTTAATGTTTCTTGTAGTTCTAAGTCTGAACCTATGTAAGTTTAGTTAAGTAAGATAGACATTTTCTATTAGTATGAACCTTATAGTCCAATTGGGATAAAGACAAGATATTAATATAAATAATTGTAAAGCACACATAGTACAATGTAACAAACAAAATATTTTATTGGATAAATGTGTTAAGAAATAGTGTGTGAGCTTTAGGGAGGATAAGGAGGGGTGGAAAGGGAACAGAAGTTATATCTGAATTTTGTTTTCAACAAAACTTGTCCATTTGGGCTAGGAAAAATCTAAGGTCTCTGTCTCTGTTTCTATTTTTCTCTCTCTTTGTCTCTCGGTCTCTGTCTTTGCCATATTTGCAGACAGGGAAGAAACAAACTCTAATGCCTGCATAAGCCATATTTTCGATTATAAATTCACTCTTTCCAAAGGTCATTTCAGGGGTTATATAAAGATGGCTGAGTGTAGAGATTGTAGTCTAGTTTTCGTCTTATTTCAGGTTTGGAGAGTTGGAGAGAATGTAGGAAGGAGAGTAGATTACTTTGCAATTTCCCCTCTAATGCCAAGGGTAAGATGAGCAATTCTTATCATCTATTCCCATCATTATTTAATTTCTCCATTTGTAAAATGGGCATGGTGATATTTTTCCAACTTTACTCCTTCAAGATGTTTGTTTATTGTCAAATTAAAATGACAAATTTCAGTTCTATTAAAAATTCAAGTGCTGAGGCAGCTAGATGGGAAAGTGGATAGAGGACCAGACCTGAAATCAAGAGGACTGGAGTTCAAATTCAGCCTCAGATACTTAACATTAACTAGCTGTGTAATCCTAAGCAATTCCCTCCCAATTCCCTCTCAAAAAAAATAAATAAAATAAAGTTATTTGATGTGATATTCATTGCCCTTTCTTTTTAATTTGATGATTTAGATAGCCTGAGTGTACCTTGAATGCTCTCATTCAATAACTATTACACAATAATTTTAGACTTTCACACCTCCTACCTTCCTGCAAGTTGGAAATATGTTTGTTTCATTTTATTAGTCTGTCTCTGGGCATTTCACCCAATTCTTTGATTAGCAATTGTACTGCCTCCAGAGTTTCTGGAGCCTCTTTATAAATTATAATTATTATTGGGGCTTTCTGTTACAGACATGTTCAGGTTGTTTCCTCATATTCATTTTGACTTAATTGGCTTTGTGGTCCCTGTGTCTTAGGCAGTAAGCAGACTCACAGAAAGCAACAATATATTAAGATCAAAAAAGAAAAAAAGAAAGAAAGAAAAAGAAAAAGAAAAAAGAAAACCCCAACCCAACCCCAAAAAACAAACAAATGAAGGTAAAGATTAAGCACGTGGGCAGAGATTTTCCTCAGAAGTATTACTTCTGGCCCCTATCTACAAATAAATAGAGCATCCTGTCCCCCAAGAAATAATTTTTTTTTACTTAAGAATTGGTAATGTTTTTTAGTTTTCAAATATAATGCTTTTAGTCATTTTTTAATGAAAAAAAAAGTTCCTGCCTACTCTCTTTCACCCTGTTACTGTTCTTAGTCACATAATTTGGGCTTCAAATTGGGAGGTTAAAGAAGGGAAAAGATCAGCCTCAATATTTTAGTTCAAAGTCTTGTGGGATCTTGGGATTGAGGTTAAATTTTTTATTCCTCACAATGTTTTTCACATACTGGACAGTGAATATTGTTTAATTTGAAGAGGTCAGAAAACTGGTGAGAGGTACTTTGAAAGAAAAGAGACTAGGGAGACAAGAGATAAAGTCTCAAAAATGCATAATCTGAATATGAAACTTAAGACCAAAGATATGTAAGACATTATCCCTTTAAGGTACTATTCATTCATATGGAACAGTTTTTGCTGGGTTAAGTTCTGCTTTGAGTTCTAAGAGACAGTTACACTTACTCAGGTTTCTGAGATATTTTTTACTTTGAATGTGACAAGTTGTAGAGAGATGGAAATTAGAACCTTTTTTTTTTTTTTTGATAGTGGGACAAAGGTAATTTATATGATTAAAATCAGAAGATGAGAAACTGATTACTAACTATAAGATAAGGTGAGGTCATTTTCAGAGTCTAAACCCCAAAAGAGAAAAGACAGAAGTGAAAGATCAGTTTTTGAGAACTGCATAAACTAAAATGTAAGGTAGAAGAGAGAAGTGTTGGATACTACAGCTGCTGTTGAAGAGTATATTTAGAAGAGCAGAATTTGAAAGTAGATTCAAAAAATAAATAGTACCTTGGATAGACTAATATGTCTTAGATCTCAGGCCAGTGAGATATCAGGCAAGTACAACACAGATCAGTTCAGTTCAATTTAATAATGGAAGCCTTTGCTCAACATAGAAGGTGTATCTATCAAAAAACTTTTATGGAAATTCATGAGACAAAAAAAAAAAAAAACATAATATATGTACAGTGTCAGATAGTTGTGTTACACTGAGCACATGGATATTCTTTATTCATTCCTTCATGGCAGGTTTCTGTTAACGTGCGCCTATTTCTTCACAGAGACACTGAGTATATTGGTGCAAGAATATGATTTCAGATTTTTGTGGATTGTCATGTAGTTATTATTTCCACAGTTATTTTAATATATTAATACAAATAATATTATGGCTTCTTTTGTGTTATTGTTAAGTAAATGACCATGTTTAACATCTATATAACATCTTATAATTGTGAGTGACTGATTTGGTGTAAATAGAAATGCATCAGTAGGGGCTTGAATTAAAGTGATGGGTAGGGGAATGTATTCTCCTAAGACTGGATTGCTCATAGAACCTTAAGAAACTATAAGTGTAATTGAGTGTAAGGTATCTTTTATATTATTGAGTATAATATAAATCTTTCTGTGTATGACTCTGTTGGAATGAATAGGCCACCTGAGAGAGAAAGTGTGAATGAATGAAAAGCATTTATAAAGTGTGACACTCTTTAAAGTTCTTGGGATAGATATAAAAATTAAAATGAGACAATTCTTGCCCTCATGAATTTGTATTCTAATGAGGGAAAATGATACACATAGAAAGAGAAAATGAGAAAAGGGAGTTATGGTTGAAAAAATTAGGAAGCTGGTGAGAACAACAATTGGGCAACCATTTGACTTGCTACTGTAACCACAATAGTATTGCTAATTTGATTACAAGTCTCAGAATAAGGACGTGCAAATGATTTAGACATTTTTATAAGGAGTATTCCTAAAGCAAAGATTTCTATATCTACTAGTCAAAGTTATTGCTTTTCTTTAAATTTAATAAATTAAGTGGTCCAAAAATTCTTTGAGATAAATTATGAAGCTCAGTATGTGTAAATTTTAAACTTTAAGTAAATAATAAAATTAACATTTATTTATAGAAAGTAAAACAGGGAAAGTTGTAATATGAAATTGTAATTTTCCATTATTAGATATTGCTTTTATAGTCATTTTAAAATTCAACTTTCAAAACTATCTTGCTTATTTGTTTCTTTCTAACTTCCTTTCTGTTCTCTTCTGTGCATTTAAGAAATGTTTCAGTTACCTCCTCTTTTCTTTTTCTTTCTAATTTAAAATCCTATAGCTCACGTCACCATTCTTTTTGTACCCACTCAAATTAAGAAGGAAATCTTTGTTACAAAAATTTTTCCATAATAGCCATGCCAAAAATCATATGTTTTATTCTTCACTTTCAGTCTATCACCTATCTCTTTTTCAGGAAAAAAGGAGCACACTTCTAATGAAACCCAACATGAAAGTGATTTATTTAATATTCAAAGATGAAAGACATTTGAAATAGTTATCATATTCTTTGCATAGGGGAAACTGTCCTGGATTGGTATTTAGCCATTAGAATGTCAGGAGGGAATCTTTGTGAGATATCTTGAATAAGAGTAATAACTAACTTTTATATATGACTTCAAGGTTTTTAAAGATTTTGCACATTTTTTTAAATTTGGTCTTTGAATAAGTACTATATATATTATAATACATGTGCCCTTCCCAACTTAGAGATCTAAAAACCAGACTTTAGAGAGACCAAAAAAGTTGTTCATTTACAGTCATTCAGTTCATTAAGTATTGGTGATGAGATTTGAATCCAGGTCTTCCTGACTCCAAATCTAGCATTCTCTTCACTAGAATATGCCATTGTGATTTCATTGTAAACCAGGATATTGAGATATCATTTAAATGATCAATACAAGGAAACTAATGTGTATTATTAATATCACTCATATTTTTGGACTTTTAAGTTTCCTAGATTTTGTTAATTTTCCACTGGAGTCCCACAAGTTAGTATTCTCTACATTGTATTAAAAATATTGACTGATAAATAATCCAAGCTCCTCATTCTTTAGGAAAAAAATTCCTGGGAATATAGATAAAATGATTTCAGATGTAAATTATTTTATGCTGATAGTTGTTTGTATTCTCTACTTATTGGAAGAAATTTTCTTCTGATATTTCATTCCCCCCTCCTCCAATCCATAGTATACAGTCTTTCATTTAGACTTAAAAATATTAATAATAAAAACACTCTTTACTCCTAAAATTCTAAACACAGTTGCTTAAAGAACCTATCCTACATCTTTGGCACCAGAAAAGCATGAATACTATAAACTTTTCTGAATTTTTGAATGAATGCTCAAAGTAATTGAATTTCATTTCTACCAAGATGGAAGATGTTTTCATTAATGGAAAATAAAATTATGGCAGCTTATAGAAATCTGATAAGGTCAGCTCATGCTTTTAAATAGGAAATGACATTCATATCTAACTTGCTGACAAACTGTGCCATTAAATAACGTCCTCTGAAACAAATTTTAGAAAGCATTTGAATGAACAGTTTTATTGAATGGAAGAAGATCAAGTTAGTTTCTGCCATTCTCTTTGTGTTATGAGGATTTTTCTGTGAAATTTCAAAAGGAAAGATTAGCATGCAGCTCACTAACTAGGAGGTGTTTATATTTCTTTGCATCAAATCACTGTAGGAAATATGCGACTTAAATTTCATACACCAAAAAGATATAATGTAGTTTGTACATATCTGCTGAGACTACCTGAAGATTATGATTCTAATGATGTTTGATGTAATCAAATTCTTTGAAGAAAAGGGCATTTGACTAGCATCCTGGCTCCAAAAATTGACTCTGTGACACTAATGTTTCACTTCAAATCTTTTCTCAAGTGACAGCAATTTTTTTTATGCCATCACTTTTGGTCTCTCCATTTTCCTTGTTCAGTTTTCCTATGGACTACCAAGCAGCACTCCAACTCTGATTAAGTGAAGAAGCACATTTTGGCTGACTGAATAATCAGCCTGTATTCAAAAAGTGTTTAGAAAAAGGACCATCAAAGGGATAACAAATAAAACTATCTTCATGCAGCATTAAGCTTTAGAGTTCTCAAACCTAGTGACTTTTTACAATGCTCCTAACAAAAGGTGAATATTTTGTATATTAAAAATTAGCACATGGAAATTTGTAATACATTTTTACTGAAGGATAAAAGCTCAGATCTAGAAGTATTTGTTAAAAAATACTATTATTTTACTCCTTTGCATATTTGCTTTATTGATTTCAGTGATAGTAAGAATGATTATTCAGTATTTAATTTTTTGGTGGGCTTAAGGAAGTCACTCATAATGTAGCCAGGTAGGTCCTCAGGCAGTAGATTTAGTCAATTACTTAGTTTGTAATTAAACCTTCTTGGGTTTGCCTACATTACCTTCAGGTAGGTAGTGCATTGGAGAGAGTACACCCGGAGTCAGGAGAACCAGAATTCAAATTCTATTTCATTCACTAGCTGTTTGGCCTTGGGTAAGTTCCTTCACCTTATTTGCCTCAGTTTCTCATCTGTAAAATTATCTGGAGAAGAAAAGGGCAAATCACTTCAGTATCTCTGACATGAAAGTCCAAATAAAGTCATGGAAGTTTGAAAGGTTTGAAACAACACAATGAAAAAAAAATTACTTTTAAGAAAATAACCTAATAATAATAGAAAAACCTAATAGCAAAAGCTAAAAATAGTAAAAAAGTAATAATAAAAATAGTAACTAATAAATATTAATACTAACTAATACAAAGCACATACGTCAGGCACTGTGCTAAATGGTTTACAAATATTAATTCATTTTATCTTCACAATGATTCTGTGAGATAGGTGTTTTTATTTTTCCCATTTTATACATGCCTACACAGGGAAGATGTAAAGAAGGAAATTTTATAGGTTATCTATATGAAATACAAAGTTGAAACATGGTCTGATATATAGAGGAAACCAATTGATATAGTGGAAGAAATAGGCTCATTTGGACACATTTGGTTTCTAAACATTTGAATTTGAACACAGAGATGGAAATCCAAATATGAGGGGATTCATTTCCCCAGAGACTGATGCATAGATGTAGAAAAATTCAAATAATGAGTCCCAAATCTCATATATACTCTGAAGGGAGCTGGTCTATGTGAGGAAGAGAGAAGTTAGCAGCAACAAGAAGATGGTAAGATAATGTGGTTAGATGGATACCTCCAAAGAATATTAAGCTGAAGTCTAGACTGTTATCTAGGGATATATTGGTAGAGATTATGAGGTTTGAGGTGAAGTTAAATTGATGTCAGTGTGTACTGTATAATAAAGATAAAATCATTTTTGCTGCATAGTAAAAACATTTTCCCATAGTAATTTTCCTTTTTGTATGCTGTTTTCTTATCTTTTTTCACAGTGTCCATGCTAGCTTGTATTGACATACATTTTCATTTTTGTTGTATTTTTCTTATCTTTATTCATTGATACCAATAAAAATCTCTGTTGTTATTAATACTAAATCCATACAGTATTTTATGTCACTTTTTCTTTTCTCAGAAGTGTAAAAAAGCTTGAACATTTATAAGGTTGTTATTATAAAGTAGCTATTTATAGTTAGACAACTGGCATGGTTACCATAGAAACTAAGACAGCAATCAATTTGAAAACCATGGAAATGTGAGCAAATATCTGAGTATTATGAACACAAGAAATGAAAGGAAAAAAAAAACTATCAAATGATTAGGAGCAACAAGACTATATATTTTTTTTCAAGGGAGATGCCATTAAGTGGGAATATCACTTGTATCATATTAGGTTGATAGTTTCTCTTATGGTTATGACTTGTCAATCAACTAAATTTTTTGGAGTTTATAATAAGCGAACCCTTATTTTAAAAATAAAATCAGATATTTTAAGACAATTGAAAAAGTGCAAAATTATACTATTTTTTAGTTGACAAGGATAAGCCATTAAGTAGACTATATATTTTGGTTCATCTTAGGACAGGAGTGATGATTGCAATGTTCAAATGCTATATTGGATTCTTGATCACTACTCTCAGTGGAATGCTGTATGCATAAGACAGGGAGAAAGAAAGGAGTATTATACTTCCCCACCCAAGTCATTTAAATTTAGCAGTTAGCAATTTAGTTAGTAGTTTTCCCTTTGGACACTTGGCTCTCTGGTTCTGGGTCAGTCATATTATTAGAGGCTTAGTAATACAAGTGATCTTGAGAAAGCCCAGGCAACTGTGGATAAACCTTAAAGAATAAAATTCCTTTGTGAATTAACCATATATCTATTTCTTCCTTCTGGTTAGTCTTTGAATTCAAGATTTCCTGTGGTGGCTATAACATAATGTTGTTGACCTCACGGGCTATAGTTCATTGATTAAAAAAAAATAATTAGAAAATATTGCAGTAGTCTGTGCTACTATTATGTGTGATTTATTCTATTTTTGCAAAAATGTGTTAGTTTGGAAAAGAAATGAATATTTTTCAATTATTTTTAAAAATAAAATTTCTTTTTTTGTTGTGAATTTAACAGATATGAACAATGACATCTATGAGTAAAAGTAGAAAGCATCGTATATGAAGCTGTAAACTCTTGTTAATTTGTTTTCTAAAACATATGTTTAAAATGGTATGCCTGGAATCTTGATTTCCTGAGTATTAAATTAATACAAATAAGACAAAAAATCCTTATATAAATTTGTCATATAATCTTTTTTTTTCTTTCTTTTTTTTAAATTTTTTTATTCATTTTTCCAAATTATCCCCTCCCTCCCTCCACTCCCTCCCCCCGATGGCAGGCAATCCTATACATCCCACATGTGTTACAATATAACCTAGATACAATATATGTGTGTAAATACCATTTTCTTGTTGCACATTAATTATTAGGTTCCGAAGGTATAAGTAACCTGGGTAGATAGACAGTAGTGCTAACAATTTACATTCACTTCCCAGTGTTCCTTCTCTGGGTATAGTTATTTCTGTCCATCATTGATCAACTGGAAGTGAGTTGGATCTTCTTCATGTTGAAGATTTCCACTTCCATCAGAATACATCCTCATACAGTATCATTGTTGAAGTGTATAGTGATCTTCTGGTTCTGCTCATTTCACTCAGCAACAGTTGATTTAAGTCTCTCCAAACCTCTCTGTATTCCTCCTGCTGGTCATTTCTTACAGAGCAATAATATTCCATAACCTTCATATACCACAATTTACCCAACCATTCTCCAATTGATGGACATCCATTCAACTTCCAGTTTCTAGCTACAACAAAAAGAGCTGCCACAAACATTTTGGCACATACAGGTCCCTTTCCATTCTTTAGTATTTCTTTGGGATATAATCCCAATAACAGCAATGCTGGGTCAAAGGGATGCACAGTTTGACAACTTTTGGGGCATAGTTGTCATATAATCTTTTATATGACTAATGGTAATTGTTTTTAGAAACTGCAGATATATTCACTGAAGAGGACAGTGAATAATTTTCCCCAGAGACTAATGCATGGAAGTAGAAAAATTCAAATATTGAGTCCCAAGTCTCAGATATACTCTGAAGGAAGCTGGTCTAGGTGAGGAGGAGAGAAGCTAGCTGCTGGTAAGATAATGTGATTAGATGGATACTCCAAAGAATATTAAGCTGACTATTTTGTTATTCAATGGCAGGTTTTCCAAATTGATGTAAAAAAATAAACAGTGATCATGGATGGTTTCCCATGTCAATATCTAGAAAGAACAATGAATGAGTAGAGTATAGAACCAACATATTCACCTATACTGGTGCTCTCCATGTGCCTAACCCAACCTAAGCTTGTTATGCAGCTGCAAACTATGGATTCCATTTATAATAGGGACAGATTAGATAACTTAACTAGCCTTTTTCTAATACTTCAGCCAATCCGCACTTTTTCAAAAATGTGTTTCCATGGTGGCACAGTGATTAATATTCCCTAGTCTAAAAATGTTTCTCTTTTAAAAAATCAGTATATAATTTCCTTTTTCATAATTTTTAAAGGTCACCCATTCATTTGAACACTTGTATTGTGCATAGTGAGTACATGGGATAATAACATGATACAGAAGCTTTTAACTAGAAGAAAGAAAATAAAGTTGGGTGGGCTTGTGATGCCAAATACAAACTGTCCTAGGAAGAAGCCACTTGTCATCTGCAGGATTCAAAATAGAAGATGGAATTTTCCATTAAGTTAAAAAATATTTCTATTTTCAAAAATAATCCTGGAATTTTTATAGAGATAACATTATAAAAGTAAAATATCATTTCAGTAATTTTGCCTCTTGTAGCAGAGGCAAAATTTTTATTTTAGTTCTGATTTTCTGTCAAGAACCATTAAACAATGGCTTCCTCGCAGTGCAAAAATGACTTGTTTAGTCAAATAGGATAGTACACCATCTATACTATCTAGATGATAGCTTCCATTCTTTTGTTGTTCTTGTCACAAATCCTCACTTTACCCTTTAACAAAAATACTTTATTTCTTCAATTTCATGATCTCACTGGGGTAAACAATAATACCACTTCTATAGATCTCAACTCATCCACACTTTTTCATCTTATACACTTATTTTTTAGTGTTCAAAACTTTTGTTTCATTAACAGGAATTGAGTCAAAAGTCTCTTTTTCTCTTTTTTGTTTTTAGGCTGTCTGACTATTGCTGTTCCATTAAAGAGGTGGTCCAAAGTGTCAGAGAATCACTATAGTCTTTTTTAAATGATGGTGTACAGTTTATTATTAGGTTGGAAGAAGGCAGGGGTTTTTCCTCTGAAATTTCTTCCAAATCTAGTAGTAATACCAAGGACTAGTTGTCCCCACACATAAAGATATGTAAAGAGATAAAGGAAGGAGACAGATATTCTTTTATATTCTGGTCACTACTAGTTGTGATGACTTAATGACTTCAGAATTTCTGAGGCAGATTTCTTTGGCAGAGAGTGAAGGGATATTAAGAGATTAATTCCCAGAAACTTGTACTGACTCCATTGTTCAGTCGTTCTATGGGGAGAATACTGGACAAAAAGACTTCTTGGATAATGTGGTTTATGAGGAATCCATCTCTATGGATTCCGCTGAATCTAGGAAATCTTAATCCACAAAAGTTGTAAGGACTGGATATGCTTCAAGAAGGTAAGACACCTGCCATTATGGAGTCTTGAATGTGACAAACAGCTACAGAAACTAAATTCATTGGGCTTGTCTTCCAGTGTCATGGTAGATATCATCAAGACCACCTACTGTTGCTGCCAGACCTCCAAGACTGTGGGACTCAAAGAGTAGGCTGGAGTGCTAGTACTTTGAAGACCCAAGCTTCAGGGGCAAACACGAGGGCAGGCTGAACCCAAAGAGTTTGAGAAAGTCCAATGGCTCTTCTCCCTTTTGTGAAATCTTAAAGACTTCTGAGGAAAAGTGCCCAATATATGAGATTATTATCTGTAACCATTTATATGTTTTCCTTATGCAATCAACCTATGCAATGTGCAGGAAACATTTCTCTTTAATCTTTTTTCTTTTCTTTTCTTTTCTTTTTCTTTCTTTCTTTCTTTCTTTCTTTCTTTCTTTCTTTCTTTCTTTCTTTCTTTCTTTCTTTCTTTCTTTCTTTCTTTCTTTCTTTCTTTTTTTCTTTCTTTCTTTTTTTTAATGTTGTTGTTGTGAGGCAATATGAGTTAAATAACTTGCCCAGCTTCATTTAGCTAGGAAGTATTAAGAATCTGAGGTGGGATTTGAACTCAGACCCTCCTGACTCCTTTTGTGTTCTGTTCACTACAATGCTCAAACTACTTGTTCACATTATAGAGCACCTTTTCTACTCTTAATGAAAATTTTCCTCCTTTAAAAATTTTAAATATTACTTTTAAAGGATTTTGATTTTCATTTCCGCCCCCCCTTTCTTTCCCACCCACTCTCCAAGAAATGGCAAGCAATCTGATGTAGGTTATATTTGTACAATTATATTAAATATATTTCTACATATATCATGTTGTAAAAGAAGAATCACAACAAAAAAGAAAATCTTGAGAAAGAAAAAAAATAAAGTGAAAGTATGATGCTTCAATCTGCATCCAGACTCCATAATTCTTCCTCTGGATGTGGATAGCACTTTCTATCATAAGTCTTTTGGAATTGTCTTAAATCATTATATTACTGAGAAGAGCTAGATAGTACCAAAGTTGATCATCATTCAATGCTGCTGTTACTGTGTAAGATGTTCTGCTTCTTCTCACTTTATCAGCAGTTCATATAAGTCTTTTCTGTTTTTTTCTGAAATCCACCTGCTCAACATTTCTTAAAGAAGAATTTTCCATTACATTCTTGTACACCACCCTTTATTCAGCCATTCCCCAATGATGGACATCCCCTTGATTTTCAGTTCTTTGTCACCATAAAGAGAGCTGTGGGAATCAGAGGTATTTGATATTGTTGGATCAAAGGGTATGTACAATTTTATAGCCCTTTGATCATAATTCCAAATTTCTCTCTAAAATGGTTGGATCAGTTCACAACTCCACCATCAATGCTCCAATTTTCCCACATTCATTATTTTGTTTTCTGTCATATTAGACAATCTTTTAAGTATAAGGTAATATATCAGAGTTGTTTTAATTGACATTTCTCTTATCAGTAGTGATTTATAGAATTTTTTCATATGATTATACACAGCTTTAATTCCTTTATCTGAAAACTGACTGTTATATCCTTTAATCATTATCAACTGGGGAATGACTTGTATTCGCATAAGTATGACTTAATGCTCTATATTTTACAAATGAGGTCTTTATCAGAAACCCTAGCTGTAAATTTTTTTCTGTGTCCTTTCTGGTTGCATTGGTTTTTTATGAAAAATATTTTTATTTTAATGCAATCAAAATTATTTATTTTGAATTTTATAATATTCTTTATCTCCTGCTTGGTCATAATTTTTTCTTTCTATATAGATCTGACAGGTAAACTATTCTTTGCTCTCTTGATTTGGCTATGGAATCACACTTATGTACAAATTATGTACCTATTTTGACCTTATTATGATATATGCATATTGGTCTAGTTTCTGCCATCCTACTTTCCAGTTTTCTAAGATTTTTTTGTCAAATAGTGAGTTCTTATTTCAGAAGCTGGAGTCTTTGGGTTTATCAAAAACTGCATTACTATAGTCATTAACTATTATGTTTTGTAGACCTAATCTATACCACTGATTCACTGGTCTATTTCTTACCTAGTACCAGCAAATTTTAATTGCTGCTTTACAATATAATTTGAGATCTGGTATGGCTAGACCCCCTTCTTTTGCATTATTTTCATATTCCAAATGAGTTTTATATCATTTTTCTAGCTCTATAAATGACTCTTTGGCAATTTGTTTGACATAGCACTGAATGAGTAGATTAATTTTGGTAAAATTGTCATTTTTATTATATTAGCTTGGCATGCCCATGAACAATTGATATCTTTCCAATTAATTCATTCTGACTTTATTTGTGCAAAAAGTTTTTTGTCATTGTTTTTACATAGTTTCTTTGTCTTTTGCAGGTAGACTACCACATATTTTGTATTCTCTACATTTATTTTAAATAGAATTTTTCTCTCTTGCTGCTAGACATTGTTTATGTATATATACATATATATACATATATACATATATATATGTACTAATGATTTATATGGGTTTATTTTGTATCTTGAAACTTTGATAAAGTTAGCTGTTTTGAGTAGTTTTTTAGTTGATTCTAGAGGATTCTCTAAAAATACAAGTGTATCATCTACAAAGAGTGATAGTTTCCTTGTGGCTTATTCTAATTCAATTTCTTTGTTCTTTTCTTATTATTAAAGCTAACATTTCTTGTATTATATTGGATAATAGTGGTGATAATGGGCAGTCTTACTTTATGCCTATCTTATTGGGAAGGCTTCTAGATTATCCCTATTATATAATGCTTGCTGATGATTTTTGATAGATACAGGTTATCATTTTAGAGAAAATTTCATTTATTCTTATGCTCTCTGGTGTGTTTTTTTAAAATATTCATCTGGAAGGACAAAAGGTCAAGAATTTCAAGGGCATTAATGACACAAATGAATGCAAATGAATGTGGCCTACATGTACCAGACATAAAAACTATATTATAAAGTAGAAGTTATCAAAAACATTTGGTACTGGCTAAGAAATAAAGTAGTCGATCAGTGGAACGGGTTAGGCTCACAGGACAAAATAGGCAATAACTATATTAATTTAGTGTTTGAAAAACCTATAGGCTCTAGTTTTGGGGATAAGAACTCACTATTTAACAAAAACTGCAGGCAAAATTGGAAATTAGTATGGCAGAAACTAGGCATTGATCCATACCTAATATCCTATACCAAGATAAGAGTGAAATGGATTCATTGTTTAGACATGAAGAGTAATATAAGCAAATTAGAAAAACAAAGGATAGTTTACCTCTTAGGTTTGTGGAGAAAGAAGGAATTTGTGGCCAAAAAAGAACTCAAGCACATTATTGAATGCAAAATGAATAATTCTGATTATATTAAAGTTTTTGTTCAAACAAAACCAATGCAGAAAAAAATTAGAAAGGAAGCAATAAAGTGGGAAAAAATTTTACATTCAAGTGTTCTGATAAAGGCTTCATTTTAAAAATATATAAAGAATTGACTTAAAATTATAAGAATTCAAGCCATTCTGCAATTGATAAATGATATGAACAGGCAATTTTCAGATGATGAAATTAAAAACCATTTCTACTCATATGAAAAGGTGCTCTCAATCATTATTGATCAGAGAAATGCATATTAAGACAACTCTGAGGTATCGCTACACACTTCTCAGACATTGATACAATGTTGGTGGAGTTGGAGAGCAATTTGAAACTATGCCCAAAGGGTTATCAAACTGCATTCCCTTTGATCTAGCAGTGTTTCTACTGGGCTTATAGCCTAAAGTTATCCTAAAGGAGGGAAAGGCACCCATATGTGCAAAAATGTTTGTGGCAATCCTTTTTTATAGTAGTGAGAAAATGGAAAGTGAGTGGATGCCCATCAATTGGAATAGCTAAAGAAGTTATGGTATATGAATGCTATGGCATATTATTGTTCTATAAGAAATGATCAGCAAAATAATTATAGAGAGTCCTAAGAGACTTACATGAACTGATACTCAGTGAAATGAGCAGAATGAGGAGATACATGGAAACAGCAAGATTATACTAGGATAAATTCTGATAGACATGGCTCTCTTCCACAATGGGGTGATTCACCCCAATTCCAATATTCGTATGATGAAGAAAACTATCTGCACCTAAAGAGAGGACGATAGGAACTGAATGTGGATCACAATATAGTATTTTCACTCTTTTTGTTGTTGTTTGCTTGAATTTTGTTTTCTTTCTTCTTTTTTTTTCCTTTTTGATCTTATTTTTCTTATGCAGCATGATATTTGTGGAAATATGTATGGAGGAATTGCATATATTTAATGTATATTGAATCACTTGCCAACTGGGAGAGTTGATGCGGGTAAGGGATGGAAAAATTAGAACACAGGGTTTTGTAAGCATGATTGTCAAAAATTATCCATGTATATATTTTGAAAATAAAAAGCTATAATTATTTAAATTATTTATTTTAATACACATTGATTTATGAATCATGTTGGGAGAGAAAAATCAGAGCAAAAAAGAAAAATCATGGGAGAGATTAAAAAGAACAGGAAAAAGAAGTGAACATAGCATATATTGATTTATATTCAGTCTTCTTTTTCTGGATGCAGGTGGAATTTGGATCACTAAATCACTGAGAAGAACCATGTTTTTCATAGTTGATCATCACTCATTCTTGCTGTTATCGTGTACAATGTTTTCCTGATTCTTCTTGTTTCTCTCAATGTCAGTTCATGCATATCCAAGCCTTTTTAAAATCAGCTTGCTCATAATTTCTTATAGAGCAATAATATTCCATTATCTTCATATATCACAACTTGTTCGGCCATCCCTCAAATGATGGACATCTACTCATTTTCCAATTCTTTGCTAACACAAAAAGAGCTGCTACAAACAGTTTTTGCACATGTGGATTTTTTCCCCTCCTTTATGATTTCCTTAGGATACAAACCCAGCAATGGCACTGCTGGTTCAAAGAGTATGTAAAGTACGATTGCCCTTTGGACATAGTTCCAAATTGCTTTCCCTAGAATGGTTGGATCATTTCACAACACCACCAACAATGCATTAGTCTCCCAGTTTCCCCACATCCCCTCCAACATCTATCATTGTCTTTTTCTGTCATATTAGCCAATCTTAGAAGTGTGAGATGATTCCTTAGAGGAATTTTAATTTGCATTTTTCTAATCAATAATGATTCAGAGCACATATGACATAGAATACATAGAGTTCAACTATGACTACAATTGGATTTAATTTCATCATCTGAAAATTATTTGTTCATATCCTTTGACCATTAATCAATGATAGATTTGACACAATTCTTTATATATTTTAGAAATGAGACCTTTCTCAGAAACACTGGCTGTAAATTCTTTTTTCTAGCTCTGTAGCTCTCTAATGCTTTTAATAGGAATGAGTGCTATATTTTGTCAAAAGTATCTATTGGTATAATCATATAATTTCTGTAGGTTTTGTCATTTATATGGTCCATTATGATGATAATTTCCCTAATATTGAACCAGACCGGCATTCCTGGTACAAATCTCAATACCATATTTGGTAACAAATTGCTGTAATCTTTTAGCTAATATTTTATTTAAATTTCTGTATTAATATTCATTAGAGAAATGGGTCTGTAATTTTTTTTTCTCTGTTTTGACCTTTATTCATTTAGTTACTAGCACCATATTTGTGTCATAAAAAAAAAATTTGGCAAGACTCATTAGAATTAATTGTTCTTTAATTGTTTGAAAGAATTCACTTGTAAATCCATTTGACTCTGGAGATTTTTTTCTTAGAAAGTTTATGGCTTGTTAAATTTGTTTTTCTAAAAAGCGGTTATTTAAATATGGTATTTCTTCTTCTGTTAATTTCCAATTAATTTGTAAAATTCATTTAAAATTTTCAAATTTATTAGCATACAGTTGGGCAAAATGGCTCCCAATTATTCTTTTTTTTTTCTCCCAATTATTCTTTTAATTTTCTCTTTATTTTTGAATTTACCCTTTTCATTTTTGATTCTGATAGTTTCTTTTTTTTTAAAATCAAATTAACCCAGGTTTAGCTATTTTATCCCCCCCAACAAATCCAGCTTTAAGTTTTATTTATTTTTTCTTTCAATTTTATTAAATTTTATTAATATCTTCCTTGATTTTCAGAATTTATAATTTAGTATTTAATTGGGAATTTTAATTTGTTCTTTGTATAACTTTTTAAAAAATTTATTTAAAACTTAAATACAAAATGAAAAAGAAATAAAAAAAGACATAAGAAAAATTAGTCATGTGCTCAACAGAACATAAGGGAGAATTCATAAAAAGTTTCTATTTCAAGAAAGAAAGCATATATAATAATAAAGGAAATTGTATTCAGAATTGATCATCCTTTCTTTGCTTTTTTTGTTTTCTTTTTTTCTCTATTATATACTTTTTAATTTATTCTTTTTTTCCTCCTCATTCCCCCAAGCAGACTAGTACAGGGACATATTTTTGTACACACACATACACACATATACCCCTATACAATATATAAACAAAGACATATTTGTGCATATATATGTAATTATACACATACATCTAAAACCATATTAATAAATCTTACATATAATGTAGATTTCTCACTTGATTGAATCATTTTTAACTTTGACTTTGACTGAGATCAAAGATTATCACTCCTGCTTTTTTCCTAATAAATTCTATTTCAGATTATTGTTATTCTGTTTGTGTATATTTCTTATTTCCTGTTCCTTCTATATTTTACTTTATCTCTACTTGATATCTTGCCTTACTATTACTTAAACCTCCCCCTCAAAGAATCTTTCCATTATCTTCTTCCCCATTCTTTTCTTCCCTCTTTATCCCATTCCCATCGATATACACACTTTATCCCACTCTCATTAGTCTATATACCTTTCTGTATATGATCTTATCCTATCCCTCTTGTTTATTTTTAGATTTTGGAAGATGCTATTTTTTTTTCTTGATTATGTATGCATGTATTGTTCACTCTAAATGTGTGCTGGATACATTTTTTGAAATGTAAATATCAGAAATATGAGAAATCTGGGAAAACAAAAAAGTTTGAGTAACTTCATTGGGAAGTTTTATGGGGGGAAATAAAGCTGAAGATTGCAGCATAGAAATTTAATATAAGTAAATAATCCAATAGATAGTAAACTGTGTTGCCCCAACTTCATGGGACTTTCCCTTTACTGGGAAATTGAGCATTCCACTGAAAAACTTGTCTTTTTTTTTTTTTTTTTGCTTTCCCACTCCATTTTATATTTACCATTCCCCAGTGTCTATTGTATCCCTTCATTTTTGTCTGTAATCTCTTCCCTAAATAAATCTTCCTTTTGCCAAAGAGAATGGTTATTGTGAATTCTTCACATGACTGAACCCCAGCTTTGGTGCCTTCCATCATCTGGTGTCTACATTACCTATATCATTTTGGTCCTCAAACCACATCATTTATTACTTTAAAAGAAATACATTTAAGGCATAAAGATTGTAATAGAGTTATATTGAGATGTTGGGATGGGAAGAAGTAAAGCATGTTGATCATAATCTCAGATAAAGTAATAGTAAAAAAAAAGCATATGTTGTGATGGTAGAATTTGGGAATCAATTGGTTTATGGGGAATGGACAAAAATGAGAAATTGAAGATGATATCAAGTTGTCAACATTAAAGAATTCTGGTTCCCTCATTAGTAATAGAGAAATGGGAAGAAAAGAAGCTGTAGGATGAAAGATAAAGAATTAAGTTCATGTAAAATTAAGTCATCTATGAGACATTCAGTTTTTTTTTCTTTTTTAGAGGGTATTTTATTTTTCCAAATACATACAAAGCTAGTTTTGACATTCACCTTTGCAAAACCTCATGTTCCAGATTTTTCTCCCTCCTTTCCTTACCTCTCCCCTCTTCAAAACAACAACAATTTGACATAGGTTAAACATGTGCAATTCTTCTAAACATATTTTCATATTCATGATACTGCACAAGAAAAATCAGATCAAAAGGGAAAACTTATAAGAAAAAAAAAACAAGCAAACAACAACAAAAAGGTGCAAATACTATATTTTCATCCACATTCAGTCTCTATAGTTCAATCTCTGGATTCAGATGACATTTTCCATCCCCAGTCTATTAGAATTGCCTTGAATCACCAAATTGCTGAGAAGAGTCAAGTCCATCACAGTTGATCATCAAGTATAATTTTCTGGTTGCTATGTACAATGTTCTCTTGGTTCTGCTCACTTCATTTAGCGTAATTCATGTAAGTTTTAGGAAGTTTTTCTTTATATTTAATCTGAATATGATTATCTGCCCTGAAATCCTTATGACTTTCAGCTTATGAGTAAGCAACTTCTGTATCTTCCATTTTCCCTCTTGTGATCAGAACCCCAAAATAGTCAGGTTCATTTCTGAGTGAGGGGGATGTGTCTGGGGCAATACCTCAAAAATCTGTATTTGGCTTGATGAATCTAGCCTCCGACATTGACTAGCAACAGACATTCAATTTTAAAAGTGGTTAGAAATATAAAACTAGAGATCAGGAAAGTGTGATAAATAAGTAAGAATGTCCTGCTTAGAGGTGATAATTAAATCTATGGAAACATGAAAAGATCACACAGGGAAATAATATAGAAGGAATAGAGAAGAAGGCTCAGGACATCAGCAATTATTGGGTGTGACAAAAACACACAGGTAACTTGAATAGAAACTATCATAAGGGATAAAATCAGAAAAAAATACTTCCTCAGAAACCTGGAGAGAAAAGAGTAGGGAAGAGAAAAAAATGATTTCAGTATTAAAAACTTCAGAGAGGTCAAGAAGGATAATGATTTCAAAAAGGTCATATAATTTGGTGGTAAGTAATCATTTGTAAATTTGGAGAGAGCAATCTTAGTTGAATTGAGAAGCTCAGAAAATAGACTGGAAAGTCAGGAAAAATAAAAGGAAAGACAGTGGAGGTACCACAGGGACATGGTTTTTTCTCAAGGAATTAAGCCACAAAAAGGAGGAGAGATACAGGATCTTAATTAGAAAAGATGGAGTGGCCAACTGAATGTTTTTTTGAGAATGAATGAGACAGACATATATCCAAGTAGCAAGAAGGCAGCAAGTAGAGAGGAAGAGTTAAGAGATTAATGAGAATATGAATTATAATTTGAGCAATCTGCTGATAAAAATGGGATGAAATGGGATCAGTTATATATACAGAGTTGTTTAACATGTTAAGACCATTGTGATTTCAGAAAGCTCTAGAAAGACTTACATGAACTGATGATAAGTGAAGTGAGCAGAACCTAGAGAACACAGTAACAAGATTATATGTGTTAATAGTCAAGGACTTGACTCTTTTCAATAATGAAATGATTCAGGCAATTCCAATAGATGTTATAGAAAGTGCCATCCATGTCCAGAAAGAAAACTATGGACACTGAATGTGGATCAAAGCATGGAATTTTCACCTTTTGTTGTTGTTCCTCTCCTGTTTTTTATTTTCTTGTTTTTTTTTTTTTTTTTGTTTTTTTGTCTTTTTTTTTTGTGCAGCATGATGAATATGTATATGTTTAGAAGAATTGCATATGTTTTACCTATATTGAATTGCTTGTTGTCTTGGCAGGGAGAGGAGAGACAGAAAAATTTGGAATATAAAATTTTGCAAAGGTGAATTTGAAAACTTAACTTTGAATATGTTAAAAATTAAAATAGTATTAAAATAAAAATAAAAAGCATAATTAAAAAAGAAAATGGCAATTTCTTCATGTGAGAGAGGTAAAGGAGGAGATAGTGGGGAGAAAACAACTGAATTATGTGGCATCTAAGCAATCTTAGAAATAGAAAATGTTAAAGTCACATATACTTGTACTTTAAAAATAACATTTTTAAAACGTTCTTTCTATGTTCGTGCTTTTTAAGGATTTTTAGCATAAACAAATGTTCTTTGGTAAAAGCCTTTAATCTCCTTGCTTCTATTGAAATAATTATGGGATTTGAGAGTATTTTTTGCTTTTAATATAATTAATCATTTGTCTAGTGTTGGCTATTTATAATTTCTCTGGATCCTAGTATAAAGTCTTTTAAAATATATTGGAGCTATATAGCACCAAGGTATTAAATATAGTTTTTATGCTCCCATTCAGAAGATACTATAGTTCTTTTGGATATGTTTTTTTTAATAGTTTGTTCAATTTTATATTTTCCTTTTTCTTCATTTTTCTGTTATATTTATTCAGTACTGAAATGGACATTTAGTTTATTATTATTTCATTCTTAAAAAATTCATTAATATATCATTTTGATTGGTGTGCTTCTACTAGTTAGTTGCTATGCTATTCCTCTATGCAAGCTTATATTCCTATTTAACTGCCTTAAGTTACTTGAATTTTAATTTTGCTTTCCTTTTATTAGTCAAATTCTTCTTTCCTTTGGACCTTTCTCTTTCTTCACTTAATTATCCATGTGGTTCTAAATCTTCACTCCTCTTGAAATAATTGTTGTTGTTTGTCCTTCCTTTCTGAAGAGAACCATGATATCAGGTATTCCATGAAAATAATTTGGATTTAAGTGAGAGAGTGCTATGCAAAATCACCAAGATCCATCTGGTTCCAGTGGCAAAATATAGATCAGGATGTCTGGAAGTTGCCCTGGATGTAGTGAGAGAGTTGACTTTTTATTTTTTTTTAAACAGGTCTCAGTTTGATTGAGGATAAGTCCAACCGGAGATTAAGGCTAGGTAAGAAATGAGGCAGAAATTATCCAATTCATAAATGATCAAAGCATATGAACAGATAATTTTTCAGATGAAGAAATTAAAACCATTTACAGTCATATGAAAAAATACTCTAAATCACTATTGATTAGTGAAATGCAGGTTAAGACAACTTTGAGGTACTACTACATACTTCTCAGATTGGTTAAGATGACAGGAAAAGACAACAATACATGATGAAGGAGATGTGAGAAAATTGGGAAACTAATATATTGTTGGTGGAGTTGTGAAATGATCTGGAGAACAATTTGGAACTATACCCAAAGGACTATCAAACAATTCCTTTTATCCAGCAGTGTCTCTATTGGGCTAGTATCCCAAAAAAAATCATAAAAAGGGAAAAGGACCCACATGTGCAAAAATATTTATGGCAGCCCGTTTTAAAGTGGAAACTGGATATTGAATGGATGCCCATCAATTGGAGAATGGCTGAATAAATTATGCTATATGAATGTTATAGAATATTATTGTTACATAAGAAACCATCAGCAGGATGATGTAAGAGAGGCCTGGAGACACTTACATGAACTGATGCTAAGTGAAGTGAGCAGAACCAGGAGATCATTGTACACGGTAACAAGAAGATTATACAATGATCAGTTCCAATGGATGTGGCTCTTCTCAACTGTGAGGTGATTCAGGCCAATTCCAACGGTCTTGTGATGGAAAGAGCCATCTGCACCTATAGAGAGGATTGTGGGGACAGTATGGTTCACCACATAGCATTTTCACTCTTTTTGTTGTTGTTTGCTTGAATTTTATTTTCTTTATCATTTTTTTCCTTTTTGATTTGATTTTTCTTGTGCAGCATGATGAATGTGGAAATATGTACTGAAGAATTGCACATGCATAACATATATAGGAGAGAGGGTAGGGGGAAGGAAAAATTTGGAATACAAAGTTTTGCAAGGCTGAATGTTTAACATTATCTGTGTATAAGTTTTGAAAATAAAAAAGCTTTAATAAAAGTTCACACCAAAAAAAAAGTGAGGCAAAGATCTCTTTTACCTAATGAAAACCAAAACTAAAACCAAAACAAGCTATCTGGGAGGGGAAATTCTCAGAATTTCTGGCCAAAACAGAAGCTATTTACATCCACTCTGAGCCTATGAGACCTAAACAGTGATAGAGTGGGGACTGGCCTGGGACCTAGTTTTGGTCAATCAATGAGACCCAGAATGATTTGGGCTTAGGCGTGGTCCTAGTCATAAATTCCAAGATATTTTGTTAGATTTTTAGTGGTCAGATTTACATTCCTTTGGGCAGAGCAGGTAAGAAGATGATGCTCTATGTGGATAGAGGGAAGGGAATGAAAAGAAGAAAGGAAAGGAAAGGAAAAATAAAAAGAAAGGAAAAGAATTTTCCCAACTGGCCTAGTGTTGTCCAATTGGCCAGTTCCTATTGGGTCTCCAGTAAGGCAGCACCTCCTCCTTTTCACAGAGGTTGTTGTTTGTCCTACATTCTAAAAAAGGACCTTGACACCAGGGAGATGATGTAATGACATGCACTTTGGGCTATGATCATGAAATAATTAAAATCAGTCAGGCAATAAGAATTTGTTGAATACTACTAGATGCCTGAAGTGGGCAGATGGCTCAATGAAAAGAGCACTGAGCCTGGAGTCAGGAACACCTGAGTTCAAGTTACTCAGATACTTATTAGCTTGTGACCTTGTGCAACTTGTAACTGACCACTTGCCTTAATCCATTGGAGAAGGAAATTGCATACCACTCCAGTATTGTTGCCAGAAAAACTCCATGGACAATATGGCCCATAGGGTCATCAATAACCATATGCCTGATGTTGTATTAAGTAATGGAGACATGAAGACAGCAACAAAGTCAGAAGCCAGACTTCTGGGAAAACTCAAATAGAGCCCAAGGGTATTATGCCTTAAGTGTGACAGATGAGTGTGTGCAAGCATTAGGCTGGCACTGTGCCTTGAGAATATTTGAATTCATGGCAAGTACAAACCTGACCTGGTAATATCATGTCCAAGGAATCATAGTGTCCAAAAGATTGTCCTCAGAGGAATTCAAGTTGAAGTTTCATAGCATTAAGTTTTTTTTTAATGATTCTAAATTAATCTCGACTATAAAAACAATATTAATTTAATGTACTTTTGGGCATCTAGATGATACTTTAATGTTTGAAGAGTCCTTTATAGAATCCTTTATACATGTTATCTCATTCTTGTAAATCACAACCTTGTAAAATAATTAGCTATAAATATCTAATCCTATTTTATGGATTAGAAAACTGAAACATTGAGTTTAAGGAATTTCCTCAAGGTTATACAAATAGTGATTGCCAGAAATGGGATGAAATCCAGGTTGTTTCTGCTGCTAATCCAGCACCCCAGTGCTTCTGCCATATTTACACATTTGGTGATAATGGTACATCATGATCTCAGATGAACACAAAATGCAGGCAAACCAAAGGCTGGCAAATTTTTAAAAATTCTATGGTGGATACAAGCAAGCCAATGCATATTACCAATGACATCTTGTACAAGTGAGATGATATTTTTAGCATAATTAAACACATTTTATATATACATATATATGTATATATAAACTGGAAAATTATAGAAAGTACTAAGATAAAAGGATGTCTGAGAACTGTGACATACTAAAGATATTAAAAAGGAAGGTTCTCAATGTGGTGACAATAGAACTTCTAGGACATTCATATATAAAAATTTTAAAGACTAAGAAAACAAGGATAAATTATAATATTGGCTTGTAGAAGGATAACTCCTATTGATGAAACCATATGTATCTGTCAAAAGACTGAAATAGGTCAATATGAATATTTATATATAAGACCATTTAGTAATTCACATCTGTGTTTACTTTTTGAGTTGGAATAAAAAATGTGAGTTTCTAAATTTGTGACCATAACCTCTGGAATCTTAAAATATCATGTAGATGTGCTTTAATTTATATAATTGTTATGTTCATGAAATTTTATTTGGAATTCTAATTTTGAAGATTTATATTTCCTCATTGACTTAAGAGCATATTAGAAACATTTAATCTTAATTTATAATTTATATTCAGTTATTAATTGTTCTTACTTTGTTTTTTTATTTCCTAGGCCTCTCTAGGCTGTTTGTTAAGTAGTTAACGTTCCATAAAACAACACTTAGATGAACTACAGAATTTCTTACTTAAGAAAGTACTTTGGAAACCTGAAGAATCTTTTTTTTTTTTTTGGTAATGTAATAATTTATCCCACACCTTACCTATTCCTTAAGTATGGGTTTCCCACATTCAATAAACTGAATTCTAAATAACATTTTAAAATGAGGTTACTCATCTGATTTTAAAAACCTATGTTTTCAGAGACTAATCATATTTTGTTAAGAGTTCATAATTTGCATGTAAACTTCAAACAATTACTGACCATAGTATATTTTAGAGTCTAATTTCAAAAGTGTAATTAAATAAGGTTAATATAATGTTCATAACATACTGTTGTGAATTCCATTCAAATGCAAAAGATACTCTAGTTCTAATAGGTTTTACCACTGCTACAAATGTTTCTATGGCAACTAGTCTCTCTTTATCACTCTAGCAGCAGGTTATAGAACCAGAGGCCACTAGGAAACAAATGAAATATTCATGAATTTCTTATTTAACAGTATCTCCAACTACTTTATTCATTTAAGCTCACATTCCTTTGTAAAATATTATGAAAGAAATATTTCTTTCTGATTAATCCACATTCTGAGTGTAGTTTGATGATTATACAGACATTGGGGAGAGACTGTCTTTTCTGTTGTTTATAAAGCATCCTGTGAATTATCAGCACATTATAAATAAAAAACAAAAATAAATAAATAATGTTTAATGAAATCTTGATGTCTTATAGGACATTTGTATTTATTTGTTTTTTTTTTAATTAGAGCTTTTATTTTTCAAAACATATGCATGGATAATTCTTCAACATTAATCCTTATAAAACCTTTTGTTTCAATTTTCTCCCCTACCCCACCCCTTCCCCTATATATGTTAAACATGATAGAAACATGTTAAATCCAATATAGACATACATATTTATACAATTAGGCTGCACAAGGAAAATCAAATCAAACCAGAAAAAATGAGAAAGAAAATATAATGCATGCAAACAACAATAAAAAGAGTGAAAACACTATATTGTGAACCACACTCAGTTTCCACAGTCCTCTCTCTGGGTGTAGATATCTTCATCAAAAGATCATTGGAATTGGTTTGAATCATCTCATTGTTGGAAAGAGCTATGCCCATCAGAATTGATCATTATATAGTCTTGTTGTTGCAGTGTATAATGATCTCCTGGTTCTGCTCACTTCACTCAGCATCAGTTCGTGTAAGTCTCTCCAGGCCTTTCTGAAATCATCCTGCTAATTATTTCTTATAGAACAATAATATTCCATAACATTCACATATCATAATTTATTCAGCCATTCTCCAATTGATGGGCATCCACTCAGTTTCCAGTTTCTAGCCACTACAAAAAGGGCTGCCACAAATATTTTTGCACATGTGAGTCCCTTTCCCTTCTTTAAGATCTCTTTGGGATGTAAGCCCAGTAGAAACATTGCTGGATCAGAGGGTAGCATCTGTATTTGTGAAATAAGAAAGGTTGATTAGGCATTCTTATCAGTTATTTGGCATAAGAAATTCTACCACTTAGAAATAGAGAGGAAAGCTAGAAAGTAGATGAAGAATGGGGAAAATATATGCTCCTAAGAAGGAATCAGTGAGAGAATGGGAAAAATTCTCCTTAATATCAGCCTAGATTTCCCCCCCTACTTCATCTCCCCCAAATGCACACCGCACCCTGTTGCTAAAAGAAAACTTTGTGATCTTCAAAGGATCAGGAGCACTTTTATTATTTTCTCATTGAAATCCCAGCATCATTCCTGGGGCAATAGCAGCTGGTGATCATACCTATATCATAAGATAAGTAGAATTTATGAAAAAAAGGTGGATTCAAACTTGCAAAGGGTCCAGCAAAATTGTTTCACCATAGCTAAAGGGTATAGCTTGAAGACTTTAACAAAAGTACTAAAAACTTAACTCTTTGTCACATAATAGTTTCTAAGCTTGGAATACTTCCCCCATCTCTTTCTATGCTGATGGGAGAATATCACAGAATTTTAGGGGGATGTTTAGTACCAGCTGTTCTTTATACACCACCTTATCTAATATACCTTTCCAAAAGTAAATTAAGTTGGGTTGACTAATTGGTCACTGATAATCAATGGAGAGGAAAGCACACCAGTGATGGTTTATGAGCTAATATGTTAGAAAAACAATCTTCAGTTCCTCAGGATTACAGAGAACTCTTCAGGATGTAGTACTCATGTACTGGGAATCCAACAGTGCAAATGAGAGTTAAGAGTACTCCATTGCATGTGCTATTTAACTATGAAGGCTGTATTTGAAAGATCTAAAATCATAATCTAGAAATGGAAGAAACATCAGAAATTGTCTATTTTGCTTTTTGATAAACAAGGAAATTGAACCACAAGGGATTTCAATGACTTGTCCAAGTTGATGCTCATTGTGAAGTTCAGGGATGGGATTTTAATACACATTCTTTGATTCCAAATGCAGCACTCTTCTGTGCTTGCATTAAATGGGTTTTGTGCATTACTCTGCATATATGTGTAATTTTATTCCAGATATGTCTTTAGATTTCTACACCAATTCTTGACACAATGGGAGGAGTTACATAAAAGGGAGGACACATAAAAAATTCTTAGCTCACCAAAGCTGATTAAAAACAAGGTTATTATTCTGGGAGACATAAAGTATTTAATTTATAGATGATTGATCTTTTAAATGTGGCCTTTCCTTTTTGTCATGAATCACCTGAAACTTGCAAAGCAATTAGTCATAGATTATCAAGGAGTTGTGACACAATTATAGTTAAGCTGAGACCCCATTTTTATGACATCTATATTTCTACTTTCACCAAAGGATTTCACAATAATTATATACTTTGAATTTTTAAGTGAGGCATTCACTATTCCAATTGCTGTCTCTTCATAACTAATTCTCAGTCCAGGGAGCAGCTATAAAGTATCTTCAGGTCAAATTTGAAAGTCAAAATTTGTTTTAAGAGACTTTGTGGTAGGGCAACAAAGATATATTTCTGATTCTTATTTATTTCTGAATTATAATATTGGAAGAATAGAGGAAGACATGACTACATTGGTTGTATACTGTTTTTGTAAAAAAATATCTTACTTGGTATGTATACAAGTCTGCTCATCTAATCATTAGTTTTTATTCTCAAGCTGAAGGAGTGAAATAGAACACTATCACCTTGACTTTATTATTTCCCTGGTACATATCTACCAATAGGCAAATTGCTTCTGGAATACTATATTTCCTTTCAAAACCCAATATGATCTCTTATGCTTGTTTGAAAATGAATGTGGATCTTTTCATTATCCAATATTTACAAGGTAGATGGGTAGATTTCTCATTCCTCTTGAAATTGTTTTCATATGAGTATTGTAATAATACTCATTGTAATACTTATTATAATAAAAAGAGATTATTGTTATAATCAATAAATAACTAGATGCTGAAGAATTGTGAAGATAAACAGCTATAATACCAACATAAACATGTACACATTGTTTTTATTTTATGTGATAAAAGTCAGATATTTTTGTTAAAATAAAAAAGTTGTGTAATAAATATAAGAATATATATCTTATATTTACATATAAATATATAAATATAAATAATATAAAATATATAATATATAATAAATAATATAAAAATAAAAAAGTATGTAGTATGTGATATTGTCCCTGGAATTTGTAGAAAACAATATATGTGTAATTTTTTTTTAAAGTATTTTGGTTTAGAATGCAAGGCCAATTTCTGTGATGCAAGGAGTAGTTGTACAGAATTTGATGAGAGAAATTGGAGCTTTATGGGAATTATGAAGAAGAAATTTTCAGTTAGAGGATAAGCAAAAATTTCTCAGTCCAAAATAAATCAACATCACACAACTAGAATGTCTTTGAAGAAATTGAGACAATATGGTCTATTTCTCCCAATTTGCACTCACATTCACTAGATGTTTTACTAAAAAGTATGACAATGATACTTCAAGGATTCTAGGGCTAATCCTGTGGATTATTTTCTTAACATTATGGTAGTCCATAATCCCTCCCCCTTCCAAAGTATGCTTCCCATTAACAATCAGCTAGATTAATTAGCTTTTCGAAAAGGCATTTAATATGATAATATAATCATAACAGTTGATGTGAAGCATCCCTCTCACCCACACAAAAAGTTTGGGAGCACATTCTCCTACAAATGTATGCAGGCCCATAGAGAGAATGGAGTGCACATATATTGAGCTCCTTCAAAGGGCAAATCATAGCTCCTTGTAATGCAGACTCTGTTGAGTCTGTGGCTGGCATTTCTTAAATTGTCTTTTCTTTCATGTGATTATCTTCATTTCAGATGAAGACTTTCTCAGATATACTTCACTGATGCCCCAATTTCAATGCTTTTAGGTACAATTATAAGGGTCTGTCTCTTCTGCTCCTGGACTTGAAAACTCCTGAGTTTGGAGGTTTTTACTGCTACACTGGAGAATGCCTGAAATGGCTTATGTTTTTATATAGACCAAAAAGGTATGACTGATTCATATTATACCTTTTTCTACTGAATTAAAGAATGGACACCATATAGAACAATTTCTAGATACATTATAAATTAGTCGTGTCTGATTATATTGTGAGATTTTAAGAAAAATCTTTAACATTTATTATTCTCTTGATTGTTTCAGCTGAATAGTTAGGCTTTATGTGATTATAATAATTTAGGCAAAAGTAGAATATCTTCCCCTCTTACATTAGTGCACTTGTTGAATTAAAAGTGTTATTGATGAGCATAATGCTGAAGACATCAATTAAATGGCGGAATTTTTGTCAATATGAAAGGGTGAAAAACCTTTTAATAGACTAAATTGAAATCAGAATAATATTAACTTTCAGAAAGTGAATTTATAATATAAATTTATGGTTTTCTTTTTTGTAAATTTGATTTATTTTAGACATTATTCATTTAGTTTGATATGATTTTGATTATCAAGTTAACATTTATTAAGGTTATTAAGGCACTGAAATGGAGTTAAATAGTGCTAAGGAACCTATCTTTTCTATATTACAAAACAATAATGAAAATATGAAAAAAATAAATTCCTAGAAAGTCTCATAGGAAATTTGAACAATAAAACATGAGAAAAACAAAAAAAATTCAACAGGATTAATAAGAAAACAAAATAATCCAGAAATATTTAAATTAGGGTGCAGGCAAGCATAATTCAGAGAATGCCAAATTAAAGATCTAAAAATTAAGAACAGAAATCACAGTTTCACAGTTAGATGGCTTTATAATCCTTCCCATATCTCAAAGTGAGCTCCTCTACAATATGCCCTAATTTTGCTCAAAGACCCACTTTGAGAGGAAAACAACTCTCATGAAGAAACTCATTGCATTTCTAGAAATCTCTAATAGATGAGATGTTTCAATATTTCAAGCCTAAATGTATCCCTTTACAACTTCCACATATTGCATTTAGGTAAATTCTTTGAAGACACATGATATTATTCCCAAATATTAGAAGAAATCAATAATAAAACCCATGCCTACTGCTTTCCAATGCCTAATCAGAAAGGTAGGGAGGACAGAATCTTAGAGGGAAGTTGACTACTTTCTTTAAAATTCTATTGTTGGGTAACTATGAAGGGCTAATGTTTTTTCTTAGTATTACTCATGAAAGAATGTTTTATATATTCTCCCTCATGTCAATAAATTAGTTAATATGAATAAGCTTTTCTTTTTTTTTATTATTTTTTTTATTATATATATATATATATATATATATATATATATATTTTATAATATTATCCCTTGTATTCATTTTTCCAAATTACCCCCCCTCCCTCTATTCCCTCCCCCCGACGACAGGCAATACCATACATTTTACATGTGTTACAATATAGTCTAGGTACAATACATGTGTGCGAATATCATTTTCTTGTTGCACAATAAACATTAGAATCCGAAGATACATGCAACCTGGGCAGACAGATATTAGTGCTAACAATTTACATTCCCCTCCCAGTGTTTCTTCTCTGGGTGTAGCTACCTCTGTCCATCATTGATCAACTGGAAGTGAGTTGGATCTTCTTTATGTTGAAGATTTCCACTTCCATCAGAATACATCCTCATACAGTATTGTTGTTGAAGTATACAGTGATCTTCTGGTTCTGCTCATTTCACTCAGCATCAGTTGATTTAAGTCTCTCCAGGCCTCTCTATATTCCTCCTGCTGGTCATTTCTTACCGAGCAATAATATTCCATAACCTTCATATACCACAATTTACCCAACCATTCTCCAACTGATGGACATCCATTCATCTTCCAGTTTCTAGCTACAACAAAAAGAGCTGCCACAAACATTTTGGCACATACAGGTCTCTTTCCGCTCTTTAGTATTTCTTTGGGATATAATCCCAGTAGTAGCGCTGCTGGGTCAAAGGGTATGCACAGTTTGATAACTTTTTGGGCATAGTTCCAAATTGCTCTCCAGAATGGCTGGATTCTTTCACAACTCCACCAGCAATGTATTAGTGTCCCAATTTCCCCACATCCCCTCCAACATTTGTCATTATTTGTTCCTGTCATCTTAGCCAATCTGACAGGTGTGTAGTGGTATCTCAGAGTGGTCTTAATTTGCATTTCTCTGATCAATAGTGATTTGGAACACTCTTTCATGTGAGTGGATATAGTTTCAATTTCTTCCTCTGAGAATTATCTGTTCATATCCTTTGACCATTTATCAATTGGAGAATGGTTCGGTTTCTTATAAATTAGGGTCAGTTCTCTATATATTTTGGAAATGAGACCTTTGTCAGAACCTTTGTTTTTAAAAATATTTTCCCAATTTGTTACTTCCTTTCTAATCTTGTTTGCATTAGTATTATTTGTACAGAAACTTTTTAGTTTGATGTAATCAAAATCTTCTATTTTGTGATCAATAATGATCTCTAGTTCTCCTCTGGTCATAAATTCCTTCCTCCTCCACAAGTCTGAGAGGTAGATTATCCTCTGTTCCTCTAATCTATTTATTATCTCCCTCTTTATGCCTAAATCATGGACCCATTTTGATCTTATCTTGGTATATGGTGTTAAGTGTGGATCCATATCTAATTTCTGCCATACTAATTTCCAGTTTTCCCAACAGTTTTTTCCGAATAATGGATTTTTATCCCTAATGTTGGAATCTTTGGGTTTGTCAAAGATTAGATTGCTATAGATGTACCCTTTTTTGTCCTTTGTATCTAATCTGTTCCACTGATCTACGGTCTATTTCGTAGCCAATACCAAATGGTTTTGGTGACTGCTGCTATATAATATAGCTTTAGATCAGGTACACTTAGACCACCTTCCTCTGAGTTTTTTTTCATTAGTTCCCTTGCAATTCTTGACCTTTTATTCTTCCATATGAATTTTGTTGTTATTTTTTCTAGGTCATTAAAATAGTTTCTTGGGAGTCTGATTGGTATAGCACTAAATAAATAGATTAGTTTGGGGAGTATTGTCATCTTTATTATATTCGCTCGGCCTATCCAAGAGCACTGAATGTCTTTCCAATTATTTAAATCTGATTTTATTTTTGTGGCAAGTGTTTTGTAATTTTTCTCATATAATTCCTGACTTTTCTTTGGCAGATGGATTCCCAAATATTTTATACTCTCAACATTTGTTTGGAATGGAATTTCTCTTTGTATCTCTTGCTGTTGCATTTTGTTAGTGATATATAAAAATGCCCAGGATTTATGTGGATTTATTTTGTATCCTGCCACATTGCTGAAATTTTGAATTATTTCTAGTAGCTTTTTAGCAGAGTCTTTGGGGTTCTCTAAGTATACCATCATGTCATCTGCAAAAAGTGATAGTTTAATTTCCTCATTTCCTACTCTAATTCCTTGAATCTCTTTCTCGGCTTGAATAAGCTTTTCTAAGAAATTATTATTTTTAGTAAGAGTAACAAGAAGAGAAGTTACAACAAATATAGAGGGTCTTATATAGCCTTATCTCTAGAGGCACATACTATATCCCTAGAAAAAGTGGGCTCAATTTTTTTTTAAAAGAAAGGCAAATGCATAAGGAAAATGTGGAAAGAATGGGGCATCTTAGGACTCTTGGTCCTAAAGTGGCTATTCTCTTGAGGATTCCTCACCAAATTCATTTCAGGCTTAGAATTTTGATGGGCAAATTGCTTTCTACCTAGGGTGACTCTTTCTAGGATGTGATATTTCATCTGATGGGTGAATCTACTGTTGTGCTGAGTCAAGTTCTTTCAACTGTTGCCCAGTGGCCTTAGTATTATCATATTTGTCTATTTGGCTGCTGGCAGATGTGACTGAGAGGACCTCTGATGATTCTTCCGGCCTTGAAAAGCTTACAAGGTCATAATCTGGTAAATTTTTGTTTCCAGATATCCATTTGCCTATGACCAAGGAAAAAAGAGAAGGAAAGGGAAAAGAACAGGGACAGTGAAAGGGTGAGGGAGAGAAAGAAAAGAGATAGAAGCAGAGACAGAGATATAGAGACAGAAAGACATAGAGAGACAGACACACACATATACAAACACAGAGAGAGAGAGAGAGAGAGAGAGAGAGAGAGAGAGAGAGAGAGAGAGAGAGAGAGAGAGAGAGAGAGAGAGAGAGATGGAGATGAGAGGGGGAAAAGGTGAGAGGAAGGGAAGAGAAAGGAAGAAGAGAGAAACAGAGATATCATGCATTCATACATACATAGTGGCTGACAGAAGGAATACAGCTTGTAAATTCCATCTTCCACTTAACAATCTCACATTTAAAAGCATTAGGTAAGAGAAAAATCAACTTAAACGTTTTGTATCGTAGAAATTGGCTTTTGAAGTTCCACATTGGAATTTATAGCTAGCAGAGAATATCATGTATACTCTCTATCAATTCATCAAGAAGGGTGAATATCTTAATGCTTTAAGGACTAGATCTACACGCAGTCCCTCCATTCCATACCTCCTCCATCCCTTCTGAATCTTCTCTAAAATAAAGTCCCCCAGAGCTTTCAACCAGTCAATATGCGATGAACCTGAGCTCTTCCACTATCCTCTTTGTCCTTTCATGAAAGTTCTGCTGTCTATGAATGATCTTCCTAATATGTGTTACCCATAACTGAAGATACAGCTGTGATCTGCACAAGATGAAGCAGAATTCTTAAATTGACCTTTAAAAAAACCCTATAATTATGAAATATATTATTAGTGTCAATGGAAAAGATTCCTCTCCAAAGGAAAACCTGCTTTTCCTTGACACTAGAAAGATAAAGGTGGTAACGGTAAAGGGCTAGAACTGAGCAAATGCACTTGGATAATGGAGCACGTGAGACTAATTGCCAATTGGACAATTCTCTATTAACATGTTTGAAAGTTGACCTTCCCCAACTATTCTGTGCTGACTTGATTGGTGGGACAAAGAAGGGGAAGTGACAGGGGAAGTGATGTGTGTGTGGATGGGGAGAGAGGAAGAAGGTGTGGAGATTGCTAGATCTAATCCCCTGACTACAACCTCAAGAGACCAAGAATAAAGACTTTTGATTAGTCTGACTCTGGCTGATTTCTGGGAAGACAGAGTTCCAGCAGGTAACAGTCTGACAACATGAGTGGTGGCAACAGTGGAGCAAATAGAGTTAGAAGATTTTCTGAACATGAAACATGCATTTGATTCTTGGTTGAGTCTATTAGTTTATTCCCTGATGCTGAATAATATTCTGTTGGAAAGGAAGCTAGTGTATGATGATTTGATGGTTATAGTATATTGAGATATTACTGCTTTTGCCATATGTTTAGGTGATTTGAGAGTAATCGCATAATTCCTCCATATATAGCATGAAGTTTAGGCTTCCAAATCCACTCTTTAGACATTTTTTGAAAAATAAAGGTGAGTATTAATATGGTGATATTGAACATAGTAAATGCTGCTATCTGTAATTAATAGTATAAAATATGACAATTTTGCTGAGTGTTTCTTCGGTGTTTTTCTTTAGAACTTTATAAGAATATGGTTCTGAATCCCTGATATGCTCCTTTCTAAATGAGTTTAATTTTTTTTTTTTTTGAGTGAGGCAATTGGGGTTGTGACTTGTCCAGGGTCATACAGCTAGTAAGTATTAAGTGTCCGAGGCTGGATTTAAACTCAGGTGCTCCTGTGTCCTGGGCCAGAACTCTCTCCTCTGTGCCATCTAGTTGCCTTCATATTTTTATTTTTAAAGAACCTTTATCTATGAATCTCTATTTACAGAAATATTTATAGAAAGAGTGAGCTTGGTATATTGAGAAAAGCTTTGAACTTGGAGATGGTAAAGTCAGGTCAAATCTAGATTTGAAAACACTCACTACTTTTGCATTAAAGTAAATGGATCCCTTTCTTCAGGCTTCAGTCTTACTATCTACAAAGTGAATTAATAGTGCTAAAATTTTTCACAGTCATCTCTTTTTCCAAGTTTGTAAACATATGAATTTATTTGTCTTTCTCATTTCCTTCCTCCTTTTGTATATTTCTTATTCCCTCATTTATGGATATAAAGCAATAAAGTGTTGTCTTAATGCTCCTTAATTAAGGGAAGAGTTAAATTTTCTTATTTACAGCATTGACATAATTGCTTATTTTTTCTTTACATTATACCTATAAACCATCCCTTCCCATACCTCTTTTAAAAGATCACATAAATATATTGCTTTTCTTTGGTTTTTTCAGAAGGAATGATTTAAATTTCTTCCCTCTTGCTGAAAATATACCTTTTATATTGATTTTTAAGAATAGCTTTGCAAGATATGCTATTTTGAGGCACACCATTTACTTTTACATTGTAAATATCATATTCCAGTTTTTTTCTCTTCATTTATAATGGTCAATGAATAATCTTTCATGTTCAAACTTTTTTTCTGTTGCATGTGAACAGTGTCCTGTTACCTACTTGCAAAAGAAATTGACATAATGCTGAAGCTCTGCTTTGTTGTGATGACATTTCTGAATGATTTGTACTAGGGATGTTTTTTTTTTTTTATCAGCATATATAGATTTTATTGATCTATACTTTGTCTTGTTTTTAATACTTCTGGATAAATTTCCTATATGATTTTATATATATATAGTATTCAGACTTTGTTATATAATTTTTTCTGGGAAAATAATTCTTATTTTGATTTCTGAGCCTGCTAATATTTTGCAGACTAGAAAGATTCCCCTTTTGTATGTTTAGAAAACTTTGTGAGAACTTTAATTTTAATCCTCATTTTTCACTTTAATAATTTTGAGTTTCTAAACTTTCTAAAATCTCTAGAGGTTTTATCAGTTATTCTCTTAAAAATTTCTGGAAAATTTGATGTGTTATAGTGTCATTTTTCTCTACAGGGTGGTTTTGGATTACTTTTTTATTCTACACAATATTTTGTTAATTTCATTAGAATATTTGAGGGGTTGTTTATTAATTTATCTTCAAACTCTCTGCTGTTTTTCTTTGGGAGATTTTTTTTTCATGTCAAATTCTTTCATAGATAGACCATACATTTAGAAATAGAAGAAAACATAGTCCAACCTTTTCATTTAGTAGATGAGGAAACTGAGACCTAGAACAATTGTGACAATCTCAAAATTACACAGGTTGTAAGAATCAGAACTGAAATTTGAGCCTAAATTCTATATCTAATTCTAAATTCTAGTATTCATATCACTACACCATCTATCTTGCTGCTTTCCTCCTCCTTCTGTCTTTTTAGTTATTCTTTTACTTTATTTTATCAACTTCTTGCTATTTCTCCATCTTTCCTAAGATCTTTTTCTCATTAGCTGTTATCTAGCAATGATGCCCATTGTATGCTTTATCATTGATTTTTAAAAATCTTACCATATGACTTTATATTTATCCTTGTTAATTTTTACCTTAGTACATTTAGTCTATAGTTTTAGCCTGTTGGGAAAAAAAATCAGCATATTGCCATTTTTGCTTAACAGGTATACCAGGGATTATTTTCAAGTCTAAACATGCTGCATAATATCTAATGGAAATCCTGTCTATCTAGTCCTCCCAGATTTTCTCATATGCAAATATGATACACATGCCATCTGTGCCTTCATCCAAGTAATTGATAAAAAATGTTGAACAGCATACCTCCAAGGACAAATCACTGGAAAATCTATGCCCCTTCAAGCTTGATGCAAATGTGATTTGAATCTCTGTCCCTTCAACATATTGATTCATTAATTTGATAATGGATGAGTCTCATTATTCATCTTCTTCTAAATTCATCACATTACATTATGATTTAGCCAATATCTCTTCATCTTGTCCATAAGAACAACATAAGTCTTTCTCCAATGGCTTGTTAAATTCAAGGCATACTCTACATTAGACATCCCCCAATCTAGACATTCCCCAATCTACAAGTATGGTAATATTTCTATCAAATAAATTATTCTTCTAAAACTTTTTTCTTAGAAAAACTTTTATGCTTCTTAGTCACCACCTTTTAAAATCAGGGTATTACATTTTCAGGATTCCAAAAGCAGTCCAATAATTGTCCTATTGACAACTTTTGGACTCTCAAATATGTCTTCTAAATATACATGCTGTTGGACTAGATTTATAGGACTATGTATTATATGAGACAAAACATCTAGTGAACTTAGAGTTGGAAAAGGAAGAGCAGAGTAGTGTGTGTGTGTGTGTGTGTGTGTGTGTGTGTGTGTGTGTGTGTGTGTTGGACGAGGTGCATGGTTTAGTGATCCCGATGTTGAAGTCTAAGTTCTGGTGGGAGGAATAGAAAGCAACTGGAGGGTAGGTAATATTGTTTAATAGCTTCTGCTATCAGTTAACTAAAGTTTTTGGAAGCAGAGGCAATAAATGCTTGCTTTTTTTTGGGGGGGGGTGAGCTTAATTTCATTTAGGTCTATCTTATTTTCAAAAACCTCTTTTAGATTCTGAATATAGAGATATTTAATGGTTTAGAAATGTTATGAAACTCTTGGCCATCAATTTGTATCAGATTCAGTAAAATATCTTCACAGATTTACTGTTGGGAGATTACAGAGCAAGCTCAATCCATCTGGTTTTTCTTGTCAGGAGCCAAGTTTAAATGAAATATACTTTGGAAACTCTATCTATTACTTAATTCATGCCTGTCTTAACCTTGTGTACACCTGCCAGCATAATGAACTTGGCCCAGTTACCAGACTGCAGCCATTTGGCACAGGGCCAATTGATGAAAGCAAGTATTTCTGAGCCAATTAAGTCATCAGAGCTCAGATCACACATCTAGTCATGTTAAACAAATGATTATGTAGCTCACTTGATCCTGAATTTATTAACTCATACTTCACCACAAACTAATGACTTTAGTTAAAGGGAGGCTGTCAGTTTAACTCTTCTCCCAGGACACTTGCCTTGGGGGCTCTTATAGAGAATCCTCTCTAGAGCTCACTCCTCAAACCTGCCCTCACCTTGACAATCGGAGTCCCAGTAGAGTATTCTTTTACTTCTCAGGATTCTAGAGATAACCCTGAGGCTAAGTGGGGAATTCTAGTAGTGATACCCATGAGCTCCCATGGGAGTACTCAGTAATGGTTATAAATGATACTTAATTGACTTTGCTATCTTCCAAGCAGGTAATGGCAATATAGTTATAAAAATAACATATAGTTCTGTTATAGGAAGTCATTTATTTTAAAATTATTTTTTAAAATACAGCTTCTTTTTTATTCTTGTTTTATTCAGTTCAATTTTTAAAATGAAGGAGATGAAATATATGGTCTCTAAATACATGTTTCTGTGACTGTTCTACAATATACTAGGTAAGTGATTATCCAACTTTCTTTAGACTTCCAGCAAGAGGAACCCACTCCATCCCATTGTTATATTCTTTCTATTTTTGATCAGTTCTTATTTTGTGTAAGGCTTTTTTGCTGTTTTATATCAAGCCTATGTTCGCCTCTTTTCAATTTCCACTCAATAATTTCTATTTCTGCCCTCTATGGCCAAGAGTCATCTTCCTGATGACTGTCTTTCAAGTATTTGAAGAAAATTTTCATGTACATCTAAAGTCTTCTCGTTTTCAGTCTAAGCATTCCCAGCTCTTTCAACCAATTTTCTAATAGCATGGCCTGAAGACCCCATATCAACCTGGCTACTCCCCTGGCCCCTGTCTCTATGCTCTCTATCTCATCAATGTCCTTTCTAAAATGTATTACACAGAATATGCATTCTAATAATGGGATTAACCCCTGGTCCTTAAAAGCTATGTTTTGTTTAATGTAGTCTAAGATCTCATTAGATTTCTTGGCTGGAGTAGCATGGAATTGATTCATCTTGAGTTTATAGACCACCAAAACTTTCAGATAATTCAAAGGAATTTAAAGAAAAATATTCCATTTTGTGCTCTGAAGTTGACTTTTTGTGTGTCTTGTATTATATAAATATATAATGTATAAAGTATAAAGCCTTGCATTAATCTGTATTACAAGTTGATAATATTTCATTGGATCCAATGTTGTAATCTACCAAGACATTTTTGATTTCTGAAATTGTCATGCAGTTGCTATGGGTTCTTCTTCAACTCTACTAATAAAGATACTGATAATTTTACTATCATTAAACTTATTGAATATTCATATGCCCATATCAGAACATTCCTTCTTGTAGATGAGTAGGAAGGAAGTTTCTGTAGACAGATTTCTCAATATTCCACAGATGAATGTTTTTATATATCACTCATCCATCTTAGTATGATTATTATTTTAAAAAAGGAAAAGTAGCTACAAAAATCACATGCTGAAATGGAACTATCAAGGTAATACTTCAGCAGTCATGACAAAAGTAAAAACAAACAAACAAAAATCAAACTAGGGCTAGCATTATAAACATAGTTTCTTTTCACTTGAAGATTTAATGACCAGTCAGAAGCTGCCTGATGCAAATTCTCTGGCAATGACTTTTCTTCTTTTTATGTTAAAAAAAACTTTGTAGGAACATAATTTGTTTTGCAAGACAGTAAAACAACATTATTAAGTATTTTCTATGTGCTGTGCATATGAAATGTCTACCACTTCAACCACATTTTCAAGGATAAGATGTATACAGTTTGCTTTGCTTTGGCAGTTCTTAATGAGGTGTAAAAAGTCTTCAGTCATCATTGTTTCATTAACAAGAAAATTAGCCAATTCAAACAAACTAAGTTTTCCCCTAAATTTGTGAAGTTGGAGATTAAAATACAGTGAAATTATTCCTTGGATTGGTCTTCCCCCAACAGGAATTTATTTTCAATTTTTATTTTCAGGTTTAGTATATTAGGAGATATTAGGAATATTAAATGGAGTATCCTGTACATTTTTTTTCTCTGCCAATTGTATTTATTTCCACCTAAGAGTATTTTTAAAATTTTTATTAAAGCTTTTTACTTACAAAACATATGTATGGGTAATTTTTCAGCATCGACCCTTGCAAAAGTTTCTGTTCCAAGTTTTTCCCTCATTCCCCCATATATGTATATATATATATATATATATATATATATATATATATATATATATATATATATATATATATATATATATATATGTAAAATCCTATCCAAAAATAACTACTTAGAGATCACTCATAGAAAAACAGAATTATTTATTAAAATCTCAAGAAGCAGACCCCATCCTGGTCTGTGAGCCAAATTCACAGCAGAAGAGAGCCACTCCCTTGAAAATGTTCACAACTTTTATATATTTCAGACAAAGAACCTCCAAAATCCCAATCTCCACATATTGTGATTGGTCATGGTCATACCATTCTGCACCCCCCCCCCCAAATTTGGTCAGTGAAATGCAGCCGACAAGGTGATTTACAGCCTCTTCGACCATGTATATGTTCCTATTTCCTATTTGGGCAATGGAATGCAGCCTAGGTTTTCATGTGACTGGGGCCTATAGGTCTGGTTTATGTTAGCTAGCAGTCTCTGATCAATATAATGCTTAATCTGTAAGTTCTTCACTATATCTTACTCCATACACCCATCATCTCACTGGATATAGCTTAAACTCAATAGAAAACTGAACTCATTATGTGTTCCCCCAAATCCATACTTCCCTAAACTTCCCTATTTTTTGAAAGCATAGCATATTCTTAGTCACTAATATCTGCAATTTTAGTGGCATTATCAATTTCCCACTTTTACTCTTTCCATATATCCAGTCAATTGCTAATATGCTTGCTATAGCATCTCTCACATATGAATTTTTTTCTTCTACTTACTTAACCCAGGCTTTTATTACCTCTCATCTAGATAATCTCATCTAGGTAAGTCTAAATCAGTTTCTTAATTGGTCTTCTTACCCAAATTATCCTCTCATTCCTGTTCATCCTACTACCAAAGCAATTTTTCTTAAACATGTGTGACCATAAGACAATTCAATTTAAGCAATTCCAGTGACTTCTAGGATAAAATATAAAGTCCTATGTTATAAAACTGTATGTAATCCGACCCTAAAACATATGTCTATCCTCATTACTTATTAATTTCTCTCTTACTCTGAGATGTGTCCAAACTGCTTTCCCTGTTTCTCATATATATATATATATATATATATATATATATATATATATATATATATATATATATATGACATTCCATTTCCCATATTTACAATTGCTTTCCGCCAGGCTTAATCCACTTCATAGAATTTCTTTCTTCTTTTGTCCTTGTTCCTTTTGTTCTTTTGTATGAAACATTTCCTATTCTCCCTCAACTACTTTCTATTTAACTATTTTATAATATACTTATATATGTGTTTATTTTATTTTTTATTATAAAATAAATTCATTGTGAGTAATGATTATTTCATTCCTTGTACTCCTATCCCTGTCCAGTACCACATGGCTAATCAGTTGTTCTGAAGAATAAAATAATATAAAGGGTATGGGAGTGGATGTTTGTGTTGCTTTTGTCCATGGAGATTACATGTGTCTACATTGATTTATTTACATGTGGTTTGTAGGGGAGGAAAGAAAAAAGATATTTCCGCATTTCATCCTCCCATTTTTCTCCAAGGAATCTAGGGAAGACTGACACCTCACAGGAGGAGAAATAGAAAGTTGGGGCCAGAGGTTTCCCACTCTCCTCTCCTTAGAGAGAGGAGAAACCAGGTTAGAATTATATCTATCTTCTCCTTTAAATATTGTTTGTCAAAGAGAATTAACTTTTAGGTTTAAGGTACACTCCTTTTTTATTGTAGTAGGTTTATTTCTTTTTTAATGCACATTGCTTTATGAATCATGTTGGGAGAAAAAAAATCAGAGCAAAAGGGGAAAATCATGGGAGAGAAAAAAAAAACAACAGAAAGAAGAAGTGAACATAACATATGTTGATTTAAATTCAGTTTCTTTAGTTTTTTTTTTTTCCTGGATTCAAATGGTATTTTCTGTCCAAAGTCTATTCAGATTACTTCAAACCATTAAATTGCTGAGAACTAAAGATTTCATCGTTGATCATTATACATTCTTGCTGTTCTTATGTATACTATATTTCTAATTCTCTTTGTTTTGCTCAGCGTCAGTTCATGTAAATCTTTCCAGTCTTTCTATAATCAGCATGTACATCATTTTCTTTTTTATAAAACTGTAATATTTCATTACCTTCATGTACCACAACTTGTTCAGCCATTCCCTAATTGATGGCACTCACTCGTTTTCCAATTCTTTGCTACCACAAAAAGAGTTGCTACAAACATTTTTGCATATGTGGGTCCTTTCCCCTCCTTTATGATTTCCTTGGGATACAGATACAGTAATGGCATTGCTGGGTCAAAGGGTATGCCCTTTGGGCATAGTTCCAGATTGCTCTCCAGAATGGTGGGATCATTTCACAATTTCATTTATGATGCATTAGTGACTCAGTTTTCTCACATCCTCTCCAATATTTATCGTTATTTTTTCCTGTCATCTTAGCCAATCTGAGAGATGTGAGATGGTATCTCAGAGTTGTTTTAATTTGCATTTTTTCTGATGAATAGTGATTTAGAGCATTTTTTCATAAAACTATATAGGGCTTTAATTTCATCCACTGAAAATTGTTCATAACATTTGAGCATTTATCAGTTGGAGAATGATTTGTATTCTTATAAATTTGACATAGTTCTTTATATATTTTAGAAATAGGAGAGACCTTTATCAGAAATACTGACTGTACAGATTTTTTCCAAGGTTTGTACTTTCCTTTTAATTAACAAAATTGGTTTTGTTTGTTCAATGTAGAAGGCCACAAATCAAGCAGGAACTCTGGGTAAGGTATAAGACCCTTTAGCCCAGAAGGAAGCTGCTGACAATATCTGGTTCAGCTTCTCATCTCCCCTAAGGGCTCTCTGCCTTCCTGAGAAGTCTGGGGGCAGTGACAACCTGTATTATAATTAAAGTGGAGTGATACCAAGTGGCAAAGAGTCATTTACACACAATAGCAAGTTGTTTATGCAGTCCTGCATGCGCAGCATATAGTTAGCACATGCAGAGTGTGCAATAGATATATAAAGGGTACTCTGGTCTATAAGGCTGAGAGAATTTGTAATAAAGACTCCATGTTTGACCATCCACGTGAGTCCTGCATCTTCATTTCTCTTCTAAGACCAAGGACTTGGGCCAATACTGAGATCCTTCAGAGAGCTAGTCTGAACACAACAATGCAAAACATTTTTAATTTAATGTAATCAAAATTTTCCATTTTGCCTTTCATAATATTCTCTAGTTCTTTGGTCCTACATTCCTTTCTTCTCCAAAGATCTTATAGGCAAATTATACTTTGTTTTCCCAATTTGTTTAAGGTATCATTAAGGTACATTCTTGATATCTAACCCCAATAGAAAAAGGAAGGATCCAAGATGTATATCCAATTTGTTTATTTAATTTCCTTCTTGCCAAATGTGTTTCAGAATGAATAAGTGAAGCCAGTATCTAAGTTGATAGCAAAATAGAAAAGAAGAAATGTATATATTTGAGAATATATACCAAATATAGATTAAATGAACTCTCCCTTTAAGAGTGAGACAGCTCAGTTCAATCAAGAGAGAGTCCTATGACTTACCCAATGTGGATTCTTCTATAGGATAGGGATATTTTAGAAACTATCAGTTACTCTTTATGCCAGTTTTTTCTGAGTTTTTCCTCCTCCAAAGTCCTAAAGAGGGTTGGCATGGTGTGTCTTATCTCTCAGTGGCAGAAGTCCAAAGGCCCTGAATCTCTCTTCTCCATAGCCCTTGCCAATTTTGCCCATCCCTCATGCAGGTGTGAAGTATTGAATAATTAATCTCCACCAATTAGGAAAAAAGTCTCTTATAATTGATCGTTTCAGCCAATGGATAAAAGTGATCTAGTTTGATGCTAAGAGAAAAGGCATTTTTTAAAAAAAATATTCACAAATACTAAAAGAGTGTAGGGGTTCAATTTATTTATCTTTTTTTTTTGTCTATGATTGTTTGGACATTCTCCAGACTACCAATGTCTTTCTTAAACTGTGGCATCCAGTATTTAACATAATACTTCAGATGATTGATGAGAGCAAATATAACAGAACCACAACCTTTCTGTTGTTGGAAGCTAAACCACTAAGTACAATCAAAGATCACATTCAATTTTTTAGGCTGCCACATCCCTCTGCTGATTCACATTGAATTTCAACCTACTAAAATCCTAAAATCTTACTCAGAATAATGCTAATCTAATCATCTCTTCCATCTCATATTTTTGAAGTTAGTGTTTTGTATTCAAGTGCTTAAGACTTTATATTTATTGTTATTATTATTTTTAAGTCTCCTACTTTGGTAATACCAAGAAAGGACAACAGAGAGAACATCAATATCTATTGTTCCATGTCTACTTTTCCTTTTTAAGAAAACTTTTTTATTGATGGATTTTAAAAAATATTATAAGCACATTCAGAGAGTCTCCACCCTACAAAAGTTTTTTGTATCAATTGAATTTTGTATTTAGATTCAGCTTGATGCTAGCCTATCAAGATAATTTTAGATCTTGACTCTACCATTCATTGTATTTAGTATATTTCTCAGTTTTGCTTCACTAAAAATTTTAATAAGCATAATGTTATGCTTCCATCTAAGACATTGACAAAAATTGTTAACGAATACAGGGTCAACATACTAGGGGAATTCTACTGGAGATCTTCTGCCAGGTTTACTTTAAACCATTAACAATAGCTCTTTGATTTTCCCATCTATCCCATGATCCTCTCAAAGTTTTGCCTACATTTTTGGCTTTCATCAGTGCCAATCTGGAGAAGGTTTGCTTTCTTGTACAATCATGTCTTTTGTTAAATATAGGAACTTTTTTTGGGATACTTAATTGTTGGATATATAGTTTCTCTGACTCACTGTGTAACTCACTATATACGCTTCTTAATTCTAAGTTTATAAAAAATTCCATGCAAAGTCTTTAGTAAATAATCAAATAATTTCCAACTGCCTTGATGTATTCTGCATATGATCTCTTTTGTGAGTTGGGAAGAACAATAACCTTGACTATGAGTGATTTTTCTTTGTTTTTCAACATTAATTTTCTTTAGAAACCCTCAAATATTAACTCAACATATCTTAATCACACCTCTTAGAGGCAGTTAGGTGGCATATTAGATAGAGTGTTGGGTTTGGGGTCAAGAAAATCATACTTCAAAGCCTTTACCAGATATAAGCCCAGACAAGTCATGTAACTTCTACTGAACTCAGTTTACTCATCTATAAAATTAAAGGATTGGACTCAATATACTCTAATATTCCTTCTAAATCTAAATATATAGCTACATATAAAATCTGTATTTAAATCTATTTGGTGTCACAGAGGATATTTTTCAGGTGTTAAAAATGAAAAAGTCTAGTGATTAATTATTCATTCAGGGGACTGACTGTAAATAAAATATCACCACTAGACTTATGATTTAAATGACTTTCATGGCCAATGAGTGAAAGAAATTACTTCCTGTTTAGTAATAAATGGATATCCCTCTAATATATCTTAAGTAAGAAAGTATGAAGGATAACTGGAGAATCAAACCAGTGATGAATCAAATAATTGAATGGGATCTACTTTACATTTATTTTCCTGTTAGGTGGAGTCATTCATTAAAGACTCTTTCCAATTTGGAGTTAGTTACCTCATTTTTGAAAAGAGCCACATCCATCAGAGTTGATCATCACACAATCTACTTTGAATAAATCAAATTTAATTTATTGTTATATAATAATTTTATGTATTATATATTTAATTATATATAAACATAATAATAGATGTAAAATAATAAATACATAATTATATATAAAATTTATAAAAATAAAACCCTTGAAGTATTAACATTAATACAGTGCCTAACATATAATAGGGTTTTTTTTAGTGTAGTTGTATACATTCTGGAGAGAAATTTGGAACTATGTCCAAACTCTGAATGCCCTTTGACCTATCAGTGCTACTCTTGGGGGCACATCCCAAAGACATTAAAAAAGGGGAAAAGACCTACATATGCAAAAATGTTTGTAGCAATTCTTTTCATGATAAAAAGGATTTGGAAATTGAGGGGATGGCCATAAATTAGGGAATGAGAGAATAACCTGTAGTATGTGAATATAGTGGAATACTAGAAATGATGAGCAGGCAAAGTTCAGAAAAACCTGGAATGTGAATTGATGCTGAGTGAAGTGAAAAGAACCAGGAGAATAATGTGCAGAGTAACAGCAACATTGTGGGATGATCAATTATGATAAATTTAGCTCTTCTGAGCAACATCATAATCCAGGACAATTTCAATAGAGTTTTGATGGAAAATGTTATCCCCAGAAGAAGAAGAACTATAGAGTTTGAATGCAAATCAAAGCATATTATCTCCATATTTTTTTCTTTCTGGTATTTTTTTTCCTTTTGTTCTGATTTTTCTTTCATAACCTGACTAATGTGGAAATGTTTCATATAATTGTACATGTATAATTTTTATCAGATTACTTGCTATCTTGGAGAGGGGAAAGATAGAGACAGAGTAAAAAATTGGAACTCAAAATCTGACAAAATAAATCTTGAAAACTATCTTTATATGTAATTGAAAAAAATTATGATTAGGTTTAAGATCCATATAATAAACATTTATTAAATGGTTATTGTTTGGATAGGTATTTATTAAGAATCTACCATGTGGCAATGCTTTTACCTCATTTGATTCTAACAGGAGGTCTGTGAAGTAGGTACTATTATCTCAATTTTTGCCATTGAGAATTCTGAAATAGGATGAGAGTAAGTTACTTGCTCAGGGCCACACAAGTGACTGAGGCCAGATTTGAACTTAGAATTTTATAATTTTTATATAATTTTTAACACTCTATCCTCTGATGTACTAGCTGCCTTAAAGTAAAGCTTTATGACTGATTTACAAATTCACCTTCACTTTTGTGAGAAGAACCTTGATTTTTTCCCTTATAAATTTCCTTCTTTTTTTTGAAGAGAGATGATTGTAGTTAAACTATAATAATAGTTTACAAATGTGATTATAGGTAACTAACACTCTTGTCAAGGATTCCAGAAACTGATGAATGGTCATTTCTGTCTTTCATATTTACAAACAACCTGTATTCTTTTGGAGGACAATTTGATCACAGAGCAAAACTGCTCCTGAGTTATTATCATTTCATGGACAGATATGCTCTCTACAAATGATCAGAACTGTTTCAAGCATCATTCAATTATGTTGCCAATAATACCTGATTTACTATATGATGGTTGTGGAAGAAGAGAGCTTCCCCATTTCTTTAGGAATCACTGATCTTCATTGGTTATAATCATTGGCATTTTGTTATTCACAAGGGAAAAAAGAAGTATGCTAATTTCCTGGTATGAAATTGTGGGCTAAAAAGCCAGAGAGTAAATTGTAATGAATATAACAAGACTAATTTTCAGAGAGAGGGACAATTACAGGGACAGAGAAAAAAGAAGGTATTTTTGTACTTATTTTATAGAAACTATGAAGTAAAACAACAAAGTAAAGTTACTATTCTGTATCCACTAGGATAAGGAAATAGCTCCTTTATACACAATACCTCTTGGTATAATGATTGATTTATGGTAATAGAGAGTTTTGCTTTTCAATAATCAAATCCAGAATTCTCCAAAGAATATTCCAAGAAAGAATATGAAACCCATTTAACAAATTGATGATATGAATCAAGAACTGTATAGTACAGTATACTCCAAATTACATAGCAAGTAAGTGGAACTTCTGGATACCATTTTTTCCTGGCTATTTTCCATTTTTCCATTTTCCTTTCTTCCCAAGGAATTCTTCTCATTCAAGAAATAGAAGGAAAAGTTGTTTTCTTTCCAGTTTTACAACTTCCTATTTTCCCAGGCTCATCCCCAGCTGTGTTTCTTGCAGTGTTAGCATTTAATATGTGTATCACTCTGCTTCTTCCTAAAAGGAGTCATCTGAGGATAGTTTTTTTTTTAAACAGGGAGAGGGTTTCTTCTATAGCTTTTCTTTCTTGTCATTTCTATGTATAGCTATGGGTAAGAGGTTTCTGAATGTGTTTAGCGAATATTCTTATTAGATTTTTTATTGCTTCAGGAATTCTTCCTAAACAACAATTCCCAATAGGTCTCCTTTACCTCCAAGATCATATACATGCTTGTTGCCCTGCTGACCAATTGACTTCCTCAGACTGGGGCAGCACATCCAGATCATGAGTTATAAACATGCCTATGAAGATTTCTTAAGTGCTAAATGATCTTCCTTCCCAAGAATTTTCTTTGTGAATCTTTCTTAAAGTGTTAGGGAAAGGAGAGGAGAGGAAAAATGAACTCAGACTTTTGTATTGATATGTAAAGTCTATGGTTATTCATTTTTTGGGGGATTGGGATAGGATAGGAACAAGATGAGTAGGAGGTTACCACAAAGTGGAAAACTATTAAGCACCTAAAAATGTCACATGAGAACTAATGAGTATAACAGATAGGAGGTCTTTGGAGATGGCTTCTAATTTGTGGCTCATTTGAGTCTTTTAGACTTTTTGATTGGGAATTTGAGTGATCCAATAGGCCTCTTGGAAAGGCATTGTCAACTTTTATCTCCTTTTTGCATGCATGTTGACATAAATGGGTGTTTAGAATTTGTATTAGAACTAAAACTTTCTTTGAAAATATTTTTTCATGTTTACTTTTTTATAAGATCCAAGGATCCTCAAGATTCTTTAACTGAATAAACCTTTGAAATAGTCTAGTCCAATCTCTTTGTTATTTTGAATACAGAAGAGGAAACTGAAGAAATTCAGCAAACCTTATTGTGATTATCAATTCAGCAATCAATAATCAAGCATTTAATTAGAGCCCTAGTAAATATTAGACACTATTCTAGGTTCTGGAGATGCAAGGTACAAAGAATGATATGGGATTTTGTGCATTTGTTATGCAAGGATGAAAATAAGTTTTGGGACTAGGTTTTCTGGCCATCACAAAAATACCATTTACTAAGAACTAAGTCATAGAGGGGTGGTTTTCTACACAGATTAGAGAGTGTCCTCATTGTTTAAAACATGGGAACTTGAAGTACTGAGATAAAAAGAAGCTGAGTTTCAGAAAGAGTAAGTGTATTACCTAATATCATACAGGAAATAAATAAGAAAGTCAACATTTGAACCTAGTTCACAGACTAGAAAGATTCCCAATTTAAACTCTTTGGGTACCTGGACTATCTCATTTTTGTGTTTTTCTCACTAGCATTTACTACAAGGCCCAGCAATAGGTGATTAATACATGCTTCTGGATTTTTTGGATGATTGATTCATAGAGAAATATAACTATTTTCACAGGTCTGGAGGGTTGTCAAGTAAAAGAGGAGATGGGGATCCTTTGATTGTCAGAGGGCCAAATGACAAATAGAGGAAGTTCCAAAGAGACGAGAGGCTTGATTTTGGGAAAACAACAAATAACAACAACAAACTCCCAATAATTAGAAATAACGATAAAATGATGTCTTGGGAAACACTGAATCCCCCCCTCAATGGATATCTTTAAGCAGAGGCTAGATGATTACTTATGAGATATATTGTAACAAAACTATATTCATTGTAGTTGGATCAGTTGATCACTGAGTTCCTTTCCAATTCTCAATATGATTATTTTTCAACTACAGTCTAAGGCTAATATTTCAAAATTAAATTTATCCTAATTCCAGTTCAGTGACAAATACATGTGCTCATACATATGAAACATACGTGTGCCTATACCTCCTTTTAAGAAAAAAAATGTATTACTTTTGAAAATTTGATTAAGATCCACAAAAGTAATCAAATGCTGTAATAATATCAAAAGATTCTAGATCACATAAAAAGAATACTTATAGGGAGAAGGGAGAAATCACTGACTTTTAGAAGACAATTTTTTTCGCTGCCAGTTGCTATGCTGCAATGGCTTAAGGAGTCTCCTGGCAATGGGGATTGATTGAAATTGTTTAAGTCAATATCTAATGCAACGTAAGTTTTTTCCTTTAAAAAAATCCAACCTGGGGGCAGCTAGGTGGTGCAGTGGATAGAGCACCATTCCTAAAGTAAGGAGGCCCTGAGTTCAAATCTAGCCTCAAACGTAATACTTCCTAGCTGAGTGACCCTGGGCAAAGTCACCTAAGAATTGCCTCAGCAAAAAAAAAAAAAAATAAAAAAAAAATCCAAACGGGAACAAAACTCATCATTTATATCTTTCCTTTTTCTATTCCTCAACTGAAAAATTCCATGTTGGTTCCAACTAAATTTATAGAATTTTAAAGATTATGAATCATCCATTTCAACTGTTTTGCTAGGTGAAGAAAAATAGCATTTTCAAATTTATAGAGCTTTTCAGATGCAATGTTAGGATTAGAACCTAAGTCTCTTGACTTGGAGCCCCAAATTCAAATCTTTACTCTATGGTTGTATATTCTCTGGATCTGTAAATTTCTGACTTGCAAAATGACTTGATAGCCTACAAAGTTTCTTTCAGCTCTAGATCTATAATCACTCATCTTCGTTTGCTTAATACCAATTCATCTTTTATCCTATTACTCAATTGCTAGTCATATACTTTGTTTTGAATTAAAAAATGACTAATTTTCAGTGAGGAATTTCAATATTTATTTCTATGATAGTAACACAATAAACTCACAATAGCATCAATTTGTATTTAAAATACATTTATACCAATTTACAAACTTCTTTTCATTCTGGAAAACATTGCATAACATTTTATTAAACACAATACTATATGTATATATATATATATATATTTTTATATTTAAAAACATAATTAATTTTCTTTATTCAATACTTTTTTCTCATTAAAGCACAATCTAATGAAGGAAGACACACTCCCTTCAATAAATAAGACAAATTGAACACTGAGAAGAGATGCCACCTGTTGGTTTGAATCATTTAAATTAAGGTCCCAGTGGAATGTAAACAAAGGTTATTTTATTTTGTACAAAAGACATCTTATCAAATATACATGCAGAAGTCTGAATTCTAATTAATCTCTTATTATAGTTCTTTAACATTGTCATATAATTTGATAAATTATTATTAAAAATTGTAGCCTTTGGCACTTTGAGTACAAAATAATATATCAATATTTATTTAAAGAAAAAAAAAACACCTCTCCAATGACTACGTAAGTACTTTAAAATCTCTGTTAAGAAATAGGAAAGTTTAGGAAATATTATTCTGCACCTGAAATAATGCAGTTATTTTTTAGAGTACTAAAACCAACCCACCTTCCACCCTTTTACAAGCTGTCAGAAGCTGGGTGGTGTGGGAGAGGGGAGGGAGGAAGGCAACATTTCACTCCCACTCTGAAGACTAAATTATCAGAAAGGACCTTGTTTAGTTTTTGTTTTATTGCCATTTTCCCCAGTTCTGCTCTCTTCACCATAGCATCACGTGTCTCTGGGTTTTCAGCTTTCTCAGCTTACACCCCCATCTTTCTGTTTTTGAGGCTGCTAATGACTGAAGGTGTCATTCTCCTTAAACAAACAAATCTTGCCTGCCTATTTCACTAGGGCACAGAATGAAGTCAAAGCCAGTAGGCCTTTTTCCAGAGACCATCACCAAACCAGTGTATCTGAATCCTTAGGTAGTGAGTAAAAAACATTTGATACTAAATACTGAGAACCAAATGGTCACTCATACTTTTAAAAAAATTGTAAATTCTTATTTTGAAAATTTTAAAAATCAGTTTATTTCTTTAAGATATATCTCTGTGGATGGGATTAATATCCCTGGATGCAGGCTTACGACTTCATGGTTGGAAAAGGGACATTGATGGGTTATTTCCTTTACATGCAGCCTCCACATATGCTATGTCCACTCCCAGATTGTTAGACCAATCTAAAGGAACATTGCCAAATATATTAAATTGGCCAGTTCATTTCCACTTTTTTTAGAGTATAAGGAAAAAAATTATTTCAAAGAAGAAATACAAAAACCAACTGTTGTGGCATAAGCTAATAGCTTAAAGAATCCCAGTGTATTCTAAGTTGAAGAATTTGGAATTAAGTTGTATTTTTGTGGGGAGGGCTAAAGGACTGGATGCCAAGCAAAGCAGGTAGGATAGTTACTTCTAAGAATTGTCTGGAACCATTACTATTTTGGTTGTTGGCAACTACCAAGGACCAAGTTTGGGTTTGGTTACCATGGTTTCTAAGATTATATTAGCATATCTCATTCAGAATAGTGTTGACAATGCTTCGGTTTTTAGAAGAAATCATAAAAAGAACTATAAAGCTGACAAGACAAGAGAAGAAAGTCATGGAAATGTCAAATATGTTTGTGTCCCTTAAAAAAAAACCTTGGGGGGGGGAAATGTTCAAAACAATCATACAAGTTTACCCACTAAGAAGCAGGGTCTTCATTAGTAGCACCTGTATTTAGATGAAGTTGAGCAGCAATGAAACTGTGCAGAAGAAGGGTTGGTCATGACATCTCAGTGAAATGCCTTTGTAGAAAGCACAATGTCAAAGAAAAAAGACACATGACCTTCTCGACCATTTAATGTGACAGAGCCACTATAAGGAAGCAAGGAGGGTTTCCTATTCTACGACAATGCAGCTAGCATCCTCATCATAAAGCAGTATTTCTCTACAAGGAACTGCACACCAACATGTCACAGACCAATAACAGTTTAAATGGTCAAATATGTTCACATTAGAACAGCACCACCTGGTATCAAATGTGGGGTGAAGAATAGGTGAAGTCAATATATAATAATGACATTTATATCTATCTATCTCTATATATACATATACATGTACATATATTCTTGATCCCAGGTGTAAATATAAAGCCCCTCCCCCCCAAGTTGGCACATTCACAGATAAAATGTCTTTTTAAAAATTATTACTTGATGTTTCTGGGTCTGGAGAAACACATTATAGGAAAATGCTTCACATTGGTTAGGTTCTTGCATTGTGCTTTGTTCCCCCCTCCCCCATCAAAAGAAATACAAAAGCCCATGCAAACGATAGTTCCTTGCCCTTTATCAACAGGCGGGCTGATGATGAATGACTTGGCGCAGTGAGTGATTTGTTCTGTACCAGCTCAAAAAATACATCTAGAACACTAGTGATATTGACACGCGATCTTCCTGGAGTGGACCTGCTTAAAGCAATGGTCAGCAACGATCGTCACTCAGTCTTTGTAAGCTCGCGTTGGGGAGGTCCCCTTATAGAAGATATTCCGAGTATTTTCTGGGCTGTTGCTTCTTTCAGGAATTAAGATGATGTTACCTTTCCTCCTCAGTGTGGAATCACGACTTGAGGAGATGGACAATGTCTCAGATCCAATTTCACTTCCTTCTACGGGAGTGACACGGATGGTTGTGATTCCATGATGATGGTGCTCATTGCTGTCAATGTTGCTTCTCTTCCGATCTCCAGATCCAAAACTGTCTTTTAAGGACTCACAGCTCTCAGAGTCTCTGTTGAGGTCATTGAGCTCGTAGGTTTGACGAAGACTGCCTTTTTCAGGGGCTTTCCATTTCCAAGATCCACTCCCTTCTCCTTCTGAAGATGGGATCTGGATGATTGGTCGATTGTTTTCAGGATGGGCTTCAACTCTCACAATCCCACCAGGTTCATGATCCGTCAAGGTTTTATATCGGATAGACCCAGTGCAGGTGACTGTGCTACCTTCAGTGTTCTTTGGACTACTCTGAAGGACTCCTTGTTGCTTTGACATGGCGATGACCTGCATAATCCGAGGTTGACTGTTGCTCCGGCTACAAGCAACACTCTTCTCAGCAGCTTTCAACCACTTGGCTCTGGCAGAGCTAGTTTTAGGAGAAGTGTTGATGTTTTCTTGGGTCTCTTCAGGAATGTGCACCAGCTGCGATGAACCTGGTCGAGACTGAATAGACACCCTTGGTCCACCTGGCATACTATTGTTACATACTGGAACGTTTCCAGGCTGGATTTTCAGGTACTGATTTCCAGGTCCATGGTGGTCTCCATTAACGCCCACTCTTGATGGTTCAGAGCTTGACCTCATTTCTATGGATCTTGGTGGAGACTGGCCAGGCTCAGGCTCTAGAACTTGCAGGGATAATTTTCGACTTTCATTCTTGCTCTTCCACTGAGTGAGAAGCTGCTTTGATCGGGCAGAATCCATAGAGGCATGAATTGATGCATTTCTTCTCACAGGATCTTCCACTGATGGGGTATTAGCCCTGGGTAATGTGTTACTGAATGTCACCATATTTTCCTTACCCATGGGGCTTCGTGGGGTTATGATCTCCACATCAGCATTTGCCCTTTTGAGGTTTGTCAGTGAACTTGCATCTCTTGGGTTTCTGTTTAGGATTGCTTCGGTATGAGCAATCCCATCACTATTGTTACCATTTTTACCAGATAATGCTCGGCTAGGGTCTTGGTTGAGGTCAGTCAGAGCTCTGAGGCCATCTCTATGCTGAAACATACTTTCTTCACTTGGCAGGAAGTTTCCTACAGCGTACAATCCCTAAAATCAAGACAAAACAATTGATCAGGAAGCAGAAATTGTATTATTTCTGCTGAAGTAAATAGATAAGATATATACTTTCTATGGTACTTTAAAGACAAATACTGCTATAGCAAAACCAAGGCAAATTTGTTGTCAAGTTGTTAAGTATCACTAGTTAAGTTAATAGTTAATATATTATGTTACTGTTATTCTTTTAGAAATATGCAGTACTTCATTATTAATGTTCTTTTCTTTTCTGAAAGGTATTCTTTAAACTTTTATAATGCACATACCATGTATCTGATATTCAGGTATGCTCTGAGGAAATAAGGAAAAAAATGAAATTATCCTGACCCTCAATAAATTTGTAATTCATTGGCAGAGACAATATGCACTATATATATATATACATACACATATATATGTATGTATGTATATATATATATATGTGAGAGAACATGTGTATATATGTATACAATCTATATATACCTATATATCTATATATATCACTATCTATATATAATATAATATATCTATATCACTATATAGATGCTAGCTACTACTATTATTGCTATTATATGCACATATAAAATACAGGCCAAATAAATATTTTTAAAATTGAGGAGAGGGACTAGCTGCTAGAGGAATCAGGGAAGTCCCCTCCTTCCCCCAATCCAGGAGATTGGATTGGAGGTTTATAGAAAACTTTTGAAGATTCAAAGAGTTGAAAGTGAGAAACCACAAATTGCAGGTGTGGGAAATCATATGCCTTTTTTTTTCTTAAAGTATGCATTTTTTTTTGTATCTGCTACCCTAAAAAACTGTCATTTTTCTAATTGCTTTCTTTGCAAACTCCTTAACCTAAATTTAAAGCCCCTGAACAATCTGCCTCCAACTTAACTTTCCAGTCTCATATCATTTTACTCCCTTTCACATATTCTTCATAGCTAAGTAGCTTATTCCCTAAAATATAATTGCAGTTGAGAAGTCCTAAATTTCAATCCTGTTTATTAGCCTTATGATCCTAAGCAAGTCATTCACTTGCTTTCTTCAGATCCCTCATTTGTAAAATTAAGAGAATAATAACATACAGTTTATAGGATTGTTAGGGAGATCAAATGAAATAATGTATGCTAAGTGCTTTGAAAACACTGAACTGTTATATATGTGTTAGCTTTCTCACACTGCTTGCCCTACCAGTTATCTCAAATTCAACATTCTGTATTCCACTGTTATGCGATCTCACAAGTTATCTCTCATTGCTATAATGTACACCTCACCTTCACTTTCACCCTCTCCTCTTCCCCAATCTCCTCAACTGTTGACTTTGTCCAATTTAGTAAACATTTAGCAACTTGTTGAATTGAATTGAATTGAAGTATTTTACCCAGTGGCTCTTTAAGTGCCTTAAATATGTTTTGTACATTCTCTTTGCAACTATAATCTTATAATGAAAAATGAATTTTGGAAACAGAGCAAATCATTAAAAAGACCCAATCTACTTGACTTCAGAACCCTGGTTCCCTAGCACTTAGCAGAGTACTTGGCATATAATAATTGCTTCCTTATTGATTGATTTGGAATTGTAAGCAACATTTATTGAGTAGATTTTATGTGTATAGAAATGAGCTAGTTGTTCTGGAGATATACAACTAAGTGTATAACTTGGATATCACTTTCTTACCATTCAGGCCACACAACTACCATTAGTAAGAGACAATTTGTTCAGAATTTTTTTTAAACTTAGATCACACATAGGTTCCCCAAGAAACCAGCAAATGTCACATTAGATGAGTTTTATGTTCCTTCTCTAAAGTAATATTTTTCTTCAGTTGTCAAAAGGACAATGAATAAACAATTTCTTTCTGATTCAGTCAAGACAAAACTTGGTTCTAGGGGAAAAGCAGCCTTAAGATGTCAGAGAATATGACAGAAAACAAATGGTCCTGAAACAAGAGATATTCTTTCAAATTCATTTTATAACCTCAGGCAAATTATTTTACCTCTCTGTGCTACCTCCATTTCCTTACTTGTTAGATGATAGATAATGATCTTTGAGGTTCTTTCTAGCTAAAGATCTATAATCCTTTGAGAATCAAGAGTTGACTCTTCAAATTTTGGTTTGATCAATTCTCTCTCTAGGATTTGTTCCCTATCTATATACTATCATTGTGAGAGTATAGTTTATACTTTTTAAAGTCAATAATTCATAGATTTTCCACCTAATTAAGTTATTAAATTAAACTTTTGATATTCAGTTTAATAATTCAAAGAAAAATATCAGTCCTCTAAGACATTGCCTAAATAAGGAATCATGAAACTGAGGGTTGTGTGAGAGGAAGTACAATTAGTAAGTTGGTCAATAAACATTTATTAATTAGCTATTATGTACTATGGTTAAATGATGAAGATACAAAGAAAGACCAAAATCAATACATGTTCCAAAGAGATTACTGTCCAAATGGAGAGACAACATGGGAGATATACTTCTCTCAGATGTTGATATTGAAAGCTTCTAACCAAATGATGTCTATATCTATATATAGGAATGAAAGAAAACACAACTATACCATTCTAGATGGGAGATGTTGTGATCCTAGATTTGGAATATGTGTGGAGGGATGATTTAGGTTGTAGAAGTATAATTTAGATTCTTTGAAAATTTTCATACCTATCATATTCTATTATAGTCCCTTTGACAATATGAAGTCCATAAATCCCTTCCAGAAAAAGTTTTTAAATGGATAATTTTATCCAAGAGATGTAGAATTTCAAAAGAAACAAATTATATTTAATTATAATTACCTAAATTAAAAAGAAAGCAAACCTCACAGATTCCAATTTAAGAAGCCCTACTTTAGATAAGAATTTTTTAAAGTACTTTTCAGCATCCCTAAATTGCTACCGTGTGTGTTATATTTTCATTGGTTGTAGCCTTTCCACATTTTTTAATGTAAAATACATATATATTCAAATCAGACTTCTGTGTAATTCTGGGAAAGCCCTATCATAACCTTTCATTGCCCTAGGTAGCTCTCTAAGACTATAATTTGCTAAGAAAGTGCTGAACAACATTATTAGAGAGAATTTCCTGATCTGGCTGGTCTATAAGTCTACAAACTATAGTTATAGCCACAATCTCTATGTTTTCACATTTCACAGTCAAACAAATGCCTAAAGATCACATTTGTAATCAAATGCATTTTATTATTCTGAGTTTTTTCCCCTTGAAGGAAGGTGGGTGAAGTTATGGATAGCATGCTAGATTTCAAGTCAAAACTCTGAAACCATGAAAGAAAAAAACCTTGAAAAATAAATACCTGAGTTCAAATCACAATCACATTTCCTAACTGTGTGATCCTGGGTATGACACTTAACTTTTACCTCCATTTCCTAATCTATAAAATGCAAATGACAATAATATACATCTCACACAGTTGTGAGACCTAGATAAGAAAATGTCTGTAAAGAACTTTGCAAATCTTAAAGTACTGTATTAATACTAGGCATTATTAAAATACGCTTCTCAAGAAAAGATATATATTTTAGGGTACAGAACTATCATATAATTATCACTGATATTGATTATGTGTAGATAATTTTTACTCAGAAAAGTTTTGATTAATTGAAATTTTATTTCATCTTATATTTGTTTCCATCAAAAGTTCCTATTCAATATCAGTACCCTAAGTACTCAAGGCTGAGCAGATGCTAGCTTGCATTCCTAACAGACAACTGAGAAACTTCTAGACTAAGATTTCCACACATTTCCCACATCCCTACTGTCCAATCTTGGAAGTAAAATATGAACCAAAATGAAAATTATATTAATTATATGGTATCTTTCAATTAAATTAAGAGATCAGCAGCATAATAATTATAGGAATCTGGAATGATAAATTTTGATTGGGCTGATGAACTTGTCTCATTCCGGTTGTATATATCTACTTATGTGGTCATTGAAGCAATGGCTACTTCTCGATGTTTGCCAATAATTTCCTCTGTGGATGAACTATAGCTGATAGATAGTTTAAAAGTTATGGCTGGAGTACTTCTGCAATGTGTATGCTGAACAAGAAGATATGGCTAAAGACTTTCATAGTCATCTCAGAATTCAATTAAATCATAAATCATAAGTAATTGAATACTGTTGAAACTACCTGACATTTTCCTTCTTTTTAGTAAGGACTTTATTAATAGATATAAATAGAAGAAACATTTATTAAACAATTGCTATATCTCAAACACCATAGACGTACTATATAATAAGAGGTTATTTACCAAGTATAGAGCAATTCCTCCTCCAATTAAAAAGCCACAATACACATCGACTGGGTGGTTCTTATACTGTGTTATCCTTGTTAAACCACAGATGATGCCACAGATGATAAATGAAAACACCAGGAGAGGTTTCAGGAGCTTAGAAGAATCCGTTAATGTAGAATTGAAGTACATCTTAAAAGAGAAAAAGTGATTGGATTCAGCTGACTGAGCATAGTGATTTTATTTTATTTTAAAGCATTCTTACTGTTTCAAAGTCAGAAACCAAAACTGCTAATTGTGAGATCATTGTAACAACTTTGACTTTTGGAGAAGGGAAAGTGAAGTAGAAAATTGAGGCAACTGTCTTTAGAGCAGAAGCAGTTTATCATAGTGGAGAGAACACTGGACTTGAAGTTGAGAAGATCTAGTTTCAAATCCTGCTTTAAGACTTACAAGCTATCTTTGTGCAAATTATTTTTCTGCCTAGAGTCAGTTTCCTCCTCTGTAGATATCACTCAAGACAAGCAGTGCTACAGATAATTACCTTTCTAGGTTCTTTCTCACAAGGACAGAAACTAAAATGGGATAATATATGTACAGTCATCTACTACAAAATGCCAAATAATGAATTCCAAGTGAGAGAAAAATATTCATTTGTCCCAGTTATTCAGATATGCCAGATTATTCAATACATGAACTGTTATGAAATAGAATTGTTTTAAAATGATGTCAAAAGAAACATTATTGTTATGTATGTAGAATAACTATGATTGTATCTTTTACAGGAACAGAAAACATTTCAAAGATGATATTTCATGACACTGATGATCTGACAGTAATCCTTTTACATTGTAAAAGTCTTCTGTGATTTTCTTTCATTTATTTATTTATTTTATGATATAGACAATCCCAAGTAGAGAGGGAATTTGTCTCTCACTTTTCTGTAGTATACATAATAAGCAAAGTTTTTGAGAACTCCTCCTATCTCCTACTAATATGTTGGTAATTATGCTTATTTTCTAGATTATTTTGCTATTGTTCAGGAGTTTGTTATGTCCAACTCCTTATGACCCATTTGGGGTTTTCTTGGTAAAGATTTTGAAGTTGTTTACCATTTTCTGCTCTAGCTCATTTTACAGTTGAGGAAACTGAAGCAAACAGTTAAGTAATTTGCCTAGGGTCACACTGCTAAAAACAAAAAAAAAAAACAAAAAAACAAAACAAAACAAAAAAAAACCAAGAGAGTCTAATCCTGGATTTGATCTCACACCTTCCTGATTCCAAGCCTAGAGCTCCATCCATTATGCCATCTAGCTACCCTCATGTAGTTCATGAAATAGCTTTTATTAATAGCAGTATGAAACCAAATAGACATTATAGATAATATTTTGTACTATATAACACAGGATTAGAGGAGAGGCCTATGATTTCATGGTAAGGAAAATTCCCCTACCAATGTGGGTTACAGTTTTACTGCAAATTAATAGTTTTGTAATATCACCTACACTAGAATTGAACTTAAATTATGGGTCACAACTCCATATGAGTTCTCATAACTGAATGTAGGAGTCACAATGATGTTATCAGCAAATTTTGATTTTTATACCTATTTTACTACCCATATGTAAAAATTTCTCTGGTGAAAAGGGTTGACAAGTGGAAGAAGTTAAGCTCTGTACCAGAGCAATGAAAAGCTAAATGCATTGATTGCCTATATGTATCACATACTCTATATGTATCAAAGGCAAAATCAGAATCTAATTTTTCCTATCTTCAAGGCTAACTCTCTTTCCATAATATCTTGCTGGATCTCTACTGTATAACATAATGGAAAACAATTATAGGATATTTTTTTAACACTTATGTTATTTAACACATGGACTAATTCATGGAATGGAATTCAGTTTTAAAGTTATGTCAAAGGAAACATTACTGTTAAATATGTAGTATAACTATATTATAATTGTATCTTTCATAGTAACAGAAAATGTTTTCAAGGATTGATGTTTCATAATACTGATGATCAGGCAGTAATCCTTTTGCATTGTCAAAAGTTCCCTGTGATTTTACTTCATGGCTATATGATGAAGACAATCCTTTATAGATAGTGAACTTCTCTCTCACTTTTCTGTAGTATACATAATAAAGAAATGACATAGTTACTTACTGAAATGTACACAGCTGCAAAGGCTGCTAGGGTGGCATGTTGAGAAGGGAATGACTTTCTGCCAAAGAAAGACAGTTAAATTATGATACCCTTTAATTTAAATATACAGTTATTATTCATCTTAAAAGACACAAGGTGGTAAAAGTCAGTCTTAAAAGCCATAAACTAATAATTAATAACTTCAATTTCAATTGTTTTCTAATGTGTTCATAAAAATAAATGCTGATAATCATCTTTGATTTGAAATATAATTTTTTTCTTGTTACATAAAGTTTGGAAGTGCCACTAAAGTAACTAATATGGTTGATTGAGAAATATATGTAATATATATTTACATGCTATTAGTTCACAGTTGGAAGGCTGAAATTTGTGACATTGAGAATATATTGAAATTATTTTCACTTTAAATAAATGTTTTCAAAAATTGAATTTTATAAAAGATCCTATAATACATCCAAAATTATACTTTTCTATGAAATAATAAAATAATTTTCTCTCCTTATAATTAAAGATCTAAGTGCTAGTATTTTATTTCTCAGATATCCCCCAATTTATCATCAGAGGAAAGCTGAGTGTTATTATCCTGTTTGTCAATACCAAGAATTTTGGAACATTCTAACATGAGGAAAATTTAAAAAAACAAACAAATAAACAAAAAAAAAACCCCTCAAAATGATAAAGGATGGCTAGAGGAAAAAAGATTTTAAAAATTGATTTTTTAAAAACATAGACTAGATGGATCATAAAATTATAAAACCACCATCCTGACTCTTTAGAACGATAAAAGAAATTCTCATGTAACAGGAACAAGACTTTAAGAGGCTTAGGGAAAGTCTGGCCTTAAATTTTGAAAAAGAAAAGAACAAAGATCTGTGAAATGGGTACATTTTAAAAGCAAATACATGCATCTTGATGGAAACTAGGCAATCTAATCCTTTCTTTATAAAAAGTTTTAGTGAGCATCTACCTTATACAAAGTATATATAGTATTTATACTACCAATGTCTTGATCTTTTTATAACTTTTAGCATAAATTTTATTCTTAAATTGATGATTTAAATTTGCTGGATGAAAAAAAGAACTATCCAAGAATTGTTATTAGCTATTGCTATCCTCTGATCCTTTTCTTTCATTTTAATCTTGTTTTTGAAATTTGATTTGATTTTACTAAAAACAACAACAACAACAACAATAAAAAACAAACAAACAAACAAACAAAAAAACAAGTCTTGATTTGACTGGCAATAGTATTTATTTGGTATCGTCAAAGATTTTTAGTGAAGTTGCCCAAGAAAGGATCTTGAAGGTCCCCTGGATTTATTCAAATGTGGCCTATTAATTTTCAGGCTACTGTTCTCTCTTTTTCTGTACTTTATCTTGAGAGATCTGAGGACCTTGTTAGATAACCCCTTCAAACTGACTTCTTAGTGCCATGTGATAGTTAGAAAAAGTCAATGGGATTCAGCATTGAGAGGTAGAGTTTCTAGACATATGGAGATGGTGACTTCTCTGTATTCTTTTCTGTTCAGACCATCTTGAGATTTATAGAATTCAGTCCTGAGTGTTACCATTTAAGAAAGACATTGATAAATTGGAGAGGGCCTAGAGGAGGAGAATCAGACTAGAGAATCAGTGAAATGACTAAGGGAACCGAGGAACAGAAGAAGCATGGTAACTTTTTTTCAATTATAATCCGCCATTGAAATCTGCAACTCTGTTGCCTTTTCCCTTTCCCAACCTCAGCCATGTAGATGTAAAATGTTTCTCAAGAATCCTATTGGTTGCTGGGATTATGAACATATGTGATGAATTCTGGAATTGTTCACAGGCACTGGGTGGGAGGGGGGGGAAATAAAAAGGAATGAGTTCAAAACCATGGCTTTTCTTCCATCTTGGGAACGTAAGTGCCAGGGCTCAGGATTTCTCCCCCAAAATTTTTGGTTCAGAGATAATTTGATGAATACATGTTATAATTTGTTCCAAGAACAAACTCTGTAGTTTTAAAAGGACTTATTTTGGTGAGAATGCCCCTTCAGAGATATTACTAGCTTTACCCTCCAGCCCCTACCTTCCTATAACTCTTAGCAGGGAAGAAATCATTTGGCTAGATACTGCTTTTCAAGGCTCTAATCAAGAAAGCTGTGACCTGCCTTTGCCATCAGAAGTTTAGCATTGACTGTGATATATCCAATGGACTAGTTTAGCCAGCAGTAATTTAGTCATCAAAGCACTTATTAAATGGGCCAGTATTCCCCACTCTTCTTTTTTTTTTTCTGGCTATTCTTTTCTATTGTTGGACTATTTGTCTTTGAGATGTCATCTAGGCAAAGAAAATTGGAAGAAAAGTCTGGAACTAGAGCAAGAGGAATATTTAGGCTGCTCATCCTCATCTTTTCTCCTACCTCAGGGGGAATCTTGATTGCAATATCTGAAAAATTGGTTCTCCCAGAAAACATAAACTTTGTGAAGCTAGCTGGAACTGCTTCTTAAGCCAGGACAAAGTGAAAAACTGGGAGAAACAAATAAATGAAAAGCAGAGAAAATGAAAGATCCATAAGCTAAACCTTTATTTTCCTAAATTATACATGTATATTTATAGATATAAATAAAAGCTATATATCTTTTGTTTTTAAAGGGAATCAGGTAGATTATGGATGATGTCTTGACTTTGCATGTGAATTAGATTTAAATGAGGTAGAGTTGCACAAAGTCACTAGCCTTGCTCTCTCTTCCAGTCACTGAAGTTCAGTGGCAAGAAAAAAAGTTGAGATAACTGGTAATGGTCTGGAATGTAGATGATCTTGGGCATCTTTGATTTGGTCTGTTCTGTACACTGAAATGGTTTTACTGAGTTGTAGCTTCTGTGTATGCTGTACCTTCTTGGAGTCACAAGAAAAACTTGGGTGGCAAATGGACAACAAAGGTATATGAGTAGCCCTGAAAAAGGCTCAGCAAACCTTCATAACAAAGTTGTTAGTGCTCCATGAACACTCCATACACCTTACTCTATAGGTAGTCCATATCTACAGTGTATACTTATGGAGTTGGTATTAATGGTCCATATGTAGTAATATATATGTGTATAGACATATAACTATATATGTGTGTGGATGTGTATGTTTGCACATACATATATAAGGATAAATTGGAGGGGAGTGATGTAGAGAGAGAGAAGTCTATGCTGCGTTTTCCAAGGTTCTTCTGCTCCGGGTACCTGATCCTGTTATAATAGACTTTACCCATCATTCTGATGGTATGTTCAAAATGCTAGATGAGAAAATGAAAACTGGTCCTTGGCACTCAATTTCCCACTTGTTTTTTGTTTTTTATTTAAGTATTTGAAGATTTGTTCATGGAGAAGTCATGGAAGACTTGCTCTATTTAACCTCAGGGGGCAGCATCAGGAGCAATGAATAAAAGCATCAAAAGGGACAAATTTAGGTTTAATGGCATGAAAAAACACTTCATGTCAATTAGACAGTGATAGATATTGGTTATTTGATTCCATTGATCTTAGAGTTGTATAGAGATTAAGAGATCACACTGAGTGACTTTCCCATGCTCACCCTGTCTGTACATGTCAGAGATGGTACTAAAATCTTGCTATTCTTGGTTCCAAGGCTAACTCTTTATCCACTCTGTCAAGCTACTTTATGAAAGCAGAATTAAATGTCTCAGTATTAAGTGATTTAAGGAAAATCATCAAGGAGAGAAAGGATGAACATTGGGATTATGTCACAATCAAGATTTTTTTTGAGACAACTTGGAATAATAGTTTGCTGCAGAAGTCCTTTCTAACTTTAAAATCCTTAGAATTTTGAAATATTTTTTAAAAATACACTAAAGAAACCTGAGAGGAAAAATTTGAGGAATGGCAAGTTTAGAAATAATTTAGCTTCATAAATGAATCTTTTAAACTTTTCCTGGAAGAAACAGAAATCCATATCCAAAAGGAATCTTTATTCTCATATTCCCATGGAAGGGATTTAGAGAACCTATCTAAAATGATACCATTACTAATCTGAGGATTTTGTTTTTAGTATAGACATTCATAAATAACTAAAATTTCCAAAGATACTCAGACTTATTTTCAAGGAGGTTTTTTTAGAAAGGAAATCTACACAAGTAAAAATGTTGTAATTTCACTGCTACTTGGGTTCACTTACAAGACTCACATGGAGAAAAATGAGGAATGTTTTTGATTAGCAATAGAGATAGATACACTAATATGAAGATTCTCTCCAATGGCATTTTCAATATAAGAGGATAGTAAAATGAAGAGGGAAGGGGATGAAGGACTGTAGCAGCAGATACATACAGACTTTGGAAATAAATTTACTCCTCAGAATGATTTGCTGAGTAGAAATATGTGAATCACTAAAACAGTTATTTGAAATAAATTTTCTGAAGACAACAATAACTATACTCTTGATTTTTATAAGAACAGAGAAAGCATGAAAAATACATATGGTTTTAGAGGGAAATGGCAGAAAAATGATTAAATTGTCAAGAATGAGAGAGAAAGATATTGAGAACTTAAACTTAAATAATGAAGCATCTTTGAATAAAATGATTAATAAAGGAAAGTCTTTGAAACATTAATCTCAAGGGAGTGAACAAAATACTAGGTTGTCAATGGAGGAACTAGTAAACTCAGTAAGCTATTTATTGCTCTAGGGGGAATTTGTGAATGCGATGCCAGAAATATCAAAACAACTTCTGGGACATGATGAATGTAAAATAAAAGTCATTCACAATTGCATTAGAATACCTCTGAAAAAAAAATCATCATTTAAGTTCCAGAGCTCCTAACCAAGAATTCTGAACATGACTCCAGAAGTTAGTAGGTAGCAAGAGATTTCTGACAGATTATAAAAAACAATGAATATAAAAAAAACACAAACACATTCTCAAGTTTTAAAAGAGAAGAGATGGGTTGTCAAACTTGACCCATGTGGTCTACTAGCCTGCCCCAGAGGAAAAACATCATAAAAGTCTCAAGAAATAGCATCAAATAAAATTTTATGGGACCATGGTTCAATAAAAAATATATTTAGAGTATTTAGAGAAGAAAACTTAAAAATTGGGAAAGTATAAAATAGGAGACAAGGACTGTTTCAGATTTTGAAAATGAGTCTTTAACCAATAGAATTTCATAAACAGAAACACATTATAAGTTAAGTTGAAGAAAATAATACAATATTCTTCAGTGGTATCAGCAAGAGAACCTTGCATGGAATTAATTTTTAAAAAGTTAAAAACAAAAACAGCCTTGCAAATAACTAGAGGTATTCCCAAGTGGAATGGGCCATCAGGATAGATATTAGATTTCTCTATAACTGGATGTCTTCAGTCAAAGTTTGGCTGATTTTTAGGTAAGGCTTGGATTAGGTGTTCACTGAGGACTCTTCTAGCTCAGAAATCCTACAATTCTGTGAAATAGTCACCAAGGACAAATAACTATTTATGTCACATAACATCAAAGAATGAGCACCATTAAGTTTTACTAGCTAGATATCCTCTAGTGAGACCATAAAAATACTAACCAGCCCATGGAGATGTTTTCCTCCTGACTTTACATTTTGATAATGTAGGACATAATTTGCGAAATATCAAAGTTGTATAGCTTACAGAGCTCCATGGGTTCATTCTCCTTCTAAAGCAGAATGGGTCATCTTATTTAAGATAAATTGCCATCATGGAGAGGCATAGACCTTTAAGTATGAGCTACCATTGATTTTAAACTATCCCAATTGGGCAAATTATATCAGCCAAATCAAACCATGGAACAGGATGATATGACTCACTGAATGATTTCCAAAGACTGGGAATGAGCCACCAAAAACTGTGAGGATTGTTATCTTTGATTGTTGGATCCTGTTCTTGTAATTCAATGACTATTGGAATCTCTGAGTAAAAGAAATGCAAAGCATCACACTAAATAATATAACTTGGTGTGTTTAAAATACAATCTTAAACATATATACATATATCACTCTTCTTTAGATCTCAATGTTTCTAACCTTCCACTGTTAATGACTGTGAGGTCAGATCCTGAGCAGATGTCTTCTACAATGTAAGAATTTTCTTTGCAAGATACATTCAGAGATGTGTAATTTGGCTTGCATACAGTCAGAAAATATGGTGCTTGGTATCCTGTTGATAGTTGTATAATATCAGTGATAAGAGCAGTAGAACAAAGTCCAAATACATGAACCCCTGTAAAGAAAAAGAAAACACAAAATAAAGACTGTTAGCTGCTCAGTGCTTATCTTGCTCCTTTATTATTTATAATGTTTAATAACATTTAAAAATAATCCCCAAATTGCTTGTAATACATAATATAAATATTTATTCTAAGGTGGTCATTTGTCCTGGTATTATTTGTTTCAGAAACTACCCTCTTTAGAGAATTCTTAATCTTGCAATGCAGCTAATTGAAAGTATAGAAGCTCAACTAATCCTCTTAAAGTCCATCAATATTAGTGATTTTGCTGTAGTATCAAAGGGTTTGTAGAGGTTCCAGGATATTACCAATGGCAATGTTCTCAAGAATGTTCATAGCCAGAAAAGAAGGTGATCAAGTAATGCAATACAAACAACAAATAACAGATGGTTGTTTGGGTTATACCTTCAATCTTGTCATTACAAGCAACTGTTTCTCTTCTATATTCATGAATTGTGAAATAATTTTATCTGATTATAATCTTTGATCATTCTAACCTTTCCTCTGCCTTGATACTCTTAACTTTGTTCTTTGTCTTCACTGTGATCTCTAATTACTTTATCCCACAATTCCTTTTTAGGCCATCATCATCCTTGGACTGACTATATTTTCTCCCTTCCCCATCAGGATTTATTGATGAGCCAGTTCAACTGTGTTATGTCTTCTGGTCAAGTCTCTCGTGCCCTTTTCTCATCACCAATATTGCCTTCTCTGGCTTTAGTCTAAATAATGCCAAACATCTACTATTCATTCACTATTTATTGAGTCAAGCTGGAGAAAATCATGAAGTTGTGCTGGACTGAGTCTTCTACACATTTATGTTATATAATCTTCACTGGGTCCTTACTATATAGCAAGGCAGTTATTTTACATGTCACTAATCAATTCACTATCCTACTTCCCCTCCCTTGCTCCATCTACCATATCAGCTGAAGATCTTGGTCATATTTCATTGAAAAAAACCTGAGGCCATCTATCAAGAATTCCTTCTTTTTTTCCTATGTCTCTCCCTCCTTTTCCTTCTCATTTTGCTTCAATAAGATGCTTTCTTTGCTTTATTATCTTTTTCACTCCCTGTCTCACATGAAGAGGTAGTCCATCTAAAGATAAATGCTTTTAGTTGCAAAAATGATCTTATTCTAATCCTGTTTTCTTAACAGATTGAGTCTCTCTATTATTCTCACTGATCTTCAATCTCTTTCTGTCTACTGGCTATTTCTTTTCTGCTTATTAACCATCCTCTTTAATTCTCAAAAAAACCTTAGACCCTTATGTTATCCATGAACTATCATTCTATATCTCTTCTTTCTTTCACAGTTAAACCATAATAGATGCCTCCATTTCCTTTTTTTCATACACTTTTTTTTAACTCTCAGAAGTCTAGCTTACAACCTCTTCATTTAATATAACTAGTCTCTCAAGCTGCCACTGATCTCTCAATTGTCAGATTTCATGACCATTACCCAATCTTCATCCTTTTTTGATTTCTTTTTTAGCATTTTGGCATTTTTGAATTATCTTTTTTTCCTTTATAATCTTTTCTTTTTTGTGGCATTTCTGTTTCCTATCTGGCTGCTTCTTCTTATTTTCCATTACTGGATCTATCCTGGGTTCTGTATTGATCCATCTTTTCTAATTTTATATGATTTTGCTTGATGATCTCATCATCTCCCATAGATTCAGTTCTCCTCTTATGTTGGTGATTGTTGAATCTACTTAGCTAGCCTTAACTTTTCTTGACTTTGAGTCCTGCATCTCGAACTGCCTATTGGACATCTCATACTAGATATCCTGTAGACATCTTAAACTAAACATGCTTAAAACTGAATCTGTTGTCTCTGCCCTCCCTCTTCATAATCTCCTGATCACTGTTTAGGACACCACCAGTTTCCAAGGCATTCAAATTCTCAATCTAGGCATGATCTTTGACTATTATCTTCTCTTACCTTTTACGACCAATCAGTTCCAAAATCCTTTCAATTTTGCCTTTACAACATCTTTTATATATGTTACCTTCTCTGCTCTGACACTGCCACCATCCTAGTGCAGACCCTCATCACCTCATTCCTGGAAGATTGCAATTGCCTTCTTGTTAGTCTTCCTGCCTCAAGTCTCTCTCAATTGTACTCTCTAGGAAGAGTCTCCCTAGAGCAAGAGGAGTTCCTGAGTTATTCACCTTGTATCTACATCATTCCCATATTTGCCCACTTTTCTATTGAATTTAAAGCTATGCCAAATTAAGTCAACAATCTATAAAATAAGTAGTTGGACTGGACAACTTTTAATATTTCTTTTTTAGCTATCGTTGTAAGATCCTTTGACTCTGAAATTTGATCACAATTTCTAGTTTTACCCAAACATTTTTGATTCTGATTTCTTCATCTTTAGGATTTATACTGCTGAATGATTCCTTTCTATGAGAACAGGTCAGGACTTTTAAGTCTCATTCCACTTGACTAGCCTAGATCTGGATTGTATCCCCTTCTGTAAACTCCTTGCCCTGTAGTCTCCCATATCTGAGTACTGATGGAATATGAAATGGAGAAGCTCCAAGAATGCTAAAAATTGGGCATTCTAGGAAGATTCTACCTAAAACAAGAAGACTTACTGAGTTATTCACCTCATCTTTAAGTTGTTCCCATATTATCTGCCCACTTCTCTATTACATTTTAAAGCTATGACAAGTCAAATATACAAACTTCTATTAATGCTTACTATGTATAGCAGGCTAATGCCTATTCTATGCCTGGTATTGTGTTAAGCACTGCCATTAAAAGATATTTTTTTCTTTTAGAAAAAAAAAACAATTCAATTCTAGATATCATATCTGCTCTAGTTTTTGACCTTCTGGGAAATTTTTCTGTTTTCTTCCCACTAACTTAAGTGGCTTTCTTAGGATTGCCAATCCCCCAATGCAATGCATAACTGAATTCTTTTTTCTTTTTTTGTTTGGGAGGTGGAAGAGGGTGGAAGTGAGTGGAAGTGAGTCATGTTGAATAAATACTATATTAAGAAGAATGCTTTGGTAGTGTAAAAGTGATGCATTTAATTTGGTATTTTGTAGAAAAGGATCTTTTCCCTCTCTATTTTAGAGGAAAATAGGTAACTTGGCAGTTATTTATTATTGCTCTTATTATTATCTTACATTTACATAGTACTTAAGACTTGCAAATTGCTTTGCATATATTATTCAATTTTATTAAGTTTTTATTGACCAAAGTAAATCATATAATCCCATCATGTTATACCATCTTTTGTATTCACAGGCTTGCTACATAGAAATGCCAGCTGCACTCTTCACATAGTATTAGGGCTTCTTAAACCAATCTGACTGCCTAAAGGTTTTGATTCTGGTCTAATTTCATTGTTTCTTAGTCTGTCAGTGGTCGTCAAACTTTTTAAATAGGGGGCCAGTTCACTGTCCCTCAGACTGTTGGAGGGCCAGACTATAGTAAAAACAAAAGCTCACACTCTGTCTCTGCCCCTCAGCCCATTTGCCATAACCCAACAGGCCACATAAACGTCCTCAGTGGGCAGCATCTAAGTCATTGCATATTTAGTCTTAGACTAAGTACCTTAGTCAAAATTGGCTAAGGTATATCCAGTCAGTAGCAAATCCAGATAATAAAGGCCAAAGATGAACAATCCTTTCCTCCAATGAGCCCACTATCAAATAATGTTAAGGCAAAAAGTACTAGAAAGTTATTACTTGTGAATCTTGCTAATAGGAAAAATGGAAATTGTAAATATCACATTTTAAGTGCCAGCTCTAGGATTTTGGGTTAACTAATGGCTTCTTTCTCAAGAATTATGTTATACTTGAAATTATACAACTTAATTATAGCTTCAAAAACTTAGAATCTGTAATTAAATAAAACATTTCTCTTTGAAAAAGCATTCCTTTTTTTGCAGTTAGTTTTCTAACCTACCAACAAATCTGACGGCTCTTCTAAGGAAAGAGTTGAAGTTGCAGCCTCCTGCATTTATATTGGGCTCCATTCCAATTCCATTTCTCCTTTTGGACAGGCAACAGTAGAGAATTCCTTCTCCTACCATTATCTGCAATGACAAAAGGGCGTTCATAGTGAATTTAACAGTTACAAATGAATTCAATAGGGCATGAAGAGAGTAGATATAATTTAACAGGGTAAAATGTAAAATGTTGCTGGCTTAAATGTACTTGCATTTAAAAGCTTTCAATTGGTAAGCAATTTTCCCTGAGTACCTGAACCCAGGGAGAAAGAAGAGGGTGAATGGGGTCATCACAAATAGCATTAGGAGATTTTGGATTCCTACTTAATGGTCAGGAGTTTAAGGTACATCTTGGCATTTGCCAGAGGTGGAAACACTCAGCCTTTGGCCTCTTGCCCAGCAACACCCTGTGGTGTCTAATTGATAAATTGTATGATGATCCAGCCTGCCCTACAACTGTTAGAGTCTTGGCATTTTATCACTATTATTATGAAAAAAAAAGATGAGTGAGAGCTAGCTGATGCAAGTTCTCTATTAGTCAGATTGGGGACATTTTACAAACTGGTTCATGCAATGAACCAGATGATCATTCTAACTCCTGGTGCCACTTGAAATCTTTGTCTTGTCTTTTAATCTTTGTTTTGTGTTTTCTTTTACAATTATGGGAAAGAAATTTCCAGTATAGCAATGCTTGCTTCCTAGCTAGGTAGTCTAATTGTGACACAGATGTGGAAGAAGTAGGACAATATTTGGAACTGAGTTATATTTGAAGATTTTTTTCCTATAGAGCTATAATATGGAATTTTTTACCTTATTAAGGAAGAAGTTATGTGATGATGTCATAGAGACAGTCTGACCATAGTCAGAAGGAATAGCCTGTAATCCAGATAATATGTCCTTTACCATGAAAGGTTAGAGGACAAGCATCCCATTTGAAGGTTATCAAGATAATGGAACCCAGATATAATTTGTAGAGATAAGGTAAAATGATCAATAATATCTTAGAAGTCAGTTCTCTGGGCCAAAGACTTCTTTGATTCTCATAGTAATTATAGGAATAATAATATTAGCATAATACATTACTTGAAAGTGATATGAATATCAGTGTCTATAGAAATGAAGAGGAAAAAATGATGACATATTTGCTTGCTAGATTTGTAGCGTTCTTCTAGGAGAAAAGGAAGTTTATCAATATTGATAGGGTGTAATCAATTTTACTTCCCCTTTACTAAATATCATCTGGACTTTTCATTTCATCAGTATGGGGCACAGCTGTTGCAGAAATCACCTCCACTGATTTAAGTCACCAATGAGTTCATAAATTATTACATTAGAGAAGAGCATCACGGTTATAATGGTGGATAGGAGTCAGAAATATTTGGGTTCAAGTCCAACCTCAGACATACGATAGGTCAGTGACCATGAATAAGGCCTTTTAACTTCTCAGTATATTTCAACACAACATGCTAAAAACTAGTAGGTATAGATAAAATAGGGACCCGAGTTTTATATTTTGCTTCATTCTAAAACAAATTGAATACCATTTTTTTTAATTTTAGGAGGAGAATGATATGGTTAAGTATTTACTTGACATTTTTCTTCATTTGATATAGAAGCCATGGCATGAACTTTGCAAATTATTTCAGTTGCCTTAGATTAGACCTCTCTTTGGGGACTAGCAGTGCTTATCAGTTTGTTTTCTAATACTACTGTTATGTCCCCCTCAGTAAAATTGTTATTGTTGTTTGTCTTTCATTCTCAAAGTAGACCATGACACCAGGAAGGTATAATCATGACTTGCAAGTGATTTGGTTTTAAGTGAGGGACAGCTATGCAAAGTCACCAACTTCACTATCTCCTCGAGAACCATCTGAGTCCAGTGGCAATATATAAATAAGGATGAATGGCAATGGCCTCCTCAGTGAGATAATGGCAGGACAGCAGTGTGTTTCCAGGATCATGATTTAATAAGAAAAATGTGATTAATTGCCACTTGCCATATGAAAGTGAAATGCATTTAATTTCCAATAAGGAGAGCAGCAGAGCAAAATTACTGTCATGGAAAATATCTATATGTTGCCTTTGGGGGGATATTAAACAGTGACTAGCTTTAAGGGATGTATTGTGCTAAATTTCTTTTGTAAAGCAGGGTTGCAGCATTTGGATATGGCTTCTGTTACTGCCACAGCAAGGATAACTTTCCCTTTCCAAATACTTTCTGAACAATTATTATAATATCTCCTAGGTTTCAAATTGCAATGAGGTCTTAGAAAACTTGAACATATTTATGGTCTAACATTCTGATTATATAAGCTTCCAAAGCTAAGATTATCACCACAGGAGCTATAGACAAATCCAGACAAGGTTTGCTTCTTTCTGAATAATAAATGGATTAATTATGCTGAGACATGCAAAAAAATTTGTTAAGGAATGCATCTCTCTTTCCTATATGAATTCTGGAAAAACCTATATGGTGAGGCACAACTTTGCTCAGATGTTTTATTTTATTTATTTTTTTTTGAGATTACTGTCTTTATTGGATCTAAACACATCTGTTCCCCTTCCTCCTTCTTCTCCATCCCATACTTGACTCTGAGCTTATTTTTTTCCTTTTTTTAGGTTATACTTGGGGAAGAATTTAACGGTTGAGAATAACAAAGAATAGAGGGAAACGTGCTAGTTATAAGATCTGAATCTGATTTAGTGTGTCACTAAATAATTGCCTGTTATTGGTCAGTTATAAAATCAGGCATTTAGAGCTGGAAGGGATTTTAGAAGCCAATAAGTGCAACCCTTAAGTTTTGTAGATAGGAAATTGAGTCATAGAAAAGTTAAATGTTTTGTCCAGCATTATATAGCATTAAATTTCTGAGGCAGGATTTGAAATCACATCTTTTAAGTACAGTTCTCTATTCTCTCTACTACTTTGCTTCTTTTATTTAACTTCTCTGAGCCTCAGTTTCCTTATCTGTATAATAGTGATGATAATAGCAATTGATATTCATATAACACTTTTAAGTTGAAGCAGAATAGCATAGTTGGAAACAAGCCTCCAAATCAGAAAGATATGGCTACAAGTCTTATTCTATCTTAGACAATGGCTCTGTGAATATAGAAAATAATTTAAGTTTCAGGGATTCAGGCAGCTCTCTAAAACTATAAACTGCATAGCTATTTCCAATATGCAGTGGGAGAGGGAATTTCCCCATTGGGAGTTCCCTAAACCAATTAAATCACAAGTTTCTCCTAAAAAATTGCAAAAAATTTCACATACATCTGGGAGTCTATCTCAGAACAACTTTATAAGGTAATTACTACAATTGCTGGTAACTTTGGTTAGCTTGTATACAATTTCTTTTTTTTATTATAGTTTTTTTATTTACAAGATATATGCATGGGCAATTTTTCAGCATTGACAATTGCAAAACCTTTTGTTCCAACTTTTCCCCTCTTTCCCTTATCCCTTCCCCCAGATGGCAGATTAACCAATATATGTTAAATATGTTAAGTATAAGTTAAGTACAATATATGTTTGTATATAATTCTTTATATAGATTTATTTAATGTGAAAATGAGCTGAGAGTCATGTAGCTTAGAAAAGGGGGTCCTTGCAGAGGGCCTATGCAACAAATTATTTAAGGCAAGCATTCTACCTCCCAGGATTGTTTTGGGGATAAAATAATATTTTAAGTGATTAGCACGGTTTCTGACACAAAGTAGGTACTATAAAAATATTAGCTTTTATTAGTTATTATTATGTTATTGTGACTTTGTGATTCTGAGTAGTTCAAGGGCAGAGTTTCTTAATCTGAGCACCATAGTTTTTAAAATATACATTGGGGAGGGTCAGCTAGGTGTCACAGCTCTAAAGTCAGGAGGACCTGAGTTTAAATTTGACCTCAGACACTACACTTCCTAGCTGTGTGACCCTGGGCAAATCACTTAACCCCAATTGCCTCAGCAAAAACAAACAAACAAACAAAAAACTTTGATAACTATTTCAATATAATTTTTTTAAAGTCATCTATCTTATTTTATACATTTTAAACCTTCATTCTTGCAAAAATGGTTGAATAAACTGTGATATATAAATCTAATGGAATAATGTTAAGCTATAGTAAATGATAAAAGGTTTAATTTTTAGAAAAAGTTTAATTTTCCTTCTATCCAGGAAGACTTGTAAGAAATGATGCAGAGTTAAGTGAGTAGAACTAGAAGAACATTTTCTACAATAACAATAATATTGAAAAAAATCACTTTCTATAGGCTTAGAAGCTGACAATCAGATGATAAATCATGATTCCAGAAATAGGCAGCTCAAAACCTGACAGAGAGTGATGAACTTGGAGTGCAGATTTTTCTTTTTTTGTTGTTTTTGGTCATGCACAATGCAGGAATTTTTCTTACTATACATATTTCTAAATAATGTTTTCTCTATTGGGAGATGGAGGTGGAAAGGGTGAAGGTAGACCTTCATTTGAAAGATATTGATTTAAAACAAAAAGAAATCATTTTGAGAATGGGTCCAAAGACAACAAAACTGCCAAAGAGGTTCATGACCCTCAAAAGATTAAGAACCCTCTCTAAGATTAGAATACCTCAATTACTTTTTCCCACAAATTGCAATTTAAAGCTAATTCAAAGAAGTGTGAGTCACATGGGCAACAATTTGGTGTTGAAATTGCAAGCCTAATTAAAATACTAAGACATATAAGCAATGTTAAGAGAGGAAGCAATGACATCAGCTGAACTGAGAAAGTTCTCCCTCTTAGCTATATCAATGGCAGTTGTGGTAGAAGAAGAATTGTGAATGTTCACAAAGCCAAATCTTTAAATTCTCAAAATGTGAGACAGTAATTACAGCAAGATTAAGCTCATTAAAAATATCTCATGTTTTGTTTACTTATTTAAATTAAAAGCAATATTGGCACTTTAGCCTTGGGGGATGATTTTTATTTTATTAAATGTTAAAAGTACTTTCTGTCTCTTGAATGTTAAAGGTCTATTAGAGAGTTTGAGAAAAGAGACATGGGATTCTGTGCATAATAGTACATATCTGTAATTGCTGCTATTGGGAAGGCTGAGGTAAATGAATTACTGGAGATCAGGAATTCAAATTGGAGCAGGGTTAAGGCAGACTGGGGGAATATGAAAGGCATATAAAAGTGAAATACTTGAACCACATAAGGAGGGACACATTGACCTACAGTAGAAAAACGAAGTTTCAGCTTCTATGGTGATCATTAGTAGGATTGACTTGTGAATGGTTGTACTTCCAACACAGGTGAGATTGGAAGACCCAGTTTCAGAAAAATAAAAGAGGCAAGAGTATATTTTATTATTCTGGACCACAGTAATCTCTTTAAAAGTGAATATTTGTGTATGTGTACAGAAAAGTACACATGAGCCCATGTGATATCTATGCATATAAATGCATTTTTTTGAATGTAGTCTGAACTACTTTCAAATACAATGTTACTGTTCTAATCGCCTCCACTCATTGTAGTGGGAGTAACATTAATTTGGAAAGCCTTTTGAGATCCCCTGAATATGAGAAGTATAATGGAAAATTAAATTCCAATTTCAGCTTTTGATTCTATTAGTAAACTCCAAAAGGCTCTGTATAATGTATTTTCAGTACTCAAAATGTATTATATCTATTTAGTATCAAGGGAAAGATTTATGAAGAAAAGCCTATGCTAAACATTGGCTACAGAAACATTCTATTCTGAAATCTTTGTTTCTAAAAATGAAGACTCCTAAAACCCCTAGACTCTTGGAGCTAGAAAGAACCTTAGAGACTGCCTTACCCAACCAACTCCCTTATCCAAACAAAAAATCCCTTCCATAAAGTCTCTGACAAGAGATCATCAAACCCATATGCTTAAAAAACTTTTATTAACAAGCAACTCATTAGATTCTAAAGATAGTTGTGATGATGTGATGACATTATAAGTAGATCATTTTGAAAACTCTAAGTAGAAATTAGTGTTAAGCTTCTTGAACAAGGGGGACTTTTTTCTTGACTGTATTTTTATTCTAAATAGTTAGCCTAGTATGCCAGATGTATATTTTCACTTGAGGAAATTCCTTCCTCCGAGGCAGATCAGCAATTTTTCTATAGCCTAATTAATATCTTAGAGAGGGCTCTGGATCACTGAGAGGTTAGGTGATTTGCCCTTAGTCACACAGTCAGAAGCTGTTAGCTAGACTTTATTCCAAGTTTTCATCTCTATGCAGTTTGCTACATTGCCTTTCTCCTTCCATGTAAGACACTGTCAAACTGAATTAAATTGAATGGAATAGAAAGTATTCTATTCCATTTTTGGACTGTCCTAATTATTAGAAATATTTTCTTTTGAGATGAACTGTTTTCTGGTACCTATACCACATATATCCAATTTTCTTCCCTTCCATTTCCTCACTCTTTTCTGTTGCCTTCTCCCATTTTAAAAATAAGGTCTTTCAGGAGAGAGACTATCTTATCTGTGTGTTTGTCTGTGTTCTTATCTGTGTGTTTGTCTGTGGGTGTCTCCAGAATTTATCATAGCACCTGAAAATACGAAGAATTTAATATTAATTCAATCAATCTATCAATCATGGGCTTACCTCTTTATCTACTATTTAGAGCTACTTCAGATAAGTTTAATACTTTTTACATGACATTCCCTGAAATATTTGAAGATAAATAAATCATATCCCCTTTAAGTTTTTTTTTTCCCTATCCAATTAAATCCTATTCATTCTCTGAGGTCTGGTTCAAGTTTTTTCTTATGGTCTTTCCTGATTACTCCAGCCTACATTAATCTTCTTTAGAGACCCCATGGAATTATTTTGTTGCTACATATACATATTCATTGATTTTTCTCATAATTTTTTATTTCATCAACAATGAAGAAAAATCTTCACTAGATGAATGATGCTTATCTTCTTTTTCTTAGGAATATAACTTGCTGACAATAAATATGACTTTTCCCCAGGAGAAAGCTGATTCAAAAATGGTAACGGGAGTAAGTCAATTCATAAGTGACTTTTATTAAAAACCTGGTTTAAATATAACTTTAATTAACTGAGTCAATATCTAATGACTTTAATGAGAACTAAGGAGGCCAAGAAGGAAAATGTTTTTGTGATGTGAATGTAAATTATTTATCCTTGAAACTCAAATTTCATTACTGCTAGGTGCTTTATGGATACAGATGGATGATCTTTATCAAATTCTTATAGATGCTACTGAAGAATAGCCACTATAAGATCTACCTGCTTGTTCATCTGAGATACAATGAAAAGTTAAGTCACTTGCCCAAGGTCACATATTTAGTACATGTCTGAAGCTGGATTTGAACTCATGAAGATGAGTTTCTTGATTCCAGGCCTGCCACTCCATTCACTGTACTATCTAACTGCCCTTGTCCTAAAGTTAGAACTGTCTAAAAATAAAATGGATTGCTCCACTGAGTTATATTTCACTGGAATTCTTCATGTAGAAATTAGATAGACCACTTTAGGAATATTATTGTTTTGGATATACACTTTTGATGGGATTCATATTTCGCAAGTTTTCAGTCATCTTTTGTCCAACTCTAGAATTCTGTGCCTGAAAGAATATAATTGGAAGTCTTTTCAAGGTAACATTTAAGGAAGTCCCAGTCCTGCCAAGTTTTGTTATCAGTGTTCTAAGCTTCAAATGCTAGGAGGAATGATATAGCATTCTAGGAGTGGAATCTTGGACCCAGGAGACCTTGGATGTAACCTTAAATACTTTCATGTGACCCAAGAAAATTCATTTGATTTCCCAGAAACTCAGTTTGCTTATTTTTAAAATGCAGATGATAACTTTGGTAGTACCTATCTCAGTATTATGATGAGAAAAGTGTTTAGAGAATCTTAAAATACTAAAAATGCGACCTGTTATTATTAAACCAGAATGAAATAGGCTTTGAAAGACTGGGAAACATTTTCCAAACTGAATTATTCTGTGAACTAAAAGCAACCCTCTCTAATGAAATTCAACAACTTTTTTCAAAAAGGAAGAACAATGAATTTGCTAAAGTGTTTTTAGAATGTATGATTAGACAGTTCTTGTGAAAGAAAATTATAATCTGTCCCCTTTCAGTAAAGTGTATTTGGCAGCACCATTAAAACTTACTTAACCTTTCCATGCCTGATGCTATGATAAGCAGTATATAGTCAGATTGCTTGCTTTTTGGGGGAGTGAAAAGCTAAGGAAACAGTGGAGGAAAAATTGAGAACTCAAAATCTTATGAAAATGAATATTGAAAACTATTACATGTAATTGGAAAAGTAAAATACTATTGAATAAAAAATGAATCAATAAAAAAGCAGGATATAGAATTACAATATTTGTGATCTTGAGAGTCACTTTTTAAAAGTGCTGCTCTCTAGGATTGTTTTTATTCTTGTAGATAGCTCCCCAATATGCATCCGTAAGTGTTCTACAATTTATCTTCTGAGAAAATAGTTGCTAGGGGGCATTGAGAAGTTGCCCAGTTTTATAGGCTATTTCAAAAGTGGAGATTTGAATCCTGGACTTCCTGATTCTGAGGTTGGTTCTCAAACCACTACATCAAACAACTTCTTTAAAAATATTATAATCATAAATAAGAGGCGAGTAGGTGATATAGTGGATAGAAGGCTAGACTTGGAATCAGGAAAAACTGGCAAATCATTTATTTTTGCCTCATTTCCTCATCTTTAAAATAAGAATAACAGTAGCACCTATGTCAGAAGGATCAAATGAGATAACATGAAAAGAACTTTGCAAGATTTAAAGTGCTAGAAAAGTTAAATAGGATTAAGATGCTATTGCTGCTGCTGTTTATTTTGTTTCATTTTAAAGAACCAAGCATAGATGGAGTGGAGATGACAAGGAAAACATAACATCTTCTTACCGTAATTGCAGGTCCAGCAAAAGCTAAGCTAAGCAACATGAGGAATGGGATAGCTTCCTGGGTGGGCTCAATGTAGGGCATGCTGAGACTCCGGTCATAGCAGCTGAATCCCGAGTGCACCGGCTTGAAGACATCTGTGAGCTCCAGGAAGTAGAGACTGACCACAGAGGAAGCCAAGATGGGCAGCTGTGAAGGGAGGGAAAACACTCACTTCATTCAGGTGAATTTTTGCTTTAATTCAGAGAACATGGAAAGTCAGTGGGCAGGAAAAAGGCCTATAGAGAGAGCTTTCTTTACTCATCTGCAGATAGTTTTACAGAGAGAACCTGTGTACATTTATTTTACAGTCAAGTGAGGATATTTAATCAAGGGACTGAGCCTGGAATCAGGAAGATTTCAAGATAAGTCCACACCCAAATTTTTATAGCTGTAGGTCACTGGGGCTTAATTTCTGCCTCTCAGTTTTCTCAACTGTAAATTGGATATTATAATATGCAAGGTTGTTATATAGAGAAAATATTTATAAAGTACTTAGCATACAGTAGGCACTTAGTAAATGACTCCTACCTCCCTTTCTCTCTCTCTTCCTTCTTCCCTCCCTCTATTCTTTCCTTCATTCCCTCCCTCTCTCCCATCCTTCCTTCCTTCCTTCCTTCCTTCCTTCCTTCCTTCCTTCCTTCCTTCCTTCCTTCCTTCCTTCCTTCCTTCCTTCCTTCCTTCCTTCCTTCCTTCCTTCCTTCCTTCCTTCCTTCCTTCCTTCCTTCCTTCCTTCCTTCCTTCCTTCCTTCCTTCCTTCCTTCCCTCCTTTCTTTCTTCCCTCCTTCCCTCCTTTCTTTCTTCCTTCTTTCCTTCTAGCAAGGCAATTAGACAGGTAATATAGTGTTGGAGAAAGAGGGATTTTCTTGTTCATCCAATTTCTGTGACTTTGTACAAACTGCTCCTAATATCTTCAATGTCTAACTCATGAGCCATTATTATTTCTCAATTCCCTTAATCATTTTTAAAATTTCTTTGTTAAAATTTCCCTTTTATAATTATGAATTTGATAACTATTAACAAACATGGACATCTTCATGAAAAAAGAGCAGAACAAGAAGATTGTAATGAAACCATGAATTTTTTATACAGTTTTTTAAAAAACATATATTTATTTAGCACATGATTTATAACATTTCCCTACTCGGAACTTTCCTTTTGAACTTCCTTATGTTTTCTTTTTCTTAAAAACATTTATTCTTTAATTCTTAACTTATCATTAATTTATTATTTTTACCTATAAAAATCATATCCAAATATATCTAAATAAATATATAATACATTTGCATAATATATTATATATAAAATAAATACATAAAATATCTAAATAAATAAATAAAACATAAAATATATATGTAAATATATTTAAATTATTCCTTAAAAATTATCACCCACTGTTTTTTTCTTTCAGTATCATTATCAGTATCCCACTTACTCTGGATAATTCTCCTAATCCACCAAAAAAAAATCATTTTCATGTGACAATTTAGGATAGTCATGCAAAACAAATCAATACATAGTTTATATCTGAAATGTTTGTCTTATTCTATATCTGTCAACAAATGTACATTCAAGAGATGGAATATATTATGTGAATTACAGCAGGATGTCAGTATTCTTGGATTGCATAGGACGTGGAGAATAGTAAAGTGTGAGAATACTGGAAATGTAGAATGGGACCATATTATGAAGGATTTTTGAAGGCCAGACAGAGGATTTTACATTTGATCCAGAAGATGATGGGATGTCACTTGAATTTATTGACTCTGTTTGCATATGTTTGTTTTAGGGTAGAGGAGGTGTTTGACATGGTCATGTCTGAGGTTTAGGAGGTTCACTTTGATAGTTGGATAGAAGATGGACTGAATTAGAAAAATACTTGAGACAGGATGATCAGAAGATTACTACACCCAAAAGACTATTGTAATAGCCTAGGTATCTGGTCAGAGGGGTCTGGATCAGGGTAATAGCAAGGTCAGAGGAGAGAAGGAGATATGACAGGAGATGTGACAAAGATAGAATTAATAAGGATAAGGTAACAGCTTAGATGTGGAAGGTGGGAAAGTGTAAGAATTGAGGATGAACTCAGGTTGTAAGTTTAGGTGACAGCTCTTAGAGGAAGAAGATATTTTCAAAAAGCAGGATCTTGTAAATGCCAAATTTCAATTCCTCCCATATACTGGAATTGCTGAATTATATAACATAAAAAAGATTGATTTAAGGTGTTGTCATATGTGGAGGGCAGTAGCTTTTATATAACCAAAAAGGATATTTTCGGCTTCTTTTTGTGTCAATTCACTGTTGGAAGTGAAAATTCTACCTAGTAGAAGAAATTCAAATTCCTAACTCTTTACAACATTTTGGAAGATACCTTGCTTCAAAATAGTTCTCCTAAAAAGTTCTTATATACTGAATTCTGAAAGACTTCTTTTCTTTCATAAACAAGATTATTCTCCATTTAAGATATCTGGCAGTAGGAGGAGGTTATTTCATTCTCCATCCATTTTTTTTCATTTATACTTCTCTTAGTTTCTAAACAGGGGAATATAGATTGTAGTAAAAATGTTCTGCAAAATGACTGGGGAACATTTATTACTAAGAAGGACTTAGGACGTAACAAAATCTAGCTGAATTTATCTCTGAGCAATTATGAAAAGATTGAACTATAATATTCAGGGAGTGATTCCTTTTTTTTTTAAATAGACTAATTTGAACTAGCTCACAAAATGTTGAAAATATAATTAAGTTCAATTAGCAGGCTTTGAGAAACTACCAAACGCATGGCAATATACCATTCAAATTATGAAAATAAGTACTAATCTGTATACACAGAGGCCAAAAGAAATGAGAATAAGTCAAATAAAAATTGGATATCAAGTTAAATGATTATATGCAGGCACAGTCACAATCATGTACTTCTGCCACCCATGATCCTGGAACTTGATCAGTCTTCCAGGGAGAAGAGGGTAACATTTAAGGCTTTTCTATCAGATATGTGAAGTTTATTGATTCTAATGCACATCTTCATAATAGTTTTTCTTTTGTGGCTCAACTATCTCCAAACTTGTAGGTAAAAGGAAAGCATATCTTTCACTGACAAGACACTAAGTGGGAGATGGGACAAAAAATGTGGAAAAGGAAGAAATATACCCATCATTCCTTTTCTATCCCAGATCCCTTGAAGGATTTTCTAATTAACAAGACATCTTAGACACCAAACAAATGAAAACATCCAAATGATCAGCCCTTCCTCCCCTTAAGCTAGTATCCTACCAAAGTCTATCATATTCTGTTCTCTCAAATAATGCCTTTGCATCAACAAGGTACCATGCAATAGTATCATTCAATCATTAAGTTCAATCATTGGTTCCATTTAAGTATCCTGACTGAATGCTTCTCTGACCTCAACCGAAAAGTCACTTTATTCATCAAAAAAATGACTCTAGCTATTTTCTTCCTGTCTCTGAAGACCAGATAATACCCCACTTTCCATGCTATGGGGACACTTTTTCCTCTCAAACTCTTCATTTGTATCTAAAAAAATTTATGCATTTTTCTTTGCATTCAGTAGCTGTTATAGATATTTTCTGAATTGAGGTGACTGTCCACAGGTAGTCCCTTGAATTCTTCACAATTCAAAGCATATGTGTTGGGAGCACATGTTATTATGCTAGTGAGATGAGAGGCAGTGAGTGGAAATGGGAATATTTGATAAGAATGTACTTAGAAATTGGGTAGTGGAATCAGTATATAATTTCTTAGAGAAAAATAAAATTTTGATTACTTGAGTAATTTTGGAAAATTCTGCAAGAAGTTATATTTTGTGCTTCTTATTAATTCAATAAACATTTTTCCTAGAACTATGTAGAAAAGAGAGAAATGTTGTAACCTGGAATTTTTATTCTACTCTTAAATCATAAGATGTGATATTTCCAGGAAATAGTGAAATTGTTACAATTCACTAAGTTGGAATTTTGAAAATTTGGATTTTTTTCAAATGTCTGATTCTTTTCCATGAGTCAAAGAGTGATACTATAGATAGTATCCTTGGAATTGGGGAGAACTGAGTTCAAATTTTGTCTCTGGCACTATCTGTCATGGCAGGCAAGTCATTGAAGCCCTTTTGGCCACAGTTTCTTCAACATGAAAATTATAATTGAAATAACTATATTACAAGGGATTTATGAAGTTCAAGTAGTTTAACATATGCAAAGTGCTTTACAAAAATTAAAGCAATATATAAATGTCAGTTATTATTACTATTCTTATTTCTATATTGAGGAAGATGTAGTAATAGTCCTTCTTAGGTATTCAAGATTTCCTAGGCAATATCAATATGGATAATAATAAATTATTTTAAGTCACATTTCAATATACATATGAAGTTGGGTTGAATTATTTAGTAAAATATACCTTTAATTGGAATAATCAGTTCCTACACATAATAAATAAATGCTTGTTGAGCAGTGAATAGAATGGAATGATATGGTTAAGTAAGAGATAAAAATAATCACAATTTAACATCTTCCGAATGTTTCTGTTTGCCTTTTTATCCTAATTTCAATAAAGTATACAAACCACGACTCAGCATAGCATCTTCAGATTTACATGCCAGAACTATGTCTTAGGAACATCTCACATAAATCTTATTTTTTTATTCTTATAGCATAGCACCACAGGTATATCAGAATTTGATTTGTTTTGTTTGGTTTCCCCAGGGAAAGCAGGAATTTTATTTGAGTCTCTCTCTCTATTTCTTCATCAAAAAAATAATAATAAATAAAGTACTCATTTCCCATAGAAATCCCTCAGGGTAATAATGTATTACACAAATAAAGGTTGTAGTTCATCTGATTAAAAATACAAAGAGACTCATGTTCTGTGTTGGTGAACCATCTTTCTTGGAGATAAGACTAAGTATTCTTTTCAATTTACATTACTACTATACCTAGATTACAAGGCAAAGACAAAATACTCAACAGTTTGTAGCAAATCAATCTCTGTAGTGAGCGCCACCTGTGCTAGGGACCTTTATGACATCCTGACATATATTTTGAGTTTCAATCACAGATTTCCTCATTTGAGTAACCTAAATCCAAGACACATAAAAGGAAAATTCTAACTCCCCTCTATATAGTTTGAAATGCAGTGATTGGTAGCCTTATTATTTCTTAAGCATGACAATCTATCTCCTAACTCTGGGCTTTTTCCTGGCCTCTATTCCATGCTTGGAATTCTGTCCCTCTCATTTCTATCTCCATGGTTTCCTTCAAGACCAAGTTAAAGTTTCTTTAAGAAACCTTTCCCCAAATGCCCTTAAATCCAGTGCCTTTGAGATTGCCTTTAAATTTGCTTATATGCACATATGTATACCCCCACACACGTGTATATAATGTCTAAATTGTCCATCCCTATTAGAATGTGAGTTGCTTGAACCAGGAATCATTTTTACCTTTATTTGTGTCCCAGCACTTTGCATTCTCTGTCTTGCACATTCTAAGTGCTTAAAAATGTTTATTGACTTGACTTGACTTGGTTTCATTTATCAGAAACTCAAACAAGAGCTAGGTAATCATTTGTTGACCTATATTGGAGGAGGGACTTTTGTACAGATACAGAGCAGCCTTGGTTTTGTTCCAACTTTGTGATCTTGTGAAATGATTTTAATTTTATGAGTTCCAGTTTTCTCATCTATAAAATAGGGATAAAGATATTTGTATCTGTCTCATAGAGACATGATGATGAACTGTTATGGGCCAAACTTGAAACAAGGTACTAAGTGGAGTTGAGGAGACAATGGTTAAATCTAGTTTAGCATTGATTTAATTCTAAAACAAATAATGATTGGTGTATACTCAGTGTGGAGCATATAAGCCAGGAGCCTTAGCCAGAATTGACATTGGGAGAGAAGGCAAAGGACTGGCGGCAGGAGCTTAAGCTCTCAGAACCAAGGGGAGAAATTCAATTCGATCTTCCTGGTGGCTGGCATGGACTCCTGCACTTCCCCCATTAAGAACAAGGCCAGACTGAAAGGCTTTCCAGAAAGCTGCCCAGCCCCAGAAAGGAGATGATAAAGGATCTGGATTATAAGAAAGCTAACTGAGCCCCAGAAAAGGAGACAAGACTTTGAAAGAGACAATAAAGGATTTGGACTTTAACCCCTGGCTGTATTTGTGGTGATTACTGAACTGAAAAAAAGGCTGCTTCTAGAGACCCCAAGAAAATCTCAACAGAGAACATTATATTTTAGAGAGAAAATAATAATAAACCATGATGAATCATTCATGATGATGAATTTTTATAAAACACTGTATATAAACTATTATTAAGCTATTACTAATAAGAAAAATTTTGAAGCCAGATAAACAATCTATATCAGTCAAAGCAATAGAAACTTCATTTCCTACTTATTATACAGAAGTGAAATGTGGGAGCAAAATTTTGAGATTGAGGTAATAAATTGACATAATAGATGGGATGTTAGTCCTGGTTAGTTAGGAAGACCCGAGTTCAAATTTTGCCTCAGACATTTACTATATGAAGCTGTATTAACTTCATTCAACCTCAGTTTTTTATATATAAAAGGGGATGATAATAGCACTTATATTCTAGAGTTGTGAGGATCAAAAGAGATTATATGTAGATATATGTATATATATATTTTATATACATATATATCATATATATATATAGTATTTTGCAAACCTTTAGTAGTACATCAATGCAAGTTGAACATTTGATCATTAGAAAGACACCATTTATAAAAAATGATGAGTAGATGCTTTTAGAAAAAAGACTGGAAAGATTTATATGAACTGATGCAAAATAAAGTGATTAGAACCAGGAGAATACTGTATACAGTAATGCAATATTATATAATGATTAAGTGTGAATCTATTCTCAACAAAACATGATCTAGGACAATTCCAAAGCATATATGATGAAAAATGCTAATCACTTTGAAAGAACTGATGCAGTCTGAATGAAGATCAAAGCATACTGTTTAAAAACTTCATTTTTCTTTTTTTTTTTTTGAGGGAGGCTGTCTATATCTTCTTTTACATCATGACTAAAATGGAAATATGTTTTGCATAATTTCATATATATATATATAAGTTATATCAAATTGCTTACTATATTAGGAAAGGAATATAGGAGACAGGAAAGGAGAGAATTTGAATTCAAATTTTAAAAAATGTAAAAGTGTTTTTACATTTAATCAAAAAATTTATGTATATGTAGACATATCATATCTTTGATTAAAAAAGGAAATAGTTTTTAAAAAGGAAAAAATAATTAAAATAACAGCTCTAAAGTCAATACTTGAGAAAATAAGAGCACAATTATTAGGAAAGGAAACAAAAATTTATAAGTATCTAGATAACAGTGTAAACATGGAAAAAAAGTTCTATTCCAAAGTCCTTTTGTGGTGCATCAGTGTTTCTTGGATTGTACCAGGTCAGCAAAGTACAAAGCTCTGGCAGATCTTTACCAGTTGGAAATCATTTAAGAACAAGCTTGTGTGTGTGTGTGTGTGTGTGTGTGTGTGAAGAAGCTTAGTTATGTGTACAGTCTTATTATTATGTTAGTCACTGAGTAATATATAATTTTTGACCACAGGAAATCAGAAAGATTGTCAACAAATGCATCAAGGCTTTCAGGACTTGTGTTGGCTGCAGCACTCACACTGGTGAAATTGTAAATCTGCTGATGTGTGATTTTTTTTTCTGATCAAAACTGAAGAAAGTCTGACCTTCAGTAATTAATTTTATTTAATGTATTTTGATCTGAGCCTTTTAATCTATCTATGCTTGTAAAGCTCTGATGACTTATTCAGACAGTACAATAAAGTGCCTGTTCTGTGCCTGGTACTGTTAGGCCATCTATTAGTAGGACTACAGTATAGCATGTTCTTAACTGTAGTTGACCTTCTACAAAGTGATGACCTTAATCACAAGGGCATAGAAGGAAGAGAGTATAGATTGTCTGTATATATATATATCGCCACTACCAAAATACAGATAAATTATATCCCCTATTTCTGATCACTAGGTAGTACAATAGGCAATGATAATTTTCATTTATATGGTACTTTACATATTATAATAATACTTTAGATTCTCTATAATAATAATCTAAATTCTATTTGATTTTTGATATAATTCTTTGAATTTGAGATTGCATATGTCACTATTCCCTTTTTCTTAATGTGAACACCAAATAATCTTTTATTATTTCATCAATATGTTTGCATTCTAAATGGATATATGGATATGTATCAACATGTTCATAGGATTATATAATATGTGATCTAGAAAGGATTTTGGAGGTCATTCAGTCTAAATTCTTCCTTTCAAAAATGAGCAAACTGAGGTCTGGGAGGGCTGGAATCTTTTCAAGGTCATACTGATGATAAGTTACAGAATAAAAATTGATCCCAAGGCCTCTAATTCTTAATTTATGTAAGTAGTATGTAATACTATATAGTCTTTTGGATTTGTAGTTGGGAAGAAAGGGCTTACTTTTTGCATCTGCTACTTGTGACTAACTATGAAAAAAATCATGTCACCTCTCTGAGCTTTGACTCTTCATCTGGAAAATTGGCCAATAATTCAAACAGTATCTCATAGAGTTGTTCTGAGGCTTAAATAACATAATCTATGAGAAGTACTCCACCATTTTAAAAGCATAATATAAGTGTCAATAGGAGAGGAATTGGTATTGCACCTGTGATTCCACTGGCATAGGAAACTCCTATATGAGAAATTTCCTCTACTGATAAAGGTTGGCATGTGGTAACTTATAGCTAGTTACCTAGGGCACTGAGAAGTTATGTACTTGCCTAGGATCACCATAGCCAGTATGGATCAGAGGTAGACTTCAGTCCAAGTCTCTGATTCTGATTGGATCTCTCTCTATATTATGTGACATTGCCTCTCATCAATAACACTAATTATTTTTAGTTTCATTATAACACAACTGTTTTTTCCATTTTTCTTTGTCTCTTATCCATGGTAAAGGTTTTCTCATCTAAATGTTTACCACCATTAACAGTGTTTTAACCACAGTAGATGCTCACAAAATATCACATGGAGAATCAAAATTCATAGAGGTCTTATGTTATATTGTTTTTGCTTGCTGTGTAGTCTCTTCCTTTATAGAAGAAGCATGACACATTTTAATGAAATTTCAGAATTAAATTACCTTGGTGTTGACATAATCCTGTTAGACAGAGAATGATCTTTAGGCAAGCAAAAATGGCATGTGGTTATGTGCATTCACATATTCACAGGGATTGTATAAAAGGAATTGACATGGTACTGTCAAAGTAACCAGATAAGGAAATTGTAAAATCTGCCAATGTATTCATCTGGGAAATTGGAATAAACCAATAAATGCCATAATATAAACTATAATATAAACACTGGAAGTAAAATATTAACAAAATATTTCCAAATAAAATTCTAGTGGAAAAAATCAAGTGGGGTATATCAAAACAAACTTTGTAGGGATAAATTAAGGGCCATTGCTGCTAAAATAACTATTGAGGATCCACCCTAAGTGTTAAATTGGGGATCCACCCTAAGTGTTAAATTTTTGTTCTCTCCTCATCTCAATTTCCCATTTCCATTACACTATTAATCCCCACTGGCAATGCACACTAAGATAAATTGAGCACCTAAGCATAGCTGTGAAGTTGGAAGAAAACTTAAAAGCTTTCTAGTTTAATTATTTCATTTTATAGATAAGAAATTACAATTCTGGAGAATCAAATGATTCATTCAAGGTCATACAGATATTGTATGGCTAAGTGTTGAACCCAGGTCTTTTGATTCCAAACTCATTGTACTTGTCATAGGTATAAGTTCATATGATACTGCAGAGAAGGCAACATTGAGGGAAAGGTGCAGAAGTACCTTTAATTTTCCCAGGCCAGGAGGATGTAACACTAGAGACAATAATTCTAACATGGCCTCTCTGACATAATTTGCTAATTATTAAAAGTTTTCCTAATTTTTTTGAGGGCAGTTAGGTGATGCAGTAGATAGTGCCTGAAGTCAATAAAACTTATCTTTGAAAATTAAAATCTGACTTCAGGAATTACTAGCTGGGAGACCTAGGGCAAATCAATTAATCCTGTTTGCCTCTGTTTAGCCATATGTAAAATAAGTTGGAGAAAAAAAATAACAAATCAGTATCTTTGTCAAGAAAACGCCAAATGGAGTAATAAAGTGTCAGTCATGACTGATATGACTCAATAAGAACTGAAATAAACTTCAAAAAATAACTTCTTTCCAAAATATTTCTGGGCCCATGTTCTTCTCTTGTAAAATTTGTAATTAATAAGATCACTTGCTTGAAAGTTGAATTTCTCTTGTCAGAGATAAAAAAAAAACATTAAAATAAAGATATTTGAATTGCCCATCTATGGTTGCAGAAAAAAAAAAACTTCAACTAAACAGTGACTCAAACCTCAAAATTTTGGATGAAAAATCTTATGTTCAACAGATGCTGAATAAAAATTCAACTAAACAGTGACTCAAATCTCAGAATTTTGGATGAAAAATCTTATGTTCAAACAGATGCTGAATAAAGCAGAACAGGGAGAACATCCTATATAGTAAAAGCAACATTGTGCAATGATCAACTATAACAGACTTAGCAACACAATAATCCAAGGGAATTCCAAGACCTGTATAGAAAATACCATCTACATTCAGAGAAATAATTTATGGAGTCTGAATGCAGGTGGAAGTCCACTATTTTTGCTTTTTTTGTTGATTTTTCCTTTCTCATACTTTTTGGTTTTTGTTCTCATTCTTGTTTCACAATGTCACAAATGTGGAATTATGATTAACATAATTATACATGTATAACCTATATCAAATTGCTTTCTGTCTTGGTGGAGATGGGAAAAATTTGGAAATCATAATTTTGTAAAAGTGAATATTGAAAATTATCTTTACATATTATTGTGAAAAAATGGAATATTAGTAAGTGGGGAAAATAAAAATCTTATGTTCAACAAATCGAACCCCTGGGCCTCAGAAACAAATATAACTTTACACATGTCAAATCTAAGAAATTTTACATTGATACAATGTACCTATTATACTGCCCAAAGTCTATCAACAATGAACAAATATTTAATTTGTTTTTATAATAACTTTTTATTTTTAAAAATATGTACAAAGATAATTTTCAACATTCACCTTTGCAAAATCTTGAGTTCCAAATTTTGCTTTCTCTCTCTTCCCTCCCCTCTTCCCCTAGGTAGCAAGTAATCCAATATAAATTATATTTGTGTAATTCTTCTAAACATATTTCCATATTTATTATGCTGCACAAGAAAAATCATTTCAAAAGGGAAAAAAAGTGAGAAAGAAAAAAAAACAAGCTAGGATATAGCAACAACAACAAAATGGGTAAAATTAGTATGTTGTGTTCCATATTCAGTCCCCATAATGTTCTCTTTGAATTCAGATAATTCTCTCCATCATAAGACATGGAACTGGCCTGAATCACCTTGCTATTGAAAAGAGCCACATCCATCAGTTAATCATCATATAATTTTTCTGTTAACTATGTACAATGTTCTCCTAGTTCTGCTCACTGTACTTAGCATCAGTTCATATAAGTCTTTCCAGGCCTTTGTAAAATCATCCTCCTGATCATTTCTTACAGAACAATAATATTCCATAATATTTATATACCATAACCTATTCAGCTATTCTCCAGCTGAGTTGCTCACTTAGTTTCTAATGCCTTGTCACTACAAAAAGAACTGCTACAAACATTTTTGCACATGTGGATCCTTTCCTCCTTTTTATGATCTCTTTTGGATACAGACCCAGAAGAGACACTGTTGGATCAAAGGATATGCAGAGTTTGGTCGCCCTTTGAGCATGGTTTCAAATTCCTTCCTTCTCCAAAGATCTGAGAGACAGGCTATTCCTATAGGCTATTCCTTATTCTCCTAATTTGCTTATAGAATCACCCTTTGTATTTAAATCATGAACAAGTTTATCTTGATATATGATGAAAGGTGTTGGTCAATAACTCATTTCTGCTATACTATTTTACAATTTTTCCCAGTAATTTTTGTCAAATTATGAGTTCTTATCCCAGAAACTGGAGTCTTTGGATTTATCAAACAATAGATTACTATAGTCATTGGCTATTGACTCTTGTGAACTTAACCTATTCCATAGATCCATTACTTTATTTCTTAGCCAGTACCTGATGGTTTTGATGACTGCTGCTTTACAATATGCACCTTTATTTGCATTTTCATGAATTCCCTTGAAATTCTTGACTTTTTTTTTCTTCCAGATGAATTTTGTTATTATTTTTTAATTCTATAAAATATTTCTTGGAAAAAAATATTTCTTGGCAGTTTGATTGGTATGGCACTGAATAAGTACGTTAATTTAAGTAGAATTGTCATTTTGGTTATATTAGCTTGGCCTACCTATGAGTACTTGATATTGTTCTAGTTGTTTAGCTCTAACTTTATTTATATGAAAAGCATTTTGTAATTGTGTTCATATAGTTATTGGGTTTGTATTTGCAGGTAGAAACCCACATATTTTATATTATCTAAAGTTTTTTTTAAAATAGAATTTCTCTTTCTATCACTTATTTCTGGACTTTGTTGGCAACATATAGAAACGCAGATGAATTATGTGGGTTTATTTTATATCCTGCAACTTTGCTAAAGTTGTTAATTGTTTCTTGTGCTAAAGTTGATTGTCTGCAATTCTATAAGGTTATCATTATATCATCTATAAAATGATAATTTTGTTTCCTCATTGTCTACTCTAATTCCTTCCATTTATTTTTCTTCTCTTATTGCTAAAACTAACACATCTAATACAATATTGAATAATATTTACTTAATCTAATATGTTTAAAGTTCTGAGCTAAATTCTAGAAATACTGACAAAGAGAAAAACTATCTCTGCCCTCAGGGAACTTGTATTCTAATGGGGAAAGTGAAATATAAATAAATAAGTATATAAAAGATGTAAGGAGAAGAAGTTGCTGACTCATCATTAACCATTCAAACTCAAATTCAACAAGAATTCATTAAGTTTCCATTGTTTACAGAGCCCTCTGACAGGCCTGGGAAATGGCTAAATTTAAATATAACATGGAACTTAGATTCTAATATCAGAATGAAACACAAACTGAATAAATAATGAAGAATAAAACAGTGCACTGAATCACATGATAAATACATTATAGATGTCTACAATACAGTGTAATATGAGCTCCTGAAAGTAGTCACTACTTATTAGGAAAGAAATCATGGCATATGACATTTGACTGGGGCTTTAAGAAAGGATTTCACCAGGTGAAGGAAGGGGAAAAGGAAGATGTTTTATATATATGCATATGTGTGTTTATATATGTGTGTGTGTGTGTGTGTGTGTGTGTGTGTGTGTGTATACACCTATATATATATATATATATATATATAATATGATATATATTATCACGAGCATTACAACTTATAATTCATCTTTAGATAATTATTAAATTTAAGATAGAACTTTAAACAATTGTTTTATTATCCACATTTTACAAATAAAGAAAATGAGGGTGAGAGAAATTAAGTGACCTGGATATGATGAGGTATAAATAAATGATGAGGTCTAGATAAGGGATACCTAAATAAAATAGGATTAATTGAGGTCTAGTGGCAGGTTTGGGGTACAGGCAGTCAAATGGAGCTCCCCTGCAACCCCTTTGGATTCAGCACAAGGATACAAAGTTAAATGAGTTCTAGTGGTGGCACAAGAGTCCCCTGTAAATGAATTTACAGGCCTGAAAACCTAGATTGATTAAAAAAAAAAAGGTTTATTGTAGGGTTTGGAAGTCAGGTTAAAGTCTGGTTAATAAAAGGTATTAGATAGAGGAAGAAATACACCAAAAGTGGCAAACAGAGAGTCTGTGTTACAAAGCAAGGTGCTTACATGTTTAGACCCTCTGCAAAGAGATGATTCCAGCTTAGCTCTTTTATTTGCTTGAAGGGACCTATGGGTGGAGTCCCATCCAGAACCCACCAGGTGGGGGTTGGGAAACCTGAGCAGATCATTAGATTGGGGGCTGGGTATAGCCCAAATTAGCTCAGATATAGATCTCTCCCCTTGGAATACAAAAGGGTGGTTTTGACCAGATCTTGTAAATCAAAGGTCAGTCCCAAAGGGGGTTGGAGATCAGAAAAGGAATCTTAAAGGGGCTACCTCCCACATCAGATAGAGTCACACAGCTGTTGTTTATCTTTCATTCTTGAAGGGGACCAATGACATTAAGAGGGAGATGTTTTGATTTGCTTGTGAATTAGGGCTAAATGAGGCACTGCTGTGCAAAGCCATTACTCCTCACTTTCTCCTCCAGAGATATTGGGAATCCAATGGCAAGAAAAAAGTGAAAGTGACTGATGATAGCCCCAGATGTCACAAAGCTAATCAGCATCTGAAGCAGGATTTGAACTGAAGCTTTTCCACCTCCAAATATTCTTGTCTACTCTACCATCTTGGTACCTAGATGTATCAAAAATGTAGGTATTTCTTCACCATGATGAGCTTCTTTTCTAAAAAGGAAGGTACTCTGATTTTGTTTGCTGGTGTTTATTTTCAATTCACTTCTATCCTAACTAAATAATTAACTTTCAAGATACAGGAAGCTTCAAGCCTCTGTGTGTGTGTGTGTGTGTGTGTGTGTGTGTGTGTGTGTGTGTGTGTGTATTATTGTACTAAGCTTTGGCAGAAATTATATTTTTTCATGTATTTCTGTAATTAACATTATTCACAGTAAACTTTTAAAAATAAAACTCCACTGTGCAAGCTTCATTATATATTTCTACCACAAGCAAGATGCTTCCTAATTTCGGTTCCTAGCATTCTCATGATTCTTGTTAACATCAGGGAACACAAAAGACTCTAATTGGTCCTAAAAATAGCATTGGTAATTAATAGGTAATAGCTAGTAGGCATAATATGTATGTTAGGTCTAATGGGGAAGAAAAATCTGTGCTCTTATCTCTTTATGCCAGGAACACGAACTACATTTACTACATCAAAAAGACTAAAGAAAAAAAAATCAAACACTGATCTAATAATGAAATCTAAAATTTAAAGTAAGTTGGTTCATATGATTATAACAAACTATATTATACATATAATAATAACTGATGTTGCTTTTGAATTATACTTTATACTATATTTGCAAAAAACCCCTTTCTATTCAGTATCTCATTTGGACCCTTACAAGAGACATGAAGTAGGTAATCCAGGCATTGACATTCATGTTTTATAGATGAGTAAATGGAGGTCTAGAGATCTTCAAATTTGTCTTTGATCACAGAGTTAGTGAATGTCTAAGGTTGAATTTTATAAAAGTATAATTATTCATTTTATAAAAAAATGATAACTATATTTCTATATAATTGGTTTCTTTTATAATCCTACATTTTTATGCATTTAAAAACTTTCTGAGAAGGGGTATATCGGTTTTGCCAGATTGCCAAAGGGGTTATATGATAGCCAAAGAGTTAAGAATCCCTGTTGTTGTTCTGGCTCTATGTGACCCTATTGTTTTGTCCATGAAATTTTTTTTTGGTGAATATTTGCCATTTTATTCTCTACATTACCATTTTACAGATATAGATTTAAGGTAAATAGGGATTAAGTAACTTTCTTAGGATCATACAACTAGTAAGTGTCTGAGGCCAGATTTCAACATAGATCTTCCTGAGTTCAGACAGGGTGATCTATCCACCACACACCTAGCTGCCTGGCTTAGAGTAACATTAACTTTATAACTGTTAATTATTACTTCTGATATTGTGACCACATAATAGCACAGCTTGTTATCAAGTATTTGGAAGGAATATCATATGAAAGAAGAATAAGAATTATTCTGGAATTACATGCCAGAGAGCAGAACCAAAAACCTACAGAAGAAAGCAGGTTTTAACTCAATATATATAACATCTTAACAATAAGAATTTTCTTTTAGAACATATATAGAACAAGGAACATTTTTTCTTTCACCATTGTATCACTAGAACTTAGCTCACTTCAAAGAACCTATTAGTCACTTAATAAATGTTTGATGGATTTAGTGATTGAAAATGACATGGGCTATCACATTGGATAGCAAATTCCCCATCACTGCAGGTATTCAAGTATAAGCTAGATGTACTTGTCAAATATGCTGTAAAAGATGATTACTTCATCAAATAAGGAACAGAAAAGATGGTTGTTTAAGTCTCTTCCAACCTGAGCTTCTCTGATTCTAACTTTCCCTGATCTTTCCATACCCCAGCTCAAAATATTCTCTCCATCTTCACATTTTCCTAGAGCCATATTTGAAGGTCTTCTTTGTCTCCATCATTTCTTCCACCATACACTTTTTGCATTATACTTGTCTGTGTTTATGCCATATCCTTCTGTCCCTCCCCAGTCAAGTCTATTTCTTGAGAGCAAAGATCATGCCATTTATTATTTTTCTTTTGTATCCTTGGTACCTAGCATTGTAGGTGTTTTATAAATATTGTTGAAGAAATGATAATCAGACACTAAAATAGATACTTTCTTTTAAATAAGAATTATCTTTGTTAGAGAAAAGACTTCCCCTCCTCCCCCATGTTTTCACCCTTTCTTTGTAACTCCAGCACTATTCTGGGCATATAATGGGTACTTCAGAAATTCTAGCTGGCTAATTAACTTTACTGATAAATGCAACCTGAGACACACTGTCTATTTAATTTGTAAATGATAGCAATCTTTAAATCCTTTCTTCATATGGAAGTTTTTTTCAATGAGCATATAGAGTTGATTCATTTACCATGGTAATGTGGTGTATGTATAACATGAAAGCCTCATTTGAACTCAGTTTCAACATAAGTTCTTATCACACATTCCACAAAGATTTTAGGAAGTTAAAAAAAAAAAAAGGTTCTTCCAATTGGAATTTTTAAGTATGTAAATTTATCCCATTGTAGGATTTTAACCTTTGACCTGTATCAATTTTGGCTAATTACTGAACTTCCCTAGTCCACAATACCTTTATCTGTAAAATGAAGATGAGTAAAAGGGTTGGATATCAATAACTAGGATTATACTGAAATAAATAGGCTAGATGAGGAGGCAAAACAGGTGATAATTTTCTTTTTCTTTGGAGGGTCAAACAAAGATGAAACATTAACCTGACAAAGTTTCAATTCAAAATATAAACATTTTTCCTAGAATTTTAATCCTATGTTCTATCTACCCCTGTCACTGTATGTATCTGTCTCTGTCTTTCTTGTCTACATAGCTGTCTGTCATTGTCTTTCTGTCTCTGGTTGTCTCTCTCTTTCCCTCTCTTTCTCTGTCTCTCTCTTGGCTTAATATGGAAATTTTTGTTTTTCATTAAGAGTGCATTACTCTAAGACATAAGTCTCCAGTGATTCATGGAGTATCTTAGATATGGAGCAGGCAAGATTAAGAGAGAAGGCACAGGGATTTGTAGCTCAGAAATCCAGCAAAAAAAAGTGCTTCATAGAGCATCCATCAAAAAGCCAGCACACTGGAAAATGTCCTCATCTTTTTTAAAAAAAATGTTCATGATCATTAGTAATGGTTTGCTCTCAGGTGATGTTTCTATGCTACTTTCATTAATTGAGTAACAGAAATGTGAATGCAAAAGAGCTTAAAGTGACAGTGAGACCTCAGTTATATCTCACCCTTCACTAGAAAACAGAATTCATTATGAATGGATCTGCCTTGGACTTTGTCCAAGAATACTTAGGTTTTGAAGTACTAGCCATACCTTATTAAAAAGTGATCTGCCCTCTAGCACAGTCCAATAGCAATGATTCCAAGAATGGATTTATATTCTGGAAGGGTTCTCATGTAGCCTGTATTCAGTAAAGGGCTTGATAAAATATCATTCCTGATCTCAAGCAGTTCACTACGTTGAGGAGTGGTGTCTTTTTCCTCCCATAAGAACGTGAATTCCTTGAGGATAGGTACTATATTTTATCTAAACTTTGTGTCTCTGCTTTATCCACCCCAAGTACAATGCTCTTTTTATAATAAGTAATTAACACTTTTTTACATATTTATTAACATTTATTTGCCGTTTATTTCTTTTTCTTCCAACTCTCAATTAATTTTCTTGACTAGAAAAGTAATTTTCTCTTCTTAAATTTTTTCTGTATAATAACAAGTTTCTTTCTCAACCCACAATCTTACTTCAGAATGCACATTTATAATTTATTAAAATAGTGACTAAAGTCTGGGAGGATACAAGAGGGTTGGCGTGCAGGAGATATAAATATGTATATCTTTATATCAGTGAATAATATTTCTCCCCCTTGGTATCTAGGTGATTCACTGGATGGAATGTTGGACTTGGTGCCCAACTAGTGGTACAGTCCTGGAGACTTTCATTCTGAGTTCAGATCTCATTTCAGACACTTACTAGCTAAATAATCCTAGGTAAGTCTTTTAAAAATTTTCAGCCTCAGTTTCTTCAAAATAAAATGGAAATAATAATAGTACCTGAAATCTCAGGATATTGTGAAGAACAAATGATATAACATTTATAAAATGCTTAGAACAATGTTTGACACATAGTAGCTACTTAATAAATGTTTCCTTCTTTTTAAGTACATAGTAATTATTTTAATCATTTTGTTGAACATAAGAACTCAATTTTGATGATTTCCAAATCTGCCATGAATCTTGATTTCCTCCTAGTTTCCATCAACTAAAGAGCAAGTCAGAAGTATTTGGCCTGGTTGCTTAATAAAGTTTTATGCATTTAAATAAAATGAAAGCTACCTAAATATGGGGGAGTATGGAAGTATGAGTCACTACTTAAATAAAGTATTAAAAGTAGAAACAACTACCATAAGAATTAAATCTAGAAGGAAGAAGAGAATTGGAATTGGAGTTAGAACTAAGTTCAAATTTTGACTCTTTTGCTTACTAGTTGTCTGATTTTGTGCAAGGAAGGCAGTTTAACTTTTTAGATCTTAGTTTCCTTCTTCTGGATCTTATGAACCCCCAAAAGACTAGATTATTAGTAATAATGAATCAATAATATATTTTGCTGGAACTCTATCTTCCCAGAAATCAGCTGGAGTCAGGATCACCAAAAATCTTTATTCTTGGTCTTTTGGGGTCACTGTCAGGAGATTAGATCCAGCAATCTCCACATTACCTTCCTCTTTCTCCACTGCCCGGAGAATGCCTCAATTTCCTTCTGCTATTCCACCTACACAAGTCACTTCCCCTTCTTTGTCCCACCAATGGAGCCAGCACAGAATAGTTGGGGAGGGTCATCCTTCAAACATGTTATCAGAGAATTGTCTAATTGGGAATGTCTTACGTGCTCCATTATCCAGTTCTAGCCCTTTACATCATATTCAGAAAGCCACAACAATATTTCACATTTATAGAAATCATATTTTAAACTTACCACTTAATTCTAGTACAATAAATATTATTTCCAATTTTCAATGAATCTTTGGGTTAAATCCTAAAATTTCATTTTATCAGGATACAGAATTTGAAGTCTGACTTTCCCTTGATTGTTGGTATTCCTCCTTCCTCCTCAGTTAAATGAACTGAAGTGCTTTGGGCATAATCTCTGGTTCTAAATTCTGGATAGATTTCTAGGGATTTAGGGAGATTCACTTTTTAAGTATCTTTTTCAGTGTTTTGTACTGAAGAGTATTGGGAAGCATCTATCATGCACAGTTAAAAAATAAATCCAGAAATTAACCTTATTTACTTCCAAATACATGCTAGTTAAGCTTCAAAATATTTTTTTTACAAAATGCCTATAGGTTATTATCTGTCTTGATGTTTGATAAAGACCTTCCTTAGCTCCCAGGCAACAAAGATTAGAAAAAGGGAAATATCATCTTTTTTCTCAAAAGAACAGCTTGATCTCCATAGAATTTAAAGAGTATATGGAGTTCTCACTACAGGAATTTGTGTTGATCCTAAATCATTTCTCACCCTCAAGAAAAGAGTCAAGCTGTTCTAGACTGAATTTTTTTTAACAGAAAGGAACATTCATCTAGAATTATGGATAAGGCAAGACAAAGATATATTCAGGTATATTTTCCCCAAAGGGGACACCAGATGTCTCCAGTGATTTTTCAACATAAGATTATTCTAGTGGAGGTTAAGGCATACATTTCTTCTGGATTCCTTCACCAAATATAATAACATAAGGAAAATCACTTTGGAAACAGTGAAGAGAAAGAACTGAAATGGAGTAACAGTCAAAAAAGACCATTTAGGGGACCACTGAAAAAATTCCAGTGAGAGGTTATATTGGCCTAATATAAAATAAATAGCTATATGAGTAGAGAGCAGTAGCAAATGAGAAATCGGTAGAGGGAGAAACAAGGATTTGTCAAGAAATTGGATTATGGGGTGAGGTGAAGAGAGGAGTTAGGATAATGCTAAGGTTACAAACTTGGGAATCTGGAAAAATAAAGATGTCTTCAAAAGAAATAGAGAAGTTTAGAAGAGGGGTAAATTTCAAGAGGAGGAAGACATTGATGTCTATTTGGAAATACTGTGTTTGACATACCTCTGGGACAACCTGTTTGAAATATCCAATCATTAATTTATTATGAGAGTCTACATTTTAGGAAAGAAACTGGGAGAGGGCAGTTGGATATTTAGATCTATGAACCATCTATAGAAAGATCATAACCATGGCTGAGTGAATTGTTGAGATCACCAAGTGAGAGAATGTAAAAAGAGAGAATAGAACTTAAAAGAGCTTTGAGGAATATTCATGGTTGGAGATGGATGATGATCTAGCCAAGACTGATAAGGAGTGATCTGACAAGTTGGAGAACCAGTATTGTCATGAAAATTCAAAGAACAGAGAGCATCTGGGAGAAGAAAGTGACCTGTAGTGTCAAATACAGAAAAGGTGGAGGAAGATGAAGACTCAATAAAAGATAATCAATTTTACTATTTAAGAGGGTAACTGAAGAAATCACTTTCAGTAATGTCAAAAGACAGATGGCAAAGAGTTGAAGAGTAATAAAAAAGGAGGCAAAGAGTATAGACAGACCTTTTTTTAACCTCCAGGGTCACACAGCTAGGCAATGTTAAGTGTCTGAGATTAGATTTGACCTCAGGATTCCGACTTTGGTTTTCTATCCATTGTGCCACCTAGCTGCCCCTTAGACAGATTTTTAAAGAATTGACTAAGAAAGGAATGGAGATTTAGACTATTACTTTGAAAGCATGATGGAAGAGTTAATGAAAGGTTTGTATTTTTTTTGGCAGAGGTGAGGGGAAGGGGCGATGTTGCAGATGAGTTGGGCCACAATTTGTGAAGTATGAAATGAGATTATGTAATAAACTAGGTTAGGACTAACTTATAAAAAGATTTTAAATCCCCTTCCCCTTCTCCCCTGCCAAAAGAGTTTATATTTTTCCTAAAAGTTATAGAGAAATACTGGAGTTTATTGAATAATTTATTGAATTCAAATTAGGAAAAATAGTTTATCAGTTGGATTGGAGTAGGGCAAGACTTGAATTTGCCAATCCAAGTAGAAAGCTATTACAGTAGTCTTATGATAATATTGCAACATGGAAGTTTATGAACACTTGAACTAAAATGGTGATTGTGTGGTATAAAGAAGGGGGGTTGTAAAATATGCTTTTTGGGCTAGAAACAATGAGATTTTGACAACATTGGCTTTATGGAGTTAATAAAAGGAAGGCCTATAGATACTATGACTGCTCACTTGAATGAATGGAAGGATGCTGCTATCTGCATCTGAGGAACAACATATTTTTGGAGATCAACATGAAATATTTTATGCTGGAAACAACATAATTATTATCCAAATTACTTCTGACAATTTAGGGATTTTGAATAAGAGATTTCTCAAATATCGAAGAGTCTCAATAACTACTATCTTACTTTATAGTTAATTTTCTGTTTTCTCAAATTTTCTTTTCCAACACTGACTCATCTTCTCTATGCTAGCCCTTTTCTCATTTCTTTAATCTTAACTTGATCCTCTCTTCTTTTCCCTCTGGTACCATGAAAGCCACTTCTGGCTGCTTCTTCTTGCCTTCACCTGTTTCCCTTCTCTGCTTTATTTCCTACCCCACCCACTCACTCCACCCACCTCAATTTTACAGCACATTTCAAGGTACAATCAGTACCCTCCAAAAGCTAGCATCTCTTCAGGTATACAGTCATTATCTCTTTTGCAAACTCAATACAGAATGAAGCCAGTTAACTTAATTAGACCATGGTGGTAGTAAAATCCAAGGCCAGATTCCCATAAGAGACATTTAACTTTACTGAGCAAATAGCTGTATTCCATTGCCCACACATTGTACCTCTAACTAAACAAATGCTCTTGATCATAAAAATCAATATGTTAGTGATAGAATCAGAATCAACATCTCCATTTCCTGGCTTGGGGTTCAAAATTCTTTTCACTTTAAAGAGGAAATCAAAATAGAAAGAACTGGGTGACATACACATTATTACACTTTGGCTTAGTTGATGGAGCTAAAGTAGAAGATACCTCTTGAGAAGCACAGTGGTTTGGCAATTAGTACACTCAATAATTTTTTGATTGATTAATAATGAATAGATCTTTGGTCTTAGAGTCATGAAAGCCTACATTCAAATTCTATTTCTGATACTAGTTTCATGAACATTAACAAGTCATTCAACCTCGCTATGCCTAAGTTTCCTCATCTGTAAAACAGAGATAATATTTATAGTATCTGTCTTGTAGGGGTGTGAAGATAAAATAAAATAATGTATGTGAGGTATGATAAAAGTATCAGCTACTATTATTTCCTAACAGCAAAGAGTGCATTTTCTATTCTTGACTCTGTGATCTGTAGACAAAATCATGAACCGTTATTTAAGTTCAGAATCCAAAATTTCATAGTTGGAAGGAACCTCAACTGATATCTTATCCATATCTGAACAGGAATAGTTTTTTCTCTCTCTAGTCTCCTTGTTTTGTAAGAACTTAAAGTCCATTATTTCCTCCATTTTCTTTTTACTTGCTTCAGAGGCTGTTGAAACCTGTAATTTTTGACAAAGGAAAAAATAAATATTTTTGGATCAACTCCTGAATAGAATGCTTATTTTGTAGAAACTCCTTTATGCTATATGAATGAAGGACAAAATAATTAAGGGCCAATATACTAGAGCAAACTTAAACATTAAATGATTGTGTATTTGTTACTGATATTAAAGTCATAAAAAGGGAGAATATTAGGATACATTTTGTTGTGAAGGGGTAAAATATTTGTTTTTAAAGAAAAGCCAATAAAATGAATGTAGCTAAAATTATAAAGTACATAGAATTTGGGAAAACAGTCTTTGCAGCAAATTTCCCTTATAAAGATCTCATTTTTAACATATTTAGGGAACTGATTTAAATTTAAAGGAATAATAAATGGTCAAAAGATCTAGACAAGCAATTTTCAGAGAAAGAAATTATCAAATGCTATATGGAAAAAAAGTGCTCCAAATCACAATTATTTAGAGAAATACAAATGAAAGAACTTTTGTAGTTCTATCTCACACTCATCAAATTGGCAAAGCTGAAAAAAATGGAAAATGGCCAATGTGGAAAAACATGGGAAAGCAATCATTTTAATGTACTCTTGGTGGAATTGCAAATCAGCCCAGCCATTCTAGAAAACAGTTTGGATCTACATGGAAAAATTCCCCCAAATATGTATATCTTTTGATCCAGTGTTACAGGCATATTCATGAAAGAAAAAAATATAAGAATTCATATGTGAAAAAATTATTTAAGTAGATATTTTTTGTGGTATCAAAAGTTCTTATTCAAAAATTATGATATACCAATGTGATGGAATATAATGATATAATAGGAAGCTATGTGTTGCAAAGAGAAAAGTAAGTGTCTCAGTGGATGGAAAGCTGACCCTGAAACCAGGAAAGCTTGATTTCAAATCCAGCCTCAGATATTTATTAGTGGTATGAACCTGGGCAAATCACTTAAGCTTTCTTTGCTTTTATATTGGAGCAGAAAATGGCAAACCACTCCAGTGTTTTTGTTAGAAAATCCCATCGGCAACACGATCCATGGGGTCATTAAGAGTTGTATGCAATGAACAACTGAACAATAACAACAACAACTTGTTGCAATAGATAGCATATGGAGTTAGGAAGTAGCCCTGGAATAAACCTGAAACCAAGAAGACGAGTTCAAATGTAGCCTGAAGTACTTACTAGTTACCATGATCTAGTCACTTAACCTCTATTCACCTGAGTTTCCTCATTTGTAAAATGGGAATGTTAATAATAGGGTTGTTGTGAGGATCAAATAAGATAACATTTGTAAAATATTTATTTTATTGTAGATATTATATAAATACTAGCTACTATTTTTGTTATCATGGCTATTTATATTGTTATTTGGCATCTTTATTCCTTAAATTTTATCTGTAAAAATGGGAATAATAATAATAATAGTATCTCAAATCTCAGGGTTTTTTGAAGATAAAATGAGATTATATTTAAAAAAGTTTTAAAAACTTTAAAACACTAAATATATGCTAGCTAGATTATTATTGTTACTACTGCTGCTGTTGCTGCTTCTACTACTACTACTGTTACTATTATTACTACTACTACTACTACTACTACTATGACTGCTAGCACTATCACCACCACCACTGTTGCACCATAAGAAATTATGAAAAGGATGTTTTTAGAGAAACCTTAGTAGACTTGCAAAAATTGGTATACTTTATACCAATGTACAGAACCAAGAGAAAAATTCATACACTAGCAATACTATTTTGATGACAACTTGGAAAGACTCTAATAAATACAAGAGCTAACCAAGATACTAGAAGATTCATCATGAAACGTACACTCCATCTTCAGAAAATGTGCAATAATGTGCAATGGATTCATTTTGCAGAATAATATATATATATATATATATATATATATATATATATATATATATATATATTTTTTTTTTTTTTTTTTTTGGACATTGTCAATGAGTGAATTTGTTTTATTTAACTATGCATATTTGTTTCAAAGGATTTGTTATTTTTTCCCTTCCAATTGTGGGTGGGAAAGTGGGAGGGAGAAAAGATTTTTTAAAGTAAAAAATTACTTTAAAAAAAAAGAAAAGAAAAAGAATTTTCAGCTTTAATCTTCATAAAAATGAATGATATGATAAAAAAGAGACAGTGTTACATCGCAGATAAAAACAAAAAGGACTGGGAAGGAAACAGATCTGTATTAAAGTTAGGCTCTGACACATATGTATCCCATCTTTGTTCCTTGGAAAATCACTTAAACTTTTAATGCCACATGGAAATTCTTTAAGACCATACCATTTATAACGGCTGATAATCAACATCTGTAGAGGAAATTTCCTTACCAAGTAATTTCTATAGTATTGAAATTACAGGTTCCCACAAAAAAAACAAAACAAAACAAAACACATTAATCAGACATAGTAATATGATTTCTTGGGACATATGTGTATATAGGTATGTGTGTGTGTGTATGTATATATATATATATTATATATATATATATATATATATATATATTATATATATATATATATATATATATTATATATATATATATATATATACATACACACACACACATACCTATATACACAGACATACACACATATTTAATCTGACACATATATACTTATACATATACAATATCTCAAAAATCCTAGTGCAGTTTTAAGTTTTAAAAGTTACTATTAACATTTTAATAGTGCAGTTAATAATTTAAAACCTTAAAATTTCTCATACTTTTTGGAGACTAAGGTTTGCAAAAGGCCTCATATACATCATTATATTTAATCATCACAGTATTATTATATTCCCTGTTTTACAGACAATTAATTGAGGGTTAGAGAGGTTTAATGATTTGCCCATTATCATATAGCTAATAAGCATCCAGTTTTAGATTTGAACCTGGCTCTTTTTAAACTTCTAGTGCCCCATTCTTTCCCTTTTACTTCATGGCCTCTCAGTCTTTAGAATATAAATTTCATTAACAGCTACTCTTATTAAGTGTATTAATATTTTCTGGTGGACAAAACTTTCCATTTATTCACTCCATAAACAAAAATTGAGTTCCTATTATGTTCAATGCTTTGTGCTAAGTTCATCAGGAAATAATGGAAGGGAAGAAACATTAAGAATCTGCTATGTAGTAGGTACTATACTAAGACGTTTTTTACAAATCTTATCTCATTTGATCTTACTATAATCCAATGACAACCATCAGTGCTATTTTTTTTTTTTTCATTTTACAATCAAGACAAAAATACTTAAGTGACTGGCCCAGGGTCACAAAGCCAGTAGGTGTCTAAGGCTAAATTTGATTCTAGGTGTGGCGACCTGCCTTAGCACCCTGGGTACCTTAGAAGCAGCTGGAGTCAGGATAAGCAAGTCTTTATTCTTGGTCTTTAGTGGTAGAAATGAAGAAAGGGGACCACCTTGTGGTCTCCCTCACAGAAGTGACCCTGGCTACTCTCATTGCACCTCCTAGTCCCTCCCACAATTCTCTGTATACACCAAATGATTGGGCCAGCACAGGATAGGACAGAATATAAGCATATTCTTATAGAGTATTGTCCAATTGGTAATTAACTGCAAGTGCTCGATTGTCTGACCCCAGTGCATTGGCTCACAAGTTTCAGCTCTTCACACTAGGTCTTCCTGACTCTGGGCCTATCTACTGAGCCACCTAGCTCCTGTTCCCTCCTGATCTTCTGGGAACTAACAGTCTGGTAGTTGCACAAAGAAATAAGAGTTCAATGATACTTAGTGAAGTGAGCAGAACCAGGAGAACCTTATACACAGAAACAACAAAATTATGTGATGATAGACTTGGCTCTTCTTAGCAATGTTCAATTCAAGACAATTTCAATAGATTTGAGATGGAAAATGCAATCTGCATCCAGAAAGAGAACTAAATGTGGATGGAAGTATAGTTTTTTCACCTTTTTATTTGTTTGCTTTTTCTTTCTCATGTTTCCCCCTCCCCCATCCCGGTCTGATTTTTCTTATACAATGGAATGAATATGGAAATATCTTTAAAAGGATTGTTAAATATTATATCAGATTGCTTGTAATCCTCGGAAAGGAAAGAGGTAAGGAAGGGAGAAGGAAACAAAAGTTCAAGTCCTACAAAAATGAATGTTGAAAACTATCTTTATATGTACTGGAAAAATAAAATACTATTAGGAAAAAAGAGAAATAGAGTTCAAGGCAGATATTTGAGAGAGAGAAAGACAGAGAGACTGAGACAGAGAGACAGAGAGAGAGAGAAAAAAAAAGACACAGAGACAGATAGAGACAGAGACAGACAGAGAGAGATGGAGAGAGACAGAGAGAGAGAGAGAGAGAGAGAGAGAGAAGACAGAAGACAATGAAAACTGACCTATTTACCATCTTTGATGTGTTTGTCCGAAAATATGGGGAATCTTAAGAAGGTGCTTTAGAAAACAAAAACAAAACCAAAAACAAAACAGTTATTCTACCATCCCACCCCACATTTTCTAGGTAAAGAAACTAATGCCCAGAGAGTTGAAATGACTGCACAAGTTCACACATGCAGTAAGTAGCAGGGAAGGCAAAGTTCAAACTCATCTTTTCTGATTCTAAATTCAGTACCCTTTCTGTTATGCCACAGTGTATCCTAGAGTGAGAGAGCCTGAGTTCAAATTTTAATCCTGTCATATATCTTGTTGTAACTGCCCTCATCTTGTGACACTGAGAAAGTCACTTCACACTCCTGTGCCTCAGTTTCCTCAACTAGTAAATGAAAAGGATTAGATGTCCACTGAGGTCTCTTCAGTCTTATCTAAGAACCTTGGTCACTTTGATTCTTACATCATACTTGGACAAGAGAAGAAGTTACTTCACCATTGTATATATCTCTTCAGAGAGGTACTCCATCATTCCCTACTCCTGGAGTGTAGTTCATGTCCTTTAAAGGAAAGATTTGAGATCTACTTATCTTTCAAGGAGGTTAATGTACCAAGGATGAACTCAGACAATCTTCTATCCAATTTGGCTTCCTAAGATTAAGTAAATCATGTATCAACCTCTGTGGAGAGGCATAGGGTTGAATTTTCTTGACATCATCTGGTTTAGACTTAATCTATGCTTGTTTTTGTCCACATTTTGGGAAATTATGATACTTGGTTTCTATCTTAAGATACTTTGAAGAGCAATTTCAAACCATATGAGACACCATGTGAAGAGAGATCTTAAATTAAGATTCTTACTAACTTTCACATGGGATGCCTTTTTCATGTTTTCTTTAGGTTATTTAAAAAAAAATCTTGATCAAGGCTGAAGAAAAGTAAAGTAGTTGACATTTTTAATAAGGATTATAGGATTAAGGGTATAAAGTTGGAAAGAACTTCAAAGGTCGTCTTGTTCCATTTTCCTAAGATTAGAGACAAGAAAACTTAGGCTCAGGGCGTTTTAAATGATCTTTACCTGCCCAAGGTCAAAAAGTAGTAAGTGTCTAGGTAGATGCTTCAGATTCAGTGCTCTTTTCATCATATCACATGAGAAATAAGAGTAATTTTTATTTTTTAATCATTAAACTTTGGGAAAATTAACTTTGTCAAAGCATTATTAATCTCAAAAATTTGCCCTCCTTTTAAATATATAATTATTCACCCTCAAAGGGAAAAATGAATGCTATTTTCATTGTATAGAAATTCTATAACATTCTATAAGAGCTCATATTTATAAAGCATTGTATAGCCTACAGAACTTTTTCTTTATAATACTTCTGGGGTAGAACCTACCAATATTATATTCCCAATTTTGGGCAAAGTCAAACTGAAGCAAAGAGAAATAGGAAAAAAAACTGTTCAAAGAAGTCCAATTAATAAGTGATAGAGCCAAGGCTTGAAACCATATTTTCCAACTTGGACTCACTGTACTCCAGCACAGTTTTAAAGGGTTTTCCTTTATATGCTTTTTGTGTGAGAATGTATATACAGAATTATATCTTATGCTCAGATTTTGGGGGCATTCATGTATGAAGCTGAAACATCTATATAGATATTTTGCATAGTGTTGGCTTCTATATCTCTTGACATCTGAATGTCCTTAAAATAAAACATCTTCTAGCACTGACTGATATTAAATATTCTAGAGTTAACAGAGGGCATCAGAAGAGACCAAGATGAATGTATTAAACACTGGCTTCTTTTTTGGACATTTCTAAACACATTCAAATATATGGGGAAAGAATGATATTTTAAGATATTATTAATTGTCAAAACAAAATAACTCCTTACATATATGAGGTACTAACATGATGTTCATTGTATGTGAGTGTCAGAAGTAATGGATTTAGATATTCTGTGTATTTTCATTTTTGGTATACATTCATTAATAATATAAACTTCTTAGAAGCTTTTGGCAAGCACAAGAAAATATTTTATAAGACATTTCCCTGTTCTCCTTGTTCATCTCTCACTTTTTTCTAATGACAGTACCATTTCTGAAGTATTCAGCTAATAAATCCACATTAAAGTTTAAGCTCACTGTTCCAAATCAGCTCCAAATCATGGGAGTATCAGAATCATTCTATTGCTTCTTAACCCAGGACAAAATATAATAAATACTAAGGGAAAAAAAGTCATCGACCTTTACTGTGAGATGAAAATTATATTAGTACAGTATGTAGAGATTTTGGAACCTAAGCTAAGGAATAATAAAATATCTTCTGATAGTATCTGACTCAATCTATTTTTAATCTCATTTTCCACATCATGTATGGCTATCAAGCTGATGAGGTTTATCTGCAAAATGCTGCATTTGTAGTCAGAAGATGTGGGTTCAAATCCTAGCTTCTGCCACCTGCATCTTAGGGCCAGTCAGTTCCCCTCTAGGCCTCAGCTTTCTAGCTTATGAAATGAGGGTCTGGATCAGATGACAACTAAAATTCCTCTCAGCTGTATAGTATACATTTTTGACAAGACTTTTTGATATTCAACCAAATCAAGTAAATAGGACTAAAGAATTTTTGAGGGGGTGTGAGGTGGTGATAGAATCTAAGGGAATCAGGTGAATTAGATTATGCCTGAATTGAATGATTCATTCCTTTATTAGCTACAAATTATACAAATCACCAAAATAATGATGTTTTTGTTTGTCACTTCCAAAACAAACTTCAGTGCATACTGACAGTTGCAAAAAAGTCTGAAATCATTTCTCAGTTTGAAGGGAGTGATCATTCCTGATGTCTTGTATTTTTAAATGTAAAGCCTCCATGTTGGGCTAGATAGCCAAAGAAAGAAATTAATAATACAGGCACGTTTATTAGCATTTCTTTAAAGTAGCTGAGCTTGGATTACATAAAAGATATTTTCCATTTCTTTTCTCCCCAAAGAGTTAATCCAACAAGTCTTTTTGCCTGCACCAATTCTTAGCTATGATTTAATAAACCTTTTGCTCAAACATGTCTTCCTATTGCAATGAACCACAGTGCATGGAATCCCCTTAGCTGTCAGTCTCTCAAAACCTTCTATAAATTATTCCTCCTCTAAATTCTGCATTTTCAAGTGAAAAGTTAATTTCAAATCCTCCTACACGTCAACTGCCCTTCCATATAGCTTTTACTCTCTATAGAATGAATATGCATATATCAATCATTCAAAAGTCAGCTGATGTAATTTATTAGCATCATTTTCTCTATCGGAAAGGGGCAGTGGATTATTACCCAGATGGTGCAGACCCAATTTTAGAAGTAAACGTGAGCACCATCTTAATCAGGACATAAGAAAAGCTTAAAACAACAACAACAACAACAACAATAACAACAACAACACCCACGATCCAAATAAATCTGATACTATGCATTATTCAGCTACTGTACCCACATGGAACATACCTACTAACCCTTATGTACCCGCAATTCTGACTAGAGGAAAACAGGATCTTCTAGAATCCTAGATGCCTACTGAGTGGACGGAATGTACTTGAAATACTGGTATACTGACAGCTAGGAGGCATAGGTAAGGCTCTTAACAGACATGATCACCAACTGACTTAGCGGCTCTCTCACAACCCAGAGAAGTCTCCACTCACACAGGTATCCCTCCTATACAGGCCACCTCGGCTCGTGGAATCGAACACTCCCGAGTGTGCAGACATAGATACCCAGACTCTCTTATACAGAAATGGGAACGGAGGTAAACTCGCCCAGGCTAAGCCAGGCATCTGGTGGGGTGAGGGGGGCGGGGAGGCTCAAGCAGCCTTGCTTTCCGCCAGTGGACTTCAGCTCTGCGCTGTCCAAGTGCTGAATTCTATGGGCAGCTCTGCAATACGTTCTCTCCCTGGGCTGGAGATCTCCCCAGAGTCTGGGGCCCTTCACTCACCTCCACGAAATAAAAGCAAGGTAGTAAGGTGACGCTGTCCTTGGTCACTTTGCTCTTTGGCCTTTCCTTGGCCGACATGCCTGCCTTGGGCAAGGGTCGGGGGTCTTCTCCAGGGGGCGCCGAGCTGGAGGCACTTCCGAGGAGAGCTGCCGCCGCTGCTGCCTCTTTCAGCCGCCAGCGCCCGGCGCTGATGTCACATTCCCCCTGGACGCTTTGGGAGTCAGCGCGCTGCATGCATGCAGCAGCTTCCTCTCACCTCTCCCCACCCCCTCTTTGCAGCACTGCTGCCACAGGGCTGTCAGTTTCGAGCTGCAGGGTCCTTTCTGACCCCTTCTCTCCGTTCCCCAGTAAACTGTCCCCTCTTTGCTTCTCCTCTAGCACTTCCCGCCACCCACCTAACCTCCAAAGCTGTTGCTACAATGGCTCCTTCCCCTTCTCCCAGCTTCCCTCTCCCTCATCTCTCTCCAGCTCTAGCGATGCCAAAGCGCTTTACAGCATTTCTGAGGCTTGACGTCAAGAAACCTACTACTCCCAGAAAAAAAGGAGGGGAAGGACCCTGGTTTTTCTGCAGTAATAGAGCTGAGGGCTCTGGAGCTTATTCTCCCCTGAAGAATCAACATCTGTCACTCTAGGAACTCTATACTTGGCACTTTGAGCCTCAGAGGAAGAAAACTGCCTTGTCCTAATTCTCTTTCCCCAAAATTAAATCATGATTTCCATTCCTAGGAAAAAACCCCAAGAAATAATTACATTGGTTCCATCCACTACCCTCTTAATTAAATGTTTCTGTTGGGTGTCCATTACAGCATGGTCTAGTATTTATCATAAAGTAGTTCATTTTACTCAATGCCCAATCTCGTGCAGGTAAGACATGGAGTCTTGATTTGTGCAGATGACAGTGGTACTGGTCATAGTACTGCCGCTGGTGATGGTGGTGATGGTGAAGGAGGTTTTTGAAGGAAGGTATAGAAAACTAGATGATGACCATCATTGGGGTACCAAGGTTCTTTTTCCATATTTCTTCAGTCAATACTTTAGTGACAAGTCAAATAAATTTACCATAAAATAAAATATTAAATTCTTCAACTTGTTAGGGAGCATGGCTGGGTGAAGCGGTAGGTCAATTCTCCGAGAGCCTCCACAGCTGTGGATTGTGACACTTGAGGGAGTTGCTGGGCAGCCTTTACTAACACAGGTGTTGCTAGTGGACTGGGAATGAAATAAAGTGTAGGCAGGCAGAGGGAAGAGAAGAGAGGTCAAACAATGCAACTGTCTCTCAGTCTCCTTGTATCCTCCTCCTCCTCCTCCTCCTCCTCCTCCTCCTCCTCCTCCTCCTCCTCCTCCTCCTCCTCCTCCTCCTCTTCCTCCTCCTCCTCCTCCTCCTCCTCCTCCTCCTCCTCCTCCTCCTCCTCCTCCTCCTCCTCCTCCTCCTCCTCCTCCTCCTCCTCCTCCTCCTCCTCCTCCTCCTCCTCCTCTTACAGGAAGAGATCTATTCTGCAGGTCTGAGTTAGACCTCCAACAGCCACTGGCAGGTGGCTCTTGTATTCCAACATCAACTCTTGGTTGAAAATGTCCTATGTTCTAGAAGAAAAATGTTCTATGTAAAATGTTTATGACAATTATTTTGTGGTGGAAAAAAACTTGGAAATTAAGATGATACCTATCAATTAGGAAACAGATTAACAAGCCATGTTGATGATATCATTTTTTTCCTTGTAGAGGTGGGGTCCCAGAAGTGGTTGGGAGAATCTTTAGGGGGAAAACCATCTCACTTTTTAATTAAAGAAGTATTTTGATGGCTAGACATTTTGATGACTGAGTAGTCTGTTATCTATTTGTGGAATTTGTCACGAACTTTTCTTTTTTCATCAAACATGGTAAGTCTTGCTTTTTGTTAACATCTCCACTCGATTCCAAATTGTTAAAAGAAAATGTGGAATCTCTTAATGAATAATTATGGAAAGCTTAAAATTTTATTATTAAGGAGGAATAGAAACAAAAGTTGCTCATGTTTTCTCTCATTATCAGAGTGATACATATGTTTTGGACAAATTACAGCTCCATATTAGCAGAAGATGCCATTATCTTGAAATAATGCCTTGTTTAACTTATTTATCACCTTTATCATTGTTATTATTAATACTATCAGAAGTTAAAATCTTTTCTGTGTTTCAAAGCCTATTTTCCAGTTCTTTAATTTAAGTAATCCAGGGGCATTTCACAAAACTAGTTTGGCCACTTGTTGAGTTCCTTCTTCCTTACTAGAGAAGAGAGGATATCTTTTTTTTTTTTTTCTTTCTGAGGCAATTGGAGTTAAGTGACTTGCCCAGTGTCACACAGCCAGGAAGTGTTAAGTATCTGAGGCCAGAAATGAACTCAGGTCTTCCTGACTTCAGGGTTGGTGCTCTAACCACTACATCAACTAGCTGTCCCCAAGAGGGGATATCAACCTTTTTCTATCCCCTAGTTCCTTCTAAATAAGACAAATAAATTAACAAGCATTTATTAAGTGCCTACTGTATTGCAGATATGTGTTAAGTACTGGGGATATAAAGATAAAAATAAAATAGTCTTTATCATCAAGAAGATTACATTTTTAATATATTTTTTATTTTAATAGTTTTTATTTGCCAGATGTATTCATGGGACTATTACTTCCCTCTTTGGACAAAAAAGCCTGATTCTTGAAATTTAAAGATCATCTAGTCTTAGTGTTGTGGTTTTTGTACTGGAAAAGACTATAAAGTCCATTTTCTTCTCTTTCCCTCATATTACAAATAAAGAAATATAGGTCAGAGGAGAAATAACTTGCCTAATGCCACTTAGGCAGTAAGTAACATAATTGGAATATGAAGATGCTCCCTATGTTTTTTTTTATTATTTGCATGGGTAATTTTACAACATTGACAATTGCCAAACCTTTTGTTCCAATTTTCCCCTCCCCCCCCATGGCAGATTGACCAATACATGTTAAATATGTTAGAGTATAAATTAAATACAATATATGTATACATATTCAAACAGTTGTTTTGCTGTACAAAAAGAATCGGACTTTGAAATAGTGTACAATTAGCCTGTGAAGGAAATCCAAAATACAGGCGGATAAAATTAGAGGGATTGGGAATTCTATGTAGTGGTTCAGAGTCATCCCCTAGAGTTCTTTTGCTGTGTGTTCAGTTCATTACTGCTCTATTGGAACTGATTCGGTTCATCTCATTGTTGAAAATGGCCACATCCATCAGAATTGATCATCATATGGTATTGTTGTTGAAGTATGCAATGATCTCCTGGTCCTGTTCATTTCACTCAGCATCAGTTCATGTAAGTCTCAAGAAGATTACATTTTAACAGGAGAGACAACATATAAATCTCCTCAACTAAATTAAATTAAATTCTTCAATTAACAAATGATGTAAAAATATGAACAGAAGGTTCTCAAGAAAAGAACCAAGGTGAGTAACAGGTTCAACAGTTCAAAATACTGCAAATTGCTAACAGTGAGATAAATGCAAATAAAAATAATTCTGAGGTTCTATTTCATACCCATCAGCAATATGACAAAAATGACAAAAATTTTCAAAAAATGATAAAAAATGAAAATGACAGATGTCAGTGGGATTTTGAGGAAAAAAGCACATTGTTCTGTTTTGTGGACCTGAGGATGGACATAATCGTTCTTGGAAGCAACAGGGAATTAAACACACACACACACACACACACACACACACACACACACACACACACACAATTTCTAAACAATGTATGTCCTTAAAAAGGGTACATCTATAGCAATCTAATCTTTGACAAACCCAAAGATACCAACATTAGGGACAAAAATTCATTATTCGGAAAAAACTGTTGGGAAAACTGGAAATTAGTATGGCAGAAATTAGATATGGATCCACACTTAACACCATATACCAAGATAAGATCAAAATGGGTCCATGATTTAGGCATAAAGAATGAGATAATAAATAGATTAGAGGAACAGAGAATAGTCTACCTCTCAGACTTGTGGAGGAGGAAGGAATTTATGACCAGAGGAGAACTAGAGATCATTATTGATCACAAAATAGAAGATTTTGATTACATCAAACTAAAAAGTTTCTGTACAAACAATACTAATGCAAACAAGATTAGAAGGGAAGTAACAAATTGGGAAAATATTTTTAAAAGCAAAGGTTCTGACAAAGGTCTCATTTCCAAAATATATGGAGAACTGACCCTAATTTATAGGAAACCAAACCATTCTCCAATTGATAAATGGTCAAGGGATATGAACAGACAATTCTCAGATGATGAAATTGAAACTATTTCCACTCATATGAAAGAGTGTTCCAAATCACTACTGATCAGAGAAATGCAAATTAAGACAACTCTGAGATACCACTACACACCTGTCAGATTGGCTAAGATGACAGGAACAAATAATGATGAATGTTGGAGGGGATGTGGGAAAACTGGGACACTGATACATTGTTGGTGGAGTTGTGAAAGAATCCAGCCATTCTGGAGAGCAATTTGGAACTATGCCCAAAAAGTTATCAAACTGTGCATCCCTTTGACCCAGCATTGCTGTTATTAGGATTCTATCCCAAAGAAATACTAAAGAGCGGAAAGGGACCTGTATGTGCCAAAATGTTTGTGGGAGCTCTTTTTGTTGTAGCTAGAAACTGGAAGTTGAATGGATGTCCATCAATTGGAAAATGGTTGGGTAAATTGTGGTATATGAAGGTTATGGAATATTATTGCTCTGTAAGAAATGACCAGCAGGAGGAATACAGAGAGGCTTGGAGAGACTTACATCAACTGATGCTGAGTGAAAAGAACAGAACTGGAAGATCGCTGTACACTTCAACAACAATGCTGTATGAAGATGTATTCTGATGGAGGTGGATATCTTCAACATAAAGAAGATCCAACTCACTTCCAGTTGATCAATGATGGACAGAAATAACTACACCCAGAGAAGGAACACTGGGAAGTGAATGTAAATTGGTAGCACTACTGTCTATCTACCCAGGTTACTTATACCTTCGGAAGCTAATACTTAATGTGCAACAAGAAAATGGTATTTACACACATATATTGTATCTAGGTTATATTGTAACACATGTAAAATGTATGGGATTACCTGTCATTGGGGGGAGGGAGTGGAGGGAGGGAGGGGATAATTTGGAGAAATGAATAAAAAAACAACAACAACAACAACAAAAAAAAAAAAAAAAAAAAAAAACAAACCAAAAAAAAACCAAAGTCCTTTGACAAAGCTATATAGACCATTAGGCTTACACCCCAAAGAGATCAAACAAAGTAGGAAGAAGAAAAAAAAGAGAAACACAAAGAAGAAAATGTCCTATGTAAAAGTGTTTATAGCAATTATTTTGTGGTGGAAAAAAAACAAACTTAGAAACTAAGAGAATACCCATGAATTAGGTAATGGCTTAACAACCATAACATATAGATGTGAGAATACTATTATGCTATCATAAATGAAAAAAAAAAAACAACTTCCCTTTACTTCTGGGCCACTAGTGGCCCTGCCCTGTACACCTTTTCATCTGACCATTCTTGTCTCTTTCCTTCTTTTCCTCCTATGCTCAGAGGATGTTGGACCTCTGCATTAACTTCAACTCACTTCATTAAGATTCTCCAGTGGGTAGTTCCATTTTTTTTTCTTTTGCCACTTTTGGATATTTTAAGAGTAAAACAAGTTTCCAGATTTCCTGTCAAGTGAAGCTACCTTTCCTACCAAGTGAAGCTACCTTTGCCTACCCATTCAGGTTGAATCACTTCACTTAATGCAACACTAAAGTCTCAATGTAATATAACTTGGATCAATTGTTTTTATAGGAGATTTTTTTTCCTGTTCAATTCTATGATACATTTGCAGCCTTTGTCTTCCTATACTGTATTACTGCACTGGTACTTTACATCAGAAGAGTCAAAAATGCACTTTATCAACTTCCTTAGTATTCTTATTGCTACTTTCTTGTAGTTGTTGAACATTTGAGCCTGGGCCAGGGCTCTGTTAGACATTAAAGTGACCACAGATGAAAGATTTTTGGTTAGAATGATTCTTGCAATAAGATAAACTTCTACTATGCTCTGTAACCTATAGGTCATCTCTGAATATATTAATGATCTTTACTTTTCTGAACAAGATACTTTAAGAATGAAATGCTTGATTTGTATGTAAGGATACCCTTTGCATAATCAATCAAATGTTTCTATTTAGTGCAAAAACAGTTGAACCCCCTACAGGAATGTAAGGAGAGAACTACATTGTGTAAAATAAGAATCCATTCTACAATGCATTTTTAGAGACAGTGCAATTTGTTCCTAATAAAAGTAATAGCTAATTTTTTACATGAATGTGTGCCTCAGATACAAATTCTGGATGCAAATGTTTCAATTTGTAGATTCAAAGATCTAGGGATTTATTATAAAATTGTAGATGGAAAAATTAATGTGCAGTTTCTTCACTATTTTTTGCATAGCAAAAGTGTTTACCCCTTAGGCCTTAACACATGTATCTTTATTCAGGAAGGGTATGCATTATCCTATTTTTAAAAAGGAAGAAACTGTATTTGAATTACATACTACTGTAAATTTGTACAGTTCATATGCCTCAAGACTAGTTTTGATTTTTAAAAGGCTTATTGCATTATACATATAATATAGCAAAAAGTATTTAGTTCAGAATTTAAATCTAAATATTGTTCATATTAAACAAAATTCCTGAATAAACATGTGGGTTTTGATATAAATGACCTTCAATACTTTACAGTGGTAGAAAAAATATTTTAGAGAATGGGGATTGGAAATTTCAGCATATCTAAATGTTCTTTGATGTAGCTAGTACAATAATTCTACAATTTCAGGGTACTTATATCATGCTGGTTGGTTTTACAAGTAAGTATACTCTAAATATGGTTCACCTAGATGCTTTGAAAACTGCAGCCATATTCTTATTAATATTTATCCTCTTTGTTACTTATATCAGAGAACCCAAAAAAGATAGAGTAGAACATTTTCCAGTCTAAGACAACTTAGAAGGTCAACAGGAAAGGTCTGTGAACCCAGAGTAGGAGCCCTACACACAATCTCAGTGCAGGCTGATCTAGTGCAGCCAGGACTTGGCCTTAGCTTCAGCCCTTCCCTTAACAAAGCAGGACCTCTAAATAAGTGGCAGTACTGGTAGCACCCAGGCCTTTCAGCTCAGAGACACCAAAGAAGATTTTTGAGGCTAGCAGAAAAGGTTTGTGGCAACAAAGTGAGAATCCAGTGTGCAATCCCAATGTAAACTGCTCTAGTGCAGTCCTAATCCCAGTCCTGGACCCAGTTTTAGCTAAGCAGGACTGTTAATTTGGCGCTCTAGGTCAGCTATAGTAGGGCAATGACATTCCTAACAGTTCCAGGGTTGAAAAGAGGGCTTGCAGTCCACTCTGGAAACAGAGTCCTACTTTAACAAAGAATTAAAAGTAGAGTAATAGGCTAGGAAAATGGACAGATAACAGAAAAGATTTCTGACCATTGATAGTTACTATGATTTCAAGGAAGATCAAAACACATACTCAGGAAATGATAACAAAGCCAAAGCTCCTACATCCAAAGCCTCCATGAAAAATAAGAATTGGCTTCAGGCTATGAAAGAGCTAAAAAAGGATTTTGAAAACCAAATAAGAGAGATAGAAAAAAAATTAGAAGAGAATTGAGAGTGGTGCAAAAAGAAATTAAAAAAAAAAACACTTATGAGAAGAATGCCCAAAAAAAGCAAAATTGACCAGGTGGGAAGGAAGGTACAAAAGTTTACTGAGGAAAATAATTTCTCAAAAATTGGAATGAGCAAATGGAAGTAATGACTTTATGAGGAATCAAGATACAATAAAGCAAAACCAAAAGAATGAAAAAATAGAAAAAAAATGTGAAATATCTCAATATAAAAACAACTGACTTGGAAAATAGATCCAGGAGAGATATTTAGAATTATTGGCCTAACTGAAAGTCATGATCAAAAAGAACTTGGACATCATCTTTTAAGAAATGATAAAGGAAAACTGCCCTGATATTGTAGAACCAAAGATAAAACAGCAACTGGAAGAATCTATTTATCATCCTCTGAAAGAGATCTCAAATGAAAACTCCCAGGAATATTATAGCCAAATTCCTGAACTCCCAGGTCAAGGAGAAAATGTTGAAAGCATCCAGAAAGCAACAATTCAAGTATATTGGAGCCACAGTCAGGACAACACAAGATTTAGCATTTTCTATATTAAGAGACTGGCAGACTTGGAATATGACATTCCCTAATGTAATGGAATAATGGAGCTAGGATTATAACCAATAATCACCTACCCAGCAAAACTGAGTATAATCCTTCAAGGTAAAAGGTGAAAATTAAATGAAGAGGATTTTCAAGTATTCATGATGAAAAAAACTAGAGATGAATAGAAAATTTGATTTTTTATATTTTCTGTACAGGCCTCTAGAGAAGTATAAGGAGGTAATCAGGAAAGTGATCATAAGGGACTTAATAATGTTTATCTGTTTACCTTTCTTCATAGGAGGATGCTACTTGTAACTCATTAGAACTTTCTCATTATTATGGCAGTTAAAAGAAGTATATATAGATAGAAGGCACAGGTATGAGTTGATTATGAAGGGATACTATCTAAAAAAATTAAATTAAGGGTTGAACAAGGAATATATTTGGAGAAAGAGAAAGGAAGAAGTGGAATGGTATAAATTATCTGCCATAAAAAGAGGCAAGAAAAAGCTTTATAGAGAGGAGAAGGGGAGTAAACCTTACTCTCATCAGAATTGACTCAATGAGGAAGTAAGATACTCATCAATATGGGTACAGAAATCTATCTTATCCTGCAGGAAAATAGGAGGGGAAAGGGAAATAAAAAGGTGGGGGAGGGTAACAAAAGAAAGAGCATATGGGGGAAGGGAGTGGTTAGTAGCCAAATACTTTTGAGGATTTACAGTATGAAAGGAAAGAGAATAGACTAAATAGGGGGAAATGTAGCTAGCAATAATAACTGCAAAAAGAATGTTGATAAGACCTCATTTCATAAACATAAAGAGAACTGAATCAAATTTATAAAATATAAGAGCCATGCCCCAGTGATAAATGCTTAAAAGACATGAACTTTGCCCAAAGGAGTATAAATTTGGTGCATATCCTTTGATTTAACAAAATCACAATTAGGTATGAATCCCAAAAGAAATTTTAAAAAAAGTAAAAGGACTTATATGTATAATTTCATACCCGTTCTCAGGACAAAAGATTAGAAATTGAGGGAATGTCCCTTCATTGGGGAATGACTGAATAATTTGTGGTGTTGTGATTACAATTGAATATTATTGTACTGTGGGAAATGAAACTTGTAAAGTCCTCCATGAGCTTAAGCAAAGTAAAATGTACTGTTTACAAAGTAATAATGTTCAAGGATGATCAGGTATGAATGATTTTTCTATCCTTAGCAATACAATGATCTACAACTAATTTGAAGGACTTATGATGAAAAAAAAACTATCTATATTAAGAGAAAGAATTGTTTGTATCTAAATACAGATTGAAGGATTTTCTAATCTTGAAGATTTTTTTTTCTTTTAAGAAAGGGAGATCTGTGTTTACTTTTACAACATGACTTTTATGGAAATGTTTTACATAACTTCATTTGTGCTTTCTTAATACAAATAGGGGTGGAGATAAGGGAGAAAATCAGGAACTCAAAGGTTTAAAACAAATATAAAAATTGTCTTAAATATAACTTGGGAAAATGAAAAAATAGTAAATTTAAAATAAATCTCACTACTATTCAGGTCCATTTGAAGTCTTTCTTCCCCTCTCCTTTTATGAAAATTATTTTTATTTCTTTTGTTTAGTTTCTCCATTCCTATTTTCAGAAACAGATTTCCCTCATCTCACATCAATGAAGAAAAATTCATCTATCAATTTGTTCAATAAATATTTATTGAGCACTTACCATATGCAAGATAAGTAAAACACTCCTTGTCCTCTGCCTTGTTTTTTTGTTTGTTTGTTTTTTTGTTTTAACAATTTGAAACAAATGTTTCCTTGCTTTGAGGACAAGATTTCATTGAAGGGAAATAGGTTCATTATTTTGTAGGATGAAACCTATATTTATTAAAAAGAAATGATATTCTTTTATTTGATAGAATTTTAGAATTGAATGTGACATTGAAAATGATCTAAACTTTTCATTTTATTTTAAAACATTTTATTTGTTTTAAATAGCCAAAATCAACTTTTCACTCTCCCCCACTATTAACAACACAAGAAAAACAAAATACACTATCAACAAGTTTAGACAGTGAAAACAATTTTCCATGTTAGCCAGGATCAAAAAATATATCATTCTGTATTCTAAGCCTTTCATCTTTTTATGAGGAGCCAGGTAACATGTTTCATCATTTGTCCTCTGACATCCTGGTTAATTACACTGATCAGAATTCAGCATCACATTATTCCATCATATTTACATCCATGACTTGTTCATTGAGTTTCCACTTTATTTATGGGAACTCCCTCAAATTTCCATTCTTTATCATTTCAAAAAGAGCTATATATTTAAAAATATATATATATTATTATTATTTGTTTAAGAATGGTCTTTCCCTTTTAATTTCCCTTCCTTACTTCTCCCAGTTCCTTGTTTCCCTGGTAAGTGAAATTAATTACTCTATTTACCCCCTACTCTCTGCCTCTGTCTCTCTCCCTTTCCTTCTTGTGACCAATTCAGATAACAGTGAAGTTCAAGTGTCATCCAATCCTTTCATCTTTCCTTTATATTTATATAGATGTGTACTTGCTTTATATAGATAAGCAAATTTTTCCTCATCTTTCTTTCCATTCAATCTTGGTGTGTTCTTCTCTCTTTCCATTCTTAAGATCATAAAGACATATCAGAACTGCTCCCAGGTCTTTTCTAATGGGATTCTCACTTGATAGTGTTTAAAATTCAGAGAGGAAGCATATATCACATTTTAAATATAAGCAGTATATAATTTAATCCTTTGTCATTTTGTTTATCTTCACTTTTATGTTTGAACTTCAAAATTTATTTTTAAAAATAATATTTTATTTTCCCCCTACTTGGTAAAACAATTTTAACATTCTTAATTTTTTTTTCTTTTTGAGTTCAAGATCCTTTCCCTCCTTCCCTTTCCTTGCTCCTCTCTCAAATGGTAAAATGATAAGATTTATACATGTGCAATCATGTAAAAGATATTTTCATTTAGTCATTTTGTGAAAAAACTTGAATCAAAGGAAAAAATAAATTGAAAATATTGTGCTTCAAACAATATTCAGACTTCATTTTTTTTTCCTCTGGAGGAGCATTGTTCATTATGAGTCCTTTGGGTTGTCTTGGATTACTGTGTTTCTAAGTATAATCATATGTTCACGGTTCATTGTACAATATTGTTGTAACTGTGTACAATGTTCTGGTTCCGCTTATTTCATTATGATTTAGTTTATGTAAATCTTCCCAGATTTTTCTGAAATCAATCATCTTATTGTTATATCTTATAATATGAATTTTCCTTGAAATTATATATATAACACAAATTGTTCTACCATCCCCTAATTGATGCACATTTCAATTTCCAATTCTTTGCCACCATAGCAAAAGAACTACTATAAATACCTTATAAATAGGTCCTTCCAACCCACTTTTAAAATCTCTTTGGGATATAGATTGAGTAATGGTTTTGCTGGATCAAAAGGCATGCCTTTTGGGTATGGTTCCAAATTGCTCTCCAGAATGGTTGGATCATAAACTTTAGAGTATATATGAAGTTTTGGTCTTTTAATTAGGAATACTTAGAAGTATTTTATTTCCTTAAAGATGTATCTTTTTCCTTTTTAGCATCATACTCAATTTTGTTCAGTTATTCTTTGTTCTCAATATTCTTTGTCTTCTGGAATATCACATTCCAAGCTTTCTACTTTTTGTAGTGGTGGTTGCTAAATTATGTATAATCTTGACTGTGTTTCCTCAATATTTACTTTCTAGCCTCTTGCTTCTTTGACTTGGAAGCTCTGAATATTGGCTGTGATGTTCCAGATACATTTCATTTTGGTGTTTCTTTTAGGAAATAGATTCCTTCCATATACTCTTTGCCCTCTAGTTCTAAAATCAAATCTGGTGTGTTTTCTAGTTTCATTTTGAGCACTTTTTGGAAGGGAATTCATTTCACTGCTTATCACTCCATCATCTTGATCCTGCCATATTCACAATTAGTCTAGCTCTTTACTTTGTAGACGGGGAAACTGAGGCTTACTAAAATAAAATGACTGAATTATATAGATAGATAATAGTTGAGAAAAAACTAGAGTTACTAGTGTGCTGGTAAATGTTTTACAACTGGCTCTCCAAAAATGTGTATATGATCCAATTTTAAATCTATTTAAAATTTTTAACAACTTTTAAAAACTTTTGAGCTTCAAGTTCTCTTCTCCATTGAGAAGGTAAGCAATATGATAGCAATCATACTTGTGATTTATATTGGCTCTTTTTGTGCTAAGAATTGGAAATTGAGAGGATTCCCATCAATTAGAGAATGGCCAAATAAATTGTGGTATATGGTTGTGATGAAATGTTATTATGCTATAAAGAAATGATAAGCAGGGTAATTTAAGAAAAACTGCAAAATACTTAAATGGAGTGAAGTGAGAAGGACAAGAAGAACTTTGTACATAGTTAACAGCAATATTGTATGATCAACAACTATGAATAATAAGCATTTTCAGCAATAAAATGGTCCAAACCAATCCCAAGTAACTCAGCTGAAAAATGCTATTTCCAGAGAAAGAACTTACTATATCTCAATATCCAATTTTTTTTTTTTTTACTTTTTTTCAGTTTGAGCTTACTTCCACAAAATGATTAATATGGTGTAATGGGCCAGAACTCTGGAGAAATATATTTGAAAAAAGGATTCTTACAACAAGGTGTTAACTCAGTGGAATTGATAAGATAATTGTTATCTAGTTTAGCATAGTGATTAATAATTTTCTATTTCAGTATGATTGATTTAATCTTATACCAAATAATAGTTCCCTAGTGATATAATGATTGGCTTGTACTCACTATGATGAATTGATTTAATTGTAATAGAGTATATAAACTGGAGACAAACTTATCCACAGAGGAAAGAAGACTTGACCAGCCTCTTGCTGGCTCTTCTGCCTTCCTTACTTCTCCACAAAAATCCAGAGCTCGGGGGGCTGGTCCTGAGATCCTCCACAGAGCTAGTTTGGACACTATATTTTAATCCATCCTGGTGTGGAGGCTCTAGAAAGCAACAGTGCATTTTGTCACACCACCTTGGGGACCCTAGAAAGCAGGACATTATATTGAGATGTGCAGACCGCTGACAGGCTGACTGGTTGAGACTGCTGATGCAGACTGGGTGACTGAAGGATATAATAAAGACTTTGGACTTTATCCTTTACTTTTCTTATGGTGATTATTCTGCTGAGACCAAGGTTGGTCCAAAGGCTCTCCAGAAAGCTAGCCAGAATATTACAATATGGAAATATTTTACATGATTGCACATGCATATTCTATGTTTGCTTAGTGTCTTGAATGAGTGGTTGAAAGAGAAATGACTGGATATAATTTGAACTCAAAACTTAAAAACAACTCTGTTTTTATATGTAATTGGGGAAGTAAAATATTATTATTAAAATATCACATATATGAAATCATTAAAAAACCTATGCCCATATAACCCATGTTGAAAAAATAAAAAGAAAGAAATATCAAAGAAGTGAAAAAACCCTCTATTCTTCAATATATACTCAGAACTCACCATCTGGAGATAGATAGTATTTTCATTGTGGGTTCTTTGAAATTAATTAGAATAACTAAGTCTTTCATGCTTGATCATCACTACAATATTGCTATTATTTTGTATAATATTCCATTGATTTTGTTCACTTAACTGTGCATCAGTTCATGTCTTCAGTTTTTTCTAAAAATCATCCTGCTCATCATTTTTATTGCACGAAAAATATAAAATACATTTTTCTTTAACATTTTTTAATTCTAGATAATCCACAAAACAATAAATCAAGCCTTGGTTTATAGGCATTTACTGATTTCCAAGGTGTAAATGCTCAAATGGATAATTAAACAATTGTCCCCCCTTCACCTCTATAAGCAGGCTCTAACATATCCCTTACTTGAATTAAGTATCTTGACTTTTAGTTCAGTTATGTTTCTGTTAAATTACAATATCTTATAGACATCAAACAAGAGCCACAAGTGATGCTGAGATGAGGGTGACTTTAGTTCTCTAATGATATAAGCAATAATCTAGAAAGTATATTGCTTTACTCTCAATGAAACAATTTCCCATCTGTATTTTTCAGAGCATAGCATAGAAATTCTGTAGACTTTCTTATGACATTAATAAAAACGGCTTGACCTACATCAATTAATCAAGTGTAGGAAGAGTCTGTAACCTAAATAAACATGAATACTTGCAATAAAAGATCTGCATTTGAATCCCGACTTTTTATCTGTAATCTAGGTGAAATAAATACATAATTCTAGGCTCCCTTTAACTCATCTTTAAAATGAGGTGGGATAAAAAAAATCTGAGATCTCTTTCTCTACACATCTATTGAGATGAGATTACCCAAGGTCACAGTATCTTTTCTTTTCATTATGTTTTTTACATTAATGCCCAAATGACCTTCTTAATGTGCAGGTATCATTATGTAACTTCTCTAATTAAAAACCTTCAATAGTCCTTTATTACTTATAGATTGTATTGCAAACACTTTAGCCTTCCACAATTTGACTCCAATTTGCTTTTCTGACCTTAATAATGTTTTCATTCAATATTCTTATTGAGATTCCTGCCATTAAAGTCATAAGTGGGAGTTTCTGGCAGTTTGGGATAAATTATACTGTTATGGGAAATAGAGATCTTTGGATTTGCAAACAACCTTTTATGTCTCCATTATCACATTACCACATCTAGTGGACCAAAAGGTACTTGGTTAATACACCTATTTGGATACAGTTCTGGTGGGGGTCACCATCCATAGGGAGGGAAGAGATGAGGAACTTTTCATTCAATCCTATTAGTGGGGAGCTTCCATGTTCTCTGATCCTTTGGTGGATGGACCCTTGTCACTTTGGAAAGTAGCCATACCCCATGATGTTTTCCTTGGAGGAGGAGGCTAACTCTCTTTTACAAGGTTCTATTAGCTACTCTCTCACTTTGTCCTGCATTCTCCTATTTTTATGTATATATATATACAATCCCCACTCCGGAAACATACTCTAATCTCAGCTATGTTTATTGGAATCTTTTCTCATTATGACCCAATTAAGATTACTATTCTGACATGAAATTTTTACAGATAAAAATATTCCCTTTCCTCTCAAATTGTCCTAGAGCCCTTTGTAGTTCTCCCCAATGCATATCACATTGTCTGGTATCATTTTTAAGTGAAAATATCTATATTTTCTTTTCTTTATGGTTCCATAAGTTTCCATAGTAAGGTACTGTCATTTAAAATTTAATTTTTATTTTATAATTATAACTTTTTTTTTGACAGTACATATGCATGGGTAATTTTTTACAGCACTATCCCTTGTACTCATTTCTGTTCTGATTTTTCCCTTCCTTCCCTCCACCCTTTTCCCTAGATGGCAGGCAGTCCCATACATGTTAAATATGTTATAGTATATCCTAAATACAATATATGTGTGCAGAACCAAATTTCTTGTTGCACAGGAAGAATTGGATTCAGAAGGTAAAAATAACCTGGGAAGAAAAACAAAAGTGCAAACAGTTTACACTCATTTCCCAGTGTTCCTTCTCTGGGTGTAGCTGATTCTGCCATCATTGATCAATTGGAACTGAATTGGATCTTCCCTTTGTCGAAGATATCCACTTCCATCAGAATACATTCTCATCCAGTATTGTTGTTGAAGTGTATAATGATCTCCTGGTTCCGCTCATTTCACTCAGCATTATTTAATGTAAGTCTCTCCAATCCTCTCTGTATTCATCCTGCTGGTCATTTCTTACAGAAAAATAATATTCCATGGCATTCATATACCACAATTTACCCAACCATTCTCCAATTGATGGGCATCCATTCATTTTCCAGTTTCTAGCCACTACAAAAGGACTGCCACAAACATTTTGGCACATTTTGGCCTTCTTTAGTATTTCTTTGGGATAGAAGCCCAGTAGTAGCACTGCTGGATTAAAGGGTATGCACAGTTTGATAACTTTTGGGGCATAATTCCAGATTGCTCTCCAGAATGGTTGGATTCTTTCACAACTCCACCAACAATGTATCAGTGTCCCAGTTTTCCCACATCCCCTCCAACATTCATCATGATTTGTTCCTGTCATCTTAGCCAGTCTGACAGGTGTGTAGTGGTATTTCAGAGTTGTCTTAATTTGCATTTCTCTGATCACTAGTGACTTGGAACACTTTCATATGAGTGGAAATAGTTTCAATTTTATTATCTGAAAATTGTCTGTTCATATTCTTTGACCATTTATCAATTGGAGAATGGCTCGATTTCTTACAAATTAAAGCCAGTTCTCTATATATTTTGGAAATGAGGCCTTTATCAGAACCTTTAACTGTAAAAATGTTTTCCCAGTTTGTTACTTCCCTTCTAATCATGTTTGGATTAATTGTGTTTGTATAAAGGCTTTTTAATTTGATGTAATCAAAAATTTTTCTATTTTTGTGACCAATAATGATCTCTAGTTCTTCTTTGGTCCCAAATTCCTTCCTCCTCCACAAATCTGAGAGGTAAACTATCCTATGTTCCTCTAATTTATTTATGATCGCATTCTTTATGCCTAAATCATGGACCCATTTTGATCTTATCTTAGTATATGGTTTTAAGTGTGGGCCCATGCCTAATTTCTGCCATACTAATTTCCAGTTTTCCCAGCAGTTTTTGTCAAATAATGAATTCTTATCCCAAAAGTTGGGATTTTTGGGTTAGTTTAACACTAGATTGCTATAGCTATTGACTATTTTGTCAATATTCCTATTCCACTGATCAACTAATCTATTTCTTAGCCAATAGCAAATGGTTTTGGTGACTGCTACTTTATAATATAGTTTTAGATCGGTACAGTGAGGCCACCTTCATTTGATTTTTTTTTCATTAATTCCCTTGAAATTCTTGACCTTTTGTTCTTCCATATGAATTTTGTTATTTTTTCTAGGTCACTAAAATAGTTTCTTGGGAGTCTGATTGATATGGCACTAAATAAATAGATTAGTTTAGGGAGTATTGTCATCTTTATTATATTTGCTCGGCCTATCCAAGAGCAATTAATATTTTTCCAATTATTTAAAAATGACTTTATTTGTGTGGAAAATGTTTTGTAATTTTGCTCATATAATTCCTGACTTTCCTTTGGTAAATAGATTCCCAAATATTTTATGCTTTTGACAGTTATTTTGAATGGAGTTTCTCTTTGTATCTCTTGCTGTTGGATTTTGTTGGTGATGTATAAAAATACTGAGGATTTATGTGGATTTATTTTGTATCCTGCAACTTTGCTAAAGTTGTTAATCATTTCTAATAGTTTTTTAGTAGAATCTCTGGGGTTCTCTAAGTATACTATCATATCACCTGCAAAGAGTGATAGTTTGGTTTCCTCATTACCTACTCTAATTCTTTTAATCTCTTTCTCAACTGTTATTCCCAAGGCTAGTGTTTCTAATACAATATTGAATAGTAATGGTGATAGTGGGCAACCTTGTTTCACTCCTGATCTTACTGGGAAAGGTTCCAGTTTATCCCCATTACATATGATGCTTACTGAGGGTTTTAAATAGATGCGCCTGACTATTTTAAGGAAAAAATTTTTAAGGAAAAGTCCATTTATTCCTATACACTCAAGTGGAATTGATGTTGGATTTTGTCAAATGCTTTTTCTGCATCTATTGAGATGATCATATGGTTTTTGTTAATTTGGTTATTTATAGTCAATTTTACTAATAGTTTTCCTAATATTGAACCAGCCCTGCATTCTTGGTATAAATCCTACTTGGTCATGATGTATTAACCTGGGGATGATTTTCTGTAATCTTTTTGCTAATATTTTATTTAAGATTTTAGCATCAATATTCATTAGGGAGATTGGTCTATAATTTTCTTTCTCTGTTTTCAACCTACCTGGTTTAGGTATCAGTACCATGTCTGTGTCATAAAAGGAATTTGGTAGGCCTCCTTTAATCACTATTTTTTCAAATAGTTTATATAACATTGGAGTTAATTGTTCTTTAAATGTTTGGCAGAATTCACATGTAAATCCATCTGGTCCTAGGGAATTTTTTAGGGAGTTGGTTAATAGCTTGTTCTATTTCTTTTTCTGAAATGGGACTATTTAGATTATTTACTTCTTCCTCTGTTAATCTGGGCAAGCTATATTTTGGAAGCCACCATTTCATTTAAGTTTTGAATTTATTAGCATAAAGTTGGGCAAAGTAACTCCTAATTATTGCTCTAATTTCCTCTTAATTAATGGCAAGTTCTTCCTTTTCATTTTTAAGACTAACAATTTGATTTTCCTCTTTCCTTTTTTAAATCAGATTTACTAAGGGTTTGTCTATTTTGTTGGTTTTTCATAGAACCAACTCTTAGTTTTATTAATTAATCCAATAGGTTTTTTTAACATTCAATTTGATTAATCTCTCTTTTTATTTTTAGAATTTCAAGTTTAGTGTTTGTCTGGGGGTTTCTAATTTGTTCCTTTTCTAGCATTTTTAGTTGCAAGCCCAATTCATTGACCTTCTCTTTCTCAATTTTATGCTACTAGGCCTCTAGAGATACACAATTTCCCCTTATTACTGCTTTGGCTGCATCCAACACATTTTGGTATTATGTCTCATTATTGTCATTTTCTTGGGTGAAGTTATTAATTATATCTATGATTTGCTGTTTCACCCATTCTTTAGCATGAGATTATTTAGTTTCCAATTATTTTTTCATCTATTTTCCCTTGGCTTTTTATTGAATGCAATTTTCATTGCATTATGGTCTGAAAAGGATGCATTTACTACTTCTGCCTTACTGCATTTGTTTGAGGGTTTTATGTCTTAATATATAGTCAGTTTTTGTATAGGTTCCATGAACTGCTGAGAAGAAAGTATACATCTTTCTGTCTCCATTTAGTTTTCTCCAAAGATCTATATCATATCTAACTTTTCTAGTATTCCATTTACCTTTTTGACTCCTTTCTTATTTATTTTGTGGTTTGATTTATCTAATTCTGAGAGTGCAAGTTTGAGATATCCCACTATTATAGTTTTGCTGTCTATTTCTTCTTGCAGCTCTCTTAATTTCTGTTTTAATAATTTTGATGCCACACCACTTGGTGTATATATGTTTAATATTGATACTGCTTCATTATCTATGCTACCCTTTAGCAAGATATAGTGCCCTTCCTTATCTCTTTTAATTAGATCAATTTTTTGCTTTTGCTTGATCTGAGATGAGGATGGCTACCCCTGCTTTTTTGGCTTCACCTGAAGGATAGTAGATTTTGCTCCAACCTTTTACCTTTATTCTGTATGTATCACCCTGCTTCAGGTGCTTCACCACTTTTTTATGGGGGAGCTTACCCCATTCACATTTATGGTTAAAATGACTAATTCTGTATTACTTGACATCTTGTTAATCTCTGCTTATGCTTTTCTCCTTTCCTTCTCCCTTACCCCCCTCCCCAGTATTAAACTTATGAACACCACTTGCTTCTCACAGCCCTCCCTTTTTAATATCCCTTCTCCCACCTTACAGTTCCTCCCCCTATTTTATCCCTTTCCCTCACAATTTCTGTATTCCCTTCCACTTAGCTTACTCCTTTCCTTTTCACTTTTCTCCTCTTACTTTTCAATGAAGTGGAAATTTTACCATAAATCAAATATGTCTATATTTTTCTCTTTAAGTCAATTCTGATTAGAATATGATATACACTATGTTCATTCCCCTCCATTCTTTGTCTCAGATATAATAACTTACCTTTGCCTCTTTGTGAGATGTAGTATCCCCACTTTATCATTTTTCTGATACAATTTGTTTTCTACCTCTAGTTTCTAGAACAAATTGTACATATGTTCTTTATATCTCTGTATAGCAGAAATATAGTTCCCAAGATTTCTTTTTACCTTTTTAGGAATCTCTTGAATTCTATATTTGGAGATCAAACTTTTTGTTTAGATCTGGTATTTTCATCAAAAAATAGATGAAATTCACTTATTTTGCTGAATGTCCATCTTTTTTCCCTGGAAGAAAATGCTCATTTTGGCTGGGTAAGTTACTTTTGGCTGCATACCAAGTTTTTTAGCTTTTCGGAATATCAGATTCCAGGACCTTTGAGCCTTTAATGTGGATGCTACTAGATCCTGGATAATCCTTATTGTGGCTCCTCTATATTTGAATCGATTTTTTTAGCAGCTTGTAATATTTTTTCTTTGGTTTGATGGTTCTGGAATTTGGCCACTATATTTCTTGGAGTTTTGATCTTAACGTCCCTTTCCGTAGGTGATTGTTGAATTCTTTCAATGTCTATTTTACCCTCTGTTTCTATAACTTCTGGAAAATTTGTCCAGATAATTTCCTGGAAATAGTGTCCAGGCTCTTTTTTTAATCATATTTTTCAGGGAACCCAATAATTCTCAGATTTTCTTTCCTAGATATATTTGCCAGGTCTGTTGTTTTCTCAAGAAGGTTATTTGACATGTTTTCTATTGTTTCTTTTTTTTTTTTTTTTTTTTTTTTTTTGGTTTTGCTTGACTGATTCTTGGTGTCTCTTTGAGTCATTCAATTCCATTTGTTCAATTCTGATTTTCAATGAATTATTTTCTTCACTCACTTTTTTATATCTTTTTTCTAATTTTCCAATTGAGATTTTAAGTGAGTTGTTTTGTTCTATGGAATTTTTTCCCATTTCCCCAATTTTATTTTTTAAAGAGCTCTTTTCTTTTTCCAACTCACTAATTCTGTTTTTCAAGTATTTGATTTTATCCACTCTATCTTCAAATTAGTGAGATGACATCCAGACTCTCTTAACAAGTTTCTCTTTCCTTTTCCCATTTTTATTCTAGCTCTCTTGTGAGAGCTTTTAAATTTCTTCTATGAAAGTTTTGTGTGTTGAGGACCAGATCATATCCTCCTTTGGGGTTCATCTGGAGATAGTCTTCTTTTAGTCTCCTCAGGGTTTAAAGTCTGCTCTCTACTTATATAGAAGCTATCAATGGTTAGAATACTTTTTAATTTTTTGCTTATTTTGTGAGAGAAGAATCAAAGAAAACAAACTAACAAGAAAAACAAATGTAGTCTGCTTTTTGTGTGGAGGGGCTGAATGGTATTACCAGGCTTCCTCTACAGACTGTGAAGGACAGCCAGTGAGGCGCTAGCAGGACAGCAATGGCTGCGCTGCATCTGTGCTCTGAGACTCTGAGGTTCTCAGAACGAGTGGAGACACTCTAGGCTGGGGTGACCAGATCCCGAGAGATGCTAACTTTTTGGGGTTATAGTCTTTACCTTCTATATTTACAGCTTCTCTGCTGATCCTGGCTTGCTGTGAAGACAAAATATCTACACTGGTAAAGTTCTTTCCACAGAAATGGCAGAGATCACACCCTTCTCTCTTCTGGTCTGTGCAGTGTAAGCTGCCTGCCACACTTTCACTGCCTGCCCTCAGCCTGCACCCAATCTGGCCATCCCCACCCCCAAGCAAAAATATAACTTTTTTGGTGAATTTAAAGGATGTCTTCTGTTGGTAATTATTTGTGGGGTTTTCAAGCACTAATTCTGAGGCTTGTCATGAAATAAATTCTGAGATCAAAGACAGAAATTAACTAGGTATGTGTATCCTCTCTGCCATCTTGGACAGAAGTCTTGTCATTTTTTAAAATGTTTCTATCTCTAGCACTTGGTATGGTGCTTTACTCATAGTAAATATTTGTTTTATTGAATTGTTAACGGTGGTACCTTAAAGGCTTTAGCGAATACTGGATTGAGTAAAATTGATTTGCAGCTCCTTAAAAAGAAGCCACATTAATAATCCTTTCCTATACCTGTCCCCTCTCAAGAAGGATTTAACATTTCCAGTTTGGGGCTTGTTCCCACATATTCAAAGGGTAATGGTGCCAATTTGAAGCATAGCACACTGACATTTCACAAGATAAAGTACTTCACAGACCAAATAAACTCAAGAAAACAATATGCCTGAAAAATGCTTTTGACATAATCATTAAAACTGTCAGATTTCCGTGATAAGCAAAAAACACTTTTTTTGCTTTTATTTGTTTTGTGTGATCACAGATGAATATAAACAACTTCTCTTCTTTGACAATATATGTTTCTCCTCTCAAGGGATTTTCATCTTACAACATTGAAAACATGAAAATAATAGCATGTTTGCTCATGTTCCCACTACTATTATAGCCCACCACCCCAAATATCGAGGAATTAGAACAAGAGTTTTTCTTCCCTCTTACATTAAGTTTTGTGAAATGAAATGACCTATAAAAATTAGATTCAGCCTGATTAATAGAAAGAATAAAGGCCTGAGAGTCAAGAAATCTGTATTCTAGTCCTTAGTGTATGACCCTTGATATGTCACTTACATGAACTGAGATTCAATTTCTTCATTTATAAAATAAGAGATTTGAACTAGATGATGTCAAAGATACTTCCAATTTGAAAGTCTTATGATTTTGTAGAATATTTTCTGAAGAAAAACTATTAAAATGAAGCTTCCTGACTAGTGATTTAATATAATTGGGTACAAATTAAAAGAATTCAATAGAAATATCAAAATGTCAAATTTAATTTGTTTTTAAAAAATTATTTTCTCTTTCTTAGACTCATTGATTTTTCTCCATTTTGCCTTTTCATATTACAAAGCAACAGTGGAACCATGAATTCCATTATTTTATTCAATACCCCAAAATAATTAATTTCCATTCATACTCATAAACAGTTGAATAATGAATAAAAACCATGGTATAAAGTTATTTCACTGTATCAGGTATCCATGATTTCAACAAAATGTTCACTCCTTACACAGATACAAGAAACAAAAGAGACTAAAATTATATATATATATATACATATATATATAATATATGTATTATTCAGTACCTTTTGTTCTGCCATCATATTTATCCCATGAGAAAACTTGTTGCAATATTCTTGCTACATTATTAATTGTAGCTAGTAAATTGGACCTGGGATAGGCGTACCCCAGTCACCAAAACAGAAAAGCTTCCCAAAATCTTTTATTATATGCTTGCCAGTTTACAAATGGCTTTTGGAGGCATGAAATCACATATTATCTCATACACTAACTTGTAAACAGAATACTATGCTAGGGTCTCTAGAGAGATACAAAGTTTAGATAAGATCTATCCTGCCTTAATGGTCCTTACTGTCTGGAGGTAGAGTCGGGTATATGCCTTATATCTGTTTTTTCTCCTATTTCCATTGTTGTCACCCAAGTATATATATTTATCACTTCATGTCTATACTAAACTAACAGTTGATCTTCTAGTTGGCATCCTTTACTATAGAATTTTCTTCCTAATGGAAAAGTCCATGTAATATTTGAATTCCAGAACTATTACTCCTTATTGGCTGTGAGCTGAAGCAAATCATTTAACCTATGCTTGCCTCAATTTCCTCAACTGTAAAATGGGAATAGTAACAATCCCTACATTTCTAGGTTGTTACTAGAATCAAACAAGATAATATTTGTATAGCACAGCACAATATTGGGCACATAAAGGGTGTTTTTTTGATGTTTATTTCCTTCCCTCTTCCCTTTCAGTGGATTCCTGTTTCCTTTCATATTGTCTTTCAGATTGGGTCCATCATAGTGATATAATTAAATATAGCAGGTATGATATATTTCTCTCCACTTTTCCCTATTGAGTGACTGAACAAAATGACTGGTATATATCAGAAAAGATGTATAACAATGTAAAACTGAAGAATACACAGGAAAAAGAAAGCAGAAGTGGGAGACCAGTGACACTATGAAAAAGGTAAATGACTTTACATGCTTTGTCCCTATTTCACTTGCCAAAAAAGGAACTAAACATTTGGAGAACTTTAAAAAATTCATGCTTCCCTTGTTTGATAAAGGTCCCAGAGAGAAGTAGAAAGATAAAGAGAAATAGAAAAAAAGTATATCCTACCAGCATCCCCAAGAAACTCAGAGCAACCTACAGATACTATACTTGCTGGGCATTCTGTAATAGGGGTATTTATATTGTAGTGACTCTGGGATTTTATACACATTTTAGATTGAAAATAAGAAGATAAATACTTTCCTTCTGTTTTTCTCTCCTCCTGAATTGGAGCTAAGACTCCCCAGAGCCTTCATTGCAAGGCAGGTGGAGGGGTACAGTTGAAGTAGCACTGGAATCAGGAAGACATATGTTCAAAATCTGTACCAAATATATTAGCTGTATGAACCTGGAAAGTTACTTAACCTCTGTTTCTTGGTTCTTTCACTTGGAAAATGGGGATAACAATACATATCTCCTAAGAAAATTGTGAGGACAAAATTTTAAAAATTGTAAATTTTAAGTTATAAATCCTTAAAGAACTCTATAAATACTGGTGATCTTTAATATCCTATTTATATTAATGCATCTATCTATCTATCTATGTGTTTTTAGGACTATTGTTAAGAAATATGACCACAATAAAGAGTGATACTATAAGCAAATTAGAAGAACAAAGGATAGTCTACCTTTTAGATGTAGAGAGAAGGAAGGAATTTGTGGCCAAAAAAGAACTAAAGTACATTTTGAAATTCTAAATGGATAATTTTGATTATATTAAGTTTAAAAATTTTGTACAAACAAAACCAATATAGAGAAGATTAGAAGGGAAGCAGTAAACTGGGGGGGAAATTTATATCCAAAGGCCTCATTTCTAAAATATAGAATTGAGGCAAATTTATAAGAATATAATACATTCTCCAATTAATAAATGGTCAAAGCTATATAAAGAGATAATTTTCAGATGAAAAAATTAAAACCATTTCTATTCATATGAAAAAAAAAACTCTAAATCACTATTAGTCAGACAAATACAAATTAAGACATCACATTTCTCTGATTGGCTAAGATGACAGGAAAAATTATTGATAAATATTGGAGGGGTTGTGGGAAACTGAGACACTAATACATTGTTGGTGGAGTTGTGAACTGATCTAACCATTCTGGTGAGCAGAACTATGGAACTATGCCCAAAGGGCTATCAAACTGCGCATACCCTTTGATCCAGCAGTGTCTTTACTGAGCCTGTGTTCCAAAGAGATCATCAAACATGGAAAAAGTCCCACTTGTGCAAAATATTTGTAGCAGCCCTTTTTGTAGTGGCAAGGAACTGGAAGCTAAGTGGCTGCCTATCAGTTGGAAAATGACTGAATAAGTTATATGAATGTTATGGGATATTATTGTTCTTTAAGAAATGATCATGGGGCAGCTAGGTGGTGCAGTGGATCAAGCACCAATCCTGAAGTCAGGAGGACCTGAATTCAAGTATTATCTCAAACACTTAACACTTCTTAGCTGTATGACCCTGGGCAAATCACTAAACCCCCAATTGGCAGAAAAAAAAAGAAAAAGAAAAAAAAAAAGAAATTATCAGTAGGATGAGTTCAGAAAGTCCTGGAGAGAGTTACATGATGCTAAGTGAAGTGAGTAGAACCAAGCGAACATTGTACACAGCAACAATAAGATTATAAAATGATCAATTATGATGGATAGATATGTGGCTCTTTTCAAGAGTGAGATGATTCAGGCCATGTTCTTGTAATGAAGAGAGCCATTTGCACCCAGAGAGTACTGTAGGGAGTGAGTGTGGATCACAACACAGTATTTTCACTCTTTTTGTTGTTGTTTGCTTGCATTTTGTTTTCTTTCTCATTTTTTTCTATTTTGATCTGATTTTTCTTGTGCAGCATGATAATTGTGGAAATATGTATAGAAGAATTGCACATTTGACATATGTTGGATTGCTTACCATCTGGGGGAGAGGATGGAGAAAAAGGAGGGAGAAAAAATAGTTATTGCAAGGATGAATGTTGAGAATTATCTATGCATGTGTTTTGAAAATAATAAGCTTTAATTTTTTTTTCTACTGAGGCATTAAGTGACTTGCCCAGAGTCATACAGCTTGGAAGTGTTAAGTGTCTGAAACCAAATTTGAACTCAGGTCCTCTTGACTTCAGGGCTAGTGCTCTATGCACTGTGCCACCTAGCAGCCCCTAACAAGCTTTAAATTAAAAAAAAGAATCATATCAGTATAAAATGGTTGTTTTGATGGATTTCTATGTATATTCTGAACTAGAAATTTCCCAATAGTCCATATACTTTCAGGCTTTTATTAAATATATTTCTTTATCTTTTGAGCAAAATCCTCACCTAATTCAAGGGCAGTCAGCCAACCAAGTGATCAATTATACATAGGCTTAAAGTATCCAAGTTATTGGCTGGGAAAGGAGTGAACAATCATAATCCAAAAATTTTTTCCTTATCCTTAATAAATTTGAGAGAAATGTATGTATAGAGATCTAAAAGAGAGTAGTGCCCTTAGCAAGGTTATTTCTCATTACAGAGAATGTTTTTTCTTTTAAAGGAAATATAATAGCTAACATTTATATATTCTTTACAATGTGGTAGGTATTGTGCAAAGCAGTTTACCATTATAATCACTGAGATTATAATCACAACAATTCAGCAAGGTTGATGCTGTTATTATCTTCCTTTTAAAGCTGAGTAAACTGATGCAAAAAGAAGTAAGTGACTTGTTCAGAATTTCACAGCTAGTAAGTGTCTGAGGCCAGATTAGAATTTAGGAAGAGGAGTCTTCCTGATTCCAGGTCCAGCAATCTATGAAATGAATCACCTTGCTGTCCCTTCTGAATGTACAATTCAATATTTTATGAGATCATACAGCTTGTATTTATTTTACTTGTTTTAAATATTAATTTAATAAATATTTAAATATGAAGTAGTGTACTGTTCCTAGTAAGCTATTTTTCTGAGAGAATCCAAATGAAATTATACCCAAATTAATGTCTCATGATAAAAAGTAGTTAAATGATTTCACAAATGCTGATAGTATCAAAAGTATTTTGACATTCATTGTCTTAGGTTAGCTAAAATAAATAATTACAATTAAGGTAAGATTAAAGGGTTTTTATATTCAGCTTAATAAAAGTATTTTGACTAGTATTTCTTTTATGTTTATTATATAGCATATGCTATTTTGCCATTCTTATGTGCCATTTGCTAATTTAGAGAATGTTTACACATCCAATGTATGGGAATTAAGTGGGCTATAACATCTTAAATCTAGAATTTCAAGGGTATTCAATCTCAGTTGGCCATTTTTATAGGACTATAAGATAATAGACTTGGACCTGGAAGGGAACTCAAAGGTCATTCTCTCCAATCAATTCATTTTAAAGGTGTTGAAAGTGAGACCTAAAGAGTAAAGTAATTTTCCCATGGTTCAACACCCTCAGTCACTTGACATAATTGAGTAACAGAAAGATGGAACTTTTCCAACTTTTTTTGCTTCACTTTGTTTATGATCAAAGGGCCATTAAAGATGGTTATTAAGAAATTTAGATTTAGTTATGTGTGTGAATTAAAGACATTTTGATAGAAAAGAATTTTTAAAGTGGTTTTTTACTCCACTAGAGAATTTTTTAAAATAATCAAGAAATAGTTCTCTCTAGTCTTTTTCCTTTAGTAAAATGCCTAAAAATGATTGGAGCAGTTATATGGACCAATGGAATTAGGAAAACTTGAATTTAAATCTGGCTTTAGACATGTATTAGCCATATCATCCATGGAAAATCACTTAACCATGTTTGCCTCAGCTTTTTTTCTATAAAGTGAGCTGGAGAAGAAAATGTCAAGCCCACTCCAGTATCTTTGCCAGAAAATCCACAAATAAGTCATGAAGAGTTGAATACAAGAGAAATGAACAAAAAAAAAGAAAAAAAAACAAATAAAAATATTAAGAATAAAAAAATTAAATCCTGGGGAATTGGAATAAGGGTGTGTCATTATCTTTCAAGTACTGATAATGACTAAATAATACAAATTTTTAAAATATCCTGCATTATGGAGTAAATGAATGAATGAGTGAATAAATGAAGAAAAGCATGTATTAACTAATTTGTGAAAAATACTGCAATGAGGCTTGAGGATACAAATACAAACATAGAAAAAGTCTATAAAGGAAGTTTACATTTTAATGGGAGGAAACAACAGATTAGGGCAACAATGATCACGAAAAGGTTTTTTGATTATAGGGATAATAAGTAGAGCCACTGGGGGATTTAATTATCACATCCTTTCCAGAAGTATCGATAGTATTAATTTGATTATACTGTAATTTTAAAAATAAGAGGTAGAAAATATAAGAGAAAAAACATATGATATGGAAAATGGCAAGAAGATGACTGGGAAATGCATGGCCTAAGTGGTCCAGCCTGGAACTAACTAGTTATAGTTGACTTTGTTAGTTGCACTCATTTATTCATTAATCAATTCAGATAGTGCAAATCATGTTAGTATCTTTAAAACTAAGTTGCCAGATATAATGTCTGAAAGTCACATAATCCACAGAGTACAATGACCAACAGATAGCTTGGGTGGATGATTAACTAGAAGGTGAAGCATGATCTGATCACAAGAGTTACTCAGATGGTGAAAGACTGAGGAAAAAGTAAAATTTCTATTCATCAGTTCCACAAAAAAACTTTTTGACTTGGAGGTGAAATATAATGAATGTAATGGTCTAAGTAAGTGTTTAAACCATATTAAATTTTCTATATGACCTAATGCACATCTATAATTTTCAGAAAATTATATTCAGGTTCTGTAACAGGGGAAATAAATTGCTAGGTCTTATTAAACATAGAAAGAAACATTATTAAAAAACAAACAAATCAAAAAGAAGTAGCCATTTATTTTATCAGACAGTTCTAATCTCAAAACTTCTTACTTAGTCTGAACTGTAAACAAACCATTTATATATAATACTTTGACTTGCAAAGCACTTTAGTCATATTACCAACAACCCTAAAAGGTAAGAGCTACTGTTCTCATTTTGCAAACAGGAGAACTGAGATTGAGGTACCAATAAATGACTTGTCCAAGATAACAGACCTACCATCTGTGACAGTGTTTGAATCCAGATTTTCCTGATTTTGAACCCAACATTATGAAAGCACCATTTAGAACAAAGCTCTAAGTAAATCCTAGAGCTTTTATCTAATTTATCTAAAGGAATACAAGCTTAGCCTGTGCCTGGAACAGAGTACATGTTAATGAGATGACTTAATGACAAGTTTTCGGTATCTCAGAAGTCTTAGTGCATTTTTAACCTTTCATAACTTAACAGATCACTGAAACTTAGATGGCATTTTGTATTTTAGGACAGTTCTCATTACCTGGTAAATATGACCTTCTTCAGGTCAAAAATCTGTTTTCTCAACTATTTTTCATATGAAACAATTTCAAAAAGCATAAAAAACCTAACTAGTTTTCTCTGTAAAGCAGTAATTTATCCCTCTTAATATGTTTATACATCTGAACATATAACTCCACATGTGATTTTACTATACAGAGATGAAAGGGATACTTTCAACCGAATACTTCATTTTCATTCATCTAGTTAAAAATTGAGTAAGATTTTTGGCAGCTGTGTCATATTCTTGACTCATATTACATTTGGAATTCAATGATGCTAAGAATTGTTCATGTGAGGTGTTGCCACTCAATATCAAATCCCATTTATCTTGTATTTGTCCAATGTATTTTTGAACAATTTACCTATCTATATATAGCTAGATTTTTTATGTATATATACATATCCACACATACCTATATATGTATATATATATATATATATATTTATATATTATATTTATGTGTGTGTGTATATTCTTAAACACAATTTGTTGGTTTTATCTCATACTGCTAATCTATCAAGATTTTTATAATCTCAACTCTATCATTAAAGATTCATCAGCTTTCCCTCTATGATTTATGGCATTTGTAATTCTAATAAAAGTATACCAATTCATTTGATATTCTTCTTAAGAATTAGTATGTGGGGGGCAGCTAGATGATATAGTGAATAAGTACCAGCCCTGAAGTCAGGAGGACCTGAGTTCAAATTTGGGCTCAGATGCTTAACACTTCTTAGTCACTTAACCCCAATTGCCTCAGCCAAAAAACAAAATTAGTATGTGCATGACACTACACTAGACCCTGAAAGTACAAAGGTGAAAAAAAGGTATTTTCTCTGCTTCCAATGAATTTTAATTCTAATTGGAAAATGAACACAGTGTACAAATAATTGCAATAGAAGTTAAAATTAGTTACAGATGGTAGAAGTTAAAAAGAGATTTGTGACATTTTTAACAGGAAATAATTGGAGTCCATATCAAATATGTGAGTCATCATAGACAAATGATTGGAGATAGAAAAAGGAGTTTGGAGAAGAATTCTTGTGTTAAATATAAAAGAAGGTGGTATATAGTAAGTTTGGAAGAATTAGAATGCAGAAGGTATTGAGTGCCAAGTTAATATTTTCTCTTATATGGAATTGGGAATCACTGAAAGTTTTTGAACTATGAATTCATAAGTTTTTGTTGTTGTTGTTTGTCCTTCATTCTTAAAGAGGACCATGACATTAGAGGTGATGTCACGATGTACAAGTGAATTGGTTTTAAGTAAGGGTGGGCTGTGTAAAGTCACCATCCTTCAAAGCCATCTGGATCTAGTACAATCAGGATAACTAGAGATAGCCCTTATCAGCTTATCAGAGTTAGAACTGAGCATTAGAATTATTTTTGGCAACTTTGCAATTTGGCAATTTGGATGGATTAAACAGTGAGTGAAAACATGATTCAACAGAAACTGTATTAGTTGTTCCATCAGACAGCCTGGATTTTGTCCTTTTTCCACACTGGTGAGTTCTTTCCCAATAGTCCATATTGAGGGAAACCTAAGGCCTGCTAACCTTCATTTCTTTTCTGCTTCTTCTTTGTCTCTCAGTTCTTAACTACCAATGTCCCTGCATGGGAAGACTTTTTACTTCTCTCTTATGTGTTGTCTTCTTTCATTAGAATGTAAACTCTTTGAGGGCAGGAACAGTATTTTTGCTTGTTTTCAAATGCTCAGCACTTACCACAGTACCCGATTCATAGTAAGAATTTAATACATTCTTGTTGACTGAATAACTTCCCTAGGCTTTAGTTTTCTCATCTGCAAAATAAGGGGTTTGTACTAGATATCTTCTGATGTCCTTTCCAATTTTATTTCAATGATACTAATATGAAAACCAGAAAGATCAATTTCGAAGCCATTTTGTAAGTCCAGGCAAAAGGTGATGAAGGTCTGAACTAGATTGGTGGACATATATGTAGATGAAATGGAATGAATTTCAGGGATAGTGTAGTCATGGAATCATTAGTATTTTACAAGTTTTTGGATAGGAGTTGGGATGAGGAACAGCCAAAGATGATTTCAAATTTTCAAGCTTTAGTGGGTAGAAGGATGATGGTGCTGTTAATAGAAATGTTTTCACTTAAATTATTCACCAATATATGGAATATATTACACAATTCCATGACAATAAGAATGCCAAATAACATCAGAATTTTGATTTGGAATGAATGGGAGGCTAATGTGCTCTGTAACTTTGTAATGTCATTAAAGGTGTCCCTACAAAACAATGGAAATTTAGTTGAAGCTCATTAACTGACCAAGTTATCATATTTTCATGTAAAAGAGTACTATAGGAAATATTTCTATAAGAAATTATGAGAAGATAGATTTCAGAAAAACCTTACACAAACTGATGCTGAGTGAAATGATCAGAACCAAGAGAACAGTGTACACAGGAACAATGTGTGAAGATCAACTATAATAGACTTGGCTCTTCTCATCAATATAGTAATCTACAATAATTTCAACAGACTTGTGACCATACATATGTACAAAAAGAAAATGGAAACTGAATGCAAATTGGTGCATACCCTTTTGTTTTGATTCTTCATTCATAAGACTAATATGTTTTAATATGATTTTTATATCTATCTATAACCTATATCAGATTGTTTGCAGATGTTGGAGTGGGGGAGGAGGAAAGGAAGGGATGACAAAAAATTGTAACTACAAATATTACAAAAGTGAATGTTGAAAACTATATATGCAAAATACTATTAAGTGAAAAAAGGACAAAAGATGTCTCTCTATATTGACAAAATTCTATTATGACTTTGACAAATTATAAGGACTGGAATATTATGGTCTTATCATAACTTTTTATATAAGTGCAATTGATTGATTTCAGTAAAGGAATCCATATGCAAGGTTGTACATTAAGTGTTTTTTGGGATGATACAAAAATATAATACCCTGGTCAAATAAAATGCTCTTCAAGTAAAAATGGATTCTCTGGATGAATTCTTGTCAAAGAACATGATAGTCAGAAAATCTGGGTTCAAGACTGTGGTCAAGACATTTAAGCTGTTGAGTCTCAGTTAGCTAATTTATAGAATAATGGGCTTGGGATAGATGGCTTCTTGGGTCCATTCAATTCTAGGTCCATGATCTTATGACTCATTTCTGGAAGTTGTAGAGGGTATTGGTACGTAGTTCAGGTTAGAGTACATTTCTTTTCAACGATAAGAATATCTTATTCTATGATATACTCCCTTAAAGATATGAAGGGAAAAGTGAGGAATTGTGCCAGGTTTCATTCCTTGCCTCTAACATGCTGCCATAATAAATCTCTGAAGCAAAGTACTGTATATGACTAGAATATACTTACTTATTATCCTACCTGTCAAAATAGAGAGATACATGAAGTATCTCTGGTTTTTATCAGAATGGAGAATTCTTGGTGTGGCAATACCATCTAAAGAAGGTAAATTGTAAACTTTTGTGACTTAGAACAAAGATTCTGTGCACATAGAGATAAGGACTTTTGCATAGTCATTTGGTTATTAAATATCAGGGAACAGAATTTGAACTCAGAATTCTATCTACTGTCATATTGGCTCAAATTTACCAGAACTACTTGTAAAAATATCTGTACAGCATGTTAGGGCACTGGGTCTTAAGAAGATTTGATTTCAAATATGGCTTTAGACATTTACTAGTTATTTAATCTGTGGCTCAGCTTATTCAACTATAAAATGGGATAATAATAGTTTACTGATCTCATGCGGGGTTTTGTAGGCAAAGATATTGATTATCCTTCTTTGGATCATTTTAAAGATGAAAAAAACTGAGACAAACAGGTTTAAGTGACTTATACCATGTAGCCAGTAATTATCTGAGGTCAGATTTGAGCTCAGGTCTTCCTGAATCCCATCTTAATGCTCTATCTACTGTGCCACATACCTGCTCAAAAATTGTTAAGATTAAATGGGATAATTATTTCTAAAGCTAGTGCCTTACACATAATAGATGCTTAAGAAATGTTTATTCCCTTTTTCCTTACATTTAGAGCAGACTGGTGAATAACTTTTCATTTATGTTTATTCAACCATCCTTTTAAAGGGACATGGCATCATAATCATAACCTGTATTGAGAATGAGACAGATGGCATTTTGTTTTTTAGAGACTAAGCAAGTCCCATGGTAAACTGTCTGAGAAATACAATCACTGAGCAGAAAATAGCTCTGGCTGACAGAAACTAATACACAGGATTGTTGTGAGGAATATCTTTTGTGAACCTTAACATTCTGTAGAAATATAAGCTATTATTATTAGAGAAAATGGCAAAGATAATAGCTCCTTTTTCAAGGAATATTGTGAAGATTAAGTGAGATAAAATGTGTAAAGCACTTTGCAAACTTTAAAATTCAACACAAATGCTAGCTATGACATTATTACTGTTATTATCATTATTATGCAAAATCAATTAACCAGCAAGTATTTATTAAGTGCCTACTATATGCCAGGCACTGAGTTAGGTGTGAAGTATATAAGTACAAAGATTGAAATAATATATACTATTGTGAAGTTTATACTCTATTGAGGCAAGGACAAAAGTAAATGTATAAAGTATAAATATAAATTGAATCAATCCAAAAATATGAAATACAAAGCAGTTTGGGATAGAGAAAATTGTATTATCTGGGTAGTGAGAATATAATTTGTAAAGTAGGGAATATGTAACAGACATGAAGAATTCTTTCATTTTTACTTTAGTTTGATTTCTACCACTGTATAAAGTTACTGTCTATTGATTATTTTTATATTTTGATAGAGCCTAACTAGTATTAGGCAAACTTAGCTTTGACTCAATGGGCTAAAATGTAAAGGTTCTTGATGATGTTCTTTTTGCAATGTAGAAAGGATTGGTCTTGGTACAAAATTAAGATAAACAATTAGGTAAAATAGGAAGATACCAAAAGACTTTAGAGATGTGATGAATTCCTGTACCAGGGTGGTACTTATATGAGGGGAGATAAGCAGAAACTTCCTCCCCCATCCTTCATTAAGATATACTTTGACTCCTGCAGGATGTTGGGGGCTGGAAACTACTCAGAAAGAAGGAGTAAAAGGCTAGAATTATATATTTTTGTTCCCTTAAATAGTGTAAGTCTAGGTGAAGTAATCATAAGGTATGAACTTCATTTCTGATGACTATTCTTTAACTGGGAAGGAGGGCCCCAAGTTATTTATCCAAGATTTGATTCTCTTCCCACTGCATGCCAATTTCACAAGGAGCACACATATAAATAACAAATAAACCCACTTATGCAAGTTGATAATAAGCTGATTTATCCAAATACTAAATAGAAGTCACATAAATTATACATATAAAATTAGATACTAGACAATATAGAGAGTGAATGATTTTTCCCTTTGGGAGTGAGATAACTCAGATCAACCGAAAGAGTCCCAGATCTCACTCAAGAAGAAATTCACTGAAATCTTTCATATAGAAAGTTGGCAATATGGACATGAAAGAGATTTTCATTCATCTTTATGTTGTTTCTTTCCAGAGTTTTCCTCTCCAGGGACCTGAAGAGAGACTGAAATGCTGTATTTTCTTTCTTAAAAATGGAAGTTAGAAGACTCTGGAACTCTCTTTTGTCTAGCTTTTATCACCTACACCTTCCCCTCATATAAGCATGAATGTATGCATGTATGTATATGATGAGAGGAACTAAGAAGTCAAGGGTAATTCAATGCTTGGGAATCTGTGTGACTGAAAGGATGGTGGCACCCTAGGAAAAAAGTAAAAAAAAAGGAAAGATAGGGAGAGAGTTGGATTTAGCATATATGATTATCATTCTCTTTATAACATGCTGAATTTAAAACACTTAGGAATTTCCCTAGAAAATCACATGAAGCCAAGCCTCTGAACAGAGTCTGATAGAATGAAACCATTCTCCAACTCAAGATAAAGCTAAAAACAACAACAACAACAACAACAACAACAACAAAAAAAAAAAAAAAAAAAAAAAAAACAACAAAGGTCATTCTCACTGGCATGAAAAGGATATTCCAGATAGATTCTTGAAAAACCAGTGAGAAGGTCTTAATTACAGCAAATCAGCAAATAAGACCCTCAGTCCTGGTTCAGTAGAAGATCAAACTATTGGAGCAATTTCCAGTCCCAGTTCAGAAGGCAAACTCTGGGAAACCAGGATGTTTCCTGAACAGAGCAGGCAAAGCTACCCCCTACAAACACAAGGGGCCCCTGTGTTTGAAGCCAAGGTTCAGAGAAAGTACAGGAGGCTTGGGACAGCACCATTTTTACTCTAGGTGCAGAGCTCTGTTTTAAAAGTTTAAAAAAAGAGGAAATACCAAAAGAAAAGGAAAGAAAATGAGCAAAAACAGAAAAAGATTCCTGACCATAGAAAGCTACAATGGTGACAGGACAGACCAAAACTCAGATGGGGACAAAATATACACAGAAGAAAACTCAAAGAGTGATATGAATTAGTCTCAAGCCCAAAGAGTCTTCTTAGAAGTACTCATAAAGGATTTTAAAAGGCAAATAGGAGAGATAGAAGAAAAATGAGAAAGAAAATGAGAGCTACGCATGAAAGAGACAAGAATTTGGAAAAGGAAAGCAAAAAAAAATTCTCAAGAAACAACTGCTTAAACAGTAGAATTAACGAAATGGAAAATGAGATACAAAACTAACTGAAGAAAATTACACATTAAAACTAGGACAGAACAAATGTAGGCTAATGGCTTTGTGAGACAGCAGGAATCAAACAGACTAAAAAGAATGAAAAAATGGAAGAAAATATGAAATACTTTATTGGCAAAACAGCCGACCTAGAAAATAGATCAAAAGAGACAATTTAAAAATTAATGGCCTACCTCAAGGCCATGACCAAAAAAAGAGCCTGGAGAGCATTCTACAAGAGATCATTAAGGAAAACTGTCCCAATATTCTAGAAACAGAGAGAGATATTCTCATTGAATGAATCCATTGATCACTTCTGGAAAGAAATCCCACAAGGAAAACCCAAAGGAACATTGTTGTGAAAATTCCAAAACTATAGTCTTGAAGGAAAAAATACTGGAAGTTGCCAGACAAAAACAATTGAAATATCAAGGAGTCAGGATTGCCCAGGATCTGGCAGCTTCTACAATAAAAGATGGGAGTGTTTGTAATACCATATTTTGCTAAGGCAAAGGACCTGGGGTTACAACCAAGAATTAACTGACCAGAGGGTCTCAGCATAGTCTTCCAAGGCAGAAGAGGGAGCTTCAATGAAGTAAAAAACTTTCAATCATTTCTTTTGAAAAAAAGAGAAAAAAACAGCTGAACTGAACAGAAAATCTAATCTACAAACAAGGACACAATAGAACAATAAAAAGGTAAATAGGGAAAAAAATCTATGAATCTATCTATCTAAATATAGATTCTATATCTCTATCTATCTCTATCTATCTATCTATATCTATATCTATCTCTATCTATCTACATATATATATATATATATATATATATATATATATATATATATATATATATACATACATTTAAAGGTTAAACTGTTTATATCTCTAGATGGGAAAACAATACCTGTACCTCTTGAGAACTGTATCTGTCACTGGGCATCATATGGACTGAGGTTGTGGTTGTGAATGGTTTTGATGTGATTACATCAAAGAAAAAAACACATTAAAGGGTGAGAAAAGGTCTAGAGGAAAGGGGAATTATGATGGGGCAATTAGTTCACATGAAGAGGGGCAAAAGACAGTCCATGGAAAGAAAGAAGGGGAATGAGCATTATCTGAAGGTTGATCTCATCAATTTTGGCTCTAAGAGGGAATAATGTAATCAGTAAGTTGGGCAAAGAAATTAATATAACCCTATTCATAAGTAGGAGGAGAAAGAGGAAAAGAAAAGGAAGGTCCAGGAGAGAAAGGAGGACAGAAATACTAGGGGAAAAGGTAAGAGAAGAGGGGACAGGTTGCTAAAATATAAGATAATGGTTGGAGTGGGTTAAAAAGAATGAGGGAGAATTATAAGAGATAATGTGGTGGGTGGGGTGAGTAAAAATACAATATGAGAAAGGGGAGTGATGATAGGAGATAAGGTAGTAGGTGGTATGGATAAAAAAACCCACATGACTAAGGACAAGATGGAAAGAGAGAACAAAAGTATATATAGGAGAGAAAATAGGATGGAAGGAAATACAGAGCTGGTAATCATAACTGTGAATGTCAATGGGATAAACTCCCATTTAGAGAAATATACACCAAGTGGTAGAACAGGCAAATTCCTAGAGAAAATTTTAAACCAGTTACAAGAAGAAATAGACAGCAAAGCCAATCTAGTTGGGGACTTCAACCTTCCCCTCCCAAATTCAGACAAATCTAACCAAAATAAACAAGAAAGAAATTAGGGAGATTAATATGATCCTAGAAAATCTATATATGATAGACCTCTGGAGAAAATTATTCAATTTTTCAATTCAATTCAATAATTCAAATTATATCTTTATTCAAAGATATAACACCTACACAAAAATTGAGCATGCATTAGGACATTAAAAACCTCACAATCAAATGCAAAAAGTCAATAATAGTAAATCTTCCTTTTCAGACAACAATCAAATAAAATTATATTCAATAAATGTATAGGGGAAGATCAACTAAGAATCAATTAAAAATTAAATAATCTAATTATAAAAATATTTTAAAAATTCTAATAAACCACAGAAACAATTCTTAATTTCATTGAAGAAAATTATAATAACAAGACAACTTACCAAAACCTATGAGATGCAGCTAAAGCAGTTCTTAGGGAAAATTTTATATCTCTAAATATTTACATAAAGAAAATATAGAGATCAATGAATTAGGCATGTAACTAAAAAAGCTAGAGAAAGAACAAATTAAAACACCCAATTAAATACAAAATTAGAAGTTTTGAAGCTCAAAGGATAGATTAATAAGTAGAAACTAAAATATGAAAAAAACTAACAAAATAAACCTTTGGTTAATTTGATCAGAAAAAGGAAAGAAAAAAGCAAATCACCAATTTCAAAAATGAAAGTTGCAGGGTATAAAATACATCCACACAAATCATCAACATTTCTATATATTACTGACAAAGCCTATCAGCAAGAGAAAGAAAGAGAAATTCCATTTAAAATTACTGTAGATAAAATAAAATACTTGGGGGTCTACCAGCCAAGACAAATCAAAAACTCTATGAACATAATTACAAAACACTTCTCACATGCAAAAAATCAGATTTAAACAATTGGGAAAAGATCAATTGTTCATGACTAGGCTGAGCTCATATAATAAAATGTTAATTCTGCTTAAAGTAATGTTTGTTCAGTGCCATACCAGTTCAAATTGCCAAAACATTGTTTTATAGAATTAGAAAATAATAATAACATTATTCATTTGGAAGAACATAAGGTCAAGAATATCAAGGGAATTAGTGAAAAAAATTACAATTTATGGTGTACCATTATGCAGTACCAAATCTAACACTTTTATTATAAAGCAGAGGTATTCAAAACCATTTGGTACTGGGTAAAAATAGATGGGTGGATCAGTAAAATACACATTAGATACATATGACATAATAATCAAAGCCTATAGCAATCTAGTATTTGATAAATCCCTAAACTCCAATTTATGAAATAAGAACTCACTATTTGACAAAAATTGCTGGGAAAACTGGAAAATAATATGTCAGTAACTCAGCATACATCTACATCTCACACACCATATCAAATTAAGTTTGAAATGGATATATAATTTGGACATAAAAGATGATATCATAAACAAATTAGGAAAACAAGGGATAATTTACCTACCAGATTTTTGGAGAAGGGAGGAATTTATCACTAAAGGAGAACTAGAGAGCATTATGAAAGGCACAATGGACAATTTTAATTACATTAAATTAAAAAGTTTTTGCGCAAACAAAACCAATAAAAACAAGATTAAAGGGGAAGCACAAATCTGGGGAAAATCTTTACAGAAATTATTTCTGATAAAACTCTCATTTCTAAAATATATGAAGAACTATGTCAAATTTATAAGAATCCAAGTCATTCCCAAATTGTTAAGTGATCAAATGTTAAGAACAGACAATTTTCATATAATGAAATTAAAGCCATTTATAATTATAGGAAAAAATTTTCTAAATCAATATTGATTAGAGAAATGCAGACTAAAACAACTCTGAGGTACCACCTCAAACCTCACAGATTGGCTAAGATGACAGGAAAATATAATGATAAATGATGAAGGGGATATGGGAAAACTGGGACACTAGTGCATTGTTGGTAGAGTTGTAAAGTTATCCAACCATTCTGGGGAGCAATCTGGAACTATGCCCAACAGGCTATAGAACTGTGCATACCCTTTGACCCAGGAGTGCCATTACTGGGTTTGTATTCCAAGGAAATCATAAAGGAGGGAAAAGGAACCACGTGTGCAAAAATGTTTGTAGCAGCTCTTTCTGTGGTAACAAAGAATTGGAAAAGGAATAGATGGTCATCAATTGGGGAATGGCTGAATGTGTTGTGGTACATGAGGGTATTGGAATATTATTATTCTATAAAAAATGATGAGCAAGCTGATATAGAATGGCTTGAAAATATTTACATGGATTGATGCTGAGCAAAACAAGTAGAACCAGGAACATATTGTACACAATAACAGCAAGAATATGTGATGATCACTATGAAAGGCTTGGTTCTTCTCAGTGGTTCAATGATCCAAAACAATCCCAATAAACTTTGGACAGAAAATTCCATCTGCCTCATGAAAAAGAACTAAAGAAACTGAATGTAAACCAACATATGCTATGTTCACTTCTTTTTTTTTATTTCTCCCATGATTTTTCCCTTTTGCTCTGATTTTTCTCTCCCAATATGATTCATAAAGCAATGTTTATTAAACATAAACTTACTAGAATAAAAAAGAACAATAACATACTCATAAGGCATATAGCTGGAAATTTGTAGCTGTCATTTGGTGATACTGGACTAGAAATCAGAAGAAATATGAACATTGAATGTATAGATTTGGGAGTCATTTGTATAAAAATGTTAATTTACCTTATAAGATATGGAAAATACTTAAAATAAAGAGAGAAAACAGAAAGCCTAAGACAGAATTCTGAGGTGTATATATATATATATATATATATATATATATATATATATACACAGAAGATATGACATAAATGATGTTCCATTAACTGAAACTTAAATGTATCAATTAAACAGGTAAGAGGAGAACCAAGAGATCACAATATGGAAACCTAAGGAGAAAGAAAATCTTAGAAGAATAAGTGGTTGACAATTACAAATGATGCAGAGGTCAGGAAGGATGAGACTTGAGAAACAGATATTGAATCTGGTAATCAAGAGATTTTCAATTTAATTATGGGGTCCAAAGCCATATCATAAGGTGTTTATCTATCATAAGATGATAGATATAGGAACATGGCTTGTGAAGAATAATTTAAAATAGGGTCAAATGAAGAGTTTGGTTGGTTTGTAGGCTGCAAAGGAGTAAGTAATGGACAAAAAGAGACAGAACATTAGAGAACAAAAATGGGTAAACCATGTTACAAACTCCTTCATTAGACAGAAGAACCTGGATTATGGATGTGACCTGAAGGATTGGTTTAAGTAAGGAGAAACAAGAGTAGAGCAAAGAGGAAAGGGAGGAATAACATTGAGAAGTGTGAGTTCTAGATTTAGAGAAGAAGGAATTTTTGATGTGACCCTTGATTTCCCAATGAAGTATAGAGAATATGTGATAAGAGGGAGGAGATGTAGGTTTAGGTAATCTATCAGATTATTCTATAAGAATTTTCATATAGCAGTGAGATTCCAGATTGTAGGGGACCTAGACAGAATAGTGTGTGATTTCCTTCAGTGGGTTTTAGCAGCATAACAACAGAAGTGGAGAAGATGGGTTGTGGTTGATACCTTAGGTCTAGAGTTTAGAAAGACTTGTATAACTAAAGGACAAGGTTGTAAACTAGGGTTTCTTAACTATTTTGTGGCATGGATTCTTTGCGTCCATGGATTTAGTAAAGTCTTTGGATTAAATCTTTGGACCTTAGAATAATATATTTAAAATACTTGCATTGTTTGTAGATTTAGCATTGGTAGAGATTAGCATAGAGATTAGTAAAAATAAACATGTATTTTTCCGATTCAGGTTAAAGTTGGATTCTTTCCATGGATTCCAAGTTAAAAACCCTTCTGTAAAACATTTGAAAGTAGAGAACAGTGCATGATTGAATCGATTAAGTATAAAGTCAAGATTGTAAAGGAATGAAAGGAAAGATTAAGCAGGAGTGAGATAGCAAAAAAAAAAAAAAAAAAAAAAAAAAAAAAAGCTTAAAAAAGGAAAAGTGGGAGAAATTGGAATCACTAAAGGGCAGAATGAATAGGAAGAAGAGGTTTTGGATGGGAAAAGCAGAGGAAGTTAAAAACACAAATGACTAGAGTTTGACAGACACAGTAATACATATTTGGTACATACATGAATAGTTCTGGAATTGGAATTTCTCTTTCCCCAACCCCAACCTGTTTATAGAGGATTGACAATCTATTTATTAGTTGCTTCACTAATCAGTATGCCCTTCGCTTGCATGTTGATGTGATTTTTTCTTATAAGGGAATAGTTTGAGAGCTCTGGACATTAGAATAGAAGATAGCTTAAACTAGGAGAAGATAAAAGAAAAGAAAATGAATCTAAAGATACTGACAACAATGTATGACTTTCCTCAATAAGGCCTTGGCCTGGGTTCATTAAAGACCTTTTGATCTCCTTGAAATTTGAACTCAGAGGCCATGGTTTTGGGTTTTAAGCCTTTCATCTCAGGAAGTTCCATTGTAGGACTAACTACTCAGAGTAATGAATGCTTTCCTTAGCCTACTACTTCAGGTAGGCTCCAGCCATTCTTCATTTTACTCCTTACTCTCATTTTCTAATCCCCTAGACCAAGAAGCAAGTTCTATAAGATTTCCCCTCTAATTTTCCCATTCCCAACTCTTCAATTCTGAAACCATAATCAAATCATCTTGCCCTCACTCTTAAAATAGATATCACAATTACTCTTCACATTCTTGTATTCTTCTATTGGAATGTAAACTCCTTAGAGGTCAGCACAGTACCTTGTGTATAGAAGAGATTTAATAAATATTTAATGGGATTGGAAAAACACTTACATATCCCTTCTTTTTCCAGAAGGCTAAAGGAGAAATAGGTTGAAGTTGTAAGATGGAAAATAGAGGTTTTCTGACAGGAAAAATCCAAACTATTCAAATTGTCTAAAAGTGGAACTAACCCCCATCCTTAGAGGATTTTAAGGCAGAAGCAACATGACAACTTATTTAATATGCAATATTAGGGTTTCCCTTTTTGTATGGGCAGAACATAGTCACTATAATTTCATGGTATTTAAATTTGTTTTTTTACCCACATCATCATTTACAATATTCTAGTAATTCTTTATGTTTCCATATATATAATTACTATTTTCCAGGCTTTGTTTACCCATTCATATAAGTCTTTCCATGCTTTTGGATATTTATCTTATTCATTATTTCTTATAATATAGAAAAATCTGTTACATTCACATACCATAATTTGTTTAAGTATATTCCAATGGATGGACATTTATTTGGCTCCAGTTTTTGCTACTATAAAAAATCTATTTACTTCTCATAAATTAAATGTCATTTAAAACTAAAGAGATCATCAATGTTGATAGAAAATAGGGGATTAGAGAAAAACTGGATGCTGTTTGTAAAATCATGTGGTAGAATTATAAGAAACAACCACTAGTTAAATGAACATTTGAAAAAAGTCAGTTCCAAGAAGATGATGTGGGTCAACCTGCTCTAGTTACATTTATATTTTTCTTGAATGATTAAGGTGCTAGTTGTTTCCAAAATCTATCTTAAATCAGATGAAACAAATCACTTTGGAGGTTTCAAAAGCAGGGATTAGCCACTTTCACTCTGATTTAGAAGTACTTCTCAGGCTTTCAATTTCAATTTTTCTAATTAATGTTCCAAGTTAGAATCAACTATAGGTACTATTTCAAAGCACTGTCCTGAACAATTTCTTTAGATGATGGTTAATAACTAGGGTATACTAATTGATGCCAATGTCAGCATAGCAAACATAGCAGCAATATTTAGGGATTGTCATTGCTATGTGATTTTAGAACCTTATCCTCTCTTACTGGGTACACAGACTAGCCATTAGTGCCTATGTTCATGAAGACACAAAATCATAGAATGTTATCTGAAAAGATCCTCAGAGATTGTCTGGTCCCCTAGTAATATTTCAGCCTGCTAGTCATTGAATCAAAATGATATACTAAGAGTATAACAAGTTAAATATATATTGTATGATATTCTAAGTCTTGTTTTCTGTCACTTTAATATCATTTTTCTGAAAGCAGAGACTTTTATGTATTTGCATCATTAGGGAATAAGACCCATTAAGTATGTCTGTCTATTTTATAGATGACATAGGCAAAAAAATCTCCATCACCTTACTCATCTGAGGATATTAAAGATGAATTTGTCTACACCTACCTAGGTTCAAATTCTCTTAATAGACCTATGCTAAAAAGCCTCCTCCTGTGAATAATAGCGATTAGAAGCTCTGCTTCTTTTGTATAACTGTTAACCACTCATGCTACAGTGAGACATTAGAAATAGGCTTCTAGTGCAATTCATCTATTCTTCCAATTTTACAGATGAGAGAATTGAAGCTTATAGAAATTACTCATAGTCACATAGCTAGTTAATAGGATCCAAATTAGAGCCAAGATGTTAGAATGAAGGCTTGGATTTATAACATAACATAATTTAAAATGAGTTGATCTCAGAATCATGAGGATCTAGATTCAAGTTCTGTCAAGTATTTAAAAGGACTGCAAAGGAGAAGAAACATTAGACTTGTTCCATTTTGGCCCTAGAGGACAGATTAGGTGATTATGTGAAAAAGTCACAAAACTAAGATTTAAGTTTGTTAGTGTTTAAGAAAACTTTAACAAGTTATTATAAATAGAATGTGTTACCAAGAAACACCCTAGGTTTTCAAACAGAGTTTACTTGTCAGGGATAACAATGGAAATTTCTTTCATATATGCATTAGACTAGTACAAATCCTTTCTAGATTTCAAATTCAAATTGCTCTTGATGGTTCCTAAAATCCCACTGAAATCAAAACCTATGATCATATGATTGATATATCATATGAAAAATTATCATATATAAAGGACTTTTCTCATATAATTCTACATTATATCTTATAATGGTTGGATCAATTAGCAGTTGTACTAACTGTAAGTTAGTGCTGAGGATATCTGTCTTTATTTGAAGACCTTTATTAAAGGCAACTCATTAATTCTAGAGGCAGCTCATTCTATTTTTGCTCAGTTCTAATAGTTAGAATGTTTTCCCTTGCAAAAAGTCGAGATTTACTATGCTGGATTTTCACATGTGGAAGAGAGATTAGAATTGTTCTGAGATACAATTTTGGAGAAACAGTATGGAAGCCGATTGACAGGAGAAGAGATTTTATGATGAAGAGCTTGGAGAAAAGAGCAAATAAGGAAAGTATATAGTTGATGGAGAGCTTTGATTGCCATGTTGAGAACTTTGAACTTGAGATTGTAAAGGAAAGGGCTTAACTTCTTTCTCAATCGGTAGATGTAGCGAGCTGTCGTCTCTAGAAGCTGCCGGATCGCTCTCTGGGAAGAGATCTGCTGTGTCTACTCAAATCTTTAAGACAGATTCTTCTTCCTGTAGTGAACCGTTGTCTCCAGGCAGTTGCTGTTAACTCTTGTCCTTAGAAGTGACTTCCCTTCCTGCAGAGAGCCCCGTCAGGCCTGATGTAATGCAGAGAGTCTTTCTTCTTGAACTCTGGCTCTGAATCTCCTCCAGCTCTTATCCTTCTCCAGGCCAATCTGCCCTCTGTGCCCAGTGCTGTCTCTTTTTATCCTCCCAGAGAATGGGCGTGGGATAATGCAAGGGCTTCTGGGAAGAACCACCCCAGCCAATGAGCTTGCCCCCTCTATCAAGTCAACCTGAGTTCTCACCTTGTAATTGTCCAGAAAACCTGAATTCTCACCTTGTCACCATCCAGACAACCTCAGTTCTCACCTAGTAATCCCAACAGGTAGACAGAGCATTTATTAAACATTTGTTGTTCAGTTATGTTAGTCATATCTGATTCTTTGTGACCCTATTTGGAGTTTTCCTGGCAAAAATACTAGAGTGGTTTGCCATTTCTTTCTCCTACTTATTTTATAAAGAAATTAAGGAAAATAGGGCTAAATATTCACAGTCACACAATTGCTAAGTGTCTGAGGCTGGATTTGAACTTAGGTCTTTCTGATTTCAGGGCCAGAACTCTAACCATTGAGCTAGTTGGTTTATTAAACAATTATTATGTACCAATTATTTTGTTACCTTCTGCAGGAAACCATTACCATTCACCTCCTAAGCCAAGATGCTGGTGCCTTCCTTTGTAGGTTTTTGTTATTTAGTTATTTTAGTAGTGTCTGCCTTTTTGGGACTCCACTTGGAGTTTTCTTGGAAATGGTTTTTTACAGTGCTTTTTGTTTTGTATATACCTTCTATAATCCTATTGAAGTTGTCTCTTTCATCAGAATGCAAAAACTTTAAAAGAAGGACTCTTCATTACTTTATTTTGCATAATATGAGTATAAATACTTAACACCTGGTAAGTACTTAATAAATGCTTGTTGAATGGTTGAATTGTGTCTATTTTCCCACTCCATCTTTCCACTAAAATTGCTCTCCATCACAGTAAGGCCATCATTCATTTTCAAGAAAAGAGGGAGTGGTCAACTATTAAATTGGACTGAAAAGGTAGAAAACATGAAGGCTGATAATAGACTATAGAATTTTTTCCAGAAGGAAAAGTAGAAGGAAGGGAGCCAATGGTGAGGATAAAATTCAAGATGATGGAAGTGAAGGAACAAGGATGGCTGTCATATGACGTTATAAGATTTGCAAAATAGTCTATATTAACTAATAATACAGTGAAGTAGATGCTATGGGTATTATCTTCATTTTACAGATGAGGAAATTGAAGATGAGAGATCTTAAATTATTTGCCTTTTTTTTTAAAAAAAGGACTACTCTGGGCCAAGTACTTAAAAGTCAGATATGTTGTATTACCCCACTCTCCCATGTTTTCCATCATGCTTATTAAAGTTTGGTGGTGTCTAATATTTCTATAATTGACTCGTTTCAATAAATGATGTTTCCCCAATTTTAGGGATATCCTGCATCCCAATTCCTTTTAGCTACTTAATATTCAGCTTAGATTTTATAAAATAATATTTACTTTGAAGATTTATCAAGAACAAATTTTAAAACACCCCCCAACATATGAAGTGGCTATAATTCTCCCTTAAAAATCTCAATCTATGGGAAGAGGAAAGAAGTTAATTTATTGCTTAATAAAAATAAGCTCTATGTAGCATTTCTTGTATAGCATCAGTCCCACCATGTTCCCAGTTCTAAGCCTCTTTGGGCTTTTGTGGCTTCTAGGACTTTGCTGGAAGCCTAGCAAAAACAATTAGCATGGAATGCTGCCTTCAAAGTTTTCATGGCTCTAGTTTTCAGGTTTCGATATTCCAGTGCCTACTCCCATAGAACTGAAAAGGACAAATGGAAGAGACCAAAGTCATTTTTCAGAGACACAGGGCTTAAAATTTACAGCATGTGATGTGGATAAATAGAATTCAACTCAGATCTTCTTAACTCCAACCTAGCATTCTATCATTACTCTCAGGCTCCTTTGCGGAATCATCATCCTTTTCCTGTCTTCTAAGACTGGGGTTCACTCAAAATTTAGATACTGGGTTCAAAAAAGTTCCTGCCTTCAAGGATCTTACATTATAATGAAGGAAAACTATATATATAAAAGGAAAAAGCCATAGAATAGGAAAAAAGTCATCATAGAACTGGGCCTTTTATAAAATTAAGGTTTTATTATTCTGTACAATTTGGAACTATGTTCAAAGGGTATAAAATTGTGTATACCTTTGATTCAACTGTTTCTGTTCTGGGCACAAATCCCAAAGAGATCATAAAAGAGGGAAAAAGAGCCATATGTGCAAAAATGTTTGTAGCAGCCCTTTTTTGTAGTGGCAAGAAACTAGAAATTGAGTGGATGATTGTGGAATGGCTAAATAAGTTATGGTATATGAATGTAATTGAATATCATTGTTCTATAAGAAATGATGAGCACGCTGATTTCAGAAAAGCCTGGAAAGATTTACAGGAACTGATGCTAAGTAAACCAAGAGCAGAACCAAGAGAATGTTGTATGCAGTAACAATAAGATTAGGTGATGATCAATTGTGATGGATTTGGTTGTTTTCAACAATGAGATAATACAGGGCAATTCTAATAGACTTGGGATGGAAAGTGCCATCTATATTCAGAGAGAGAATTAGAGACTGAATGTGGATCAAAGCATAGTATTTTCACTTTTAGTTGTTTGCTTGCTTTTTCTTTGTTGTAGTTTTTACTCTTTTGTTGTTTTTTGTGTAGCATGATGAATTGCATGCTTAACACATAAAGGATTGCTTGCAATCTTGGAGAGGGGGTAGGAGAAGGGAGAGTGAATGTTGGAAATTATCTTTGCGTGTATTTTGAAAGATAAAATTCCATTGACAAAAGGAGATAAAATGGAGGTTATGGAAATAATTGACTAATAAGAATAAGGAATTACAGGTATGTAGGGTGGAGAGTTTTCCAAGGTGAGAAGGCTATAGGACTCTTTTTTTTAGTTATTGATGTTTTTAGTTTTTCTTTTATCTTCAGAACTTAGCAGAGTACATAGTAAATGATTAGTAGATGCTTATTTACTGCCTTCCAAATGTGAAATAATGTAATTTTGCAAATTAAGTGAGTCAGTTGTCATTGAAAGTTAATTGGTAGTAGGCATATAAATTAACATGTTGTAGTCCATGCCATATCATGGGATTTTATCCAGCTGATGTCTATTCATACATCAGCACAACATATATGCCAAAAACTTAATATGTATCTGTTGAATAGAGTGATCAGCAAATTAGCAGAGATGGAATGCAGTGATGCAATATATCATTTCTAAATCTGATGGTTTTTTAGCCTGTTCTTACTGGTAAGATTTTTTTTAATTATTTTTAAACCACTTCAAAATGGTATTAGCAATTCAACAAATTAGTCTTGGTAGAAAAAAGTAAGCACAGGCACAAACACAATCTGTTAGTTTCGATAAACATTTTTTTGCATGTTTGAACAGCATATAATGAGGACACTGAACTGCCATAAGCTCATTCTGTTATTTTGAAAAGTTATACTGGGAATAGTTAGACTTTTGTTCTCATTTGTAGTCCTAATTTATTTCTCTCAGTTGAACATTGATTAGTAATAATAGGCACCTTGATTCAATGAAAAGTCATTAGGCTTCAAGATCTGGATTTTAGTCCTGAGTCAACCACATATTAGCTGCATAATCTGGAAAAAATCCTTTCTCTTCTGAGAGCCTTTGTTTCCTCATCTGTACAAGGGAGAATAATAATAATGCTATCTACCTTGTAACATTGTGAGAATTTCTATATCATATATGCCAGGCACATATTTCCATAGTTTTAAAGGGCTATCTGAACTAAAGCTATTACTTAGTTATGGCATTTACAAATATGTTCTTTAAAATCATTTCTAAAGGTTCAGTAATTTAACAAATTCAAGTTATTATTGAGGAATTTCACGGTTGTTATCACTGGGAAATAAAAGCTATGGAAATAATCAAAATTCATTCAATCACATAAAATATTAATATTTGTTTTGCTTGATTGAAGTATTATCTTCATTTTTAAGATTCTTTTTAAAAAACAATATTTTTATTAAAGCTTTTTATTTTCAAAACACATGGGTAGGTAATTTTTCAGCATTCACCCTTGAAAAAAATTTTGTTCCAAAATTTTCCTGTCTTTCCCTCTCCTCCTTCCCCTAGACAGCAAGTAATACAATATATGTTAAACATGGGCCATTCTCCTATACACATTTCTGCAATATCATGCTGCACAAGAAAAATCAGATCAGAAAGGAAAAAAATGAAAAATAAAACAAAATGCAACAATAAAAAATGCAACAATAAAAAATTGAAAATACTATGTTGTGAACCATATTCAGTCCCCACAGTCCTCTAGGTGCAGATGACTGTCTTCATGACATGACCATTGGAACTGGCCTAAATCACCTTGCTATTGAAAAGAGCCACTGACCATTGTATAATCTTCTTGTTTCTAGGTATAATATTCTCTCGGTTCTACTCACTTCACTTAGCATTAGTTCCTGTAAGTTTCTCCAGTCCTCTTTGAAGTTATCCTGCTGATTGTTTCTTTTGGAACAATAATATTCCATAATATTCATATACCATAACTTATTCAGTTATTCTCCAACTGAACTCCAAACTCACTCAGTTTCCAGTCTCTTACAACTACAAAAATGACTGCTACAAACATTTTTGCATATGTGAGTTTTTTCCCCTTTTTATGATCTCTTTGGGATACAGCCCCATTAGAGACACTGTTGGATCAAAGGACATGAAGAGTTTGATTGCCCTTTAGGCATAGTTCCAAACTGTTTTCCAGATTGGTTATATCAGTTCTATTGTGTCCATTTTTAATGGGACCATTTTCCCTTTTAATACAAGGGTTTACAATTTTTAGCAGTACTTGTAGCTTACAGTAAGGGATGCTCCCTGAATAACACAGCTGAGGTAGACTGTCTAGTGGAAATTCACATGATTTCCATGAACTGAAACAGAAATGAGATTTCTACCTTAAAATAGTAAAAATCATTTCAATGTAGCATAAGTTAGATAGGTTGCTATCTACCTCAATAGCCCATTTTAGTAAATTGATCTTTTTTGGGGCTGTCTTCTATACTCAAGAAATATAGGTTACGACTTCAAACAGAAATTTCACACTAAAAACAATTTATTTTATTTTTTACTCTTCTTATTTAGTATGTCTGCAGATTGCCTGGCCTGGTAGCAAATTTAGTATATTACAATTGACCTTACTGAAATAAAGAATTTTTGTGTAATCATTACCTTTGTGAAATCAGCTGTGTCTTTTATATAATCAGTACTCTAGGAAAGGATCTTACTTATATGGTTATATATAATACAATAATGTCTTATTTTTTTAATGGAAAAATCTTTTTTTATTAATTTTTATAATTATAACTTTTTTTGACAGTACATATGCATAGGTAATTTTTTTTTTACATTATCCCTTGTACTCCCTCTGTTCCGAATTTTTCCCCTCCTTCCCTCCGCCCCCTCCCCTAGATGGCAGGCATTCCCATACATATTAAATATCTTATAGTATATCCTAGGTACAATATATATGTGCAGAACCGAATTTTGTTGTTGTTGTTGTTGCAAAGGAAGAATTGTATTCGGAAGGTAAAAATAATCTGGGAAGAAACACAAACAAAAAAAATGCTCACAGTTTACACTCATTTCCCAGTGTTCCTTTTCTGGGTGTAGCTGATTCTGTCCATCATTGATCAATTGGAATTGGATTAGCTCTTCTCTATGTTGAAGATATCCACTTCCATCAGAATACATCCTCATACAGTATCATTGTTGAAGTGTATAATGATCTCCTAGTTCTGCTCATTTCACTCTGCATCAGTTGATGTAAGTCTCTCCAAGCCTCTCTGTATTCCTTCTGTTGGTCATTTCTTACAGAACAATAATATTCCATAACATTCATATACCATAATTTACCCAACCATTCTCCAATTGATGGACATCCATTCATTTTCCAGTTTCTAGCCACTACAAAAAGGGCTGCCACAAACGCACATACAAGTCCCTTTCCCTTCTTTAGGATTTCCTTGGGATTTAAGCCCAGTAGCAGCACTGCTGGGTCAAAGGGTATGCACATTTTGATAACTTTTTGGGCATAATTCCAGATTTCTCTCCAGAATGGTTGGATTCTTTCACAACTCCACCAACAATGCATCAGTGTCCCAGTTTTCCCACAGCCCCTCCAACATTCATTGTTATTTGTTCCTGTCATCTTAGCCAGTCTGACAGGTGTGTAATGATATCTCAGAGTTGTCTTAATTTGCATTTCTCTGATCAATAGTGATTTGGAACACTCTTTCATATGAGTGGAAATAGTTTTAATTTCATCATCTGAAAATCATCTGTTCATATCCTTTGACCATTTATCAATTGGAGAATGGCTTGATTTCTTATAAATTAAAGTCAATTCTCTGTATATTTTGGAGATGAGGTCTTTATCAGAACCTTTACCTGTAAAAATGTTTTCCCAATTTGTTACTTCCCTTCTAATCTTGTTTGCATTAGTTTTGTTTGTGCAGAAACTTTTTAATTTGGTGTAATCAAAATTTTCTATTTTGTGATCAATAATGATCTCTAGTTCTCCTTTGGACACAAATTCCTTCCTCCTCCACAAGTCTGAGAAGTAAACTATCCTATGTTCCTCTAATTTATTTATAATCTCATTCTTTATGCCTAAATCTTGGACCCATTTTGATCTTATCTTAGTATGTAGTGCTAAATGTGGGTCCATGCCATAATAATGTCTTATTTTTTAAAATGAATGAAAAGTCAGTTTTCTTAGCCAAATGAGATCTATGAAATATTGTAATTCTTGTAGTATAATGTAATGGGACAAACATGTGGACTTAGAGCCAAGAAGTTCACAGGTGGAATCCTATCTCTCACATCAACTGGTTGTGTGACCTTTGACAAATTGTTTTATCTCTGAATCTCAGTTTCAACATCTATAAAATGGATATATTTACATCTACTTTGCAAAGTTGTAATGATGCTTAAATGAGATAATACATGTAAAGCACTTTGTGAATTTTATTGCTTTATATAAATGGCAGTGATTATTATTCCTATGGTGATTTAAAGGAATAGATGAGATTATAAGAAAAATCGACCAGTAATATGTTCAGAGTAGGTCTTCTGTGGAAATATGAAAAAAAATTTACCACAGGCATTTTTTTCTATTTCCTATTCCTATACAGTACTTCTGCCAACTCAAGCACTTCACCCACTCAGGATATGTTAATCTTTGGCAGATTTTTATACAGTAATTCAAATTAAGATGTGAATAACTGTTTTTCCTTCCAGGACTGTTTGCCTTTAGACAAAAGACTATGTAGAGGGCAATGCTTAACCTAAATGAATGAATCTCTACTAACTGATTTTTAGGCACTATAACATATAATTGAAAGATATATTGTTTGGGAAAGGGGCTATATAGTCAGTTCTAAAATAATACTTTTAATTAATGATTTGTCCCTGAATACACATGTGACTAACCCAGCCTGAGGGACAATATGTTTTTCTACCCAAAAGACTATTTGTTATTTGCATTGGGAACTTCTAAATTGATTCCCTGAGCTAGATACCTTCTTTCACTCTATCTCCCTTTTATTTGTTATCTTCTTCATTAGAATGAAAACCCTTTTCTGCTTATATGTACCTACCACATAAATATTTAATAAATATACATTGACAGATCTTTTCCTCTTATATAACAATATCTCATTTTAATTTATTATACAGTTTTAGAAATAAAAATCTTCATTTAACAAACATTTATCATATGCTTATAATAAGTAAAAATAGAAGGCAAATTGAAAAGGTGGCTTTGACTTTGAAAAAAAACCTAAGTTTGACTCTTGATTTTTTAACTTGCTGATTGATTATATGACTCTGGAAAAATCACTTCACTTTCTCAGTGTCCCAAGCAACTCTCAAAAATTCTTAAGTTGCAAATTTGTTACAGATCTATTTGTAGATAGAGTTTCCTCCCTGGAAATTTCTTATACCATTAAAATCACTGCTCAGTGTTCCTTCCTACTCTTTCCCCCAGAAAACTTTCTGTACTTTGTGCAGGGTACTCAGGAGGACTAGCAATTTTGATATGAGTGTTTGTCAAGCCCTTTTCAAGGTTATCCCTTTTCAGGATACTTTTGGTGTCACCCTGATTCACTCAGTTTTCACCTGTGGTTCCAAGAAATCATAGCATGTTTGTGAAGCAAAGTCATCAAAACCATTTAGTACTGGCTAAGAAATAGAGTGATGAATAGATTAGATATACATGACACAATAATCAAGGCCTATAGCAATATAGTATTTGATAAATCCCCAAACTTTAGCTTCTGGAATAGGAACTCACTACTTGACAAAAATTGTTGGGATAACTGGAAAATAACATGTCAGTAACTTGGCATAGACCTACATCTCATACCCCATACCAAATTATAGTCAAACTGAATATATGATAATTTGGACATAAAGGATAATATCACAAACAAATTAAGAGAACAAGGGACAATTTACTTATCAGATCTTTGGAGAAGGGAGGAATTTATGACCAAAGAAGAACTAGAGAACATTATGAAAAGCACAATGGACAACTTCGATTACATTAAATTAAAGTTTTTACACAAACAAAGCCAAGAGAAAAAAATTAAAAGGGAAACACAAAGCCGGAAAAAAATCTTTACAGTCAATATTTCTGATAAAGTTCTCCTTTCTAAAATATATAAAGAACTGTGTCAAATTTATAAGAATACAAGTCATTTCCCACTTGATAAATGGTCAAAGGATATGAACAGACAATTTTCAGATGAAGAAATTAAAATCATCTATAGTTATATGAAAAAATGCTCTAAATCAGTATTGATTAGATAAATACAAATTAAAACAACTCTGAGGTACCACCTCACACATCTCAGATTGGCTAAGATGACAGGAAAATATAATGATAAATATTGGAGAGGATGTGGGAAATCTGGGACATTAATGCATTGTTGGTGGAGTTGTGAAATTATCCCTCCATTGTGGGAAACAATCCAGAACTCTACCCAACCATCTATAAAATTGTGCATACCCTTTGATCTAGCAGTGCCATTACTGGGTCTGTATCCCAAGGAAATCATAAAGGAAGGAAAAGGTCCCATGTGTACAAAAATATCTGTAGCAATTCTTTTTGTGATAGCAAAGAATTGGAAAATTAATAGATGCACATCAATTGGGGAATGACTGAACAAGTTGTGGTATATGAAGATAATGGAATATTATTGTTCTATAAAAATGATGAACAAGGGGCAGCTAGGTGGTGCAGTGGATAGAGTACCAGCCCTGAATTCAGGAGGACCGGAGTTCAAATCTGATCTCAGACACTTAATACTTCCTAGCTGTATGACCCTGGGCAAGTCACTTAACCCCAGCCTCAGGGAAAAAAAGTGTAAAAAAATTATGAACAAGCTGATTTTAGAAAGGCCTGTGAAGATTTATGTCAATTGATGCTAAGCAAAACAAGCAGAACCAGGACTACATTGTACACAGTACCAGCAAGAATGTGCTATAATAAACTATGAAAGATTTGGTTTTACTCAGTGATTCAGTGATGTAAAGCAATCCCAATAGATTTTGGACAGAAAATGCTATCTGCATCCAGAAAAACAAAAACAAAAACTAAGGAGACTGAATGTAAATTAAAACATGCTAATGTGTACTTTTTTCTGCTTTTTATCTCTCCCATGTTTTTTTATTTTTGCTCTGATTTTTCTCTCCCAATGTGATTCATAGAGCAATGTGTGTTAAAATTAGTTAATTCAAAAAAGAAAAAGAAAAAAAACAAAAAAAGAAATTATAGCACGTGCAGTGGACATAATCAAGTAAACCAACTTGGCAAACATAAGATCAACAGACCTCAAAGCTGTTGGTGAATTAAAGAGGTGTTTACCCCATGCATGTGAAAACTGAGGATGAATGAAAGGATGAGAATAATTTGTTCCAATAGCCATAAAAGTTGTTGAAGGAAGGACTGTGGAGTGCTTAGAGCTTGTTCAGGAATTGCAGACACCAGCCACTGCATCCAGAGCCATCATCAGTCATCTTGATTTTTGCCTTTCTACTGGAATTCAATGATTCAGGAAGAGAGAATGAGACTGATGACTTTGTGTAATTCTTCTTCACTTAAATCCCATTCACATGATAGTTAAGACATCACCCCAAGATATCATAGATCCTCCTCAAAAAATATTTTTGATTTTAAAAAAGACAGAAAAATATTATATCCAGTAAAATTATCTATAGTTTTCAATGGGAAAAAATGAACCTTCAACAAGCTTGCACATTTTCAGGATTTTCTATCAATCAAACCCAAAATTTAACATATAAAAGTCAATATGAAAGATCAGTTTTAAGGAATTTAACATGGACAAACTGTTTAAACATAGACAAATTTTTATGTTTTTGTATATGTATATATGTATATTATATGTTTAAAATTCACATCAACAATAGAGTAGCTTAAAGGAAAGATTGTCAGAGTTAAGGTAAAATAGCAATCATGTTATACAAATGAGATACAGAAGAATAGACAAAAAAGGTATTAGAAGTGGGAGGAGGGCCTGTAGTTCTGAAAACCTACTCACATCGGAAAGGGTTTCAATAGGCAACACTACATACATACCATGAAGGGTAAACCACCTCCAAAATGTATAAAGAAATAAGGAAAGAAGGATAGGTGGAGCAAAGGGTGAGGAAAGAAGACAAGGAAGCAATTCTTGGGTGGAGGAGGTTAATTAATAACAAGGTAAGTTATACAGTAAAATTTAATTAAAGAGGCAGCAGGGATAAAAAAGACATGTGTGTGGGAGGGGTGTTAATAGGTGTATATATCTATATATGTATAAATAAATACATTTATATTTAACTGTAGCTTGCTTGGGAGAGGTAGGAGGGATGAAAGAGGGAAAAAAAGAATAAAGTAAATAAGGTGTACAGTAGAGAACCAAAGAACAATTTACAAGAAAGTAAAGAAAAAATGGATATTCATGAATATAATTTCTTCTACTATGGATGTGTGTGTGATATATATGTATATATATATATATATATATATGTATATATATATACATACACACACACACACGCATATATATATGCTTTCTTAATCTGGTAATTTGTTGTTACATATTTTGAGTCCTCCCTGATGTTCTGTTGGGCACATACAATGTTCTCTTTTGTTTTGCTTTATTTTTTTTGTATTTCTTTTCTGTTTTTCTTTTTTTCTTACTCTATTTTTGCAAATAAAATAAATTTTAAAAATAAAAAATAAAAAAACAAAGACAAAACAAATATCATAGATATAAAGACAAAAAAAAAGAAAAGAAAAGAAAACTGGGCCATCAAGGATCTTTCATTTAACTAAAAGAAGCAAATCAAGTATTTATTCTTGGTTCAGTTAAAAAAGGAAAAAAAAGAAAGAAAAAGAAAGAAAGAAAGAAAGAAAGAAAGAAAGAAAGAAAGAAAGAAAGAAAGAAAGAAAGAAAGAAAGAAAGAAAGAAAGAAAGAAAGAAAGAAAGAAAGAAAGAAAGAGAAGGAGAAGGAAGGAAGGAAGGAAGGAAGGAAGGAAGGAAGGAAGGAAGGAAAGAAAGAAAGAAAGAAAGAAAGAAAGAAAGAAAGAAAGAAAGAAAGAAAGAAAGAAAGAAAGAAAGAAAGAAAGAAAGAAAGAAAGAAAGAAAAGAAAAGAAAAAGAAAATGCTGGCTCAGGAATCAAAGGGCCTGTATTCAAATCCTGCTTCAGATATTTACTACTAATGTAACCTTGAATAAACCTTTACCAGTCTTCAGTTTCCTTATATGTAAAATGAAGAGATTACTATATATGAAGCTTTCCCAACCTTCAATCAATGATCCTTTAAAATTCCTTGAAATGGATGTTATATACACTAAGGGAATAAAATAACTTCATAGTCCTTTAATATAGGTAATATACCTTGGCCCTAAAACAAGCACTATGTGGGTTGGAGTCCAATAAGGTCAGCAAAATTAGCTCTTTTCCCCACTTCCCAAACCCCACATCCAATTTAGATAAAATTCCATGACTTCATGTAGCCATCACTGCATCCCTGTCAGGGATAATGAAAGGGCTCTTATTTACCAGTTTACTCTAGCAGAAAGTTTCCTCTCATGCAGACATGACCTAAATGTGCAGTCATTCACAGAGATTCAAAATTGCTTATTTAGAGAAGCATGGCATACACAAGTGCTTTACTGGTATACATTTAAATATGTGCTTGCTTTCTCTATTTTTCCTCCATCAATTTAAGCATACTTTGATAGAATTAAAGAATTAATAGAAACCTAATTCAAAATCCTATCCAATGTACATATCCCCATTATAACATTTCTGAAAGATTTTTATCTACCACAGCTTGAACATTTTCAGTGATGGAGAATTTACTACTATTGGAAGCATTCCACTCTATTGTTGAATAGTCATTGGACGGATAAGAAGGCTGTATGCTTTTGGAAGTATAGTGGATTTAGAAACTTCCTTTACTATCACAGTTGTAGAGCCATTGATGCCTTAGTTCAGCATAAATTTATTCCCAAGAAGTATGAGAAACTTTTCAAAAGGATATATAGATTTTTTGGTAAAGAACTATATTGCCATGAAGAAAACGTATATTGACCTATTAAAATTAATCATATATATGTATGTATAGTAATCTCATTTAGTTCTTTGAAATTGAATGAAGAGGGGCAGTTTGAGGACTTAAAAAGTTGGAAATCCCTGCCTTAGTAAGTAAATCCTAGGGAATTGTCTGAAATATAAAGGCTAATCCACTTCCTTAAGTCACAGGATTAGCAAAGATCAAAAGTGGATTTTGAACCTAAGTCTTCTGCACTTCCACATTATCTAACTCCTCCATATTGCCTCTTTAGTCATTAGAAAGTTCTTCCTTATCTTGAACCAAAATCTTCCTCCCTGAAACTTTCCTTATTCTGCATTCTGCAGAAACACAGCTTTCTCATTTAAAAAAAAAATTCAGATATACAAAGACACCTATTATGTTTTTATGATCCTATTTCCCAGACTGTTTCTCAAGTTCTATCAATTATTGTTCACTTGACATAAGACTACTCAGTATTCTGATTGCCCTCTTTAAATGGACCTGACCATTGAAAACCCATTGAGTTAGTTTTTAATTTGTTTTATTTAAAGTATTCATGTTATACCATTGGTATTCACTGCATTGATAACTCACTAAAATCGCCAAGCATTTTTTCACATGAATAGCTATCGAGATAGTTCTGTCCCATATTATCCTTTTGCAATTGACTTGTTGGACCTAAACAATGTTAAGTTTGTTGGTGAATATATTAGTTTGAGGCCATAGTTTTAGTTTGTAATACTTTTTTTGAATCCTGGTTCTTTCCAACACTTTATGTCTTCTCTTCAAGGATAATGTCTATGTTTTTAGTTGCTTATAAAAATGTTGGCTAAGATTGACTCAAAGACAGTATACATCCTTCCAAAATGTCATTTATCTATTAATCAAAATATTTTGTGATGGCTACTTAATAAAACATAGTGAACAGTATACATAATACAAAATATAGTATGATTAAACCCACATTTTTATATCTTGAACATAAATATATTATGGTAGATCTTATTAAATACCTTTCCCAAATCTTGAAATTCTATGTTTGTAGAATTTCTTATGTGATTATTTTTTTGACTCAGTAGCATGGCAAGTATATTGGACATGAGACTTGAATGTGGATCCTGCATGTGAAATTTATCTGCTATGGGATCATGGACAAGTACTTTCTAGGCCTCATTTTTCAAATGTAAATAATATCTTAAGTACTTTTCTTACATGACAAATATGAGGATCAAATGATTTGATTTGTATAAACAAACTCATACATAGATGTAGGTATGATTATACATACATACATATGTAAACACACACAGATACACCCACACAAATATATATATATATATATATATATATATAAAGAGAGAGAGAGCTTAGTAAACTTTAATGTTACATAAATGTCAGTGCTATTCAAAAATTTGATTTATTAGAACAAAACTTAGTCTTGAAGGCTCTCATCCAACTAAATGTCTCCTGTACCCATGTTAAGATCATACTAGAATACATGATAGATGGGACTACAGAGAACATTGTATTAAGTGATACTCTGTATATCAGCATTACACAAAGTATCAAACAAGTAAACTTATGGTACCCAAAGGAATTTGCCACTGTCATGTGTAGATGAAAAACTGTACAAAGACAAACTAAAAGAAGGATTCCCTCCAGATTATGAAATGTTCCAGGTGCTTTGTGCTAATTGTAGCACACCTCACATAACTACAGGTCTTCCTGATTACTTATATGATGATTGACCCTCATGATAGCTTGGCTTAGTAAAAGATCCAAGAGAAAGCAAAGGGATGCAGAATGTCTTTGCCAGGATTATGACCCAGTGTGATAGACCCACACATAAGTCTATCATGATAACAATAGTAGATAAAGTTTATATAGCATATTAGGCTAGCTAAGTAGCTTTTATATATATATATATATATATATATATATATATATATATATATATATATATATATATATTATTAAATCATTTGAGCTTTACAATTACTTTTGTAATCACTACTGTAAAGCTCATTTTGCAGATGAGGGAACCCAGGTTCAGTGATGTTAATGGATTTATTTTGTTGTTGTTGGTCATTTTCAGTCCTGTCCAACTTTAAATATTGAAGTAGTTTGCTATTTCCTTCTCTAGCTCATTTTACAAATGAGGAAATTGAGGCAAACAGCGTTAAATGACATGCTGGGGGCTACAGTGCTAGTAAATGTCTGAGGTCATATTTGAACTTAGGAAGATGAGGCTTCTTGAGCTCAGGACTGACATTCTATCCATTGTGCAACCAGGATCATAGAGGAGGGATTTGAACACAGGTCTTCCTGACCCTAATCTCACTGTCCTTTGCCATACTCCCTTTTTATCAGTATATACAATTTGAAAAGAGATTCAAGATGCAAATGGAGCTGGTCCCAAATTTGAATGAGACAGAGAGAGAGAGAGAGAGAGAGAGAGAGAGAGAGAGAGAGAGAGAGAGAGAGAGAGAGAGAGAGAGACAGAGACAGAGATAGAGACACAGAGAGAAAACAGAGACAGACAGAGAAAGAGAAAGAGTGGGGAGTGAGGGGGGAGAAAGAGGGAGGGGGAGAGAATGAGGGAGAGAAGAGGGAGATCAGGATGTGCTTCCAATCTCAAGTTGTTTGGTGTGCTGAGATTGCCTATCTTGAAAACATCAAGATTTCAATGAAGATGATATATGATTGTAAATCATGGGACATTACAATCTCAGAAGAATCAACATTTCCATATTCAAACCACAATGTAAAGACACATGATGCATTCAGGTAATTTTCTGTATATTTAAAAAAATAATCAGCATACTTGCTATATGACAGACACTGTGCTAAGGTCTGATAAATAATTGTAGAAACTGCCCCTGTCTTCCATAAGTTTGTATACTAATGGAACACTTACTGTATTCCAATATTACCCATGTTGACTTGAACATAGGAAATGACATAAAAACTATTATTAAGAATAGGTAGATAAGGACAAGGGAGATGAGGCTGGTCATCAAGCAAAAGTGAAAATAGGCACTCTGAGTTTTTTCATATCCGTAAAGCAAAATGACAATGACAAGTACAATAATAACAGCAACAGCAACAATAACAACAAAAAACAGAGGAAGTTCTCCAGTCTATTGGGTTGATCTGGGCAAATTACAAATCTTATTAGGTGAAAAAGCATAGACATACTGTAATTTGGGCTGATGGAAGGGATAGATATTTGCTGGTAGGAACACAAATACCATGAAATTTTGAAATACAAAATAACTCTTGACTTGAAAAGAATAAGGAAATAGGGCATACAGTGGGACAGATAAAGTTTAATGAGTTAATTGGGTCAAGGAATCAGTGCAATGGTACCTGAGAATTAGAGCTCTCTAAGCTGTAACTAGGAATTTGTATGCTAGAGACAAATGTCACAAATCATTTCTAATGGGGAAAACACACACACACACAAACACTCACGGGTTCTCTCATTAGAGGTGGAGGTGGGGGACATAACAGGATAGTTTGTTCCAGCCCACCATCTGGGGGCTTCATATTTTAATAAATTATGCTTACAAACTAAGTACTAAGGTTTGCTGCTTATGGCCTGATGGACTGCAAGTCCTGTTAGTACCCACTAAATTCTATGCCATGTAGGATGAAGCCCCAGATTTCCTACCCTAGTTACATCTCTGAGAATAAAAAAAAGTATGGTGACCTGCCAAAGTTAAACTATATCCATTTCACCTTTTTTCTCTTTCTAGTATATCCTGACTAGAAACTGAAGTTGGCAAATAGTAGAGTTCAAAAAAGATGTCATCAGTACTTTATTTTTTTTTAAAGAAAAACATGCACTAGATTGAATTGGCAATACATTTTTTTGTTATTGAAGGGAGAATTGCTACATGGGATACAATACTGTGTGTGAGGATTTCAGAAGCATTAACAATTTTATATATTTCACATTACCAATTGCATTTTTTGGGAAAAATTGAAGTGTTCGTTGCTATTTCTCCCCAGGGTCCCTATGCATTCTGCAGTTAACAGCTGTACCAATCCAAGCCTAAGAGAACCCTGGATAGGGTGAGTCAGGCAGTAAGAGTTCTGCTGAAAATGTCTCACCTGGAAGTTGTTCTCTGGATGTCTTACAGAAATACTCAACCTGCATATAAATGCAACATGAATAACAATGCATGTAACAGCCTAGAGAAGAGAATTCCCTGGTGCAGAAATGGCTCCATGGAAAACAGCAGCATCCACTCTTTAAGTGCTCACTCCAGGCACACAATGCTTCTGCCTCTCTAGAAATTCTTATAAATCATTACTGTATATTTGATGATTGCTTTTTTCTTTCATTCTCCTCTTCTTTTTGATAAAATGAAAAATAAAAGACAAACCTTTTGGGGATCTTTGTTTCAGCCTTATAGTAGATCAGAATGGAAATGGTTATGAATTTGTTTTTGGAAAAGACCACACAGACCAATCCCGATTCATCCCTGTGCTATTTATTCTCTACGTGTAGATTAGGTAAATTAAAACAGCTGTATCAATGGTCATCCCATCTGAAGGTACTAACATGACTCTTAATAATACAATACCTAGCTCAATGCTTGTTGATGAAATGCCTTTCCTGAAAGCAAGAGACATTTTCCAGGTATGTTATTTCATGGATGAAGTGCTAAACTTGGAGTTAGTAAGACCAATGTTTTCATCCTGTCTCAGGCACTTACTATATTATAGTTATATTTCCATGTTCATTTAGTTATATTGCCATAAAAGTCGTCACATATCCTGACTCAGTTTCTTCATTTTTAAAATGGGGGTGATAGTAGATATTTTACAAGGTTGCTATAAGAAGTACATGTATGTATAACATTAATAATAATCTCACTCTGATCTTTTTAGATGGAATTCATATTGAAATGATCCTTGGATAAGAAACTATCTTGTTATTTTCAATAGTTAATATTAAAACTGCCTTTTATCCTTATCCTCATTATTTTGCTTTTATTCTTTTTTTTTCTTTTTCTTTTTCCTGAGGCTGGGGTTAAGTGACTTGCCCAGGGTCACACAGCTAGGAAGTGTTAAGTGTCTGAGACCAGATTTGAACTCAGGTCCTCCTGAATTCAAGGCTGATGCTCCATCCACTGCGCCACCTAGCTGCCCCACTTTTATTCTTTTTGATGGAATTCAGACACAAATATTCTTATAATAAGACCCCATCCTTTGAATACATATATTTTAATATTTAGTATTCCATTAAACTTTTTCCACTTGCAAAACTTTTTCTCTCAAAGAAATTTTTACATGACCCTGGATATGTAGGCATATAAAATAGGTATGCAAATCAAACATTTACTGATAATAAGTCATAATTTCACAATCCTTACATTCAGTTATGTGACCCACATGGGGTTGGGACACATAATTTAAAAAGCTTTCTTATAAACCAAAATGTTTTTCTGCAGTTGAAAAAAAGTATTAGCTTATAAACTCATCCCCCAAAGGCTCACTAAGAGCACCCTCAGTACAACTTCAACAGGAGATAATGACGGCAATACTGTGTATATTATATTCCTCCCACAGAACTTTTATTTCTTTTAAGTATCTATAATTTGAAAGATTTTATGTGTATGAGTGTTCCTTGTAGTACTACATTTAAATTTGTTGTGATGACTATTAAAAGTGTTGTTTTAAAATGTTTATGGATTAATGTCATGTCAATAACCATTCAGTATGGAATAATTATATGTTTCAAATGTGGTTTATTTGTATCTCAAGTATATCTAAAGATTTGGATTTGAAGTTCCTGGTCCTGGATTAACATTATCATACTTTCCATTTCCACAAATTCACATGACAGCCATTTGTTCTTTGTTTTTAGTTTGTGTAGTTCTCTAACGCAGAAGGCTTTTCGATTCTATTTTGGATCTTGTCCATTTCATAGCATCTTCTCAGATGTAAATAATTTTCAATTGCCTTAGATTAGATATTGTTGTGGCTCATTGAAGTGATGTATTTGTTGTAAAAGTATTTCTGTAGGTTTTTCACATATTTATCATGTGTACTAAGAATGTCTATTAATTTTCCTTTTTGAGGAAATGATTACTTTTGTATAAATTAACTTAGGGAAATGGATCCCATGTTGTTATTGTTTTTATATTGTATGCATTTAAAAATTATCAACATATCTTGTTTTTCCAAATTCAATTCCAAGTTCAATTTCAGGATATCAGTGAATCTCTTAATGTTCTTGTTTTTCTTTGCTAACTTACTGTTCCGTATATCTTTTTGGAAAAGAACAAGGTATTGGTATCCCCTTTATCCCTTGATTTAACATTGATTCAATTTCAAAGACTTTAATGTTGATTTTTTATTTATACTATGAAATGTAATCATTATCATTATCATTATTATTGCCATTGGACACACAGAGTACACATTAATAAACATAATGTCTTATAGTACCAATAATGTACACTAGGATTACTACTAGATTTGGAGTCAAGGGCTCTGTGTTAAAATCCCAAGTCATCCTCTTGTTTTCATGTAACCTTGGACAAGCCACTTAAATTCTCAAGTCCTTACTTTTCTCATTTGTAAAATGAGAGTGTTGGATAACCTCTAAGTTCTCATGAGTCTAAATATCCAAACTATTAAAATAAAATTTAATGTCTAATATTTTAAAAATTAATTCGAAATCTTAATGGTAAAATTAGAATAATGTAGCTTTTGGCATTGCACAATGTAGAACATGTAAGAAAGCTTCTCAATTTACAATACAAAGGAAATTATATGGTGCTAGATTTTTTTAAAGAGACAAAATCAGAATTGAATTTTGACAACATCATTGTGAGAGCTGCTGAAAAAATACAATTGTATCTACTATATGTGGTTTTATTTGGGCATATGTATACAGGTTAAGACTATTACAATTTAGCTAGTATATTTACAAGAAAAAAAATCAAAGTCCACCTTTTCATGTTGGTTTGAAGTTGTCCTTGCCGGTGGCAAGTTCTTGGTTAGTGGCAAGAAATCAAATTTCAAACTGGCCAAGGATATTACTGTGATTAGAATATTGAGCATTTAGCTTGGTTTGTGCTGTAATAAAATCCTTTCCAATCACTTTGTTGGCATATGCTGGGTTAATTACACACAGGCCTTGGCTGTAGGACAGTTTAAGTGAAATTATATCATGAGATTTGTGTGCACACATCTTGAGTAGGAGGAGTAAATGGTTCATAGTACATTATGTGCTTCCATAACCATCTGGTGTTCTGAATGAAGGAAAAGCAGACAGGTCTACAATGTGCTCACTTGGACAACAGGAGAAGAGAAACTCAATAGACAATATATATTCAAATCATGTATTTTAGATATTCTTTCTCACCAAAGGTTGTAAAATTAAATAAGGCTGTGACTCTCTCCTTCTGTGCATTGAATACTTTATTTTTTCATTTTGGGACAACTCTTCTCATTCTAAGTAGATTTTTCAGACCATGGGTTAATAGTTGGAAGGACTATCTAAGAGAAACAACACTAACAATGATGAGGACAATCAGGATGATGATGATGATAACTACTATTTATCTATGATTTAAGGTTTACAAAGCACTTTGCAAATTTCATCTCATTTGATGATCATAATTATTGCTCCAATTTTGCAGATAAAAAAAATTAGATTTGTGAAAGGATAAGTGACTTACTCATGGTCAAGTCACTTTGAATTTTGTTGCTTCTTATTCTACTTACTCTACTGATTATGTTGCCGAATTGCCTTATATATTTCAATCTTCTCATTTTACAAATAAGAAAACTAAGGACCAGGGAAGTAAATAAATCCCATGCCACACATCTATCTAGTGTTAGAGGTAGTGCCTGAACTCAGGTCTGAAAAGAGAGAGAGAGAGAGAGAGAGAGAGAGAGAGAGAGAGAGAGAGAGAGAGAGAGAGAGAGAGAGAGAGAGAGAGAGAGAGAGAGAGAGAGAGAGTGTCACAGAGACAGGGATAGACACAGAGACAGACACAAATAGAAACAAAAAAATAGAGGAGATAGAGACATAATAGATACAGAAAGAATAATAATAAATGGCAGGGGCAGCTAGGTGGCACAGTGGATGGAGCACCAGCCCTGAATTCAGGAGGACCCAAGTTCAAATCTGGTCTCAGACACTTAACACTTCCTAGCAGTGTGACCCTGGGTAAGTCACTTAACCCCAGCCTCAGAAAAAGAAAAAAAAATGGCAGTGAAATGTAGAGTGGGGCAGGATTAAAAAGAAGTGGCATCAAAGAAATAAGGGAAATAGCAGTTAAAGAAATGGGGGAGAAGCAAGATTATCAGTGAAGTCAAGGGAAAAGAGCCAATATTAAAAAGAAGTCATCAACCCTGTTAAATGCTACAAGGATCAATGAGAGTGAGAACTGAAAGAAAACCATTAAAGTTTGTGATTGGGATGTCATTATTCACTTCTGAAATTATATTTTTTCAATGTTATATATTATAACATTTAAGGAAAAATCCCCTGAAGTCTCCATTGTAGCAAGCTTATTTTAGGCACTTTTGGTTTTTTATTTTTAATAACCATTGTTTTATGAATTATGTTGAGAGAGAAAAATCAGAGCAAATGGGAAAAAACATGGGAGAGATTAAAAAAAAAACAACAACAGAAAAAGAACACATAGCATGTGTTCATTTATTCAGTCTCCTTAGTTCCTTCTCTGGTTACAGAGACATTTTCTATCCAAAGTCTATTGAGATTCCTTTGGATCACTGAACTACTGAGAAAAATCAAGCTTTTCATAGTTGATCATCACACATTCTTGCTGTTTTTGTGTATAATGTATTCCTGGTTCTGCTTAGTTATAGGGACTTAATGGAACTTCATGTCTACCCAGAATTTTTCTTTTGGCAAACTAAAGTAAAATTGGTTTTGGCTGGAAGTCAAAAGCTACTAGAAGCTTGAATAGAAATCAAAAGTATCAGAGTAGAGGTGGAATTCCAGCCAAGTTCTCCCAATGTTTCCCTCTAAACTTTAAAATAATACTTCAAATCAATTCCTGGAGCAACAAAGACAACAAAAAATTGGAATGAGGTATCCCCTCAATGTAAGACAACATTGGAGGTTTAAAGAAGTCACTAGATTGGAAACTGACTTGGAATGCAGATTATAGGTCCAAAACATGCTTGCAGTAACAACAAGAGCAGCTTCAGGAGCTTCAGAGACATTGAAGGAATTGGATAACTGGTTAGAAAAGAATATAGGAAACTACTGTATTAGTATTGGGTGTCGGAACCAGTAGATAACAATTAAAAGAATGTAGAGATATCCTTGTTGTCACAAGGGGCAGAGGCACTGATCACAATTCCAGGATTAGAGGAATACCAGTAATTGCAACTATAAGTGAACAAAAACTATACCTAAATAAGAACTAAAGCAGAGACCAAGAGAAGTCATCATACCCCTCCAGTAATCATACCACTTTGGAAGTGCCAAAAAGTTACCCAGAACCAGCAATAAAAAAGCAGCATAAAAAGTCTGAAGCTTGGTATAATGGCATGTTTCCCCTGAGGTAGGCAAAGCCTTAGTTCAACAATAAAGTATGAAGTCAAGAAATAAGCAAATGAGCTGGAAAAATAGATGAAAACCACTATTATCAGCATCATCATCAACAACAAATCCTGATCCCAAAATGCTGCTATTGTGACAGGGAACTTCAAGCAAAAACTCAAAAGAAAACAATAAATGTGAAAACAGCTACAATTAAAGCCTCAAAAAAATTAAGACTGGACACAAGTCCAACAAGAATTTCTGGAAGAGCTAAAGAAAAAGCAAAAAAAAAATCAATTTTAAAAATCAAATAACAGTTTTTGAGAAAAGTTGAGAATGATGCAAGAAAATTAAGAGATAATGAATAACTTTGTAAAAGAGGCACAAAAATATATAGATGAGAATAATACCTTAAAGCAGAATTCACCAACTTGTAAAAGAAGTACAAAAGGTCACTGAAGAAAATAATTCCTTAAAAATTAGAATTGAGAAGATGGTAGCTAATGACTTCATGAGATATCAAGGAACCATAAAATAAAGTCAAAAGAATAAAAAAGAGAAGAAATGTGAAATATCTCATTGGAAAAAAAAAACAAATAATCTAGAAAATAGATTGAGGAGAGATAATTTAATCATTGTTAGACTACCTGAAGTCCATGATCAAAAAACAATAGTACTTATGACATCATTTTTCAAAAAATTACAAAGAACATTTTCCTAGTACTTTAGAACCAGAGGCAAAATAGAAATGGAAAGAATCCACCAATTTCCTCCAGGAAGGCATTCAAAAATGTAAACAGTCAAATCCCAGAAATTTCAGTCAAGGAAAAATATTGCAAGGATATAGGGAAAAAAACATCCAAATAAATTTGATGTTCAAACACAAGACTCAAGAGAGCCATAGAAAGATAAAAATAAAAGAGAAATCATAAGAGATGTAAAAAGTCAAGTTATTTTCTTATATAACTTTATAATTATTGGAGCAATTTAGAAAGAGTCTACATAGACAACAGGCATGATATGTGTCAATTATATTCAGATAATCTCAAAAAATGGATGATTTAAAAGGATGCATTGAAGGAAGAGAAAAGGGAAAAGAAAAATGTGAAAAATGTCTCATATAAAAAGTGGGCAAGGAAGAATTTTTACAAAAAAAGAGAAAAAATTATAAGAAAATGGAGGGAAATACACAATAATCATAACTGTGAGTGTGAAAGGAATGAACTCACTGAAAAGCAAAAAATGGATAGTAAAATGAATTGGAAAGCAGAATTCAATAATATGTTGTTTTCAAGAAACACACATGAAACAGTTTGTTCACATAAACACTTGTGTTTATATGATACATACAGAGTTAAAATAAGAGGTTGGAGCACGATCTATTATGCTGAAGTAAAAAAAGTGAGAAATACCAAACATGATTTCAGACAAATCTCAAAAAGACAGAGACCTAATTAAAATAGATAAGTAAGGAAACTACATTTTGCCAAAAGGTAACATAGACAATGAAATAATATTACCACTAAACATATATATCTACCAAATGCTATAGCACCCAAATTCTTAAATTAAAAAGTTAAATGAATTATACCAAGAAATAGATAATAAAATTGTATTATTGGTTTACCTCGGATTTCTCCTCTCAGTACTAGATAAATCTTATCATGAAACAAACAAGAGAGAAGTTCAGGAGATGTATGGAATTTTAGAAACTTTAGATATAACATACCTCTGGAGAAAATTGAATGGTAATTAAAAATATATATATATCTTTTCCTCAATCATACATGGTACCTCCACAAAAATGACCATATATCAGAACAGAAAAATCTAATAATCAAATGCAGAAAAGCAGAAATATTGAATACACCCCATATGGGACCATAATACAATAAAATTTATATCTATTAAATGGTTATGAAAACATAGATTAGAAACTACACACTATAATCCTAAACTATGACAGTGAAAGAACAAGTTATAGCAACAATCAATTGTTTCATTAAAGATAATGACAGTGAGAAAACATGCCAAATTTTCTGATATGTAGCCAAAGCAGAAATTAGGGCAAAATGTATATGTCTAAACATGTGATGTTTCAGTAAAAGAAAGAAAGAACAGATTACAGAATTGGACATGCAAATAAAATAGGTAGAAAAAGAACAAATTAAAATTCTCAATTTAAAACCAACATGAAAATCTTAAAAAAACAATTAAAGGAGAGATTAATAAAATTAAAAGTGATAATTTATATAATAAACAAAACTAGGAGATTGTTTAATGGGAAAACAGATAAATCATTGCTTGATTTGATTAAAAAAAGAGAGCAAAACAAATTACCATATCAAAAATGAAAAGGGTGAATTTACTACCAATGAAGATGAAATTACACTATTAGAAGTTATTTTGTTTAATTATATGCCAGTAAAATTTATAATCTATGGATGAATGAAATGGAATGAATACTTACAAAAAATAAAAATTGTCCAGATTAACAGAAGGGGAAATAGAATACTTAAAAAATCCTATCTTAGAAAAATAAATTGAATGTCATCAGTGATCTCTCTAACAAAATATTCCCAAAGGAAGGATTCCCAGAAGGAGGAAGATGGCAGAGAAAGTTGGTAAATTTCTAACTTTTCCCATTTCTGCCACAAATAGAACAAATTTGTGCCTTAGACTAGTGAAAAAATCACAAAGATTTGGGACAGAACAGGGTCCTCCTGATACAATCCATGTGGAAAGCTGAAGGAAAGCTTGAGGGACCATCTCCCCACCCCAAGATTAGAAGTGCTTATTAAAAAAATGAATTGGCAAAGAAGAAAGAAACCTATCCTTCCCATTGAAACATATTATGGGAACAGGGAAGACCAAGATTCATCTTCAGAGGAAAACACTTTAATAAGAAGAGCATCTACACCAAAGAGTTATGTGAAATGGCTCCCTGCCCAGAGATAATTTGTAGAAGAATTCAAAAATCAAATGAGAGACATTGAGGGAAAAGCCTAAAAAAATTAAAACTATCCAAGAAGAACAAAAAGATTATGAAAAAAAGTTAACCAATGAGAAAAGAAGGTACAGAGTCTCAAAGTTGAAAATAATTTTTGAAAATTAAAATTGGGCAATGGAAAGGCAGGAAAGCTATGAGAGACTAAGAAATAACAAAACAGGTTATAAAGAATAAAAAAAATAGAACAGAATGGGAAACATTTTATAAGAAAAATTACAGATCTGGAGAACAGTTCAAGAAAAGAAAATATAAGGATATTTGGATTGCCAGAAATTTGTGATCATGAAGGGTAAGGTGCCTTCCAAAATCTGTGAAGAAACAAGGGGGGAGGGATAGGTAGATGGGGAAACAAAGGGTGAGAGAAAAAGATAAGGGAAAGCTTTGTCTCTGAGTGAGGAAAGGTTAAGTAATCGTCAGTCAACTTATAGAGCAAAATTTAATGAAATAATAGGGATAGGAAAGACATGCATGTATCTAATCTATGCATATATATGAGCATGTGAATGTATATATTTACACATTTATACATAAATATATCTTAACTGTAGCTTGCTTAGGGGTAGTGGGGGGGGTGAAAGAGAGACAGATGTATATCTATGTGTCTTTATATATCTCCAAAATATATATATAAATATGTCCTTTTTTAAACTATAAATTGTTTGGGGGCTGTGGTGGAGATAAAAGGGGGAAAATTAAATAAATAAGGTACAAAACAGAAAGCAAAAGAACAATTTACAAGGAAGTTAAGACAGACACTCATGAATATAATTTCTTCTACTAATGTATATACTTTTTAAAATTGGTATTTGTTGTTATACATTTTGAATTCTCCCTGATGTTCTTCTGGGTACATGATAATGTTCTCTTTTGTTTTGTATTGCTTTTGTTTTTCTTTTTGGATATTCCGTTCCTTCAAATAAAATAAATAAATAAGAAAGGAGGGGAAAAATATCCCTCCCAAAAAGAAAATATTCCCAGAATGAGACGCATTTACTAGTGAATTCTACAAAACATTTAAGAAACACATAATTTCAATACTATATAAAACTATTTGAGAAATAGGTAATAAAGAATCCTAATAAATTTCCTATATTTTATAAAACATTGTTTTTATATCTAAAAATAGAGAAAGAAAAATATAGACTAATTTCCCCAGTGATTTTTGATGCATAACTATTTATAAAATACTACCAAGGAGATTATAGAAATATGTCATGAGATGGATATCATAAATGTTAGAGAGGTTCAGTAATGACTCTACACTAATTATATTTGACAATATCAATAACAAAAACAGCAAAGATCATATGATTCTATTAAGAGATGCAGAAAAAAGGCTTTTGATAAAGTACAAAACCCATTTCTATTAAAAACACCAGAAATCACAGTTATCAATGGAGTTTTTCTTCAATGATAAATAGCATTTATCTAAAAGTGACAGTAAGCAATAAGGCTTGTAAACTAGATATCTAATAAGATCAGAAGTGAAACAAGGATATCTGTTATAATCATATTATTTAATATTGTGTTAGAAATGGTCACTATAGCAATAGGACAAAAACAAATCGAAGGAATAAGAACAGACAACAAGGAAACAAAACTACCACTCTTTGTAGACATATGATGGTATATTGAGTAAACTCTATAGACTCAACTAAAAGCATAATTTAAGTAATCAACAATTTTGACAAAATTGCAGAATATAAAATTGCTGTTGTTCAGTCTTTTTCAGTCATATCTGACTTTTCATGAATCCTTTTGTAGTTTTCTTTAAGATATTGAAATGGTAGGCCATTTTTCTCTTCAGCTCATTTTACATATGAGGAAATTCAGGCAAACAGGGTTAAATGATTTCTTCAACATCATACCACGATTAACTGTCTGAGGCAAGATTGAAACTCAGGTCTTTTTGTATTACCAATTGCCCTGAATATAAAATAAAGCCATTCAAATCATCAGCATTTCTATATATCACCAACAAAACCTAGCAAGGAGAAAAAAGGAGAGAAATTCCATTCAAAATAACTGCACACTCAATAAATACTTGAGAATGCACCTGCCAAGACAAGCCCAGGTGTAGAGGGCCACAGATAGTGGAGAAACTCTGGGTAAGGTTTAAGACCCTTTATCCCAGAGGGAACCTGCTGACAATGTCTGGTTCATTTCACCTCCTCCCTTAAAGGCTCTTGGCCTTCCTGAGAAATCAGGGGGCAGTATCAATCTGTGTTGATTGAAGCAGAGTGATACCATGTGGAAGAATGATAGCAAGTGGCAAAGAGTCATCTACACACAATAGCAAGTTGTTTATGTGGTCCCGCATACACAGTATACAGTTAGCACATGCACAGTGTGCTATGGTTATATAAAAGTATTAGGACCTATAAGGCTGAAAGAATTTGGAATAAACAGACTCCATGTTTGAAAATCCATATGAATCCCACCTCTTCACTCCTCTTCTAAGACCAAGGACTCAGGCTGGTACCGAGAACTAGTCCAGACACAACATCTAGGTGTTGGTCCTAACTAGTTGGAGCCAGGTAGACCATAAATTTTCTCTCTTAGTTAGAGGTTTTTTAATTTTTTTTTTTTTGGCTGAGGCAATTGGGGTTAAGTGACTTGCCCAGGGGCACACAGCTAGGAAGTGTTAAGTGTCTGAGGCCAAATTTGAATTCAGGTCCTCCTGATTTCAGGGCTGCTGCTCTATCCACTGCACCAAATAGCTGCTTTTGAACACAATTATAAAATACTTTTCTCACAAATGAAGAAAAATCTAAACAATTGAAAAATATTGATTGTTCATAGGTAGACTAACCTAAAATAATAAAAAATTCTAAGCTAATGTACTTGTTCTGTACTGTATCTATCAAACTAATAAAGGATTATTTTATAGAGCTAGAGAAATTAATAAGAAAATTCATCTGGAAGAAAAAATGGTTAAGAATATCAACTCAATGAAACAAAATGTGGAGGAAAGGCAGCCTAACAGTTCCTGATTTCAAACTATAATAGAAAAATGTTAAATACCAACACAATTTGGTACTGGCTAAAAAACATATTAGTGGGTAGTAGCAAAATATTTAGGCAAAAAGGGAAGTATAAGCTAATAGAAGAACATAGAAAATTTTATGTTTAGTCTATGGATAAGGAAAAAAGTTTATGAGTAAACAAAAGATAGAGCAGCCCAAGGAGTTAAAATGGATAATTTTGATGGTATGAAAAAATTTAAAAATAGCTTTTGCACAAATAAAGCTAATGTATCCAAAATTAGAAGTAAAGCAGAGGACTGGGGGAAATATTTTTACAGCATATTTCTATCATCAAGGCCTCATTTCTCAAGCATATAGAAGACTGAATCAAATTTTAAAAAATTAAAGCCACTCCTTAATTGAAAAATGGTCAAAGGATGTGAACAGGGAGCTTTCAGACAAAGTAATCAGATCTATTTATAGTCATATGTAAAAATTCTCTAAATCATTAATGATCAGAAAAATTAAAATTAAAACAATTCTGAGATACTTCACACTTGTACTTGGATCATTACCTCCTCAGTGCCCAATAGAGTGTTTTGCACCCAGTGAGTGCTTAATAAGCATTTCTTGGTTAAATGAATATTAATGACATCCATCCTTGAGTTTAGATTTTCTTATATGTAGTACAGAAATTAAAATAAATTCTCCTTGATTTAGTCTGGTGTTATTTTTCATTAAGAACTACCATGTGAAAGCCAGAGCTCACAAATTTTGAAGTATAAAAAGCTGCAGGAAACTTTTCTTCATTCAACACCCAAACTGTAATATCACATAGAGAATTCTCTTTTATTTTTGTGTTCAAGACTTTATTCAAGCTGATTAAAGGGGTTTATTTGTATGTAGGGACTGAAGAAACCTTTACAAATAAAGGGTGTATTACAATATTTATTTTGAAGAACAAAATTTCAAGGCTATCTTTTCTTCATAGTGCTAAAGGTCTTCAGAATATTTTGCAGTTATTGTTCTAGTGGTAAATAAATCAGAAATGAGAGATTACAGAACCTTTTCAAAAAAGTTATTATCCATGAGTGAAAAATAATTTATTTAATGTAATCATTGTCTTCTAAGTTTTTATGACTACATAAAAATAAAAGCAAATTTAATTTATGTAGAGGAACAAGGATTTAAAAAAGGAAACAAAGAATTCTTGGTAATAATAAATAACAATTTTCTTATGAATACATAGGAGAAATGCCAGGAAGACCGGGTCTTTGTAAATCTAGCTACTGAAAAGAAACTCTAATAAACATTTTTAAAATATTTGACAATTTAGACCATATGGAGGAAAGGAATGGGCTAAGTACTTAAATAATAGGTAATACCTCTCTCTTTCTTCTTGTCTTCTCTGCCTCTCCATTTTTCTCTTCTCTATTTCTCATTTTTTCCCTCTACTGTCTCTTTCTGTATCTGTGTCATCTGTCAGTCTTTCCATCTTGTTATTTCTCTTTCTCCTCCATATTCTTTAAAATTTCCTCTCCTTTTTGTTTGCCCTTTCATATATTTCTGAGTCTCTCTATCATCTATTTATCTCTGTCTCTGTCTTTGTCTCTATCTTTCTGTATCTTTATGTCTCTGTCTCTGTCTTTCTGTGTCTCTATCTCTGTCTTTGTCTCTCCCTCTTTCCTTCTCTTTTAGATGTCACATTCTGGGAATGTATAATTATGTATCCAGCCCAAAACATCATCATTTGGAGCCCCAGGTGGAAATGTTTGTGAATTACTAGAGGAGAATTAGTTTTATTTATAGTTCAGCAACATATATTTTAAAAAACAAAAAAAAAAAAAACCAATTATGCAGTTTCCAATAATATAATGACCAAGTCAGACAGAAGGGCCACAATCTTCTTTCTCCACCCCTCTACTTCCTAAATCACAAGCTGAATTTTGAGAGATTATAGCTACATTTGAGAAAGCAAAGAAAATCATGCTTTTCAAAATTATAATACAAAAATGCAATTAGATTGGTGAAAGATGAAATGGCCAATGAACATTATTCCCCATTATTACATGAAATAATGGTGGGCTGTTTAGGATTTTTTTTTTGATAGGGCTGAAATGAATAAGATAAAAGTCAGTGATTGGATATGGAAATTAAAATGACAATTGGATGCCAATAATATCCCTCTTTCCCCATATTTTCTACTTCTTTTTGGCTATAACTTTGCTACTTTATTCTTTCTCCTTCTATTTCTCCTTCATTTCCCTCTTTTCCTACATTCCCATTTTTCTCCTTTGGTCTTCTTTCCCATCAATTATTAAAGCTTGCTAGTTCATCTTTTTCTAATCTTTTCTCCCATCTACCATCTCTCCCTTCTTTTCCTTTCTATTCAAACCTATTTGATCCCCTTCTTAAGAGTGGCTAAGCTCCAGAAACCATTAGGTTGAGTTTCTAGTGGTGAATGAACATAATTTCTCCCATATTTGTCCATAGAAACATGCAACAAGTTACAGCATACCCACACACACATAGATAAATAAACGGCTAGACAAAGAACTAAAGTGATTTTGGCAGGAAATACCTCCTGTAGAGGTTGATGCTGAGTGTTGTAAATTCAAGATTCTAAAAGATGGAAGTTCACAGCAGTGGGAAAGTCATTGAATTTGAATTGATCTGGGGCTCACTTTCCTAAACTGTACAATTAAAATATTATACTAAATGACTTCTAAGGTCTTTTCAGTTCTAAATATGTGATCCTGCATGATTTGTGTAATTGTGAATCACTTGTCCTTCTTCTCTTCCAGTTTTCTCCCAAGGCTCCTTTTCCCAGTCTCAATTTCTCTTGTTTTTCCTTTCTTCCTTTCATGTCCTGGTTTCCCACCAGAAACGACTTATTTTGCCTGTAGATAGACAGACATTACAAAGCCCAGAAGTAATTAGTCACTTGAGAAGGAAAGAAGATACTAAGTGACCTCATTTAGAAATAAAGAAACACCCTTTCCCCTTCTCCTCACTACCACTTCCACCTCCTGCCACACTCACTTTCCCCTTTAAATATTAATCTTATCACACTGGTGCCCTGCTAATGTAACTGGCTTGGCACTCTGTGGAGGGAAATGAAGGTGCTGTACCAGGTAAGGACTTTAGTTTTCCTTTCCTTTTCTCTTACTTTTTGCTCTACAAGTGCTAGTCTTCCAGATTGCCCAGAGCTCAGCATCCTCTGAGTAAATGGATTCCTGGACCTGTGAAAAGCTCCATTTTCATCCTAGGTCTCATCAAACCTTATGCCAAATTATAAACTGACGTAAAGACAGTCTGAGGACAGAAGTCTACTAGAACTGAGAGCAAAAGGGAAGTTTCTTCCACACCTAAAAAGGCTGCTGGACAGCCAAGGTTTGAGATCCTTGATGTCATAGTGCTTCAGAGTAGTAGAAAGTAATTATACCTTCAACTCAGCCCACTTTATTGTATGTGTTTATCACAGACCACTGAATAAAATTCAGAACTATTGAATTTAACTTAGTCCTATACAGAATCAGCACAGTGTATGTTTGCAAACATTTCAATTTTGAGAAGAGGGATTTGGGTGTTAAGAAACAGCTGACAGCCTAAAGATGCATTTCTTAATAATGTGCTACATAAAATTTTGTCACAGTTCTATTTTCAATTATTTTAATATTAAAAATATTAATGTTGATCATAACAAACTACTGTATGGCCACAAGAGTGTTTTATGGACCTTCAAAGGTACAAAGAGACTATATTTAAGTTATGGCTATATTTAAACTTTTGGTTCTCAACCTAAAACTGGTCAACTTAATTGTTTTGACAACAATACTTAATATAATTGATTACCTTTGTAATTCTCCATTTTTTATTTTATTCATTTAAAAACATCATCCTAAGAAAGTGTTTTTAGGTTTTACCAGACTGCCAAAGGGATCTGTGGCACATAAAGAATTAAGTATTTCTGGTCTTATGAAATTTAAAAAAGCCTATGCCTCAATGGGGACACAGGAACCTTTGTATCCATGGTTTTGTGTTAGATATGGTAAAAAAAAAAAGGCACTAGATTCAGACTCTGAGGTTACAAACTTCCTAAGAATTAGGGTTGTCCAAAATTGAATGGTATCAGGAAGGAGATAGTAGGTTTCAGTATAAGGAAGCACTGAAATAAAATGTCATCATGTCTTGGTTTTATATTCCTAGAAAAAGGTAATTTATAAGGTTCAGTAGATACTACCTATGAAGGTTTAACAGTATCCATGTAAATCTCATCATTAAAAAATAAAATTTAATGATGTGTTTTGTTTTAATAACCAAAAGTTTTTACATTATCCCTCCCACTTAGAGAAGCATTATTATTTTATAATAAAAAAGATGAAAAAAATAACAAATATGTTAAATATACCTGAGAATTAATGTAGCATTTCATACCTCTGGACTTCCCAGTTCTGCAAAGTGGTGTTTTCATAACTTTTTTTTGGAGTCAGGCTAATTCTGTATAATTTTGTGATATTAACTTTTGATTACTTGGTATTTGCTTTTTCCATTGTTATTGTCTAGTATTTTTTTGAGTCTGCTAATATTGTTTGCAATCAGTGAAAATATTTTCATGCTTTTTTGTTATTTCTTAGAGTACAATAATATTTTCTTACATCAATATAACACAATTTGTTGACCAATTTATCAATCAATGGGCTTCTGTACTGTTACCAATTCTTTGCTATCACAAAAGATGGTAAATTAAGTATTTTGGAGTTCATAGGTATTTTATTCTTCTCAATTTCTTCTTTGGAGTAGAAGCCCAGTAATGAAATCTCTGACTCAACGAGTATGGAAATTTTAGTCACTTTATATATATAATTCCAAATTGTTTTCCAAGTTATACTGATTCACAGATCCACCCATAATGTACTAGTAGTTCTATTCTCCCACATTCCCTCCAATATCATTGATTATTTGTAGGGAAATCCCAATATTGACTTTTCCCATTACTGTTGATTTGATGCAATTTTCAGATGTACAATAACTGCAATTCTTCTGAATACTTTGTTCATATTCTTTGATCACTTGTCTTTGGGGCAATGGCTTTTGGTCTTATATACACACATGTGTATATATACTTATAGATATAGATATATTTATATTCACATATAGATTTATATACAAACATATATGCATGTATGTATAAATGAATATTTTCAATTTTATTTAATCATTATTTTATTTTTTAAATTCCCTGTATCTCTTTCTGAATATATTTCCTACCCAAGCTGTAAGATTATGATTTGTTGCTCTTCTCATTTTTTAAAAATAGAACATTTCCAAAGTAAGATCATGCATCTATTTAGGATGTATTGTGAAATGTAATATAAGATTAATCTAAACCTTTTCTTTGCTAGACTGCCTTCCATAGTTCCCTCTAGGTCTTATATTATGTTAGAAGTCTTTTCTAATTAATTTGTTTTCTCATTTATTGAACACTGAGTTATTGAGTTCCATTGTTTCTGATTTTTCTCCTATTACCTCTAATGGAAACAAAACACCTAACCAATCGATGGTAGGCTGTCATCATCATTTACAATGGATAGCACATCAAAATGGCAGTGTGTAATTTTCAAGTGATTATAGAATTGCAGAATTTCAACATTGTAGGGAACTTTAGAAGAAATTTGTCCAATCCATATGCAAACAATAATTGTCATTGAAACATACCCAGTAAATGTCCCCCTGGGTTTCCCTTCAACAATGGAAGGATCCCAACACATCCATAACTATACCAATCTATCCTAGGCTAGTTCTAAGCATGCAATATATACTGCTATAGTATAGGTGCTCAATATGTTGCATTTGAGGATCAAATGGAAGAGGAAGAACTCTAACATCCTAGAGATGATAGACGTAGAATGGGATGTAATCATTCTCTTCCAATTTTTAAGGCATTATTGGAATAAGATTAGACTTTTCTGAGATGTGTAAACTAAAGGACATACATAAGTGGGAACAAACAGTTGAAATGGTAAAGAAAAAAAAATGATCTCCTATATGAGGAATTCAGATCTTTTGTCTCTAAATCCATTCCTTTCCCACTATGCTTCTTCAATGACATTACCTCAGATTTATCTCCAGCCAACAAGTCAATACAAACTATCCACTTAAATGTAGAACAGAGCACAGTGGGCAGACAACTATAATGTTTTTTCTAGTCTAATGGCTCATTTCCTCTATGTTTTATTTTTAACTCACCTGCATACTGAATCTTTATACTTATTTGGTTGACAATCTTATTCCTTATCATCATTCCTTCTTTTACTCATTCAGTACTGCAAACTCAGACCTTTATATCATGCTCCAAACCCTTCTGTGTTCTATAGCAAAGTGCTCTGCCCTAAAATACTACTTATTGCTGCTAGGACCAGAAATCAAATTACCACTACCCACAAACCACTGGATCAGAAGGATAGCTAATATTTGTAAAGAATTTAAAGTGTGTGTGTATGGGAAGAGTATGATGAATTGTGCTAATGAACCAAAAAAATTAGTGAAACAAATATTTCCTATTACTGACTGGTATAATTCGTTCATATATTCTCTGCCCTCCTCCAATCACTGCTAAGGAGATAGATATTACTTTGAATATGTTATTATTATGATAATTCTCATAATAATTATGTATATATAAATGTATATATCACACGTAATATTATAGATGATATGTTGACTAATATATACATATTATATATCATCTAAATTTTACATGTTATGTATAACATTATATATATATATATGTGTGTGTATATATATATACATATATATATATATAGTCTCCAACTTTTCTGGAAGTAGAAATGATAATGTGCCAAAGCACTCTGTCTTTCCTCCAGGAGCCCAAATGAGATGAAAAGGACCTAAGAGATCCTTGAATCTATCCTCCTTCATTTTACATATGAGGAAAATTAAGGTTTAGAAAGATTAATTAAGTTACTTAGAGTCATAGTGTTACTAAGTTTTTAAAAAAAATAGTATTAAATCCAGGGTATTATGATGCTTAAATTATATAATGGATGAAAAGCACTTTACTAACTTTAAAGTGCCCTATATACATACCAGTTCTTTTTACTTTTTCTTCTTGTTCCTCCTCTTCCTCCTTTCCCTCCTCCTCCTCTTCCTCCTTCTTCTTCATATACTGTTTAATAAGATGAAGGGAGAGTGATGTATGTGCACATATCTTTAAATTCAATCTGAATTACTGACACTTTCTTAAATCTAGGCAACAGGGGAAAAAACTCAATAATACATCAAATCATGATTTGTAGAATTTCTGCTATGTAAATACTCACGCTAAAAAGTTAATCATAGATCTTGAAAAGGTGGTTTGAGCTGTTACAAGTATAATGCATCCTTGAATAAAATTTAGATCTTACTGACTTCAAGCGTAGGGCTTTATTCATTAAAACATACTACCTTTCAAATTCTATACTTCTCCATTGCCCCAAAAGCAAAATTCCTAATTGTTATTATTACAATTATATTTTTATTTCTAATAATAAAAGTTTGAGAGAAAATCCATTTCTGTGATTACATAAAGTGTGGGCAATGCCAAAACGTGGAAATTTTATTTCAATGTAAGCTGACATTTTGTTTTCCATTTATAATTTTAACATATAAGTTTCCTTGGGCACTGAGAGGTTAATGATTTATCTAGGATCTCATTGTCAGTATATGTCAGAGACAGAATTTCAACCCAAGTTTTTTGGTTTTGGAGATGGCTTTATGCCATGTTGTCTTTGGTGCTATTTGTCCTTTGTTATCAAAGAGGACCATTGACATATGGTGATGTCATGACTTGCAAGTGACTTGGATTTAAAAGAGGCAGAGTAGTGCATGGTCATCTGCATCATTCTCTCCTCCTCCAGTCATTAGAGTCCATTGTCAAGACACACCACACAATTGGTGATGCCCTAGTTATAGGGGGAGACTCTGGCTTTTTTAAGCTAAAGTCTTTCCCAGATCTCAGTTAATCTGAGGCAACACCCATTTAGTGGTTAAAAGCTAGATAATAAATGGGGCAAAATATTGTCTAGCTTGTTTTCACAAAAGAATCAAATTGGGAGTAGAATATGCTCACAGTGTCTGGTCAGAACAGAAACAATTTCTATTTAGACTCAGTCTAAACCCAAACAATAAGCAAATCAGGCTTGAGTTTGGACCTATTCTCACATAATAAATTCTAAATAAATATATACTGGTTCAATAATCATTGAGAGAAGTATTTATATTTATTTATAATTGGGGGGCTTATCAATGGCTACACCCTTAATGTGAATGTCCTGTTTAGCAAAATAGGTTTTTAAAATGCTAAATATGGGGAGCTATGATATTTCACTAACATATGGTCCCTGCCTTCATGGAGCTAACAGGTAATTGTGGTATGCATGCAAATAACTAAAATATAAATTAATACATAAGTACTTACAATATGTACAAAGTATTACATTAGGTCTCAGATGGAAAAGAAATTATGTGGATCAGAAAAACATTTCTGGAGGAAATTCTAACAATAACATGCAATGAGCAGTTGCAGAAATGCTAAGACTTGGAATACAAAAGGGAAAAAATGGCAGGTGGTCTGGTTTGGCTAGAACAAAAAGTAAGTGGAAATTACACATCTATCCACATTAAATAACACTGTAGGGTTTTGTGAAGCACAGCTCTTATTTAATTCATTATTTAAGTGGATCCTCATAACAATCTGTGCAGCTTTTGAGATTTATTTAACCAGGAACTGAGGAAGGATACAAGGGAAACAAAGCAAAACACAATTTTATTGCTAGAAACAGTCATAGAACTAGAGCTGAAAAGGGACCTTGGTGATCATATTGTCCAATACCTTCATTTTAAAGCAAAGGAAACTGAGGTTCAGAGAGGTTAAACCACTTGTCCAAAGTCATGCAAGGAGGAAATATCAGAAGAGTGACACAAACCCAGGTACTCTATTTACTAAAAAACTCCACTTATTTCAAATACAGAATCAGTTGAACTTTGCACATATAAATCTAGTTAGTCAAAACCTCTCTCTGTGCTTGGACTAATTTTAATGCTATGAAACAATGGGGCAGAAGGAGTGGAAAGAGCAACCTGTATTTGTATGTTTATAGAAGAGGAAATAGAACAGTCTAGGCAAAGAATCTGCCTGTTGGTCTGACATTATTAGAAAGTGCTGGTCCTGTATATGGAAGGTGTCTTCTGTTCAATGTGTTGCATAGGACATTAGAAAATTATAATAGAAAATATTATTATAAAATAATAGGAAATTCTGAAGGCATTGTAAGAGTTTTTTTGGGGGGAATCACAGCTAGTATGTGAAACATAAATACACATATATACATACGCATGTATACATGTACACATACATGTACACACATATATTATCTATATCAAAGATAAAACTTGAATTCAAATCTCAACCTTAGGCCAGCTTTATATACATCACAACATTCTATACTGACTTGTGATTATTATTATTCATATTTATATCCTTCTAATGGACACAATATGAAATGGAGCATCCTAGATGTGCAAGGCACTCCTGTAAAACATTACCTATTTTCTTGTTCCAATTTACACTTTTTAAAGAGTTGTTAACTTCTACAGCTGTCTGCTTTGTAAATAACTGATTGCAAATGGAACACTGCACATATGAAGGTAGCTAGGGTGATGAAAAAAGCACAGCTGGATACTGTCAGCTAAGGCATTTTGTTGCTTTTCCCTTCTTGTTTTATTCTCCTCTCCTGAGAAACCAAGAAACAGACAATATTGCTAATGAACAGATGCCATGTAAAATTCAGTTGAATATCAATAGGTTCTTTTTGGTGCTAGAAGGTTCTGTCTTTCACATGGGGATAGATGTAATTAACATTAAGTTTTTCAGCAAACCTGTGAATTTAGCAAAGCAACGACTATGTCTATTTCTGTGTCTCTCATTAATTGTCACCCTTAAACACCCTCACTTATACAATCTGGTCCTTTAATGATAAGGATTAAGATCAACTTATATTCACTGCATAATCCCACATCCACCAGAGATCAGTTAGCTGCTTGATGTTTCAATTGACTATAACACCCTTATGTCTCTGAGGACTCAGATGAATAAATTGAAGAAATAACAACAGCTGTAAGTCATGGAAGTCCAAAGTTGGATTTTAATTACTCCCTATAATCATTAAACTTGACCCCATACTTATTTATAATTAAGTGAGGGAATGGATAGGACTTGCAGGTCATTCAAGTTTCTTTCTACATATGTGTTTATACCCTTTATAGTATGTTGTTACTTAATATAAGTTCCCTAAGGATAGGAACTAATTTGTATTTGTAGTTTGTATTTATATCTATGGAACAGTGCTTAGAATATTGTAGAAATCCTTATAGTAGGGCCACTGATAGCACAGCAGAGTGCCAGGTCTTGAATCAAGAAGACTCATCTTTGTATGGTTCAAATCTGGTCTCATAGACTTACTAGCTAGGTGACCCTGAAAAAACTTAACCCCATTTACCCCAGTTTTCTCATCTCTAACTGGAGAAGGAGATGTCAAACCACTCCATTATTTTTGCCAAAAAAACTCCAAATATGGTCATGAAGAATTGTACACAACTGAACATCAATGTTCTTTTAGTGGCCCAATATCTGGGTGTGCAGCTGAAGTTTATTTTTTTTTTTCCTCCCAGACTGAAAAGGAGGATAAAACATTATGAGATCTGGGCTGAAGGATGGAATTGAAGAAGTATGGAAAGTGTAGATGGAATCATTCTGTGTCAGGAAGATGGAGAGGGACAATCATAGTTGCAAGATCTAGACAGCTGGGAAGGCAAATGGATTTCATCATATCTACTAAGTGACCATAAACATGAACAACTATATGCAACTTTCCCTTACTTTCTGATTCTATTTGTGACATCTGCTTGTAAAGATCTTTCTTTGACTATATCTATTCCAAGAAGCTACTGAGATCTGGAAAAATTCTTCATGTTTTATTTTTGTCGCAAAACTCCATTTAAAAAATTTCATTTTATTTAAAAAACAGAAAAGGAATACAAAACAAAATAAAACAAGAGAACATTGTCTTGTGCCCAGGAAGGATTCAAAATATATAATAATGAATTACCAGTTCCAGAAATATATATATATATATATATATATATATATATATATATATATATATATATATATATATATATATATATATATATCTTAGTGGAAGAAATAAAATTCACGAGTGTCCCATCTTTACTTCCTTGTAAATTGTTCTTTTGTTCTTTGCTTATACCTTTTTTACTTTATTTCCTCCTCTTTCATCCCCTCAATCTCCTCTAAACAGGTTATAATTAAGAAAGAATATATATATAATGTGTATGTGTGTGTGTAGATATATACTTACATATACATACACACACATACCCCACCCCTCCCTCACATACACACACATACCTTTCCTATCCCTGCTGACTGTACTTTAATTCTGCTCCTTAACTTTCCTTGCTATTATTTAACTTCCCCCCACCCATGGATCCCTCCTTTGTCTTCTTCCCTTATCCTTTGTTTCCCCCTCCACTAGATTATTTCTTTATTTCTTTCTAGATTTTGGATGGTACTATACCCTTCTTGGTATATATGTAGTATTGCCTTTTTAATCTATTCCCAATGTGAGTAGGTTTTCTATATTTTTTTTTAATTAAAGCTTTTTATTTTTCAAAACATAGGCATGGACAATTTTCCAACATTAGCCCTTGCAAAACCTTGTGTTCCAGTTCCCCCCCATGCCCTCCCCTAGATGACAAGTAATATATGTTAAACATGGTAGAAATATATGTTGAATCCAATATATGCATATATATTTATATAATTATCATGTCAAACAAGAGAAAAAGTGAAACAAAATAAAATGCAAACAAACAAGAAGAATGAAAATGCTATGTTATGGTCTACACTCATGTCCCAGTGTTTTTTCCCTGGATGTAACTGATTATCTTCCTCATTGAACAATTGGAACTGGTTTGAATCATCTCATTGTTGAAGAGAGCTATGTCCATCAGAATTGATCATCATATAGTCTTTGTTGCCATGTATAATGATTTCCTGATTCTGCTCATTTCACTCAGCATCAGTTCATGTAAGTCTCTCCAGGCCTTTCTGAAATCATCCTGCAGATCATTTCTTGCAGAACAATAATATTCCATAGTATTCATATACCACAATTTATTCAGCCATTCTCCAATTGATGGGCTTCCATTCAGTTTCCAGTTTCTAGCCACTAAAAAAGGGCTGCCACAAACATTTTTGCATATTCAGGTCCCTTTTCCTTCTTTAAGATGTGAGTAGATTTTTAAAACTACTAGCCCTCTTCCCCCTTCTAATGCCTCTCTGTTTATTCTTTGCACCTCATCTGTAAAACATAATTACTATTTTTACTTTAGCTCTGCCCCATTCTTTCTTTTGAAGTACCCTATTACTGATGTCAGTCTTAAACATATGTATTCATTTCCCATGTAAAAAAATTAAACAATTTGTCCACGTTAAATTACTTGAAATTGATCTTTGATTTTGCTCTTATGTATTAAATTTTCTATTGAGTTAGATTGTGGCTGATAGAAAGTCATGAAAATCTGCTAGTTCATTGAAGGTCCATTTTTTCTCATTCAATATTATAGATAATTTTGTTTGATATGATATTTTGGGCCACAGGCCTAGTTCTTTTGATTGCCAGCAGATATAATTGCACGATTGCAGTCTTTGATTGTGGCTGCTGATTTGTTCTATACAATTCTAATTGTAGCTCCCCATATTTGAATTGTTTTTTTCTTGATTTTTTGCAAAATGTTCTCTTTTATCTGATGATTTTGAAATTTTTTAATAATATTCCTATGTACTTTCCACATAGGATCTCATTGTGGAAGTGATCAGTGGATCTTTTCATTTTCTACTTTCCACTTATAGTCTATCACTCCAGGACGATTTCCTGGAATATCTCTTTCTTTATTGTGTCAAGGTTCTTTTTTTGGTTACAACTTTCAAGTATTCTTATATTTTCTCTTCTTGATCTGTTCTCCAGACCTGTTGCTTTTCTTATGTTTCACATTCTGTTCTATGTTTTCATTCTTTATATTTTGTTATTTTCTATTTTGTTATTTCTTGGTCTCTCATAGCATCACTGGCTTTGCCTTGCACAATTCTAATTTTAAAAATTATTTTCACATTTGAGACTCTGTATCCCTTTTTCTAGTTGGCTAGCTTCCCCCCCACCCCCACCATAATCTTGTTTTTCTTGGATGTTTTTTATTTATTTATTTATTTTTTTGTTTTTCCTCAATGTCTCTCATTTGATACTTAAAATTCTTTTTTGAGTTTTTCTATAAATTCTCTCTGGGCAGAGAGCCATTTAATATTACTTTTTGGAGAAGAAGCTTTTTTCCCTTCAGTGTCGTTCTCTGGAGATGAACCTCATTCTTTCCTGTTCCCATAGTAAGTTTCCACGGTTGGGTTTTATTTTCTTTGCTGGCTCATTTTTTTTTTTTTTAAATAAGTAATATTAGTGTAAACTCTTCTAATCCTGGTGTAGGGGAATGGTATCTCTAGTTTCATTTCAGCTCTCCCCTCTGACTTGGAATCAAATCAAAAACTCCCCCTTCCTGCAAATGCTGAAAACCAGCAGAGTTCCTGCTCCACTGCTTCTGCACTCACTGGGTGTGCTGATTTCTTCTGGCCCAGGGCAATGGCTCTGCAAGACAGCTGGGCCTGGTATTCCTAATCTGCTGAGGTTCCCCCAGTATTCCTGGACTCAGACCTGTGACTCAGCCCAGTGTTGGGGGTGAAAGTCTCAGTGGTTTCTGCATAGGCTACAGCCAAGTCCAATTAGTCCCAGGATTCCCCACTTGATGTTTGTGCAAATAATATGATCTAGGAAGAGTTTGCACTTCAAATGGGTTAATCTCTAGCCTGAGGGCTTTCTGCAGATCTTCTAGGGTTTTACCTGGAGGATCCCTACTCTGCCTCAAGTCTTCTGAATTTTTCACTAGTCTATGTTCACCTTGAGGCACAGATTTGTACTGTTTATGGGAGAAATCTGGAGACCTTGAAATTTACTGACTGACTGTACCATCTTTCCAGAATCTTCTCATGGAAAACTGTATTTTAAAATATTTTCTTAGTCTTGGAAAATGTTTATTTTTTTGTACTTTTTCGGGCTTATCTCTAAATAAAAGTAAGATAATTTTTAGTGAATTTTGAATGAGTATTTTGTTATAGAGAATATGGAAAAGGGTGTGTTTGGGGATTCAGTGGATATTTGACTGCAGATTGATCAGCTAGGAAGATTTTCAGATAGGTGCTAAGAGATGTCCCAGGGTCTTACAGTTTCCTCTTTTCAAAAAATAAAAATTGAGGAAAGGTAGAACCAAGATGGCAATGCAAAGACAGAAACTTGTCCAGTCTCTCCCCAAAACTGCTTTAAATTCCTTTAAAAATTTATGCTAAACAAAATTTAGACCATCAATACATTCAAAAATATGGAGTAGAACATTTTCCAGCTGAAGACAGCTTAGAAGGTCAGCAGAAAAGGTCTGTGGAACCAGGATGGAAAGCTAGTGTGCACCCCAGGCCCCAGTTCTGACCCCAAACCAGTAAAGTAAGAATGGATCTAGAAACCTCTAAATCAACATCAGTACTGGTGGTTTCTAGCCTCTTTGTCCAGATACACCAAAGATGACTTGGAAGGTCAGCAGAAAATGTCTATGGAACCAGGGAAGAAGGCCAACATGCAATCCCAGCACAGTCCACACTAGTGCAGCCTGGGCCTCAAACTCCACTCCAGCTCTAGCAAAGCAGGGCTCTGTTGCTCTAGCATATAGATTTTATAGCTACAGTAGGGGTGGGAACACCCCTAACAGTTCCAGTGTAAAAAAAGAGTGTTTGTGGTCAGAACCCTAGAAGGATCTCTGAAAATAGCTGCATAAAACTATTGCAGCTGAGTCCAATATACCCTCTACCTTGGAAACAGAGCCTTACCCTAACAAAGAGTTAAAAGTCAAATAATAGGCTAGCAAAATGAGAAGACAACAGAAAAAGTTTCTGTCCATTGAAAGTTATTATGATGACAAGGAAGATCAAAACACATACTCAAAAGAAGTTAAAATCAAAGCTCCTATATACAAAATCTTCAAGAAAAGCAAGAATTGGTCTCATGCTATAGAAGACTTCAAAAGGGATTTTGAAAATCAAGTAAGAGAGATAGAGGAAAAATCGGGAAGACAATTGAAAGTGGTACAAAAGGAAATAGAAAAACCTAATGAGGAGAAGTAGGCTTTAAAAAGCAACATTGACCAGATAGGAAAAGAAGTACAAAATTTTACTGAGGAAAATAATTCCTCAAAAGTCAGAATTGAGCAAATGATAGCTAAAGATTTTCTGACAAATCAAGATATAATAAAACAAAATCAAAAAATGAAAAAAAATAGGAAAAAGTATGAGATATCTCATTGGAAAAACAACTGACCTGGAAAATAAATCCAAGAGAGGCAATTTAAAAAGTATTTGTCTATCTGAAATTCATGATAAAAAAGAGTCCAAGCATCATCTTTCAAGAAATTATCAAAAAATTAATAATTGGCATTAATAACCTTTTTATAAAAGCAAGGAAAAAGAAAGTAACTCTACTACATCAGGAGCTCCTTAATTTATCTCTAGATTTTTTTTAATTGATATTTCAATGTAATTGCTTTTCTTTGTAATTCTATACATTTTGATTTTTTCATTCAAAAACATTATTCTGAAAAGGGGAGTATAAGTTTCACTATTTTGCCAAAGGCATTCAGGATTCAAAAAAGAAAAAAACAATTAAAGAATCTTTAGTAGACTAGATTGCTTTAATTCCTATACCTGAGGTAAGAATGTTTAATTTCACTCCTACACAAAAAAAGAGATTGCCCCAGCTCTTTTTTGGTTTTCCCCATCTTTGGAATGATTTTATTCCTAATGTTGACTGAAAATCACAAAATAACTTTGTGTTATGTCAAGATCAGGGTTTTGATCTATATCTAAAAGGAGCTAGGGGATATAGTGGGTAATCTGGAGTCAGGAAGATCTGATTCAAATGTAAGCTCATACTTACTAGCTGTATAACACTGCAAAAGTCACTTATTAGCTATTTGCCTCAGTTTCCTCACTTGTAAAATAAGGATAATAATAATAGCATCTGGTTCATAGATATGCTATGAGGATCAAATGAGATAATCTTTGTAAAGCATTTAGCACAATACCAGGCACATGGTAAGTGCTATGTAAATGTTAGCTAATATTAGCTAAACAGCATTAATAGAGAGAGGTTAATAGAGATTGATTAATTACTCAACAAGATGATTCATTGAAATATTGACGATCATTTTTTATCTTACCCAAATCTCAACAATCTACTGGACAGAGCAATTTTTTTTTAACACAATAAATACCCTTTAGAACTGCAGAAGTTTAAAAAGAAAAACTTTCTATTTTTGATTGGGACTAAAAGGTTTTTTCCCTTGATTGCTAAATTGGAACAATACTGATTTCATAGTAAGCAGTTATTTTGTGTTTTTGTTTTTAACTAGATCATACAAAGGAATTGTATTTTTGGTAAATAATAATGGTCATTTTTCAGAGGAAGAGGTACTATTAAATTTTAATATGGTAAAATATAATCCTTGAGAATAGTAAAAGTAGCTAATATTTATATATACTGCTTTAAAGTTTGAAAAAGTACTTGAGTAGAATCTTTAATGTATGTTCTTTAAAAGTTTTATTTTGATAAATGCATGTTGTCATTGAGTATATCTTTTATCTTAGAAGAAATGGATTCAAATATTTTCATGGATTGTGTCTACACATATGATCTCTCCTGGAAAAAAAAAGAATTAGTTTAATTCTCACAGCTGGTTATTTTCAAAACAACCAGGTGAATTAAGTAAAAAAAAATCACTTGCTAGACTGCTGTTTTCTAAGTAATCACTTACTTAGAATAAATTCAATTGTGATTTTTAAAACATCCCTATGAATTTAGATGATCTAAACTATAATATGGAAATGAATCAGCATAGTATTTTTGGGATGTCAGGTTTAGGTAGAATATTAATAAGCAGAAGAGCATCCAAGATGATGAATGGCCTTTTCTTTTCACATGAAATTTGGTAATACCTTGCCCATCCTAGAAGACTGATAGGCAGGGTATGACAGCTGTCTTAAAGTATTTAAATAGCAGTCATGTGGAAAAGATATTTGCTTCATTATTTGGTAACAGAAGCCAGAACTAGCAACAGTGGGAACAATTCAGAAAGAGGTAAATCTATGCTTGATACTCAGAAAAATGTTTCAATATGTATGTTGTTGCCCCATTAGACTATACTATTACATGGTAACTGTTTTTACCTTTCTTTGTATCCTCAGATCTTAGAAGGGTGCTTAGCACATAGTAAGTACTTAATAAGTTCTTGTTGATGTGACCTGGGAAATAATGTCCTGAAAGGTCTTGAGGGGATGAAGAACCTCTTACTATGTATCTTCATTATTGAGTCATTTTTGGTTCTGTTGTTGTGGGGATTCATTTGTAGGGATGAGTTGAATTGAACAGCAGCTGAGGATACTTTGAATTGTGAAGTTCTCTGATGTTGTGATTCAATTGAATGAATTCCCTTATCTCAGCTCCAACCATCCATTTTATGGATATAACATTATACCTCAGGATCAACTGATTTGTTAAAGGATTTAACTGCATTCAAGAAGGACATAACAGGTGTGTTCATCATGAGCCAAGATTCAATTACGTTGTTGGATCTGGAAATTTGGGGCCTATCCTTCTTTCACTTTGTTTGGCTCCAGCTACTATTTACTCTCAATTTTCCACAGATCAAATAGCCATGTGAATGATGGCTGAGCTACAGTTACACTGCATGCTGTAACTTGGAGAGCCTAAAAAGAGTAAGAGAAGCTCCTTAATGTCAACCTCCAATATAAAGAATACCATCCTTAATGGATCTTATTACTGAGAGGGAAATAAATATGCCAGAATAAAGAACTCTTTGTATCTATGTCCACTTATGGATAATTATCTTTCAAGTTCATTCAGCAACAGCATCATAAGCAAATATTTATGTAACTTACAAGTAGGTAGTATTTTATTGCTGAACTGTATTAGTTTATATGTCAATACTTGAAAGAACTATAATGTCACTAGTGTGATTAACAGCCTCCACTGACAAAGAAAGCTACGTGATCTAAAGAAGTGGCTGTAGCCACAAAGTTTACCATAACTGCCTAGGGAGCAATTCTTTCCTAATTTACCAAAACTGAATCTTGGGCAATAAATATCTGGTCTATCACTGAACACATACTAGGAGGCTTTCCATTTCCAGGGTCTAGTAGCCCCTGCCCAAGTTTATTTTGAATAGAGTCAATGTCACCTTAGACAATAAAATCAATTGCAGGAGGATTTTAAGAAGAATTGTTATTTGTCTATCTGTTTATATGTTATCAATAATGGAGAATTCATATGTAAATTATATGATATAATATGAATTTTGTGACTGTGTAGCACACATTATGAGGTAACTATCTCTATTCTCAGTTAAACTATAAATCAGGCTCCTCAGAACAAGGCTGGCTTTATTCCCTCAAGACTATAAGATTTTTGTAATGCTGTATATAGCTTATGAGCCCCCATAAGAGTGCTTGTCTACTATGATTATAATTGATGTCAATTATCCAGAAGGAGTTAATTAGCTTTCTTAAAAATGAATGTTTATTGAGGTAGTAGAAATCATATTTGTTCCATCTTTCCAAAAGCCCATGACATACTCTCTATAGAGGAAAATGGGCTAAAGCTAAGAAAGCCCATGTGGCAAAGGAATAATTCACAATTCCTGCTTTCTGAAAGTCATCAAGATATCCCCCTTTGGAATGTGAAGTTGCTGGACTTTTTAGAGTGCCTTGAATTTGCATGGAATCTTCTTCTTTCATCTGCCTAGCAGTGCTACTAACGAGCTAATGGAAAAATGGGAAGTTCCAAATCCTGGAAAGCTATGAAAGCTGAAATCATCTTCTGATAAAGGAGGGAGTGAAAGAGACCAAGGATCACTTCTTTCCCTTTACCCATCAAAGGATTCTTTCACAAGGTTTACTAAGGTATTTGGTGATCAGCTGTCTCTAGTTCTAAACGATCTGTGATTTGATAGAAAATTCTTGGCAAATGGCTGTCTGTCATATATTCTAAAAGGCTTCTTATCTAGCATCATTTAGATTTCAAATAGATTTCAAAAACACCTAAAATTTAAAAATATTTTCAACTTATTCCAAAGTCTGATTAATTTATACATGCTTTTTTTGCCTCGTTATTATATCAGGTCTTATTATCTTGTTGCTTACCTTAAGTGATGCAGAGTAATAGGGCAATCAATATATATGTGTATGTGTGCGCACATACATACACAGATTTAGAGTGGGAAGGTATGTTAGAGACATTGTTTTTCCTACCTTTTTTCCCCATAAAAAATTGACACACATCCTAGAAAATCCAAAAGCCTACTAGAAAGAATGCAGAATATAAAATAAAACCTAAATCATCAGCATTTCTATATATTATTGGCAAAACCCATCAGTAAGAGATAGAGAAATTCCATTTAAAGTAATTGTAGAAAAAATAAAATATTTGGGTGTTTACCTGCCAAGACAAACCCAAGAACTATATGAAGAAAATTACAAAATATTTCTCACACAAATAAAGTCAAATCTCAGCAACTGATCATTACACATTCTTGCTGTTATTGTGTACAATGCCTTCCTAGTTCTTCTTGTTTCACTTACTATTAGTTCTTTTCATTGTTTCCAGGTTTTTCTAAAATCAGCTTGGTCATAATATTTTATAGAATAATAATATTCCATTACCTTCATATACTACAGCTTATTCCCCAATTCCCCAATTTGTAATGCTAGATAAATTGAGGCAAGATAGAGATTAGAGAGGTTTTTAATATTTTATTTGAGAGGGAGAGATTTTGCTGGGGGCATGTTGCCCCCAGAGCTGATGTCTCAAAGCATCCAGCAGTGAATGTGAGTTCTCAATGACATATACATGACTCTAAGCTCAGGTAGATACACAAAGGCAGGTGGGAGTGGAGTCCAAATCTGATGAGTGGGAATCTCCAAGAAGGGGTTCATCAATCTGATTCTAAAAAAGTTGGGGGTAGGACTTAGGAGATATCCAACTAGAGCCAGGAAGTCTGGGACTTAAAGATATAGAAAATGCCAGTTAAGTATTTGAGATAGGACATCTGGAGTTTTATCTTTTGGAATGTCAGATCTCCACAGTCCTAATTATCTCAGTTTTAATGAGCAGAAAAGGGGGGTTGCAACCAGGGGGATTGAGGCAGAACAATTCAAGGAACTAAGGCAGGACAATTAGGGAAACTGAGGGAGAACAATTTAGGGAAACTGAGGCACAACAAATTGATGGCTATCTACTCAGCAATGTTTCTACTGGGCTTATATCCCATAGAAATTTTAAAGAAGGGAAAGGGACCCACATGTGCAAAAAATGTTTGTGGCAGCCCTTTTTGTAGTGGCTAAAACTGAATGGATGCCCATCAAGTAGAGAATGGCTGAATAAATTATAGTATATGGATATTATGGAATAGTATTGTTTTGTAAGAAATGACTAACAGGATGATTTCAGAAAGGCCTGGAGAGACTTACATGAACTGATGCTGAGTGAAATGAGCAGGACAAGGAGATTATCATACACGGCAACAAAGACTATATGATGATCAGTTCTGATGGACGTGGCTCTCTTCAACATTGAGATGATTCAAATCAGTTCCACTTATTCAGTGATGAAGAAAGCCATCTACACCCAGAGAGAAAACCATGGGAGCTGAGTGTGGACCACAACTTAGCATTCTCAATCTCTCTGTTCTTGTTTGCTTGTCTTTTGATCTTTCTTCCTTCTTGATTTGATTTTTCTTGCACAGCAAGATAATTGTATAAATATGTGTGTGTGTGTGTGTGTGTATACACACACACATATATATGTATGTGTGTGTGTGTGTGTGTATATATATATATATATATATATATATATATATATATATATATATATATATATATATGATTTTTTTCTGGAATTTTACTGCATCAAACAGCTAGTTTGGCACTGTGTAGACTCTACCCTAAGTACTGAATTGAATAATTTGTTATGCTTTTCTTTTTTTTTTTTTTGATCTTTAGCTTTTATTACTACATTAATCCATTTGTAGTTTTTTGGGGTTTTTTAAGTTTCATATCTAATTCATTGATTTGCTTTCGCTTTCTTAATGAAGAACCTGCTCCATTAATTTAATCAGTGAGGTGGCAATAGGAACAGGAAGAATGGTATAAATATTTTCAAATGCTAACTTGATTTCTTTTTTTTTTTTTTTTTTTAGATTTTTTTTTAATATTTTTTATTATATATATATATATATATTTTATAATATTATCCCTTGTATTCATTTTTCCAAATTACCCCCCCCTCCCTCTATTCCCTCCCCCCGACGACAGGCAATACCATACATTTTACATGTGTTACAATATAGTCTAGGTACAATACATGTGTGTGAATATCATTTTCTTGTTGCACAATAAACATTAGAATCCGAAGGTACATGCAACCTGGGCAGACAGATATTAGTGCTAACAATTTACATTCCCCTCCCAGTGTTTCTTCTCTGGGTGTATCTACCTCTGTCCATCATTGATCAACTGGAAGTGAGTTGGATCTTCTTTATGTTGAAGATTTCCACTTCCATCAGAATACATCCTCATACAGTATTGTTGTTGAAGTATACAGTGATCTTCTGGTTCTGCTCATTTCACTCAGCATCAGTTGATTTAAGTCTCTCCAACCCTCTCTGTATTCCTCCTGCTGGTCATTTCTTACCGAGCAATAATATTCCATAACTTTCATATACCACAATTTACCCAACCATTCTCCAACTGATGGACATCCATTCATCTTCCAGTTTCTAGCTACAACAAAAAGAGCTGCCACAAACATTTTGGCACATATATGTCTCTTTCCGCTCTTTAGTATTTCTTTGGGATATAATCCCAGTAGTAGCGCTGCTGGGTCAAAGGGTATGCACAGTTTGATAACTTTTTGGGCATAATTCCAGATTGCTCTCCAGAATGGCTGGATTCTTTCACAACTCCACCAGCAATGTATTAGTGTCCCAATTTCCCCACATCCCCTCCAACATTTGTCATTATTTGTTCCTGTCATCTTAGCCAATCTGACAGGTGTGTAGTGGTATCTCAGAGTGGTCTTAATTTGCATTTCTCTGATCAGTAGTGATTTGGAACACTCTTTCATGTGAGTGGATATAGTTTCAATTTCTTCCTCTGAGAATTGTCTGTTCATATCTTTTGACCATTTATCAATTGGAGAATGGTTCGGTTTCTTATAAATTATGGTCAGTTCTCTATATATTTTGGAAATGAGACCTTTGTCAGAACCTTTGTTTTTAAAAATATTTTCCCAATTTGTTACTTCCCTTCTAATCTTGTTTGCATTAGTATTGTTTGTACAGAAACTTTTTAGTTTGATGTAATCAAAATCTTCTATTTTGTGATCAATAATGATCTCTAGTTCTCCTCTGGTCATAAATTCCTTCCTCCTCCACAAGTCTGAGAGGTAGATTATCCTCTGTTCCTCTAATCTATTTATTATCTCCCTCTTTATGCCTAAATCATGGACCCATTTTGATCTTATCTTGGTATATGGTGTTAAGTGTGGATCCATATCTAATTTCTGCCATACTAATTTCCAGTTTTCCCAACAGTTTTTTTTTCCGAATGTTATGCTTTTCTTAGCAAACATCTTAACTGTAGCATCTCCTCATCCAAAATTTATGTAAAATTTACATTTAGAAAAATCAACCTAATATCAATGGTTAACATAGGAAACTTCTGATTCTCTTTCCCCAAACCTTGCTAAATGGACTACCCTAAAAATTAATATATAACATTTTTCTTAATCTGAAAGAGGAAATGCATATGTATCATTCTGGACCCCCTTGAACTTCTGAAGGGAATTGGTTTAAATGGTTTATGAGAAATTAAATGAAAATTTTTTTTCTAAAAATCATTTTAAAATTAATGATTTGAAACCATAATTTGTATCTTTAATGTTGCTTCCCTGTTACTCAAACATATATAAAATAGATCAGTATGTTCCATGATTATATGATTTTTAGTGCTGCATTCATCACCGTAAGTGAAAGGAGATAATAAATCAAGAAGTGCATACTTCTGTGGATTATGTGTTATCATAACTCCTCAGCAGTGAAGAACAGTATTGTAACAGGCTCTGTATGTTATGAGAAATTCAAAAATCATTCAAAGAAGGGCCACAAATTTAATTCAATTTAATTAACTAAGCTTTTTCCAAGCCCTTCTATGGAAAAGTTCTTTGCTAACTACTGAAGACACAAAAACTGGAAGAACACATATATTTTATACTACAGATAGTTAAGCACTCATAACTAGGGAATCAGGAAAGATTTTCTACTTTTTTCCTTATTTTCCCTAATTTTTTTTTTTTACTGCTGGAGGAGGTGACAGTCAAAGTGACCATTATAGGGAACTAGGGATTTGTGAGTACAGATGGAGAACATTTCAGGCATGGAGAACAGGAGATACAAAGGCCCAGAGATGAGGGGGAAAAGTGTTGTTTCCTGGGAGTAAACAAACTGGATTTATTGGAGCAGAGAGTGCATAATAGAGAGTAAAATTAAATGTTTGGAAAGCCAGGTTAGACAAAATCCAATCCAATACAATTTATTGCAATTCAAAAATGCAACAAATGTTTATTAAGACAAATAGAGTATGGGGCCTGACTTCCGGGGGTAAAGACAGGATCCTGGAATAAAGTCAGGAAGCTGCTTGAGCTCTCCCAGTTTCCTTTGAAAATCACACAAAACTAAGCCTATGAACAGAATTGGATGGAATGAAATCATTCTCCAGCTCAAGATAGGAAAAACTTCAAGAAAGTCAATCTCACTGGGGTGAAAAGGGTGTTCAGGCCAATTCAGACAGATTCTGGGAGAGCCAACGAAAGGGCCTTTCTCACAGCAAATTAGCAACTTAGACCCTCTGTCCTGGCTCAGTATAGGAGCAAATCAGTGGAGCTTCCCACTCAGAGGGCGAATTCTGGGAAACCAGGCTGTTTCCTGAAAAGGGCAGGCAGATCTATCCCTGCAAACACAAGAGGCCCCTGTACTCAAAGTCAAGGCTCAGAGCTGCACAGGAAACTTGGAACAGCCCTTTACTCTTTACCCCGGGAGCATAGCTCAACCATAAAAGTAGAAAAAAGAAGAAATATTAAAAGAAAAGGAAATAAAAGAAAATGAGCAAAAACCAGAAAAGAGCCTTGACTATAGAAAGCTACTATCATGATAGGGCAGACCAAAACACAAAGTCTGAGAAGGACAAAATGTCCACAGAAGAAATCTCAAAGAGTGAGATAAATTGGCTTGAAGCCCAAGGAATCTTCTCAGAAGTTCTCATAAAAGACTTTAAAAGGTAAATAAGAGAGGTAGAAGAAAAAATGAGAAAATAAATGAGAAGTACATATCAAATTAAAAAGAATGAAAAAATCTAGAAAAGACAATTTAATGTCACATAGGAAAAGCTCAAAGAGATAGACTTACTTATCCAGAAGATATCAAAGAGGGAACTTGAGCCCAAGGACATGAAGGATGCTCATATAGAGAGTGATATTTGGTTGTTGTCTTTCTTCAATAAAGATAGACCAGGAGAAATAATTGAATGTAGCATGTTGAGTTTTAAATGATAATATTTAAAAGGAAAAAATTCCAACAATAAAAACTATAAACCATTAATATGGCTTAGTGAGGGAAGTTATGGTAGCTTCTATTTTGGAAATTCTCTGAAACCAAATGAACAAACTTTTCAGAAACAAAAGTATTTTTACCAGCTTTAGATGAAGCGGGTGTGCTTGATCATTTTCTAAGGCAGGAAGTTGGTTTAGGACATCTCTCAAAGCATAGTGCAATTCAGTGTTGGGTATGACACAAGTAACACACTCTGTCATCTGGCTTAGTTGAATTATCAGCTATAAAAGAGGGAGGAAAGGGAATCTATGGCAGTAAAAAATTCTATCATTAAAATCATGAGTCATTCCATCATTGATGAAACAGTGACACAACTGCCTGAAAACACAAGTATAATATTGTTCCCTACTTTAAATAGTCTTAGTATAGAAGAGGAGTTTTTAAAAAATGACTGAGCAAAACAATAGTGATGATGGTGACTTGATAGTGATGACAGAAAACCACCAAAATGATTTTATAGATATATTTCAACAAGAGAGTCATTTTCTTATCATGCATTCCAAAATTTACTAGGTGTTACGCAATTTATTTCAGTAGATGAAAGGATATATGATCTTATCAACACTTCCTATAGTTGTGAAATTCCCACTTCTTGTCTCTTGTCAGTGTCTTCCTATCAGTCATTCATGAGGGTGGCTGGGAAGATATGGGCTACCTATGTATTGGGTCAGGACTTCCTCTAAATCTTTTGTCAGGTCATAGAAACCAATGGAACTATCTGCTTTTTTAAACATTGTTATTACTATGATTCTGGTCCAACAGACATTTCCCTGATGAAATTCTGTAAGCTCCTTTTCCATAATGATTCTTCATTGGAGTTATGTATGGAATATTGCTCTGAGACAGAAAGTCTAGTTTTGAGTTCTGACTCATATACCACTCAGATAAATGCAGGACTTCTGGAAGGGTCAGCACACCTTGAGCTCTTAAGGCCACTAGTCTTGTTTCCAGTGCAGTCCTCATAATTATCATATGGGAAGAAGCATCTGATGGAGATGGGAGTAGGCATCACCCCAGGTATCAACTAATTGCTACCACAAGGTGGCAAAACAGCTTAGCTAAAGTAGCAAGTCACTCTGAGGGAGAGATGGGAGTTAGCATGGGCCAAAAAAGTTAAATGTCCCCACCACTATCACCTTCCCTCAAAAATTGATGGAGACAATCCTGGACCCTGAAATGAGGAATCAATTTGCAGATTGATGCTTCCAATCCAGTACCTGCAAGGTATCTTGGGAAGCAAACTCTATGGAGATGTATGTAGTCTGGTAACAGCGCCTACAGGTGTTATAGACACAGGTGCTGAAAACATTCAAAAGAAAACTTTTGTCACCAAAATCTTTGACACTGTCAAATAGTTCAATATTAGAAACTTATGATTTTCACTATGGAAATGATGTTAAAGAAGAAGCATTATCATATGCTATGCAATTGTACCCAAAGGACCATGAAACCTTTCCTTCTGACTTGCATCTTATATTTTTGATGTGTGTTGTCTCTCCAATTAGAATGTGAGTTCCTTGGGAAAAGAGTCTATCCTACTTTTCTATTTATATCCTTGAAGCTTAGCATAGTGCTTTGCACATAGCTATTCATTAATTATTTCATTAATTCATTCATTTTCACCTAGTGACTTAGAGTAAGTCACTCAAACTTTCTAATCCTCAGTTTTCCCATGTGTAAAATGGGGATATTAACAGTACCTGTTTGATGATACTGTTTCAAGGATCCAACCAAATGATACAAAATAAAATAAAATTTCTTGAAAATATTTTTATTTTTATCATTTTTATTTATTTAAAACAAATACAAAATAAAAAAAGAAAAAAAATTACCATGTACACTGCAGAACATGAGATGATTCAAAATATAAAGCAACAAATTTACATTTCAAGAAAGCCTATAAAAGAAATACTTTGTATTCAGAGCAGGGTGGGGGGAGGGGACAGAGCTAGGATAGCCGAAAGCAGACACTACTTTCTATGACCTCCTCTCAAGCCAACAGTAGATTAATCCTCCAATTAGTTTTGCAGTGACAAAACCCACAAATATTTGGAAAACAACACATTTCCAGAAGAAGATACCTTCAGAACAGTTCTGTTTCAAACAGAGGAAGAAACAGTTTGCTGAGACCAGACTGTAGCACAGGGTGGCCTGGGGAAAGGAGCTGGGCCATGGAGTCAGAGAGCGTGTCAGCTTCCCCACAGGGGAATTTTCTCTGCATCTCTAAGGCTACTCTGTCCTGTTTGCAAGCAGGTGGTTTGGCAGATTTGCTACAAAAGTCAATTTGTAAACTGCTGAGCCCCAGAAGAACACAGAACATGGCCAAGAATACTCAGCACCGGAAGTCAATCAGCAGAACTGTCCCAGGACAAACTAAAACAGCTGTCACTCCTTTTCATTAAGAGCAGACCTCAACCCTTAAAAAATGAGCAAAAAACCAAAAAGAACTCGCACCATAGATAGCTTTTATGGTGAGAGAGAAGAACAGACCTCAAATCCTGATATTCTTAAGGGCAAATTAACTGCAGATAAAGCCCCAAGGGGAGATATGAGTTGGTCTCCATTTCACAACGCTTTCTTGGAAGATTTCAAAAAGAATCTTAAAAGAGAGTTAGAAGAAAAATGGGGAAAGGAAATGAGATCTTTGCTTAAAAAGAAATGGAAGAAAATAATGCACTACAAATTAAAATTGAACAAATGGAAGTGAATGACTCAATAAGATTTCAAAAATCAATCAAACAAAACCAAAAAAAAAAAAAAAGAAAAAAAAAAGAAAAAATAGAATCTAGACATAATCTTACAGGAAATCATAAAGGAAAACTGCCCTGATGTCTCAGAATCAGTAGATTAAAAGTAGCCATTGAAAGAAGTCACAGATCACTCCCAAAATGAAAATGCCAAGGAATATTGTGGCTGAATTTCAGAACTATCAGAACAAGACAAAAAATATTGCAAGCAGCCTGAAAGAAACAATTTAAATATTGAAGAGCCATAATTAGGTTACTCAGGATCTAGCAGCTTCCATTTAAAGGATCAAAGGGCCTAGAATCTGATATTCTGAAAGGTAAAGGAACTTTGATTACAGCCAAGAATAAGCTATCCAGCTAAAATAAGCATTATCTTTCAGAATTATTGAGATAATGCAGAAAAAGCATTTGATAAAATCCAACACCCATTGCTATTAAAAAACATTAGAAAATATAGGAATAAGTGGCCTTTTTTTAACAGCTGTTCATCTTTACTTCCTTGTAGGTTTTTTTTTGTTCTTTACTATGCACTTACTATTCTTTTTTCTCCCTTTCCTACTCTTAACGTCTTTCTAGAAGGCTACAATTAAATTATATATATATATATATATGCATGCACAAATATACACATAGACACACACATATATAGTACAGTCATATATATAGTCTATAATCATATATCTACATACACATGTCCATTCATACATCTATGTAAGACTGTACTACATTTGTTTGTTCTTTCTTTCTCGAAAGTGTATAACATCAGCCTTAAGTGAAAGTCTTTCAATATTTTTCTAAATCTACTAACACATCATTTCCTATATCATATTAATGTTCCAACTTTCTACTATCTAGTTATTCTAAATAGCCTAAAACTATATTGAGTAATATGCCTGACATATAGTTTCCTTTTTTTTCTCTCTTTTGATTAAATCTATTTTTCCCTTTAACTTTGTCTGAGATCAATGTTCACTACCCATGTGTGCTAGTTATTTTTATCAGTACATTCAAGCTTATTTCTCTCTACTATATACCTCTTCAATTCCTTATATAAATTATAGGAAATAAAATAAATTTCCATTTTGGCTTCCTAGTAAATGTAGAATGACACTAAATTTAAATGGTTTGCTTTTTTGGCCCAGACTACAATAATTCATAGAGAAATTTAACTGATATAAGTCAATTGCTGTGTTGAGACAAAAGCAGCTAAAAATTATCTTAATAAATAATTGACTTACTTGCCAGAGAGATATGGAAGCAAAAGGCAGCCCTAGTTTATAATATACATATGTTTATAAAATATTTTAAGGTTATATGCAAATATGGAAAGAGAGTGGGAAGAAGTGGGGATCAGTTGAATTTCACTTTCATCTATATTTGTTAAAAGAATCCAGAATGAATACTGAAGTTTGAGTTGTGTTGCTTGTACTTTTAGAAATGTTCACTGTATTATTTGATTTATTTGACTTTTTACTTTGCTCAGTAATTGGGAGTATCTTATAAATGTATGCAATATAAAAACAGAATATAGAAATAAAACTTTTTTTTGAAAATTATAAGGAATTATAAAGAAATTTGGATAATTATAAGGAAAAATGATCCTATAAATCAGAGAGAAGCAGTGAAGAACTGCTTTAAACCAGCTTAAAGAAACTTTTGTGAGAAATATAATTAAATATAATCATCCCATTGGCACTAACAGATTAAAATAGAAGGAGAACAATGGACAGAAGAAAAAAATGGGGAGGGGAATCTACATTGATTTTTGAAATGGATTTTTTTTTTTAATCATCAAGATCAGTAAATCTACCACACAATTTCTAGCATCCCAGACTCAGATATTCTTATGGGACAAACAGAAAGGGCCTTACAAAGGACACAGATTAGAACTTGTAAATAGAGATTTGTACTAGAGTTGAATCACTGTGGAAAGTGTAGAATAACTAATAGTCTATACTAAATGAGGAGGAAATGCTAAACCTTAAAAAAACCTTAGACATTGTTAATATTAAACAGTAGCAGCAATAATATGGTGGAGAGAATATTGACAGCTACTATCTATATATCAACTTTTTCACTTATATAAAATATTTTATGAAGATGACATAAACATGTTTACAGAATATGGTTGATGAGAGCATAAATAAGATAACAGAGGGTTTTAATTTATATCTCATAGGCTGCATAATATAGTGGGTAGTAAATTAGATCACAATATTGGGCTAAATCAATGAATGTTATATTTAACATTCATTTAAAAATTAACAATATTTTATTTTCCCCCAATTACATGTTAAAATAATTTTAACATCTAAAAAATTGAGTTCCAAATTTTATCCCTCTTCTCTCTCCTCTTTCCTCTATGAGATAATAATGAATCTGATATAACTTATACTATGCAATCATACAAAACATTTCCATATTAATAAGTCTGTGAAAAAAAGAGGAAAAAGAGACAAAGAAGAATGAATAAGAATGAATTGATGATAGAATAAGAAAGACAAAATGAGAACAAGAGAAAAAGAAAGAGAGAGAGAGGGAAGGAAGGAAGGAAGGAGGGAAGGAAGAGAAAAGAGAAGAAAAGAAAGAAGAAGGAAGAAAGGAAGGAAGAAGAAGAAGGAAGAAAGAAAGAGTGAAAAATAGCATGCTCCAGTCTATATTTAAATACTATTAGATCTTTTTTTTCTGGAGGGAGATATGGTTTTTCATGAGTCTTTTGGCTTTTGTTAAGAATTACTAATTCATTCAGAGTTCTTTACTTTGCATACATAAGATTGCACTGTGTACAATGTTCTTTATGTGTCATTTTAAGTAAGTCTTTCCAGATCTTTCTGAAATCACCTGGTTTATCATTACTTATATCATAATAATATTCCATTTAATCATATATTTCAATTTATTGCATTCCCCAATTGATGAGCATCCCCTCGATTTCCAATTCTTTATTACCATTAAAACGGTTGGTATAAATATTTTTTTACAAGTAGGTTCTTCCCCACCCCCACTCCCACCCCTTTTTTATCTCTTTGGGATATATAGACCTAGTACTGGTTGAAAGGATATGCATTGTTTTATAGACCATTGGGCATAGTTTCAAATTACCCTCCGGAATGATTGGATCTGTTCACAATTCCACTAACAGTGCATGTGTGTCCTAATTTTCCACATCCCCTCCAAGATTTATAATTGTCCTTTTTGGATATATTAGCCAATTGGATAGATGTGAGGAAGTACTCAGAGTTGTTTTAAATTGCATTTCTCTAATCAAAATTGATTTAGAGCATTTTTTTCATCACTTGGAGAATCCTTTTTGGCCACCTAGAGTTACAAATCTAAGAATACAAGTGCATCATTAGTCATCAGTAAGGCCCTAGAAAGCAAGGGCTTCTCAATATGCTGACTACGGCCCATTTTTATAGAGATTTTTTTTCTTTGTGAAATTCTTGGTTCTTTCTGCTACTATTTTTCTTAATATATTATTATAGTACTTTGTGGTTTCAAGGTTGGCAGATACATGTACACAGTTTTCTCCTTCCTTTTTAAGTATTGAAATAAATTTTATTAAATGTGTAAGGTTATAGAAAAAAGATATGAAATAATCTCTCATTTCATTTCTGGCCAACCATTCCTAGCCCTTTATTTTAAAAACATGGTATGGAGTTTCAAATCTTGTTTTAGGTCACTAATTTCTTCAAAAGATCTTTGCTTCAAAAATCTATATTTTCCTCTGTAGTCCTTTTGTTAGATCAGTAGCAATGATGGAGATATAAAACAAAATAAACATGTCCTATTTTTTATCTACAAATACATGTTCCTAAAAAAGTGTAAAGTCAGAAATAAGTAAACAAATTAATCTATGATCATTGCTATTTATGAAAGGGCTAGGTGAGAAGGTATGTTTGGATTAGGCTTTGAAAAAAGGGTAGGGGGGGCAGCTAGGTGGCCCAGTGGATAGAGCACCAGCCCTGAATTCAGGAGGACCTGAGTTCAAATCTGGTCTCAGACACTTAACACTTTCTAGCTGTGTGACCCTGGGCAAGTCACTTAACCCCAGCCTCAAAAAAAAAAAAAAAAAAAAAAAAAGGGTAGGAACCTAAAAGATCAGGTAGGGGTAGGGAAGAGATTGGAGATTCAAGTTTGGGGATAAATATCTAAATTATAAGAAATAATATAAACAGAGTAAAATAGCCAAAGCACAAAAATTTTATTTTCAAGGTATTATTTTCATAAGAATGATAAAATGTATTAAATAATCTTTCCCAAATTTAAAATTTTGTATTTAATTGTTGACTACTTAACACTCATATGGTATTCAGGAGGGAAGAACCTCAAAAATCATCTCATCTAAACCCTTCATTTTATGGATGAGAAAACTAAACTAAGAACCAAGAGGGAGGAAAAGTAACTTGATAATTTGAAATTTTTAAAGTTGTATGCTCAGGATAAACTTTAGAATGAATTATTTTCTGTACCATAGAGTTAGGAGATCACTGATCTGATCTCCTTATAGACAAATGTGAGTTACTCAATTCTATGGTCACTGAACTCACCTAAAATTTTTATGATATAATGAAAAGAATATTACATTTAATTTTAGAGAACAGGGATTCTCATGTGATATAAATATAAAGGGCTACTCATGTGATATACATTGTCATTTCAATTTTCTGGAACTCACTTTATTTACATGTGAAGTAAAATACTTGAATAGATGACTTCTAAAATCACCTCCAACACTGATGTTCTAGAGTCTTATGATTTGTAATTCAAATGTGTAACAATGATGTTCAAGCATGAGAATGTGTTAATGGAAACAAACTTATGCCCTCTTTTTAAAATTAATTTTATAATTATACATTTTTGACAGTATATATGCATGAGTAATTTTTTATAACATTATCCCTTGTATTCATTTTTCCAGATTTTCCCCTCCCTTCCTCTACTCCCTCCCCTAGATGACAGGCAATCTCATACATTTTACATGTGTTACAGTATAACTTAGATATAATATATGGTTGTAAATCCAATTTTCTTGTTGCACATTAAGTATTGGATTCCGAAGGTATAAGTAACCTGGGTAGATAGACAGTAGTGCTAATATTTTACATTCAATTCCCAGTGTTCCTTCTCTGGGTGTAGTTGTTTCTGTCCATCATTGATCAGCTGGAAGTGAGTTATATCTTCTTTATGTTGAAGATATCCACTTCCATCAGAATACATCTTCATACAGTATTGTTGTTGAAGAGTATAGTGATCTTCTGGTTCTGCTCATTTCACTCAGCATCAGTTCATGCAAAACTTATGCTCTCTTGATGTAGACAGCCTTCATATATGTGAAGCATATAGAAAAGAATATTTAAATTTTCAAACAATTACACAATCACAGAATTAGAAGGACTCTTAGGACATATAATACAACCTATGCTTGAAAACCATATTGTTACTTGAGTCACATAAATGTTAAAATTCTTAAGTTCATATAGCTTTGAATCCAAGTCTTCTTGCCTTCAAAACCAGCACTCTTCCAATTGTTCAATGATGCTTTTATTACAAAAGTTCATATTTATTTTAAACATGAACCATTGTGGTCCCTTCCTGAGTGTCTCCTTAGGGATCAACATGTCAAAAGAAGTAGAAGTAGATACTGTCCTTCCTTCCTTATAACTTCTTAAATAGCCAGAAGGGATTTTCTGAAAATCACCACTTGAGAGCAAAAATACTTTCCCATTAAAGACCCTCAAGCATTAATAATTACTTATTATTTTATAATGGAATAAAATAAAGAGATGTTCTTTGAATTGTGCTTATGCTGCTATAACTATCTGTGTAAGCAGAACAATTTCATTACCAGTCTATCAACATGAAAAGATTTTATAGCTTAATGATCTCCAATGTAACATATATTTTCATGGGAACACATTCATTTCATATCTGTATACATCACTTAGTGTCATGAGAGTATTAATATAGTGAGAACTTAATAAAAAAAAGAAGACATTATGGGTATGCTCACTCAAATTTCATCTAGTGAAAAATCGATCAATTTATTCACTTTATGATTCACCTTTTTTTTGAATCACCTGTTCTCAGGAAAAATTAGTTTCCAACTGATATGAAGTCTACTTAGGAAGACTCTAAACTTTTATGTAAAAAATATTTTTCTTTTGCATACTATTGTGGGATTTTTTGAGTAATTTCAAAAAAAATAATTAGCCTTACAAAAATGCCAACTGTTCCCCAAATGGACAATTTATCTCTCCAATTTTTTTTTAATTTGTGCTTCTCTCCTTTTTGAGAGAATGTAAGACTTACAGTCAGAAAGAAACGGACTCAAATACTAGAATTCCATTACTATTACTTACTAGCTATGAGATCTTAGGCAAGTCTGTTTAATATTATATTCTCCTATGGTAAATGGGAATGAAAAATATCTAAAAACATCCACCTCCAGGGCTGTTGTGACACTGAAATTAAATATATATACATACATATACATATATATATATACATACATATACATATATATATGTATGTATATATATATACATACTATATATAGTATATATACTATTGCTACCAAAATCTTTTTGGTAAGTAAACATATGCATTTAATTGAGGAAATAGGATTACAATAATCTCATAGAGCCTTTCTTTACTGGAGGAGGCTAATTCTTTTGCTAAGAGACTAAAAAGGAAAATATTTCATGAGCAAAAGTTTTACTTCAGGAAGAATTCTGGGAGTCAAGATGTCAAATAAGCAATAAGCTGCTGTAATTCTCCCATATTTCTCTCCCCAAACCCATAGTATAGCATCCTGAAACAAAGCCTGGAATAGTAGAACCAGGAAAAAGATCTTTCAAGCTAAAAAACTTAAAAGATGAGCAAGAAAGGTCTGTCTCACTCAGGTAAAAGGGGAACACAGTCCAGGATAGACGCATCCCAGAAAACCAGCAGCAAAGCCCATCTCAGCAAACCAGATGGAGATTGTGAATGCCAATGTGATAGAGCTAGCAAATGCCAACCCCAGCACTTAGCGCATGCCTCAACACAGCCAGTGGAACGAGTAGATTCCAGTTCTGAGAACTGCCACGTGCTTCAGCTTAGTCCCAGGCAAATAGGTAAGCAACAAGTGCCTAAGCACTTAGGCAGCCACCAGCACTGGATCCATGATAGCTTCAGCAAAGCCTTCAGCAAACAGGCAGCCTCCAGGAATCACCAAATGCTTCAGTGTAGTTCTGGGAAACAATGAAACATCCCACTGGTCTCCGCTTACACCAGATACCAGCATTAGGACCTCGGATCAGGACCAGGTAAACTCCTAGATCCCTACAACCCTGGTAACTCCAGCCACACCCACCCCATTCAGACAGGACAACACTAGACACCCAGGTACCTCCTATTTGTAGCACCAAGTAAACAGTCAGGGTCTGCAGCTCTTGGTATAAGAAGCCTGAGATAATGTCCTATCCACATGGGGAGCAGAGCTCAAATTTAAAATAAAGGAAGAAGCTAAAAATGTGTGAGTAAACAACAAAAACAACAATAAAAATAATCTGAACAAAAAAAGTTATTATGCTGATAGGGAAGAAACAGGACACAAACTCAGAAGAGGCTAGTAATATTAAAATATCCATGGGCAAAGCACCAGACAAAAACAGGCAGTGGTCTCAAGCCCAAAATGAATTCATGGGAAAGGGCAAAAAAAGAGTTTGAGATCATGTAAGAGATAAAGAAAAATGGAGAAAGAATGATAACAATGCAAGAGAATTATGAAAAAAAAAGTCAACAGATTGGAAAAATGAACTACTTAAAAAGTAGAATGAAGCCAAAGGAAAAAGGAGATACAAAACCCTGCTCAAGAAGACAACTCTTTTAAAAAGTAGAATTAGCTGAATGGAAAAGGAAATACAAAAGCTATTGAGGAAAAGAATTATTTAAAAGTTATAAATGCACAAGTGGAAGCTAACAATTCTATGAGAAATCAAGAATAAATTAAACAAATTTAAAAGAATGAAAAAAAAAAAACTAGAGAAGAAAGGTAAAATACCTCATGGGAGAAACAACTGCCCTGGAAAATATATCCAAGAGAAACAATCAGAATCACTGGACTACCTGAAAGCCATAATCAAAAGGAGAACTTGGAAAGCATCTTCCAAGAAAGTATAAAATATTCTTATAATCCAGAAAAAGAAAGCAAATAGGCATTAAAAGAATTCAATAATCATTTCAGCAAAAATGTCCCAAGATAAAACCTCCAAGGAATATTGTACCCAGAACTATCAGTTCAAGAAAAACAAAATATTGCAAGGGGCCAGAAAGAAACAATTCAAATACCAGGGAACCATAGACAAGATAATACAGGATTTAGCAGTTGCAACATTAAGGATTGGAGGTTATGGAATATGATATACTGAAAGTCAAAGGAGCTAGGACTACAACTATGAATCACCTACTTGGTGAAATTAAACATAATACTTTTAAGGAAAAAAAATGACCATTCAGTGAAATAGAAGTATTTCTAGCTTTCTTTAGAAGATCAGACTTAGATAACCAAAAAAGTTATCATTAATATCAAGACCCAAGAGAATGCTAAAAAGGTTAAAAAGGAGTTCCAATATGTAATGTGCAGTTGTCTCCAGAAGCTGCAGATCGCTCTCTGGGAGGAGAACTGCTGTGTCAACTCAAATCTCTCGGACAGAGTCTTCTTCCTGTAGAGAACCATTTTCCCTTCCTGCAGAGAGCAGCCTTGTTTGGTCCAGAGAAAAACTCCAGAGCTGCCCTCTTTATCCTCCCAGAGAATGGGCGTGGGATAATGCAAGGGCTTCTGGGAAGAATTATTTCAACCAATGAACTTGCTCCTCCTAAGCATGCAAGCTCTTCCCCAGGAAAGGCAGGAACTAGAGAATTGTCAAGTACTGATTTAGCACTTAGTAAGAACCTAATATCTCATTATCTCATTATCTCATTAGTACTTAGTAAGAACCTAACAGAATACAAGGGGTTCAATAGAGGTGAACTTTTTATCTCTACAATGGAAAGTGATGCATGAAATTCTTTAAATTTGTACCACTAATAGTACAGCTAGAAGGAATATGCATAAATTGAGTATATGCATATAAGATAAATTAGAGGAAATTATATAAAAATAAGGGATGAGAAAGAGGAGTTTACTTGGTGCAGAAAAAAGAATGAGGCAGAAGGGGATAAATGATCTTAATCAAGAGACATCTAAAAGCCTATTCCAGTGGAAAGGAAAATGGGAGGGTGGGTGATGAGAATAACTTGAACCTTTCATCAGTATTGTTTCAAAGAAGGAATAATATATACAATCAGTTGAATATAAAAATCTATTTTACCTAGCAGAAAGTAGTATGGGAGGAGATTGAGTAAAGAGGACTGACAGAAGAGAGAACAGACCAATGTAGATGGTGCACAGAAGCAAGACACTGGTGTGGAGGGAAGGATGAAAGGAGAGATAGGACAAACCCATCTAAAAAACAAAAGCAGATAGCAGAGTGAATTGAAAGCCAGAATCCTAAAATATTTTGTTTACAAGAAACATATTTGAAATAGAGAGACAAACAGTAAAGATAAGGAACAGAACTTATTATGCTTCAGCTGAATTTTTTTTAAAGCAAAGGTAGCAATCCTTATAGATAAAATAAGAGCAAAAATAAAACTAATTAAACCAGCTAAGGAAGAAAACTACATCTTGATCAAATGTACCATAGATGAAGAAATAATATTAATACTAAATATATCGCATCAAATGGTGTAACATTCAAATTCTTAAATGAGAAGTTAAGTGAGTTATAGAAATAGACAAAAAACTTTACTTGTGGGAGACTTCAACTGTCCCCTCTCAGAATTCAATAAATCCAACAAAAAATAAATAAGAAATGAAGAGATTGAAGAGAATATTAGATATGACAGATCTTTGAAGAAACTGAATGAATAGAGAAAGGAATATTTTTCTCAGCACTACATGGTACCTATACAAAAATTGACAATGGAACAGAGCATAAAAATACCTCAAAATTTAGAAAGGCAAAATGTTAAATATATAATTTTCAGATTGTAATGGAATAATATTTATTGAGCAAAAGACTGGGGGAAACAGATTAAATATTAATTGGGAACTAAATGGTTTAATCCCAAAAAACAAGTGGGTAAAAGAACAAATCATAGAAACAATAAATGATTTCATTAAAGAGAATGACAAAAATGAAACAACATCCCAAAATTTATAGAAGGAAGTCAAAGCAGAACTTAGCAGAAAATTTATTTCTCTAATAAATAGATAAATTAAAAAATTAAAAAATGAAATAATCTTAAAAAAAAGAAAAGAATTACATCTATCACAGTTGCTCATCATATATAATCTTGTTACTGTATACAATGTTCTTATTGTTCTGCTCACTTCACATAGCATTAGCTTATGCAAATCTCTCCAGACCCCTCTGAAATTAGCCTGTTCATTACTTTCCATACAACAATAATATTCCACTACATTCATACATCACATTCTATTCAGTCATTTCCTTTCTAATGGGTATCCAATCAACCTCCAGCTCTGTGCCACCACAAAAAGGGTAGAATGCAAAAAATGTTAACAAAATACTATCAAGGCAATTATAGCACTATATGTGGATTGTATACTATGCCCAGGTGGGATAGAGACCAGGAATGCAGAGTTGGTTCAATATTAGGAAAACAATCAACATAATTGACTAGGTGAATAAGAAACCCAACAGAAATCACTTAGAATTATCTCAATAAATGCTAAAAAAAAGTTTTGGACAAAATACAGCACCAAAAAAAAAAAAACTATTAAAAACACTAGAGAACACAGAAATAAAGGGAACATTTCTTAAAATGATAAGCAATACTTATCTAAAACTATCAGCAAGCATTTTTGTTATGGGCCAGAACATGAAACAAGGTGCTAAATGATTATGTACTTAGAACTTATTAGAGTTCACACCTTTAAGAGAGCATATCTGAGGAGGAGCTCCCACAAGCCCACAGGAACCCAGAAGCCTACTCTTAGAGGAGGAGTCAGTTTTATTCCAACTTCCACCTTTGTTCTGGCTGGAGACATTGAGAGGACGAGAGGCTGAAGTTGGCTGGAGGCTGAAGGACAAACCTTTGGATTGGGAGACATTTGGAGAGAGCTTTTGGAACCAAGGAGAAAGATAGGCCTCTACTAAAGCTAAACAGGCCCCAGGACAAGAGACAAGACTTTGGAGAACACAATAAAGGATTTGGACTCTAATTCCTGGTTGCATTTGAGGTGATTATTGAAACTGAACTGAAACTAAGGCTGCTCCCAGAAGCTTCCCAAGAAACCTGCTCCTGGAGAATTTTACATTTTAGAGAAGAACATTACACATTTTCTGTAACTGAGATAAGCTAGAAGACTTCCCAATAAAATCAGGGGTGAAGTAAGATTGCCCATTATCACCACTATTATTCAATATAATACTAGAAATGTTAGTTTTAGCCAAAAGAGGAGAAAAATAAATTGAATAGGCAATAAGGAAACAAAACTATCACTGATACAGATGTGTCTACTTCAATACCCAAATGGATTTATGTGCTCACTGATTGATGCCTTTATTCTCTTCATCCTTGCTAAATTAAACTAATCTTTACTTTCAGAGTTGATAAGACTGAAGATAACTTGCAATTTGAAATGTAATATTATCATGAAATGAGATCACTATCTTGCAGTGATTTTACATGACCCCCTTGACATTTTGATTACTTCTTCTGCAATTCATGGGTGTTTATATTTCCACCATAAAACACTCTGCAACTACTCCAATAATCTCATCTTTAGTATTCTCATTGTTGTCTTTCATCCTACTATATCCTTTATAAAGACTACTCAATCTGCCAGAGGTCTTTCTTTTATTCTTGTAATATAGAGTTAGCAAATTATTCCTCAGACATCTGTTTATTTATATATAGACAATTTTGTGGCAGAGTGAATAGAGACTTAGAATTTAGATGAAAAAATCCAAGCTTAAACTTACTAGCTGAGGAACCCTGGGCAAATGTTTAACCTCTCTGTTCACCTCAATTTCCTCATCTTTAAAATGGGGATAATACTGACACCTATCTTCCAGAGTTATTGTGAATAGAAAATGAGATACTTTTTAAGTGCTTCACAGACCTTAAAACTCTAAAAAGAATGCTGTTTAGATGGCTCAGTAGATACAGTATCCAACCTGAAGTTAGGAAGATTTATCTTAAATACAGATATACTTACTATGTGAACCTGGATAAATTACTTAACCCTATTTGCTTCAGTTTTCTCACCTGCAAAATGAATTGGGGAAGGAAATAGCAAAACACTAACATTTAGTTTAGCAACCAACTTTTTGTTGTGTTTTTTTCCCTTTTGATCTGATTTTTCTTACATAGCATTTCAAATATGAAAATAGGTTTAGAAGAATTGAACATGTTTAATCTATCTAGAATTGCTTGCTGTCTTGGGGAGAGGGAGAAAAATTTGGAAAATAAGGTTCTACATAAGTGAATATTGATTACCATCTTTGCAAAAGTTTGGAAAAATAAAATACTATTAAAAATAAAAAATAACAAGATAAATAAAGGGGAAAATTGCATTGATATTCATTAGGGAAACATAATGTGAATTATGTTTACTGTCAAGATGTTTACTGTCAAGATTTTATTTTTTTAATTGCTTTACATTTGTTACTTTCAGCTGTGATAAACATTTAAACCCCAAAGCCGGCTCTGCCCCAAATTTCTCTATATTTATTAAATACATTAATATATTCTCAGGCATCAAAATCCAGTCATAAGTAATCCTAGAATCATTGAACTCCCTCTCCCTACATATCCCAATCACTTGTCTGCCCCTGTTGTGGGATTTGGCATCCATAATCTATGTCTATTTGCTATATCCCTTATCCATGTCCAATAATCTCTCACCCGAACTACTATAGCAGCTTTCTAATTGTTTCCTAATTGCTTCAGTCTCCAATATCTTCTCTGCACAATTTGCAAATTAATTAATCTAAGACAGAGTTCTATCTATGTCACTCCTCTACTCAAAAATTCTTAGTGATTCCTGATTGCCTCTAAGATAAAATACAAACTCATCAACTTGGTATTTAAAATAATATAGCTCCCAATTACCTTTCCATATTTATTCCATGTTTTTCAATTCCAAACTCTCTGCATTCTAGGCCACCTGGCCTATTAAATATTTATTTATCTTAGCATCTTTTGTCCCTGTACTATTCCATAGACTATTCGTAATGTTTGGAATTTCTGCCCTCCTTTGCCAAAGAATAAGAAGCCATGAGCAAAAACTAAAAGCAATAGAGTTGTAAGTAATGCGTACATAAAATTACTATTAACAGTAGTCCCATTAAAGACAAAGGTTAAAGAAAGGCAAATTTGGGAGGCAAACAGGTGGTTAAGAAGACATTGAGAATGAGATTCAATTTTTAGGTGCATTAAAATGTAGAGATGATAGACTCCTGAGTCTAATCATAGAGTGAACCTGTCAAAGAATGATTAGAATGTATTTGCCAGCCATCTTAGTCTAATCAAATGAAATTTAAATAGAAAATTGTGAGAGTAAAGAAAACATACATATATATGTTATTTATATATGTATGTGCATATATATATATATATATACAAAATGTATATTTGTATACACACATAAGTGTGTGTGATAGCACACACACATATTCATCAAACTAAATACAATAGGGAGAAGATATAGCATACAATGAACAATAGTAAATGAACATCTAAAAGGTTAAAGAAAACAAAATCTTAAAAAGGAACCAGTAGTAAAACTTATGCTCTGAAAAACATCTATACATGTATATAATATTGATATAAAAGCCAGATGAACCTAATGTGAGGAGATCATTTGATCTCATAGGCTTATTGGTATTTGAGTGGAATAGTGTTAATAATAAGAATATTTCTCTGAATGGCTATTTTGGTTAGGAGGTTTTCACTGGTGTACAGAACTGTTGGCTAGGAATTTTCCCCTGTGGATGAATAGCTATGAAATTTATCAGAGGGATACCTGAGACATTGAAAGGTTAATTGACAACTAATATGTGTCAAGTAAGGATTTGATAACAAGTCTTCCTTTGATAAGAAGTACTTCTCTTTATCCACTCTGCCTGAATTAGTATACTTTATTCAAATAAAAAAGCATAGGAAGAGCATAATGGGCCAGATTAATTTTAAATATTAAGAAGTTTATATGAGGAACTTCAGAGACTTATTAGTAGAGAACACAAAACCAAAATAAGGAATTAACAGCTCAACCTCCATCAAAAATAAATGGACAAATAGATGTAATTTTGTTATCAGATTGTAATGTATATCACTAGGGAACAGAGGAGAGAGCAGAAGAATAGTCTAAAAAAGTTCATAGATCTGACAATACATTTTATGATAAGAAGACTCGATTAACCAAACATCAATTGGAATTCTCTCTTAACTCAATCCTAATAATTTTCTTGACTTGCTCTCATGAAATTTCTTTTTGGAAAAGATGGAGGAAAAATAATTGGGGAATTCTATTCTGCATCAGCATCTCACTAACAGGAAAAAATAGTTGCTGATATAGAAATTATGAATATTTTGAGGTGATGGTTGAAGGACCTACATCCTCCTAAAGTTTGTAACAGATATGGAAAGCAAAGTTGGCATGTATGGCAAGCATCCAATATCTCAATATAACAAATTTCAAGGTATGATAAAAGGATAGGCAAGTAGGATTTCAGGGACTAAAATTCTAAAATAGTGAAAATTCTCAAAAATGAAATCATGTATAGAGAAAGGGAAAACATGCAAATGAAGAGAAAGAAAATGAGTTTTTGGAAAAGATACTGATATTATGGCTTAGAAAATTTGCCAATAAATTTATATTTTTAAAATATGTGTATACTAAATGGAAACAAGCAAATAATAAAGAAATACAACAACATGGCACAGTCCTATAAAAATAATACCAGGAGCACTAAAATTCAATTGAGACTGTAGATGAAAGCTGCATGCATGTACATAAGATTTGCTTTAATTTATTATTGTGTTCAGTTCACAGTCAAAGAAGGATATTGATTAACTAGATTCAAGGCCTTCACCATTCTGGTGAGTGCCATCTTGGCACATGGCACTCACCAGGATGGTGAAGGCCTTAAATGCATGTCATAAATATTGGTTGAAGAAAATGGGTACATTTAGCCTGGAAAATAAAAAAAACAGAGGGGAAAAGATTACTGTTTAAATCCTTGGAAAGTTGTCTTATGGAGAAGGGATTAGGTTTATGTTTCTGGGCTATACAAGGGGGAAAAAAAACATGGACAAGGGACAGAAATTGCAAAGAAACAAATTTAGGTTTGATGTTAAAGAAAACTTCTCAGTAACTAGAGTTTTGCAAAGCAGAATCATCTGATAGTCTCCCCTGCTTAGATATCTTCAAGAAAGGCTGACTAAGCACTTGTCAGTATATGTTTAATAGTATTCCATTTGGGTATGTATTGGACTCTCAAAGCCCTTCTCTTCAACTTCTGTGATTCAATCATTTGGTGACATCACTGGCTCACTGGCCATAGCAAAAAGGTTAATGTGGTTTTTTTTTAATTGTAAAAAAAATGAATATACACATTACATGTTATAGATATTATTTGACTTGAAATATGAAAAGATATTTGAAATTAATCATTGATAATAATTTTGTTGTCATTTGGTCTATTAGTGTATTTGCCTTTTCATAACACCATTTGTGGTTTTCTTTGCGAAGATACTGGAATGTTTTGTCATTTCCTTTTCTAGTTCATTTTACAGATCAGGAAACTGAGGCAAACAGGGTTAAGTAACTTGTCCAGGGTTATATAAGTAATAATGGTCTGAGGTCAGATTTGAGTTCAGAAAGATAGCGCAACACTCTCTCCACTGTATGACCTAGCTGTTCACAATGGTAAGAATATTTCATATTTAATTCATCACATCATAACGGTTCTAATTGCATAATTTAACAACATTTTATTTTGATCCTAATTCCATAACATATTTAGGAAAAAATATCCTAAGTCTAATGTATCTATATAGTGAAATAGCTTCTATAGTTGTATTATGATTTTAAAGAAAAGTTCGGATTTGCTCCTATAAATGACGCTCTCAAGCTCAATTAAAAAATGAAAATAAAAAGTTTTAATCAAACAAGACAAGGTACAATTTAGATTTACACAACAAAACAAATAGAAATAAGAACAATTAACAACATGACAATTATAGCAGATAGAGGAAAAGAATACATCACCAATTCAAGGAAACCTCAAAAACTCAAATGGCTGGGAGTCCCGTTTCAGCCTCAATCAACTTGAATTGTGTAAAGATTTTTCTGGGTGAAGCGTCCTCCCCATGGATGAGACTCAGTGGAGTTGTAGGACTCTTAATCTTATATACCCCTCTTAGACAAAGAGGGCTTTCAGCCAAGAAGTCTGGCACATATACATGTGTAAAATACGTGACCATCTAGTGTTTTGACTCACTCCATATATCATATTGACACATATATGTGTAAAATATGTGACCACCTGGTGATTTGACTCATTCCATATGTCTATACCTTGACGTGTTTCCTTAGTAATTGTATATGCTCGGGGAGGAAGCCACCCAACCCTAAGCATAGACATTCCTAGGAATGGCTAGTTCCTGGTATCTATTGTCAAGGACATATAGAGTTCATGGAACAGTCAAATTCCCATAATTTAGAAGCTCAGGCCTGTTAGATTTGAGTGAGCTTACAATTCTAGTATGAAATTTTAATTTCTTCTTCAATAGTCCAATCAATTAATTTAGCTTTAATACTTTAAAACTTCACTAAGACTTTTGGAACACCATGTTTTAACATCTTAATATGCATTAATACTTGAAGAGACTCTGAGTGATGTGTGTAGATACTCTTAGAAGCAGATCCAAATCTGTCTAAATAGACGTACCTTGATTATGTGAGATAATTTTAACTTTCCTCTCTTCCCTCCACATCTGCACCAGTGTATTCCTTTTCTCTTAATTTCTAATCTTTTCTTAAGACTATAAAAATATAACAGGACCATTCCCAGACCTTATCTACATAGTCTGCCTCTGTGATCCCCTGATGATAATAGGGTTCAGAGGACTAATGATGGAACATGTTACCTTTCTCGTGGCAGGGAAGTGAAAGAATCAATGATTTCCTTTTATCTTAGCTGGAAAAAAACTGTGGTGAGGAGTATAATATGGTGGATTTTTTTGATTGAAAGGAATAAAATATAATTTTTAAAAATTTGTCCATGCAAGTTAATTCAATTATGTTTTAGACATTGTGGTAAGTATTGATACTACAAAAAAAAAAGATTTTACAAAATGAAGTAACCTTAGTATTCAGGGAGCTTACAGTCTACTCATAGAATTAAACATGCAAATTAGATAATTTTTTAAGAAAAGTATATAAAATAATATAAAATGTATATAGGAGGGAAAGATTGAATTATATGTACATACATACATCTGTGTATATATATTAGTACTAGGCCATATCTCTTAATCTTTCCCATTTTAGAGGGCCTGTAAGAGCTTATTCTTCCCTGGAAGAGCTCTTAAGAGCCAAGGATCATAGTTACAACATCTTCTTATTTAAACTTTTAGTGGATGTCTTATCTGACTAGGCATCTATTTGAAAAAGATCATAGAACCATAGATTTAGAGTTTGAAGGAACATGAAATGTTACCAAGTCATATAATCATGGAATTTAGGAGAATTAGGAAATTAGATTTTCAGCAGCCATATATAGTCTAACTCATAAATGAACATAATCTCCATTTTTAACACTCCTGACTAGTGCTCATCCAACTTCTGCTTAAAGATCTCCAAGGAGGAGAAACTCATTACCTTTCTTGGGTATCCCATTCCTCTTTTGGATATTTGGGATTATTGTGAAAGTATTCCCTTCCTCAACATCAAGCTTAAATTCTAATTTGTCTCCATTGCCTCTGGTTCTGCCCTTCTGGGACAAAAGGAACAAGTCTAAACCTGTTCACATTGCAGCCCTTCAAATGTTGAATCCCTCTGAATCTTCTCTATTATAGCTTTTTAGTTCAATGATTAGTTACAAGTTGGATCTCTATGGTCTCCTAACAGGCCTGCTAGAGCTATGTATTTATTTCAACTCTGAAGAGAGACAAACAATTTAGACAGTATCTATGGGATAATGCTCAAACTGCCTGAAAATCAGTCAATTGTATCTTAATAAATATTGCCTTTATTTCTCAGTAATACTGAGAAATATAGCTCTAAGCCTTGAAAAAAGAAAACAAACAATAAAGAAATGTTGTATGCCTATGGCTCTGATCCAAATCTTGTCAGAAAAGCTATTGGGCAAGAAATGTTACAACACATTTATTACAAAGGCTGCATAATGTCTTTTTCCCCTCAAGAATTTTTGCTGACTCAGGGAAGTTATTTATGAGGTCCCCCTCCTGAGCAAAATTTGTTGAAACTACTTTTCACAGAAACTACAAAATCAGAGTCCAATATAGTGATATGTCTGTTATTTTTCCATCTTCTATAACTGGTTTGCTTTAGTGCTTCTTCTAATCCCTCCTTCCCCCTAATCTCCTCATATCTCACCTCTTCCTCACCCATCTTTGATTGTTCTTGTTCTCAGTCTCCTTTCTTTCCTTCTTGCCACCTTTTTATTTATGTATATTTATCTTTAATTTGTGGAGTAAAACAAGTATTTTCATAACAAGTATAATTAAAAAAAAAGATTGCCCATGAATCTGGAAGTCGATTACATACAATTTATTATTCCTTTTAAATATATAACCAAGTTATGACAATTTCGTTTTTAAAAATTTTCCCCCTCTCCTCTACCTTAGAGATGGCTACAACTAAATACAAACATTGATATAGATTACGTAAAATTATTTCTAAAGTGCTGTTATCTTATATCTTTAAGTTTACTAGAGACTTAAATAACCAATTTTAATCTAATATAATTCATGTTTGTTTTTTCAAAGGAACATTTTATATTATCCCTCTTTCTCACTTTTCTACTTTATACTTTCCCTTCTCTCCCCAATCCTCTCTTCCTTGTCCCCAATTCTACCACATTATTAATTGGACAATCACTCCTTCCTTTTTTGTTATTATATGTGGAAAGCAGAAATTAAAGGGAATGAAGTGGATGTATAGGTATAGAGAATACAGTGTTTGCAGAATTAGACTTGGAAGCCCTTTTATCTAATGAAAACATCTCCTTTGTGATATGGCAAATGAAAAATAGATGTCTCACAACAAAAAACAATGCAGCTAGCTCTCTATAATGTAATGTTTCACTTCATTGATTATTTATGTCTGGTGTTTTAAAAATTACTCTAAAATTTCTGTCAAAATGACTAGATATACACAGAGTAGAGTTGAGGAATGATTAGTTAGGTTATTCCTCTATGTAATCTTCCCAGAGTGTTTTTCTGTTTTGTAAACTAGGTAGGTATATGGTACAGCAATAGAGACCAAAAAAAAAAAAAAAAAAAAAAGGGAGGCTAGAAAATTAGAAGACAATAAAGATGTAGTGAAGTATTGCATATTGGGAGAAAGTCTCAGTGGTATTCCTTGGTCTTCTTTGTTAAATTTCTTACTGATTTTTTTAAAGGTCTAGTAACACCTTACATGATTCAAGGGGATCATGCTAGGAATCACGGCATTACATTACCCCTCAATGTTCATATAATGTATAATTTCCTACTGTAACATAGAAGTGATTGTTGAATATTTTTGATAAAGAGAAACTCAACATCATCTAAGCTAGCTCATTCAACTTTGAGGAAGCAACTCTAATTGTTAGGAAACTTTTCCTGATAGCTATGTCAAATGAATTCTCAAATCAGGACAAGTTTATCTTGTTTGCTGCTTCAACTCAATGTATATGTTTCTACCTTATATTTGCATAGTTGAAGACTTACATTTTTACATTGGATCTTTTATTGGATTTTTGCCTTCTGTGAATTTCTGGATATCTCAATGGCTATTCTTTCTTCATTGTAGCTACTTGCTATGTTATTTACCTTAGCAAGTAAGAACTTTTTTCCCTTTGCTCATCTTTTTGTGGTTCAAACCCCCTTGATTAAAAGTGTCTAGTGTAAGACACTAGAAAAATTTATCCTTACTATTCTTTGCTAGTTGTACTCCATTCTGGATAGGAACCTGTGATGATGGTTACATATTTTAAATCATAGTTCAGGATACAAATGCCATTCTCAGCAACAATGTTCTTAGACAACTGTTAACTTCAAAAAATTGGGTTTTCTCTTTTGTATCTTTTGTATCCTTTGCTTTTGATGGCCAGGAGTGAGAAAAATATAATTTGTGGCTTTCAATTTCTTTCTCAAGACTTCATAATCTCTGTCAATATTTTAGGTTCCTTTTAGTAGTATAATTCCTCACCATATGAATCACCAGAAATTAATAAGCAGTTTTGATAAGACTTAAAGGGTCTGTTATGCCTCTGATTCATAACTCTGGAAATTAAATCTTTCTATTGTTATCAAGTTTACTTTCATGGTGTAGTTTCTGCTTTTATCATAGCAGTGTTCTGAGATGTTTCCCAGCCCACAGAATCTATTCTGCTCGATAGCCAAATCCCTTATGTTTAAGCTCCTAAGATAACAAAAAGCCAATATAATAATATAATAAACTCATTCATGACAAAAGTTTAAATATTCTTCTATTTTTATTGAGCAATATAGCAACATAAATGCATTTAAATATGTTTTCTGCAAGTATGTGTGTGAGGGGAGAATGCCTTCATTTTAGTTGTTTTTTCAAAATGAGTGACTACAAGTAGGAATTTCAAACTAAAAAAAAATTCTTTGTCAGGTTAATGGGGGAGCTTTTATGGATTTTACAAGTTTTTACTTCTTTGGCTGTCCTCAAAGCTGAATCTGATCAAAGTTACATTTAGAAATTCTAAATGTTTAAACACCAAGATATATGTAATTGTTGAAATTTGCACCAAAGTATAACATATCACTTCAAATATATATGTTTGTTCAGCCTCTGACTGAACATCATTGGTGTTGATTTTTTGATAGGAGAGAAAGAAATGTGTTGATTAATATGGGAATAGGTGAAATTATGGGAAATTACAAACTTAGACTATAAGAAATATCTAGGTATCACCTAGTAACCATTCATTTCATGCTCATGTATTTAATCTTTTTTCTGTGAGTTAATTATTTAATCCATATATATTTGTTCATGAGTCTTAATTCCTCTTAGAAGGAGATTAGAAATCTCTTTTACATGAGAGAAATAATTACTAAATAACCAATTACTAATTCAGGATTCCAGGTTTTTTCCCTTTTTATTTTCTCATTCAGGAATCAGCTTCTATTAGTCAAAACTGATAAGATTGAATTATCTGTCTCCTCAATTTTAAGTGGGACCCCATTCAATTGGGAAAACTTAGTTCTTATGAATAGGTTAAGACTGTCTTAGTTAAGTAGAATTCTATTCAATAAACCTTGAATGGATCCTTTTGTCTAGATTTCCCAAGGTTACAGTGGTCTAAATAGAGATGAATCTCTTTGTCCATAAGTGATATAATCAGAGGTGGATGTCCAACCCCTCATTTGAATATTCTAATTCTAATATTTATCTTCTCATTAACTGTTAACCAACCACGGTTGATTTTCACCTGTTCAGGAATATCCACTCTTCCAAGGATATTTAAACCCCTAAGATTCATCTTTGGTTTAGAAGAGAGAGGCAATGACCATCAACCGATTAATAATTTACTAGCTATGATTGATAAGTTGATTACTGAGTACCCAGAAATTATGATTCTTAGACTTCTCCTTTGTCACATTCCTTTGTTTCTTTGAATAGTTGTGCTGTGTCTATGTATGTGTTGGGGATAGGAGCAGGCTGTATATGGAGGTTTCATAAATAAAAATTAGGTGGAAGAGGACCCTGAAAAGTTTTGTTTCCAATAAAATATTATAATATTTTAGCCCAGTGATATGGAGTTCAGTGTGGAAACTGGGTTTGTCTAGAAAAGGGAGTAGGAAGAAAAAGCAGATGGCAAATGTAAATGGGAGCAAATCCAGGTTTGTGGGTTGGTGAACATTATGGTAGTAATTTCTGAATTATTATGGTAGAATTTCTGAACCTATTTGTTAGACTTAGAGGCAGTGTGATATAACAAAAAGTCTATTGACCTTGGAATCAGGAAGCCTTGGGATTCTGGTATTTCCTCTGACTCATTCTTTCTATGTGAGTAATTTAACTTCCTATTGTCCTAATAAGCTTTCTAAGATTATAAGTTATAGACAAGTTGTGTATTTGTAATGGTGTAGGTTTATCACACTGATTAAATCCACAAGTGCGAACATTTTGTTATCTTAATTTTAGCCACCCATGTGCCAGTGAACCGTTTAGTCTTTTTGCTCCTCCTCTAGAAAAAAAAAGTTGCTTACAACCTCACACAGATGAGAGAATATTTTAAATATAATTTTTCCATTTTATTTGACTCAAGAATTAAAAAGAAATTCTTCCCTGATCTTCACTTGATTACAATCTTTAGCTTTGAAATTTATTTTACTTTAGTGTTATATTTCACAGATAAACACCAGCAGTAACACTGGCAAGAAATATATGTTAATATTGTATTCTTGTATTAGATTGTAAGATCTTTGAGGACAAAGAATACTAGTATTTTATATCCCCTTTAAGTCCTATCACAGTATTATGCCCAGGATAAATTCTTGATACGTTGATGCTTTTTCATTGCTGTGTCATATAGCACAATCTGAACTTGGTTGAAGTTTGACATAGCAGGATATTGGGAAATTAGTCTACCTCTTACCCTGAGCCATGCTTTGATGACTAAGATCAATAGGTAGAGGGATGCAAGAGAGGTAGTTTGTGAGTTAGCATTATATTTTTAGAGGCCTGAGAAATAGAAATTGTCTTATGTTCACTTTTACAGAACACTTTAGAAATGGCCCTAGGATACAATACGGAGTTGGTTCCTTTAGCTTCTCACTGATTATGTACCATATGTTTGTGTGAATTTGGGTCAGGGAAAGAAGGTAAAATCAGCTCAAGAACTGGATGTTTTTATCCTCTGAGGCTTTCCCCAATGTGATGATGTTATTTCTAGTTCAAGGAAATTCTGATTTCTAATTCAAAGAAAGAGGCATTTGTATAGAGGATGAATACTTACTGGAAAAAAAAAAACATAAGTAGGTTTTAGAGTGATAACATCTTCAATTTTTCATCAATCTCCCCATATTCCAGCTATCTGTGGCCAAATGCATGTTCCTAATTCTTCAACTAAACTATTAGGTCCTTATTTCTTATATATCTGCATATCCTCTTTAATATGGAGGCATTGTGATGCCTTCTAAGTAGGTGCATCATATTAAGTACTCAAAACATATTGTATTAATTGATCTATTGATCAAGAAGGGTCTTTATAATTTAACAGCTACAAACACATAAGAGCATATTGGCATAATCAAATGAATCCACACTTTATATAGATATTTTCTAGTTTTGTAATCCTTTTAACATTCCACGCTGTCCCCCTTCTTCCCACTCACACACTTCCATGCTCTTATGCTTCATCATGGTATAAGGGTGATCTAAAGGCTATGCCAGTGAAGCAAAATTCGTGGCAAGTCCTACTCAAAGCTTTGGAGGGATACTAGTGGACTATGACTATCATAGTTTATTATTAGCATTATTCAGTTGATGACATTTTAGAGCATAAAGCAACTATTTAAAAAAATAGATGGGGTTCAATCTGAGTCTGTTCAAAAGGAGAAGAGAAGTCATGTCCATAATTACCCATCATAGAAATTGAAACATGAGGAAAGCAAAGGTAAAGTCCTTGTTTTCAAGGAAATTACAATTTGGTTGGGAAGACAGCATTACTACTCATAAAAAATAGGATTTGCTTAAACATCAAATTGTTAGATTTTATGTGAGGAAAAAAAAGCCTAGAGGAAAATGAAGTAAATGAGTTTTGACTTAGACAGGGGGCTCATGTAGAAGTTGATATTGAGTATCAATTAAAAGTATAGGTAGAATTTAGGTAGACAGAGAGGACAAGTAAGGGCATTCCATGCTAGAGAAAAATCATAGGAATGGAAAATAAGACAAGGCATATGAGCATAGTATAATTACAGAGATTGGAAGATGGATAATCAATAAACTCCTGCACATTTTTAATTGAAACTTCCAATAAAAGGATATGATTTTCTCTATCAATTATCTATTAGAAGTCCTTAGAGAAAGAAGTGTAATGTTCTCTTCTCTAAGTTATAATCGTTCTCTTCTCTAAGTTATAATCGCTCTCTGTGAGCGGGTTTTTGGAGCGCTTCTGAAGGCAGCCTTAGTTTCAATTCAGTTCAATAATCCCAAATGCAGCCAGGAGTTAGAGTCTAGATCCTTTCTTTTCTCTTTCCAAGTCTTGTCTCCTTCTTTGGGCCCAGTTAGCTTTCTTAGAGGCCTATCTCTCTCCTTGGTTTCCCAAGAGTTCTTATCGCTAGTCCTTTGTCTCTGCCAGCTTCAGCCTTTCATCCTCCCAATGTCTCCAGCCAGCACAAAGGTGGAAGTTGGAATGAATCTTGACTCTGAATTGCCCCAAGTCTTCTCCCAAAGTCCTGAAGTCCTGAAGTCCTCTCCTGAAGCTCTCTTAAAGTCCACTGAAGTTCTGCTGAAGTTCTCCTTGGCCCTGAGAGCTTCCAGTTTATATGTTGCCCACTGAGCACATACCAATCATTTCATTACTAGGAAACCATTATTTGTTGTAGGATTAAATCAATGCTAAATTAGATTTAACCATCTTCTCCTCAATTCCACTCAGTACCTTGTTTCAAGTTCTGGCCCATAACATCTCCTTGTAGGGTCAGATCAATCATACTGAACCATGCTAAATTAGATAATGATTATCTCTATTCATTCCAGTGACTTAGCACCTTGTAAGAATAATCCTAACAAAGAAGGACCAACATTCTTCTACCAATGATCTATAATGAGCACTAGAACACATGGATTCAAGGAAACACTGCCCACATTCTTCCACCAAAAATCTGCCTTAGAGACCTGAGGAATAGGACAGAAAATGGTATTAACAGATCCTGTGGTTACATCTGTCTGCCAGAAACTGCCAGGATCAAAGAAACTGCAGTCTGTCCTCTTTGTACCTAGGAATCTTTTTCAAATTGAAAATAAAACCCCTGCCCTAACAAAACCTAATTATCACACAAGAATGGCCATGTGTGTATATGTATTTTATGTGTAGAAACACAGAGACTCACTGACTCAGTTAGAAATGATCTCTTGGATAATGAAAGTAAAATACTAGAAAATAAACCTGAAGATATTGGACATACAATTATTTCTGAAAGAAAGCTTGTGATAGATTATCTATCTTGGGTCCAGGTGACTCTACCTTGATAGAAGGTCATGTAGCCTTTCAAACTTGATTAAAGAAACACAGATAACCTTATTGATTGCAAATTGCATTTCTTCCTGTCAGAATAAGAAGAATGAAGCTTTTGTTCCACTATTTAATGGGAAGAAGGAAAGTGGTTTTGGGTTTTTTTTTTTTTTTTTTTTTTTTTTTTTTTTTTTTTTTGAGATTTACCAGAAAGGGAGCTATCAGATAATACTCAGAAGGCCTAAGTCTTAAAACTTGCTTACCAGTACTATTAGATCACATTCTCTTAAGTGTCTCTTAAAAATTGAAAGTATTATAACAAATGCAGGATCATATTTTCTCCATTCCAAGTAGGACCAGATATCAGGGTTACCAGAAATCCATTTTCAAGGGACAAAACAATTTTGAGTCAGGAGGGATCAGTCTCATCAGTAGATAGAAAGCTGCCTCCTTAATCCAACCACATGACTTGCACTGATCTACTCTCTGACACCTCCTAATCTGAAACCCAATCACAAGATGCTAAATAATCAACTTCCCCATTCAAACATCTAGAAGATACTTGTAGCAGTTGACAACTCCTGAATTTCCCAAAGATAGCCAGTTCCCAACAATACATGCTGATAACTCCAAGGAGCTCAATCTAACTAGATTAGAAAGTGAACAACTGAGCAATAAAAAGAAACAACGTAGGATAGAAAAGGTAAAATCAAATTATAGAAGCTTTTGATATCCATTCAGAGTTTACATTTAGAATGGGAAATAAGGAAGCATTGCAGATTTTATACCGAAGAGGATCTTGAAAGAAAAGTATAAGATTAAGTTGGTACCAATATGTTTATAGGTAGATAGGAGAAGTAAACCAAAAGTCTAATGCAATAATCCAAGCTGAGATAATTTGGGTTCAAAATAAGGAGATGACAGTGAGAATGAAGAAGACTATAGGAGAAAAGTGAAAGGAAATATATTTAGGACTTAACATATAAGACGAAGCAGAAGAAATGAATAAGACAAAAATGACCTCTTGGAAAATGGTATCTCCATTTCCAAAGAACAGGAATTTGGAGGAGTAATTGATTCAACAGTAATGAAAGTAGGTTTTGATTTGAACATGAAGAATTTGAGATAATGGTGAGGCTTTAGTGTTGATTGGAAATTAGACTGGCGTTTGAGTGGGAGGAAAGGACCATAGAAGTGATTTGGAAGCTTGTAGCACAGGGATGATAGCTGAAGCCATGAGCAAACAAGAGCTGTAAGGAAAGAAAAGATGGACAAGAATTGAGCCCTGAGTGACATGCATAATTTGAGGGCATGAAAAGAAATAAAAGTCCTTAAAGAAAACAGAAGAAAGAGAACCAAGATACCATGAGTGCCATTACAGTTTTTCCATCTCTTGTACTCTTTAAGTAAAATTTTCTTACTGATTCCCAAACATGGCATTCCATTTCCTGCTTGCATGTTTTTGTGTAAGTTGCCCATAATATCTGAAATACCGTATGACTTCACATTCACTTCTTAATAACAGTTACTTCATATCTGGCATTCATAGAATACACTTTTTTCACTGTCACTTCTTGGAATATCTAGATTCTTTCTTATATTTACTTATTTGTTTATTTATTTATTTATTTTGCTGAGACAATTGGGGTTAAGTGATTTGCCCAGGGTCACACACTGGGTGTTAAATGTCTGAGATCAGATTTAAACTCAGGTCCTCCTGACTTCAGGGCTGGTTCTCTCTCCATTGCACTACCTAGCTGCTCCCCCTAAATTCTTCCAAGGCTCCCCTCAAGTATCACTTTGTACCTAAGACCCATCTTCACCATCCCAATTTTCAATATTCTCTCCTCCCTCCCTAGAAACTCTTTGTATTTACTTTAAATTTGTTATATTTACTTACCACACACTATATGTTATATTTCCTAGTAGAAAAAGTCCATAGGGCAAAGACTGATTTGGTCCCCTTTCTATGTTCCAGGCTAATGAGCTCTGTGGTTCAGTCCAATCATAGCACTCCTTCTCAAAGCTGGTAGTTTTCTCTTTCCTTAAACTACCTTGTATCATGTTGTATATTTGCATGATGTAATCCCCATTTGAATACAGGGACTGTTTTATATTTTTCTTTGCTTTTTCAGTCTTTAGGGCAGATATGGCACAGTAAATAAACACTTTATAAAAACTTGTCTTTTGCATCCATTGTGTTTGACAGTAGTTTTTAATTTGGTCATAACAAAATCATTGGGAACTTTCAAAATTCTGGAGAGGGAGGAAAGTTTTAGGTACTTGATTTGGGAGAAAGTAGAAGTGAGAAGTCCAAAGGTGAGAAGCTGTCAAAGCAAACAATAAAGTTCTCTTTGAAACTGAAGGAAAAGATAATAAATCCTTGTCACACACCTATAATTCTAATGGATAGACAGGGAACCTGAAGCATTATAAAAACTTTGATAAATTGAAGTTCACAATTGATTTTGATAAAGATGAAATAATTAATTGACTTTTTAAAAAATAAGAGCTTGCCCCTCTCCCCAGAAATATCTCCCTGATTTAAGGCTTTACAAGGCACTGAGCATTCTCTGCAGCAAATCAGTTGTACTGAAATACTCTTTCCTCATCCCTAAATTTTGGAATCCTATGCTCCCTTCAAGGTTTCTTTCAAGGATCATCTCAAGTACCAACTTTCCCCTAAAGCCAATCCTACTTCATTCTGATTGACTTTCATTGCACAGCCATAAACAAAATCAAAGTATGATGATCCTCCAAAATGTTAGCATGGCCAAGATGAATCAAATGGTAACTGATTTATTCCATAGCACTTAGCTAAAGGATTCAAAGGCTGGAAAAAACTTTAAGAGATGAAAGAGTTTATGCTTTTCCTTCCTTACATTTAAACTTTTCTCTACATATAAAACCTATTTTTCAACTATCCTGGGAAAAATGCATACCAACTATATTATTAACCTCCAGTGTTGGGAATTCCTTATGTTCAGAGTCATCTTCTTATATAAGAATAGTTGCTTTATCCACCATTTTTAAAAACTTCTATTTTTCCTCAGAATTCAACTTTTATTTTTTCCTCAATGAAAAAAAAGTTTTTTAAAAGTCTGATCATCATCCTATTTCATATCTTTTTGAAGATTTTTTATTAACTCTTCCTTTACTCTTCTCTTCTTCATTGAAAAACTTCAGATTCCTATGATTTTTCCCTATAGGTTCCATTTTTTTCAACCATAAGCTTAATATTAGTGTTGTTCCTCAGAATCTTATGCAAATTTTCTAGCCATAAGGGACGCTTCTCAGAAATTGAGGCAGTTAATGTGTTAGAATTCATAAGCATCCCCTGAAAATGAAAGGCAGCACAATTTAGTGGAATAACCTTTTGACTATTCAGCTGAAGTACTGGGCTATAATACTTGCTCTATCACATAAATATATAAATATACCAGAAGGCAAATGTCTTTTCTAAGTCTCAGTTTCTTTGTCTGAAAGTGGGGTTGATTTTTCCTTCACAGTTACCTCAGAAGGTTGTTCTGAGGATCAAATGAGGTAATACACATTAAAGCATTTTGCAAACTATAAAACATCCTGCAAATGTATAGTTTTATTATAGAAAACAGTTCTTCAAGCCAAGAATATTCTGGGTTACAGAGGGACTCCCACAATTGCCCATATACCATCTGAGTGATAGAAACATAGACAGGTGGTAAGTACCTCATTACCAGGAATAAAAATAGATTTTTTTCCTCTAAAAATATCTTTTAAAAGGTGAACAAGTGAGGGTTGATGAGCATGCCAGACTTGAAGTAGCTGTTGTTAAAAAAAAAAAAAAAAAAAAAAAAAAAGGTATAATATAGGGAAAATGTAGGAATACCAATCTGTAAAAAAAACAAAAAAAATATTTTTTTTGTTTGCTAATGGAGGAAAAGAAAATGTTGTGAAGTATTTTTAAAACCTATTTTCCATCCCACAAACTCATTAATTAGAACTGTTTTTAACTTTCCTCTTCACATCTAAAAATGGACCCTAGCCAGCATTTCTCTTTAGTCTACCCTCCTCATTCCTACCACCTCTTCCTAAATACCACTGTTCCTTTAATTGTGCAGGCAGTTTAGAACGTTGTCATGGAGATGGGGATGTGGGCTGTGATAGGTTGTTCCACTTTCCAGATCTGGTTCTCAGCTTAAAGTGGATAACGTGATGTTTGAAGACACTAGAATTTTAACTTATACTTTGAAAATGAATGTTTCCAGTTGTCCTAAGATTTTTGGGGGGTGGGGGTGGGAGTGGTCAATTTTTTAAGTTGTTATTTCAAGAAAGCTCAAATGTCAGAGTTTTAGAAATGCTATCTGAAAGCATAGTGATGAAATACAAATCATAGGCTCAGGAGCATCTTGGGGAGGGTTTTACTATAGTTTGGACACATTTGCCACCTACTGGTACTAACTGAGAAATGCTAAGGAAATCATTTAGAAAGGACTTTCCTTCATCTATATTAGGGGACAAATGAGAAAGGAATGATCAGAATAAGAGCTTTAAATTCATAACATATTTTATTTCTCAGTGTTTTATGTAAATGTATCATATTTGCTTCTTACATTGTCTTTAGAAGAGACTTTAGGCAGATATGATTATCCCCATTTGACAAATGTAAAGTACTTTATAAATGTTAAAATATATAATGAATTGTCAGCTGTTTTTTTTTTTTTTTTCTTTCATTCAACAAGCATTTATTAAGCACCTACTATGTGGCAGGTACTAGGTGCTGGGAATAAAGAGACAAACATGAAATAGTCTCTTTTTAATTAACAGAGCAGCTGGCATTTCTTGATTCTCACAACAATTCTGTGAAGTAGATGCTATGATTACCATCTCTGTATAGATGGGGAGACGATGAAAGAGTTTCAGTGACTTGCTGAGGGTCACACAGAGTAAATGCCATCTGTTTGCCAATTTGTTGAATTGGGAGGATGTAAATGAAACAACGTGAATACAGATCAGTAAATATAAAATATTTATAAATAAATGTACACAGGGAAAGGGAATATAATTAAATCTCATTCAGGAGGTAGCATTTGAGATTTGAAGGGAATTAGCGAAACTAAGTGGTACAGTAAATAGAACCCTGAGCCTGGAATCATGAAGAAATAAGTTCAAATCTGACATCGGACATTTACTAGCTAGGTGACCTTAGGCAAGTCCCATAATCTTGTTTGCTTCAGTTTCTTCATTTGTCTAATGAGTTAGAGAAGGAAATGGTAAAACCACTACAGTATCTTTGCCAAGAAAAGCACAAATGAGATTACAAAGAGTCTAAATAACTGAACAACAAAAACAAAAGGGATTTTAAGAGGCAGGTGTCAGGAAGAAGTGTATTTTAGCTATTGAAGAGAGCCTGTGCAAAGGAATAGAGATAGGAAATACCACATAATGAGAACATGATTATTGTTTGTTGTTATCTATTCTTCCTTCTCAAAGAGAACCAGGACATCAGAAAGGTGATGCTATGACATGAAAATGAACTTGATTTGAGTGAGGGTGGTCTGGGTAAAGTCACCAGCTTCCTTGTCTCTGTCAGAACCATCTGGGTCCAATGCCATGATATAGATCATGATGACTGGAGATGGCCCTGGATGCAGTGGGACATTTGGCTCTTTTAGGGTCTTAGTTTGTAAGGCCCATTCAGTGATTAAGCCTAGGTTAAAAGAGGGAAAGAATAGACCCTTCTACCTAGTCAAAAAAGGAAGGGAAGGGAAAGACACCACTCCAGGGTTTCTCACCAGAACAGAATCATTCTATTTACTTTCATTCTGAGTCAATCAGTGCCCAAATGCAGCTTGGCTGGTACCTAATGGTGGTCAATCAATGAGAATTAGAGTGATTTTGCCTTTAAGGCATGGTCCTTAAGAAAGAAATCCAGGCAGAAAAGGAAAGAAAAAAAACAGGACCAGGAAGAAAAAAATTACATTCCTTTAACGGAGCACTGGCAGGTAAAGGGTATGATCCCTTAAGTGCTCTGAAGGAAGGGGGTGGAAAGAATGCTATCTGAGTCTAATATTATTATTATTTTTCCCAGATGGCCCCTCTATGGCCTCATTACATTCTTTTTCTTTGACTACATGTTGCTTGACTGACCTGATCTAGTTGGTTCCCAGTGGGGCAGCTCTATTCACAGAAGTTGTTTGTCCTTTGTTCTGGAAGAGGTCCATGACATAAGGGAGGTGATCAATGAGAACATAAAACAGTCATGGGAAAGAAGGTTTTTAACTGATTCTGTTTGGCCCTGAAGGACAGAACTGGGACAAATAGGAAGTACAAAGGAAAGAGATTATTTTTAACTCACTAACTTCCAAATAGTGTTTTATTAAGAAAATAAAATGTACCAATGTACAAAAAAGGACACCCTATTTTTCTACTCACCTATATGCCTATCTCCCTTTTACTCCTTAGAGTAGAAGTTCTGGGTAGCTAGGTGGGCTTTAGGAGAAAGCCTGAAGCTTTGTAATGCTCTCTGGGGCAAGCAGGGAAGGGCATTAATGGGATCAGCTCAGCCTTATAGCCATTCCTATCAAGACTTTGAAAACTCCACTTGACTGATTCCAATCATAAAGTCCAGTTATGATATCAAATCCTTTTCTTATGCCCTCCCTCATGCCTCATGGTGGCTTTTTTCTTGTTATAACTAAGTCTAAAAGAATGCTAAATCCCTTTTAGGGTTAGCCTGCCAATCAATAGTGTAATCTCCTTCCTTTACTAATTCCTTTTGGGGTTAATGTGCTAAACTCCCCTGTGAATTTAGCCTGCTTCTTACTTATAATGTATTCCCTTTTTCCTGATTAATTGGAATTCCACTAGGATACTTGTCTTTTCCCTTTTTAATTAACCCCTTTCCTTGTAAACTGTATGTTTTCCCATATCAATTTCATATTTCCCACTGCTGGGATCTATAATCTCTTCTGGTAACTAAAGATACCTTTTGCCAAGAGAGCACCATGCGTCTTGAGCCTTATTTTTCCAACTAGGAATGGCTAGAATAACCTCATCTATAGCATTTTCCTGAAAAACTGTGTTGAAGCTTTATGAATGGGCAAAGTATTTCTCCAGTTTCCAAAAAGCATACCAGCTTATCAGATCTCATAAATTTAATCTTATTTCCCATGTTAAATTCTAGAAATTTGAGAGATTAAAAAAATGTTAACCAATAATGATGAAATTGCTGGTAATTGAAGTTTTGACAAATTTTAATCTACATTCAGTCTCTATTTTGGAATAAATATCATTAGATAGCATCAGATATTGTCAGATGTTAAGACTGAAAAGACATTTTTGTCTTTTGGTATTTGGAGATGCAAAATTAATTTTTTAGATTGTCTTTTAAGCACTTTTCTAGTTAGAAACATTTTGTCAATGTTACCAAATCAATGTACATAAAAAACAGAGCATGATAATTATTATTTTTTAAATTATTTTTTATTATTTTGACCCATCTGTAACCTCATCACATTTTTTTGCTTTGACCATATTGTGGGGAGGTTGTTCCTCATCATAAATATAAAGATTATTGCACATGTTTAACATATATTGGATTACTTGCCTTCTAGAGGAGAGTGGAGGGAGGGGAAAATTTTGCAACACAACATTTTTCAAGGGTGAATGTTGAAAACTATCTATACATGTGTTTTGAAAATAAAAAAGCTTTATTAAAATATATAAATCATGTGATTTTTGTTTGTTTTAAAATTATATCTTTAAGTAGTGAGTCAAAGTACTCTGGATGAATATAAGCAACAAACTACTAAATTCTATTAAAATTGCCTAATTCTGAGTCCTTTTTAAGGATGATAATGAGAGAACATTTGGTTTTTCTCCTTTCTGACCAAAGAGCTCCATCTCAGAGGATACACCAGATTCTCTGTGAGTGGTCATCTCTCATGTTTTTGCCCATATCCCAAACCAGAGCTCAGCATTATACTCTTCTTTTTGCCCAGAACCAAGAAAGAATGTGAAATTCAGGCGGGGTTAGGTTGCAGCAACAACTTGAAGATGCCAGACAGACTATTGAACATTGGAGAAGAACTTAAAAAATTCATATGACCACTCACAAAAGCATCATTTCATCATTTTATTCACTGAAAATTTGTGCAATAGCCAAAGAAATTAAAACATAAGTAGGCCACATATTAAAGAGTAAAGTACAATGGGAGATTTGAATTTTTCAAAGGTATTAGAAATAAGGCATTTCCATGAATAACATTTATAATCCTAGTGTTTTTTTCAAGGTATCTGAAACTTCATGGTACTAGAATAAATTTCACCAGAACACAAGCAAAAAAAAAAGTGCAATATAAGAATCCATATTGATGTCACATAAAATATACCAATTATTTGTCTTTCTTGCATATTCACGCCACACTACATTTCTAAAAACAAAACAAGCAAAAACTCCCATATGTGGATTCCATTCATTTTTCAATTATGCCTTTAGTCCCTCATTTTTATTATAATCAAACAGTTACTGTTAGTGCTCTTTGCCATGTCTTTCACATTGATGTCTCTTTCTCTCTGCCTGCTGGTTATCAAAATTGGGGGGACACCCCTTTCTCACAAATTCACTTTCTTTCAAGATGTTCTCATCATTAATCTCCAAAGAGGCATAAAGCTTGAAAGCAGCCTTGTTTTAGTTTGATATTAATAATTGCAGTAACTAGGATATGAAGTAATCAGTAAACATGGCAGATAGGTGATCTGGTAAACTAGCAATTCTTTGTAGTTCAACAGGTAATCAGGCAAGTGTTTTAGCTCCTTTAACTTGGTCCTCTAGTAATCTCTCCTTTCTACACATTGTAATCAAACAAGGCAAAGTTTTTACTACAATTGTCATCTGTCCAAATTGCTCCAGCTCTGCACGTATATATGTTAAGCATTTTGCTGATGTGAGTGGCATTTCAATAGGCTAATCCTTCTGAATCATCTTCACACAAATCTGGGGTAATAATTCTCCATCAACCAAAACATTGACAAGGGTCATGGATATGTGAGGTTTTCAAAGGCTCAAGCTGAGAATAATTTCAGTGCTTGCATTCAAATTTTGTGTTACACAGAAGTTAGCAGACAAACAATATTCTGTACTGCTTCATGGTTCAATAAAATTTTTTGATAATCAGGTGCTTTGCTATGATGGGAGAAAATCTGACAAATGTATTCTTGTGTATAGAGAGATCCACCAAACAGAGTCATGAGATCCACTGCAGCATGTGTATAAAATAGTTCTTCTGGTGGCTGGACAGGGAAAAATGGCATGAAGGCATCTAAGACAAGATTCAATGAACTTCAAATCTTGTCATAGTAATCATGGCAGCAGGGAAGAAGTAAAAATAGTCCAGGAGAGACTTGACATTGTTTTCAGCCGCCATAGTAACACTTCCCAAAATTAATGCAATTCAGTTTTTAGCTCCATGCTTCAAGTTTCTTACTGAAGCAGATATAAGAATTTTAAAACTAAAACAATGAAGTTGAATTTCTGTTGTTATTTCCAATTATAGAATTTTTCATGTTTATTATACCTTGTAGATTTTTTGGGGATCATGGTCAAATGGCTAGTCAACATAGTGGTGTGTGGTGGCTGTCACTTCCAAAAGGATGCTCATGAAGACATCTCCAGTAGACATGCCATCTTGATCCTTTGGGAGAGAGATTTACTTCAATATAAGTAATAATGCCCTTACCAATACTACACATCTATCAAAAAATGGAATTGGCTACTGGAAGAAGTGAGTTCTTCAATTTTAGGCTGGCCATCCAATTATCAGGAATTTTATAGTTGTATCATATTTCATTTAGGGATTGGATCCAATGTTCTGATTTCCTTTCTAATGTAAATATTTAGTGATTCAATAGATTAATGAGGAGAAATAACTAGAATATTGGGGTTCAAGATATAAGTAGGACTTTGAAGAATGGATAGAATTTCTTTAATTGTTTAAAGTTGCCCCAGTATTTTGGAACAAATCGCATATAGCTTTAAGTGTTATCAAGTATATTTTATATGTTATTATATTTAAACCTCATAGCAACTCTGGGAAGAAAGTATTGTTTTTACTCTTAGCCCCCATTTTATAGAGAGACTGAGGCTCAGAAAATTGTTTATGATCACATGGTTAAGAAGTTTCAGAAGTAGAATTTGAAGTCAGGTCTTTCTACCTCTGTGCTAGTATTCCAGTTTCAAATGAAAGGTCTATTTCATTTAATAGTAGAGGGATCTTTTAGGACCTTTGACTTAGCATCTTTTGGTAGGATAGGATGTGGGGTGGAATTCAATGAGGTACTTGAGTCTTCCTTGAAGGTTGTCAATAAAAGTGAAAGATAAAGTATCTTCAGAGGAGCAGCAGTATTAAAGATAGAATTTAATTGCTATTATAACATATCATTAAATAAATGTTTTTCATTTTACCAGAGTTACATTTCTCAATCACAAAATCAGAAAATTTATTCAATAAGCATATATATTATATACTTTTATGTGTTGTGTTTTTTTTTTTTTTAATTCTTATGCTTATTTTTTCAAGTTTGGTGTTTTCATCAATCATGCTTGAAAATCCTGTTTCATTAAAAGTCTAATCTTCCTTTTTAAAGATTTTCCTTAGCTTTGCTGGATAATTTATTCTTAGTTGTAAACAGGCATATACATATGCATATACATGTAATATGTATATACATATACATAGTGTATGCACACATATACACATGTGTGTATGTAGTATCATTCCATGATTTCCATACCTTTAGGGTAATAGCTAGTACATCTTGTTTGTTCCTGACTATGGTTCCTTGGAATTTGAATTCTGTCTTTGTAGCTAAGAGGAAATGGGATATGGGGAGTAGCAGGAGGAATTACATGTTTCAGGTCAAATTCCCAATATCAATCATTCTCTTTTCTCCAACCCCAATGAATCAGGTGGAAGAGAGATAGTCCTTAGGTATTAAGAGTTGTTGAAATCATTCAGGATTTGCCAGAGTCCCTCCATCCCCCTTCACTTAAGCACACATAATTTCTTGTGTCTGATTCAGAAGACACATAGATTGATATTGCTCTGATAAGACTAGATCCCTTTAGTGTAGTTTGACCTCTTTTAAGCTAGAAAATACTTCTTAAAGGTCTGAGTTACAGGAATAGTTCTAAATCTTTCCATGCCTTAACAGTCCAGGAGAAATTTCTGCCCTGAAGTCCTATTCTTTTGATTGGGTACTCTTCCTGAGACTACCATTTTAGAAAGAATTCCCACCATACTTTACCTTATTTCTTAAATTATACTATAAGCTCCTCTTCTTTCTTCATCTGCCATTCTGTTTCTTTTTCCAGGTAACCTTTCTTCCCTCTTACTGTTCCTCTATATATTTCATTTCCTTCAGTTAGAATGGAAGTTTTTTAAAGTAGAAAAAGTATATTGTTTACTTGGATTTTTATCCATGCTTAGGATAGTTTGTGGCACTTAATCATTGCAATCTATCTATTTGCTATCTATTATAGCTGGTGGTACAGTGGACTAAGTGCTAGATCTGTTTTTTTGTTTTTTTTTTTGTTTTTGTTTTTTTCAGGTAGCTGGAGGTCAAGTGATTTGTCTAGGATCATAGTCAGTGTCAAGTGTCTCAGGTGAGTTTTGAATTTAGGTTCTCTTGACTGCAGGGTCAGTGCTCTATCCATTGCACCATCTAACTGCTGAACATTTTTTTGAGTGCTAGATCTGGAGTCAGGAAGACCCAAGTCCAAGTTTGGTCCTAGATATTCATTAGCTGTGTAACTTTGGGCAAGTTACTTTATTTGCTTTCAGTTTTCTCAAGTATAAAATATGAATCATAATAATACCTACCTTGTAAGGTTATTGTGAGGATCAATAGAGATATTTGTAGAAAGCACTTGGTAGAGTGACTGGCACATAGTAAATGCTATTTGTTGTTCAGCTGTTTCAGTCATGTCTGAATTGTAGTGATTCCTTTGTTGGTGCTTTTTTTCCCCAAAGATTCTAGAGTGCTTTGCCATTTCTTTTTCCAGTTTATTTTTATAGATGAGGAAATTGAGGCAAACAAGATTAAGGAATTTGACCAGGATCACACCACTAGTAAGTGTCTGAAGATAATTTGAACTTGGGTGTTCCTGACTCTAGGCTGGCAATTTATCAGCTTCACTAAATAACTGCCCCAAATAAATAATAAATGCTATATAAATTCTTTTCCCTTCCCCATTTTTGTTAAAGGATCATTAAAAGGTAACTTTATATGGGAAATATATTTTCTCTCTTAGGAAGTTTTCTCTTGTAGGAAAAGACCTTAACTATTGTTTTTGACTTATTTTTTAGCCATATTTTGATCAACTATTCTTGCTACCCACTTTAATTTTTATTTTTACCCTCCATTATGTGTGAGGAAGGTCCTTCTACTTCACATATATTTCCATATCACCATGTAAATTTGTTTCTCAAAAACCCTACTACCTCTAGAGAAAAATGTTCTTTTTTTCTATCTATCTATCCATACATCCATCTATCTATTTCACATATTGGTATTTAAAAGCCTCCATCCTCTGGCTCTTTCATTTTTTAAAAAAGATAAATATTTTATTACAACTAGTGGGATGATGGGGGCAATAGAGTGTTTAAAGGTAATTGATAATTTTTAATAAAGATCCACATTTGTTTATAATCAAGCTAGCCTAATAAATACCCTGAATTCAATATCTCCTGCTTTCACATTTTTCCCATAGCCTTGTAATATACTTCCTCCTCTTTTTTACTTCTTAGAAATCTTATTTTACACTACTGATCAGAGAAATGCAAATTAAGACAACTCTGAGATACCACTACACACCTGTCAGATTGGCTAAGATGACAGGAACAAATAATGATGAATGTTGGAGGGGATGTGGGAAAACTGGGACACTGATGCATTGTTGGTGGAGTTGTGAAAGAATCCAGCCATTCTGGAGAGCAATTTGGAACTATGCCCAAAGGGTTGTCAAGATGTGCATACCCTTTGACCCAGCATTGCTGTTATTGGGATTATATCCCAAAGAAATACTAAAGAGTGGAAAGGGACCTGTATGTGCCAAAATGTTTGTGGGAGCTCTTTTTGTTGTAGCTAGAAACTGGAAGTTGAATGGATGTCCATCAATTGGAAAATGGTTGGGTAAATTGTGGTATATGAAGGTTATGGAATATTATTGCTCTGTAAGAAATGACCAGCAGGAGGAATACAGAGAGGCTTGGAGAGACTTACATCAACTGATGCTGAGTGAAATGAGCAGAACCAGAAGATCACTATACACTTCAACAACAATACTGTATGAGGATGTATTCTGATGGAAGTGGAAATCTTCAACATAAAGAAGATCCAACTCACTTCCAGTTGATCAATGATGGACAGAAATAACTATACCCAGAGAAGGAACATTGGGAAGTGAATGTAAATTGTTAGCACTACTGTCTATCTACCCAGGTTACTTATACCTTCGGAAGCTAATAATTAATGTGCAACAAGAAAATGGTATTTACACACATATATTGTATCTAGGTTATATTGTAACACATGTAAAATGTATGGGATTACCTGCCATCGGGGGGAGGGAGTGGAGGGAGGGAGGGGATAATTTGGAAAAATGAATAAAATAAAAAAAAAGAAAGAAATCTTATTTTAATTGTCAGCTCACACTCTCTCTCTTTTTTTTCCACTCCATTTACTTCTTATTGATTCATCTATCTACTTGTCAAACCTTTGTAGAAAGGAAATTCTTGATGACAAAGAATCGATGATAAAGATCTTTGAACTTCCAATGTCACTCTTTTTCATTGGCTGAAACAACTGTACCCTGTACCTATGGCATACAAAGAGAATGAATGTAGAATAATAGCTTCCAAAATTTTTATTTTGAGATCCTAGGTGTTTAAAAAAAAAGTTTGAATATTCACCCTTGTTATGGGCCAGAATTCTGAACTTGAAACAAAGGATTCTTACAAGGTACTAAGTCAGTGGAATTGATAGAGACAATAGATATCTAATTTAGCATGGTTCAGTATGATTGATTTAATCCTACAAGGAGATGTTATGGGCCAGAACTTGAAGCAAGGTACTAAGTGGAATTGAGAAGACAATGGTTAAATCTAGTTTAGCATTGATTTAATCCTACAACAAATAATGGTTTCCTAATGATATAATGATTGGTTTGTACTCAGTGTGGGGCATATAAGCCAGAGAGATTCAGAGATTCAGAGACAAGCAGACAGAAGACTGGAGGCTGAAAGCACAAGCCCTTGGACTCAGACACATTCAACTCATCTCATACCACCTTGGTGGCAGGCTCTTCTCCTTCACTTCCCCACTTTGGAAGGCCTCCTGAAAACTAGCCAAGCCCAAGTGAAGGAGATAAGATATAATAAAGGAATTGGACTTTGACACCTGGCTGTACTTGTGATGATTACTGAACTGAAACAAAGGCTGCCTCCAAAGACCCCAAGAAAACCTCAACAGAGAACATTACATTTTAGAGAGAACACTGCACACCCTATTATCTGTTTATAAAATATAGGCATAACCATGATTTTCCCCCCCACAAATTATGTACTACTGTACTAATACATATGATTTTGATTTTGTTTGATTCTTGTCTCATTGAGTCATTCATTTCCATTTATTCTGTTCTAGGTTTCAGTGAATTATTTTCTTCAGTTACTTTTTTTTATCTCTGTTTGTATTTGGCCAATTGAATTTTTAAATGAATTGTTTTGTCCAATGGATTTTTTTCCCCATTTCACAAATTCTATTTTTTAAGCAGTTGTATTCTTTTTCCATTTTGTCAAATCTATTTTTTAAGGAGTTATATACTCTTTTCATTTCATCAAGTCTATTTTGTGAGGCGTTTATATATATATATATATATATATATATATATATATATATATATGTATATATATATATATATATATTTACATATTTTATTTTATATATTTAAAATTTATTATATTTATGCTCAGAGTTCTTTTTTCTTCTTTTGCTCATCTTTTTAAAAGGTTGAGTTCTGCTTTTAGAGCAAAGGAGAGGTTGTCCAAGCTTCCTGTATAGGTGAGAATGGCTGTGCCAGGTCAGTGCTGACTAACTTCTAGTGCTAGGTAGGCATAGTCAGGTGCCACGTTATCCTGGGGTTTGGGGGCTCACTATTTACCTTTTGTCTTTGTCTTGGATGTCTTGCAGCTAATCTGCTGATCTAGTGGTTTGCAACCAGGATAAAGTAGCCAATACTACTATAGATTCCTCTCATTATATTCCCTGGCTCTCAGGATGCCCCACCATCCTGGATCTCTGTACTTCCCTCCACTAGGCCCCTCCCTTCTTGTATGATTGAAACAGACCTTTTCTGAAGTTCTTCCAAAATATCTTTTGCTGGAAATTGGTTATACTCCAAATATCTGTGGGTTCTGTCAGTCCAAAACCAGTTCAGAGGCTTGATTTGGTGTTGATTTGAGGGATATCAGTGAAAGAACAGATAAAGATGCCTTCTCTCTGCCATCTTGGCTCCACCTCCAAATTTTTAAATGATTTAAAGATTAAATCACATTTTATTTGAATTAGTATCAACAGGCAATCACAACTTTACAAAATTTACATGAAAGCAAAAGAAATGAATATGCATGTGGAACCCAGAGATTCACAATCCATACAGAAATTTGCATTTTTATAACTGCAATACAAAGGAAGAAGGAGATTAAATACATCTCCACCTAAAGGGATATGACATAAGAGAGGAAGGGAGCAATAAGGTGGGAAAATGACAAAAACAAAGGGAAGGAGCAAGGTCATGGAAAAAGTTAAATTATTTTCCCTTGGGAAATAATAGATCATAAGGAAATGGTAGTTTACTTATCTACAAGGGTCTCAGCTGAACTAGTCTAGTGAAGATAATTTGGCACCTGTCTTGATTCCCAAGTACACATAGGGAGTTCAACTTAAATGCAAACTTCAAACTATGTCTGCAGAGGAAGCTTTGTCCTTGAAACTTTCAGTGCCTCTTGCATGCTCTGCATCCAGTGTTTGTAGAAAATATGGCAACTCAAAAAGACAAGTTCAGAGGATCTCTTAACAGTCCTTAACACTAGTGATAGTATAAACCCCTTTTCTCTTACCAAAACATCATATTTATTTATATTATTAATAATAATATGTTAGGGGACTTATGGCAAAGATGGCAGCATGGAGGCAGACAGCTGCTTGAGGTCTGTGTTTTCTCTCAGGATTTACTTCATGACAAGCCTCAGAGTTAATGCTTGACGGGAAAAGAAACCCTCAAATAATCACCAAGAGAAGACATCCTTGAAATTCACCAGAGTAGGTCTGTGTTTGCTCAGGGGAGGGTCAAAAAGACTGGGCACAGACTGAGGACAGGGAAGCCAGAGCCAGACAGACAGCTCACACAGCTCAGGCCAGAATGGGGAAGGGTACAATCTCTGCCATTTCTGCAAAAAGACTTTTACCCCAGTGTGGATATTCCGTCTTGGCAGCAAGCCAGGAGCATCAGGGAGGGAGAAAACACCGGAGGTGAAGAATAAAACCCCAGAAAGCTAGTGTCTCTCCTAACCCGGCCACCCCCAACCCCCACCTGGAGTGACTCAGCAGTTCTCAGAGCCTCAGAGCACAGACTCAGCGCAGCCATTGTAGTCCTGTTAGTGGCTCCCTGCCGCCCTCCTCCCCAGTCTGTAGAGGAAGCCCATTAACACCATCCAGCCCCATCCCCCCCAAAACAGACCAATTGTTTCTCTTGTCAATTTGTTTTCTTTGATTCCCGCTCTGACAAAATGAAAAAAAAAAATTCAAAAGGGCTCTAACGATTGACAGCTTCTGTGTGGAGAGAGAGTAGACTTCAAATACTGAGGACACAAAAAGCAGATTGTCCCCAGAGGAATCCCCTAAGGGGGATATGATCTGCTCCTCAATACAAAAGAACCTCATAGAGGAAATCAAAAAGGCTCTCACAAGAGAGCTAGAAGAGAAATGGGAAGCTTGGCAAGAGAGCCTGGAGAAGTCATTGCACACATTTAAAGGAAGAGTTTCTCAAATCATTGAGAAACAAGATTAGTGAATTGGAAAAGGTAAACAACTCCAAGGAAAACAGGATTAGTGAGATGGATAAAGAAATCAGCTCTCTAAAAAGTAAAATGGATAAAATGGAAAAAAATTCCATAGAAGAAAAAAACTTATTTAAAAACACAATTGGACAATTACAAAAAGATATTAAAAAAGTGAGTGAAGAAAATACATCATAGGAAATTAGACTCGAACAAGTAGAAATGAATGACTCAAGGAAAAACCAATAGGTAGTCAAGCAAAACCAGAGAAATGAAACAATTGAAAAAAATGTCAAGTACCTTACCAGAAAGACAACAGACCTGGAAAACAGATCCAGGAGAGACAATTTGAGAATAATCGGACTCCCTGAAAAATGTGAGGAAAAAAAGAGCCTGGACACTATCTTCCAGGAAATTATCAAAGAGAACTGCCCAGACGTTTTGGAAAGAGAGGGTAAAATAGACATTGAAAAAATTCACTGATCACCTACTGAAAGGGACCCTAAAATCAAAACGCCAAGAAATATAGTGGCCAAGTTCAACCATCAGACAAAGGAAAAAATTCTGGAAGCTGCTAGAAAAAAACAATTCAGATATGGAGGAGCCACAATAAGGATAACCCAGGGTCTAACAATGTCCACATTAAAAGAACGAAGGGCCTGGAACATGATATTCCAAAAGGCTAAAGAATTTGATATGCAGCCAGAATAACTTACCCAGAAAAAATGAGCATCGTTTTCCAGGGAAGAAGATGGACATTTAACGAAATAAATGAATTCCATCTATTTTTGATGAAAAAACCAGACCTACATAAAATGTTTGATCTTCAAATACAGAACTCAAGAGATTTCTAAAAAGGTAAAAAGAAATCTTGAGAACTATACTTCTGCCATAAAAATATGTAAAGAACATATGTATAATTTGTCCTAGAAACTGGAGGTGGAAAGGAAATTATATCATAAAAAAGTGTAAAGTGGTGGTACTACATATCATGAAGAGGCAAAGGTAAGTTATTATATCTGAGAGAAAGAAAGGAGAGAGATGAACATAGTGTGTATCAATAGACATATTCGATTTATGGTGAAACTTCTTCCACTTCATTGAAAAGTGGGAGGGAAGGAGTAAGCTAAGGGGAAGGGAATACAGAAATTGTGAACAAAAGGGGTAAAATAAGGGGAGGAACTTTAAGGTGGGGGAGGGATACTAAAAAGGGAGGGCTGTGAAAAGCAAGTGGTGTTCACAAGTTTAATACTGGGTAGGGGGATAAGAGGGAAGGAATGGGGAAAAGTATAAGCAGGGGTTAATAGGATGGCAAGCAATATAGAATTAGTCATTCTAACCATAAATGTGAATGGGGCAAACTGCCTCATAAAGTTAGTTAACTCAAAAGCAGTTAGCAGACTGTATTAAAAGTCAGAATCCTATTATATGTTGTTTACAGGAAACACACCTGAAACAGGGTGATGCATTCAAACTAAAAGTAAAAGGGTGGAGCAGAATCTACTATGCTTCAGGCAAAGCCAAAAATCAGGGGTAGCCATCCTCATCTCAGATCAAGCAAAAACAAAAATTGATCTAACTAAAAGAGATAAGGAAGGGCATTATATCCTGCTAAAGGGTAGCATCAATAATGAAGCAGTATCAATATTAAACATATATGCACCAAGTGGTGCAACATCTAAATTCTTAAAAGAGAAATTAAGAGAGCTGCAAGAAGAAATAGACAGCAAAACTATTAATAGTGGGAGATCTCACCCTTGCACTCTCGGAATTAGATAAATCAAACCACAAAATAAATAAGAAAAAAGTCAAAGAGGTAAGTAGAATACTAGAAAAGTTTGATATGATATATCTTTGGCGAAAGCTAAATGGAGACAGAAAGGAGTATACTTTCTTCTCAGCAGTTCATGGAACCTATACAAAAATTGATCATATACTAGGGCACAAAAACCTCAAAATCAAATGCAGTAAGGCAGAAATAGTAAATGCATCATTTTCAGACCACAATGCAATCAAAATTACATTTAATACAAAGCCAGGGGAAAATAGACCAAAAAATAATTGGAAACTAAATAATCTTATACTAAAGAATGATTGGGTAAAACAGCAAATCATAGACATAATTAATAACTACCATGCTGAGTGAAATGAACAGAACCAGAACATCACTATACACCTCAACAACAATACTGTATGAGGATGTATTCTGAAGGAAGTGGAAATCTTCAACATAAAGAAGATCCAACTCACTTCCAGTTGATCAATGATGGACAGAAATAACTACACCCAGAGAAGGAACACTGGGAAGAGAATGTAAATTGTTAGCACTACTGTCTATCTACCCAGGTTACTTATACCTTCGGAAGCTAATAATTAATGTGCAACAAGAAAATGGTATTTACACACATATATTATATCTAGGTTATACTGTAACACATGCAAAATGTATGAGATTGTCTGTCATCTAGGGGAGGGAGTAGAGGAAGGGAGGGGAAAATCTGGAAAAATGAATACAAGGAATAATGTTATAAAAAAATTACTCATGCATATATACTGTCAAAAATGTATAATTATAAAATTAATAAAATAAAATTTAAAAAAAGGAAGTAAGGTTAAAGTCTAGTCTAGTTAAGGTAATAGGTGAGAGTAAAGAAAGGGGCACTGGAAACCATATTCCAGTGGACAGAGGCTCCTTGGGATGCCAAGCATGGCATAGTTGAAATGTTTGCAACCTCTGCAAAGACAGGGTTTTAGTTTGTCTCTTTTATAATAGGGAGTTTTTACTACAAGCTGAAAGGGGCTCGTGGGTGAAGTCCCAGGTTGGCTCCTCGATGAGTTTCAGCTAGTTAGAATTTGAATTGAATTCAATGGGTTTTCGAACTGATCCATCCTCACCCAAATAATAAAGATGAAACTGTTTGTGCTTGGGGTGCAGTCCCCTCACTGAGGCAGAGTTGAAGAAGTTTTTCTCCTTTAAGGATTTTTCAGTTTGGGGGTTCCCTCTTCATTCCTCCCTCAAGCAGTCAAAACTTAAATTCATTTAAAGGAAAAAGACTTGGGGCAGTGTCCTTTATTGAGGCAGAGTTGAAGGAAATTTTCTCCTTCAAGAATTTTCAGAGTTCTGGGGTCCCCTCTTCAATATCATACAAGAATATTAGGACTATAGAATGAAATAATTTCATAATTGTAGATAAGAGAAGATTGGCCCAAAAAGGGATAGAGAAAATCAAAGGAGATAAAATAAGCCTCACTTTCCCACTTTCTAATTGCTTACTCAGATTTTTTTGAAATCATTTCATTGTTACCCAGGGGACTAACTCCCTGAATTTAGAGCTAATGGATATTGAAAAAGATAGCAAGAGGACAAAGAAGAAAACATAGACACCCACTTTTAGGGGGAAGAGAAGAAAATGTAGTCCACAATGGAAAAAACTGTCATGAATGAATAAGAGGACACCAGAGAATAGTTGGTCTGGAGTATTGTAAAAGGCTAAGAGTAAGTTTCTAAAAGAAGGATGAAATCCTACAATAGTATTCAATGTAATGGAGAGGTTTAAGAAAATCCCAGCACAGCTGTCATTGGATAGAATACTTGGATAATGGTGACATTAGAGACATTTCAATAATATTATGAAAATGGAAGCTGGAATCCTGGTAATTCAAAATGATGACATAGACTTAGAGAGTATAGACTTTCCTTTCAATATGTTTTAAGTGAGGAAAATAAGGAGCTAGTCAATTTAGAAACTTGAACATGCAGCAGAAATCAAAGAAAAAAAAATCAAAACAGGGAATGTCTTTTAAAGAGTACATTTTATAATAATTCTGAGCAACATGAAAAAGGGAAGGCTTTGTATTTTGAGATTTGGTACTTACCTTCAAAGAGAATAAGTAAAAAAAGGCCAAACCAAATAAACAAAAAAACAAAACAAAACGAAACAAACCCTAGCTTTCTTTAATAGAAAGCCATGATGTGTTGATCCAAGTTAATAGGCCTAAGGTTGATGCATGGAAATAATTCTTTGTCATTTTAAAAAACATTTTTTTATAAAACTAGTGTGGTCTTGTGTGAAAATTTCTTGTTTCCTTCTATAGTCAAAAGATTTAGAATAAGATTCAATGTATAGTGACATTATTTAATATTTCATATTTCTGGGTCTCAGTTTCTTTCTATAAAATAAAAAAGTTAGACTAAATGGTCTTTCAGATTCCTTAAAATGCAAATTTATAATCTCTTTTTTAGCTGTCTTTGAAAATAATGATTGGAAGTTGATTTCCTATTCCTATTACAGTATTTTGTAAATGTAATTAGTCTAAAGTTAGTTTAATTTAAAGTGAAACAATATTTTTCTAATTGATTATTTCAGAGAAAAGATAAAATATATGGCAATATTACATATATTTAATTTTTTTGTTTTTAATTTTTACAAACATATGTGAACACTCACTATTTTGAACAAAATTTTTTCTTTGCAAAAGCCCTCTTGTGGAAAAGTACAATAATTCAGGAGAAAGTTTCAATTTATGTCAGATTGCCACAAATATATGACTGTTTGCTAGATAAAACATTAATTTTTCAAAACTATTTAATGTGGCTTCAGTTAATTTTTCAAGAAACTCAGCAAATATTCATAGTATTTCCTAACCAATGAATTGAATCTATAAATAACTTCTTATTGCAAATTCATGCCACATTCTTAAATGCAAATAATTGCATTTCCCACAAAAGGGCACCACATGTGGAAAAAATGAAATATGGCTATAGTTTTATATATATATATATTTGATTTATTGTCAGAATCTCTTAAGTCACTTTTAGTGATCTCTTAAAGTTATGGACAATAGAGCAAATCATGCGGGGGATGGGGGTGAATAATGCTGTCTCAGTTTAAAAAAAAAAAAAAAAGATGTAGTCTATAGTCTATAAACTATAGATCTTTGATCTTAAATGAATCCCTGGATTGATTTTAGAATCTTTCATTATTTAAGGATTAGTTTGTGAGCGTGTAGACAGAGAAGTCTTCAAAAAAAGTCAGTATGCTTATAAAAAGTACAGGGAATATTACCTTAATTTCATTTTCTCTTATTTGATAAGGAAACTAGACAGGGACATCAGGAGAATGTTGTAGTTGTAGGTTACACAGATTTTAGTGAGACATTTGAAAAGGTTCTTTCATGCTAATTTTGAACCATATGGAGAGATATAGGCTAGATAACAAGAATTAGGTGGATTTGAATTGATTGAATGACTAGCTCTAGAGAGTCAATTTGAATTATTTTCTCTGTAGATAAATAATAATAGTAATAGCTAGCAATTATATAGTGCTTTAAGGGCTGCAAAATACAAATAATGAATTCCCTGAAGTGGTCACATTATGCATTATTCAAATTTCTGCTGTATTTTTTCCACTGGAGTGGAACCAACTAGAATGTTTTACAAAATTACAACTTCAAATAGTGGGAAGAAGCCACTTCAGGGAATTCATTATTCACACTAATTGGGACCTAGCTGTATCTTATTATGTCCTTCCAGTAACATGGGAAGTGGATGAAGAAACTGAGGCAACCAAATTTTCAATGTTTTGTCCAGGGTCACACAGCTAGTAAGTGTCCAAGATCACGTTTGAATTCAGTTTCCTGACTCCAATACTCTTATATATCGCCATTTATATATTTAGTCCACATTTCTTTGCAGAGCTCCAATCCTTCATCTGTTTAATGGATGCTTCCATTCAGATGTTCTCAAACTCAACATGCCCCAAACATTACCAAAATGTAAACATATCTCTTAACTTTCCTATTTATGTCAAGAGTATTAACATTTTCCTAGTCTTGCAACTTCAAAATCATTCTTGACGACTTATTCTTTTTATACCTATATTCTGGGCAGCTAAGCAGTGAAGTAGGTAGAACACTGGGCTAGAGTAAAGAGGACCTGAGTTCAAATCCAATCTGACACTTACTAACTATGTCACCCTGGGCAAATTACTTAACACTGTTTGCCTAAGTTTCTTTATCTGTAAAATGCTCTGCAGAAGGAAATGGCAAATCACTCCAGTATCTTTGACCCCAAAAGGAGTCATGAGGAGTCAGCTCTGGCTGAATCAATTAACAACCTATATTGAGACAGTTATCAAATCTTGTTAATTCTATCTTATAAATGTCTTCTTCATTTGTCTCTTATCATTCACATATCCACTACCCTATTTCAGACTCATTATCTTTTCACTTGGACTTACTATAGTCTTCTAATTGGTCTTCCTATTTTGATCTTTGCCTAGTCCAATCTATTCTTGAAATTTATATTCCAAAAGCATAGATATGAACACATTACCCTTTTGCTTAAGATCCTTTAGGGGCTCACTCTTGTTTCCTAATTTATCTGTTTAAAATGTAAATCCTTTCACAGTCTAGTTCTGTCTGGTCCTCCCAGACTTATTTTACATTCTTCCATCTTTCTGGACTCTATATTACAGCCAAACTATTTTTATTGCTGGTTTTTTTGCATGCAACATTCCCTTTCTTATCTCCATGATTTTGCATAGATTGCCTCCAAGGTCTGGAATATTCTCTTTATTTTATTTATTTATTTATTTTTTTGCTTGTATGAATCTCTAGCTTCCTTTAAGGCTCAGATCAGAAACTATCTACTACCTGGTCCTTTATTGACTTCCCAATTTTTGTTACTCTCCTCTTTAGCACTACCCGCAACAAAATTTTTGTATTTACTTTATATATATTTGCTTAATTTACTTATTTATGTATTACATACTATATATTTATATCCCTTTTAATAGAATGTTAACATTATTGAAGGGAGAGACTGGTTCATTTTACCTTTGTATCAATAGCACCAAGAAGGGTTGTTTATATTTAGGTAGGTAATGAATCTGTCTTTCCCCTCTTCCTCTCTTCCCCCTCTTTTTCTTTCTCTTTCTCACTTCTCTCTTTCTCTCTGTCTCTGTTTCTTACTCACTCAGTTTTTGGGGGTGTTTCTTTGCAAAGTACATTCTGTGGGAAAAAACAGACAAGACAAGATCAGAAGATCTAGGTTCAACTCCTGTGTCTGTCGTTCACTCATTGTGTGGTAGTTCTCAGCTCAATTATCCTCACTATTTCAAAAGTGAATTGGACTAAATGATTTCTAACATTCCTTCCAGCCAAAATCCATTCTCACTGCTCACTGCCTTATCATGCTATGATTGATACGCTGAAAATATCTCTTTTGATATTCTTTGACTCTTCTTCCCCTGATTTATTATTGCTATTATTATTATGTTTACTAGACTAATTTTTCCAAATCACTGTTTTCATCACATCACTTATTTAGTAAAAATTCTGAAATACTCCCTTGCCAATAAGATAAAATCTCAACTCTCTAGTCTAGCAAATTTATACATATATTTTTAATGATTATATAGATATATAATAAAATGGACAATTGGCATTTTAATTTTTTTTCTCCCTCTGTAATTAGTTAGTCAAACTCTTTAGAATTATTAGGCTTCTGATTTATGAGATTCATCATCCTTGTCTTGGAATCTATACTGGTTCTTTTCCATCACCATAGATTTGATGATCCTATAACTTTCTGTTTTATGGGTCACCTGATATTAACAAAGATCATCAAATAAGGTTATCTCTATTGGTATATTTTTCAAGGAAGTCTGCAAATTTTTGACAAATTTGTGGAAAGCATCTGCTTGAATAAATCTTTAAAATGTCATTTCATGAAATCAATTTTTGATATAGTCAATAAACACTAAACAAGATAAAGTTTTTCATTTTTTATTTCTTCATTCAATGTGCAATGATAAAGATATGATCTGCTATAGAATATTGTTTGTATTCCTCAGTAAAGATGTCCTTGATATGTATGTGTTATTCTTATAAAATGCATATTCTTATAAAATGCAAAATGTTTTCTGACTTGGTCATAATATCTGAGATTTTTCCCACATTTTAATGCCTTTCAAAATATCTTTAGAACATATTCCTTAAATATTCCAAATTGTGTCACTTTTAGCTTGTTCCTTCTCTTTGTATATTCTTAGTCTAGTTGAGATGCTTTCCCCATCTTAGTTTTTTTTAAGGGCCATTTTTATTTTCTCTAGAAGTACTTCCAGGATTATGTTGTTAGAATCCAAATGTGGGGCTCTACTTTTACTGATTTTGAAAAGAGTTTTTTTATATAAAACATATTTTAAGATGTTTTCTCTTAATCTATTTCCAGTCTCACTCTTAACTGTTCTCAAGATGACTTAATTTAGTCAGTTTGTCACTCAGCTTTATTTAAATTAATTTCCTCTCTATTTCATTTTTCTATCTTCTGAGATATATTTTCATAGATAAATGGATTATCCAAAACAGTATAGTAATTGACTGCCAAGTCACTGTCCCTTAAAAATATGACAAGTATTTGCTGACTAAGACTGTTTTTAAAATTCTATTAGTCTCATTGTGTCAATTGGTTTATATTAATCAAATACTTATTTTAACAAATATGAATTCATTTCCTTTATATTAATTTCTCATTCTTTATTACCAATAACTTTTTTAACCCTTCAGGTTAAAATTACTCGCAACATTATTTTCTCAGTTTAAAAATTATTTCTTCCAGCTTTGTATTAATTTTGATTATTTGCTTTAGCAAGTTAATTAACTGACTAGCCAAAGGCAGCTGATTCAAGAATGTCTTCTACACCATTAATTAGTTGTTTTCTGATAAAATAGATTCTGTTTCTAGTTTGATATTATTAGTTGCTTTGCCAATTTTAACTCTTACTAATCCTTTTTGGGGGGTCGATATAAATCATATTGTATAAGTATGAAGTATTTTGTGAATGAATGAAAAGTGATTGTTAGTTTGTTCTTAACTCAATACAAGAGCATTCACTCTCCAGATGTCTTCGTGAAACTGAGATATGATACTGATGAACTGAGACATCAAAGTCAGCTCGTGCATTGACAGCAAATTATTTAACTGGAAAATGCTACAACCCAAGACTAAAGTGGGGGAAAAGTTGGTACCTGCCTTTTTTGTTCACAGATGATTGTACATTCAATATAGGATTGATTCTGAGATGCAGTAAGGTATTAATTGATTTTCTGCTGCTTGTGTTAATTTTGTCCTGACAACAACAAGAAAACAGAAGTTCTCTACCAATTAACACCATGCCATATATATGTAGAACCTCAGTCACAACAAATGGAGAAATTTTGAATGCTGTGGATACAATACATTCCAGATGTAGATATAAATGATGAGATTAATGCATACATTGCCAAAGCTAGCTTAGCATTTGGTAGCCTCTAAAGGAAACTGTGGGACCAAAGAGGCATTAGACTACCCATCACAGTGAAGGTCTACCGAGTTTCTGTACTGACCTAATCATTGTATGTCCATGAAACTGGGACAGTCTACCAGTTCCATGCAAGGAAACCAAATTGCTTTCATTTGAATTCTTAGGAAGATTCTGAAGCTCACCTGACAAGATAAATTACAGGACATAAGACCCTTTTTAGAGCTGAACCACCACTCTGCCAAAGAGAACACAATTCTGTTCCACTGGCCATGGAATTCAAATACCAAACAATAAAAGCCTTTGCTAAAATACTTTTACAAAGAACTTATGCAAGGGAAGGGCTCACATGGAAGTCAGGAGAAGCAATATAAGGTTTCTCTGAAGAAATATAATTGATTATAAAACATGGGAGGTAGTAGTATAGGGTTGTCCAGCATGGTATTCCTGCATCAAAGAAAACCTGTGCTATAAGAGGAAAGCTAGATAAGCTCAAAGAATAGGAGATAAGCAAATTTAGAGATGTCTCCACTCTAAATATCCATATGAACTATTTGTGTAGGATAGAAACTTCCAAATTCACATTGGACTGCTCAGCCACAGCTGGACACATAGTATCTTGATCCTAATATTGTTATGACATTTTGGTCTTTGAGCATGAAGTACAGCAACTAATATTTATAAAATAGTCTAAAAACTGTATGATTCTTAGAAGCATCAACCTCTCCTCTTTCCACTATCATACCATTATCTTTACAGAAGCAGAAAGGAATATAGTTTTGCAGATGTTTTGTATTTTTCTTTGTTTCATGGGTTGTCATGGTCAAAGAATTTATCACCCAGTGATCAGTTTTCCTCACTTAGCTTAATTGAGTTCTTAGTGAACAAACACAATATTTTATCAGACTACACCCTAAGATTTTCCAGTATAATGGATTTCTCAAAGCTTATACTTCACCAGAAGAGTTTTCAAGAATACCATGGTTCCCTCTATATAAAAGTGTGCTGGAGCTAGTTTTAAGCAGCTTCTAAGTGTCCATTTGATAAATTTTCAGGGTGAATATTTATACCTCAGAAATCAGCAATCACTAAAAAATCAGAACTCTCTCTCTTATTCTCTTGCTCTGTCTCTATCTATGTTTGTATGTATATATGTGTGTGTGTGATGTACATATTTGATTTTCATTCATTTTTTGCTTATATGTCAGAATTCAATTGTTAGATGATTAAACAGAAAGAGAGAAGGAAGATTAATCAGAGCTAATGACTCTTCCTACAGAAGATCATTACTTAGGTTAGTGTTTTGATAAAACTATTAAAGGACAGAAATTTACTGTAATGAAACACTTGATAAATTGCTTTAATTTGAGCACAAGACAAAAGGATCCAAAGTCATGTCTAACTTTGTCATAGAGAAAGCTGAGATGAATATTCCAGACATGCCCAAATTTCTCCCATCTCTCTTTTTTTTTTTTTTTTTTTTTTGATGAGGCAATTGGGGTTAAGTGACTTCCTTCCCCAGGATCACACAACCAGAAAGTATTAAGTGTCTGAGGCCAGATTTGAATTTCAGCACTGGTACTCTATCCACCTAGCTGCCCTCCATCTTACTTTTGAACAAACACTCCTCTATAGCACTCTGTTTTGGCAAAAGGCTATTATCTTTATTTTTCCTTCTTCAGTGTACTGTAGAACTTCCATCTTTCCTCCTCCTGTAGGCTTGGAGTCACAAATCATAAAATATCACAGAATGTGAGCTTCCCTCTATTCTTTGTCTTAGTCCCATTGAGTGCTTCCTGAATAGATAGAGGGCTATGAAAAGATGCAATCAATTAATTAATTAGCAAACATTAAGCACCTACTACGTACCTTGGTATTTATAAGAAGGTCAATTCTAGATGCTGGCACAATCCAAATAGCTTTATTGAGTAGAGCCTTGAATGAGGTCAAATTTACTTTGACAGATAGTCTCAAAGAGCTCACTCCTTAGGACAAGGAGGGCCATGATGCTCCAGACTTCTGTAAAAACAAACTCTTCCTCTTTAAGTTAAGGGGAAAAGAAAAATCTTTAAATTTAAGAAATAGAAAATTAAAGAAGCTAATTGTTTTGTTTAATGTCAATTAAGCAGTCATTGGTAGAAACAAAAAAGAAAATGCAAATATCTTGAACCCACCTCCAGATATACACTCTTATAAAATACAATGCCTTCAAAATGTGCTTTATTGTGTTCAAGGAAATACATTGTGAAACTAAACTCAGTATCATCCTGGGCACAATCAGAAAGAAATTTGCCCAGGAATTTTTCAGTGTTTTTCTTCTTTGGAAGTAATAACCTATTTTGTGTGTGTATTCAGTGGAACACTATGCTCTTCTGGGGTTCTCAGTCCTAATCCATCTTCTGGTAGAATTTATTTTAAAGAAGCATAGTGTGAGTAAGCTTTACTGCTTAGGTGCTCAATTTGTTCCATAGGTAAAGCCCTGAATAAAATAAATGGAGTGTATGTGTTGTTAAACTTCAGAGGTATACTTTGTCTTCCTCTGAGTCAAATAGCCAAAACTAGAGAGATAAGCAATGTGATGGACTGATTCAAAGTAGGATTATTCCCTTGGTTCTTTGGATATTCCACATTTCATCACATCTTAAAATTAAAGCTTTGAGACCTTTAAGATCACTTCTTCCTGAGCCTCAGTTTCCTCATGTATAAAGTGAGGGATTGGATTATTTGGCCTCTGAGATCTCTTTTAATTCTAGAATTCCACTCATAAGATTGAGTTCAATCTTCCTCTCCCCCATTCTCAGTTAAAAAGAAACTGAGGCACTAAATTTTTGAATGACTTGCCCTAAATTATAATGATAGTATATGGAAGAGTTGGAATTCAATTCTAAATTCTCTGACTTCATATCCTAAGAGTTTTGCTCTGTACCATACTCCCTCAGATGACTTATAATTGCTTTATCCAGTAACCAATCCTTATCCTGTTTATATTCAAATCATCAGAAGCACATCTATAGGTTCTAACCAACAATCACAAAAGCTAGTACTTATATAGCATTTTAAATTACCTAAGTGTTTACAAATATTAATTCATTTTACCCTCAAAGCAACTTTGGGAGGTAAGAGTTATTATTATCCCCATTTTACAAATAAAGAAACTGAGGCAGACAAAGGAGTGACTTGCTGTCACATGACCAGGCATAGACATATCTTCTGTCTCTAGGTCCAATCCTCTGTGAACTTTGCCAATTAAATACTATGTCTATGATGTCTATGAGAGAGGATATCTGGAAAAAGAGACCGCAAGACAAAAGAAGCATAGGTTTGGATTATCTCAAACATGAAAAGAATATGATTTGTAATGATAAGTTGTGTGCTCCTAGAACTTTTCCTACCTTTGTTCTGTGCTTGCACAATATCCCTGTGATAGAGACTTTTTAGGTTGAATCTCAAGCTTATCAAGCAATTTTCACACCATAACTTCAAAAGTTATAGCCTGCCATCCTTTGGACACTTTTTGTGGGTAGGAGCAGCAGGTTATACTAAAACATAATCCTCAAGCCCTCTAAACATGGCAAATTTGAATGTTTTAGGAAGGATTAGTTAAGCTGAAATGTCTAAGAAACTCTCGTATAATACTGAGAACTTTTGCAGGTTGGGTTTCCCATCACCTAGGAGATATGATGCTCATATATAACTTCATATATCTTATTTTCAGACTTGGGATAGGTGATAGCTTTTTTTAAAATAAGACCCATGTCATTCAAAGTCAAAATTCTATCTGGTTGGTTCCAAAAACTTAGGGAACTCCTCATAGAGTTCATGATGTTATAAAAGATCATATGAAGAGGAAATGACATCATAATGTCTGGTGAAATCCTGAGGGTTGATTCCTCTACCTACCCATTGTGGATATTCCATTGCATGAAGCTTTCAGGGAATAGAGTACAAGAAATGTTCTTATAAGCCCTGGATTTCCCATAAAATTTATATTTAAAAATTATTAAAAAAAACACTCACATGTTTTCTATGTCAGGAACTATGTCCTTGGGATATAAGGACAAAAATGCAGCTATACTGGCTCTTAAAAGATATTATACTCTATTATTGAAACATGCATACAGATAAGTAAATGCAAAATATACAAAAATTGATTAAAAAGTAATTCCTAAGGAGGACAGAACTAACATCTGCAGGGAAAAGGTTGGGTCTCATCTAGGAGATAGCATTTGAGGATTAGTCATGAAAGAAACTAGGGATTTTGAGAGACCTGTGATGAACCTATTCCAAGTATGGTGGATAGTCACAGAATCAGTAAAATCACTAAAGTCATTTGAACCAAGAAATGCAATACTGTACAAGGAGAATAATAAGCACAGGTTTTCCTTCCACATTGTAGTTGTCAGGAGCATTTGGAGAAAGAGAAAAAAGAAAACTGAGAGAAATAGAGATAGCATGTTAGAAATAGAGAAAAAGAGACAGAAACCTAGATTAAAACAGAGAGAGAGAGAGAGAGAGAGAGAGAGAGAGAGAGAGAGAGAGAGAGAGAGAGAGAGAGAAGAGAAGAGAAGAGAAGAGAAGAGAAGAGAAGAGAAGAGAAGAGAAGAGAAGAGAAGAGAAGAGAAGAGAAGAGAAGAGAAGAGAAGAGAAGAGAAGAGAAGAGAGGAGGAGGAGGAGAAGGAAGAAAGAGAAGAAGGAGAAAATGCTGCTGGTGAAAAATAGGAAATGATAAAATCAGGAGCACAAGAGGCATGGTTGGCCTTGGTGGAAAAAAAAAAAGATTATTTTATTGCATCAAGCTCTTGATTGAGTTGAGGAAAGGCCAGGAAGATTAGAAGAAAGCAAAAAGAGATCAAAGTCATGAAATCCTGTGGGGAAAGAGAATTCAGTCATCAGAATTATGTTACAGTGAAGAAGTAGATTGCGCATGACAGTGGAGAAGTAGATAGTGAGAATAATTTGGCCTGCTGTTTGGAAAGCGAAACATGACAATAGGACAAAAGAGTAAGGAATTTATGCATAGAAAACCATGTATATGGTTAAATTTGTTTATTTTAGGATTGGCATTTGAAAAGGGGGAAAGAAAATACTCTGGGTCACATTGAGGTAGAGGGATTGAGATAACCTTAAAGATGAAGAATAGGTTTTGGAGGAATGAGACAAAGAAGAGCCAAGATAGGACCTTTTGGTCAGATGGAGGAATCTGGGAGTTCTTGATTATGGAAGTAGAACCGTAGATATTAGTGAGATAAAAGATATGACATTCTTGTGTATAGGTCACAGGATTTAAGGAAATTAATGGATTAGAAGACCAATAGCTTGAGGAGGCCTCAACATGTAAATGTATCGCCCCCATATAAGGGCAGGATTTGGGGTTGAAGGGAAGATTCTAGCAGTGATTAGATGGGTGACATCTTTGGAGGAAGGAAATTCCAAAGAGGGGAGTTTGGTGAGTGATGGCAGCAGAGGAGGGTTTAAAAGTACACTGGGGAGCAAGATATATTGCTACTTTTTTTCTGATTCAGTATATCAAGGGAATAAGAGGAGTTAATCAAGTCCTGAAGAGCATGACCAAGGGATGCAAGTGACATCTTGGGGGAGATGAGGTTGGTCTTCACAAAGGCCAGGAGTGCAGATAAGTTCTAGGAAAAAGAATGTTTCTTAACAATAGAATGGAAGGGCCAGAGAGCATGATGGAAAGACAATATAGTTGGGACATAAGAGGTAAAGGACTGAAATCAGTGAATCAGTCAATAAACATTTATTAAATGCATATTATGTGACAGGCAATGTGCTAAATGTGAGGACTATATGGAAAGGTAAAAGCTAGCTAGTCCCTGCTCTTAAGAAGCTAATAGTCTAATAATGGAGGAGACAAAATGCAAACAGCTATGTGCAAACAAGCTGTATATAGGATAAATTAGAAATACTCAACAGAAGGAAGATAGTCGAATTAAGATGTATAGGCAATCCCTGTACAAAATGAGATTTTATGTGGGATTTGAAGTGGATAAAGTTAACAGAATGGGGAATGGGAACTGGGTACGATGGTGGTTTTCAAATAGGCAGTTGCCTAATTCTATATTAGAAAAGGTGAGTTTTCCAAGTATAACCTTTTGACTAGAGTTCCTACCATTAAAATTCAAGTGTATAATTAAAAACAAACTCAGTTTTCTTTCCATCATTAAAGAAAAAAAAAGTCTATTCCAGGTGATAGTGGTCCTATACTTAGATGAGATCCCAATGTAAGATGTCTGGAATCAGAGTATAGGTTACTGAAGATTTCCACATCAATTAGCTTCTATTCAACAATCATTTCTTTAGTTCCTACTTATGTGCTAGACTCTATGCTGGATTCTGGGGTTGTAAGGATTAAAATTAAATAAGTCTTGCCCTTAAGAAACATATCTTTGTTTCCTGTAAAAGTCACTTCTATTGTATCTATCTGTTCAGAAACACACTTCTCTTTCAAACAACATGCAAAGTATGTTTGATAAGAAAGCACCAATAATACCTTTTACAATATTCAGAAAAACAAAACAATTCAGAAGGAGAAGCAACCAAAGAGTACAATCTTGTTACTGCTAAGTGAAATTTAATGTACACTTAAAAACAAATTATTAATGTCAGAAATTGTTTCCATATTCAAATGCTGGAACTCTATCTTCCCAGAAATCAGCTGGAGTCAGGATCACTAAACGTCTTTATTCTTGATCTTTACCATCCCTTCCAACACCAGGTCACAAGTTCGAGTTAGAGAGAGCGTGAGTTCCAAGACCCAAGTTTCTCCTCCTCCTCCTCCCACACAAGTCACTTCCCCCTCTTTGTCCCACCAATCAAGTCAGCACAGAACAGCTGGGGAGGGTCAACCTTCAAACAAGTTAACAGGGAACTGTCCAATTGGCAATTAGTCTCACATGCTTCATTATACATTGCTCAGTTCTAGCCCTTTACACTTTACATTTTAAAATGTCTGAGTTTGTTGATGATTGCTTGATTCCTCAGAAAAAAAGAAGCTTAAAAACATGTATTTTAACCAATTTCTGTACCATTTATAGAGCTGGAAAGGAAATTAAAGTTGAAGTAATATTAGCATCTGGCTTCTCAAGATAAATAGTTTTGATTTATTATTGACATCTTGTCTTTCCCTTTGCATATTCCTTAATCATTAGTAGTGAAAAGGCTTTAGAGTATATTTTCATAGAAATGGGTCAATACACATGAGCCTCATTTCCTAAAATCAAATCTCAATATTCTCCAAGTAAGTAATCCATTAGAGTTGCCAAGGCAACACCAGCTGTTTTGGATATTCTAGGTGACAAAGGTCAGAATAGGATGGTTAAATATCTCACTCAGATGTTTGAATGCTTTCCTGGGGCAAGATATAAGTCAAATCCCTGAGAAACTTGGCTTCATTGGTTCTGACCTTGTCTTGTTAAATTCCTTATTTAAAATATCAAGTTCATATTTATATTTGTTAACAGGTAAGCAAAAATAGTTTTCCTCAGATTAATAAAGTTAAATTGGTGGATTAGTATTCCAGCATTTTTTTTTATCTTTTAATTTTTCACTCCAAAACTAAATATTTCTGGTTGAAAGGGAGAGCTCTGTTTCAGACATTACTGCTGGCTTTGAAGTAGGTAAGATAAAATTATAGCAATATTCATAGAACACTGACAAAATCATGAGTCTAACTGAAATTTGGTCAGTAAAATGAAATCCCTTTGGTAGAACTAAGATGGCAGAGAAAAGGCAGGGACTTGCCTGAGCTTTCCCATAAACCTTTCCAAATACATTTATATAACGACTCTAAGCAAATTCTAGAACATCAGAATCCACAAAAAAAAAAAAAAAAAAAAAAAGGCCTGAAACCTTTTTTCAGCCAAAGACAATGCAGAAGATCAGAAAGAAAGGTTTGTTGCTCCACAATGAAATTTTAATGCAGTCCAGTGCAGGACATGGCAGCACAGCCTCCAGCCTAGAAAACCAGAAGCCAGTTTTGGGCAACAGTAACAGCAGTAGTAGCTTCTGCAGGCCTCAGCCCATAGACAGTAAAGGGGTCAAACAACTGGTCAGAAGGAGATTACAGGACTATATTTCCTAGGACTAAGACAAGATTTTCTTTGCCCAAAATCAAATCTATGTTGTGGTACTGGATAGCAGTCCCAGGGCAAGGTGGAACACTAGCACACCAGATACAGTGAAGTGGGGATCCTCCTTACAGTTTCAGGGTAAAAAACAGTGCTTGTGGTTACTCATAGACTAGAACACAGGCCAAGAGAGTAGAAAACACTTCTTATATCACACCACCTTGGAAGAACTAAAAACTCATAAGTTTCTAGAAGTATCTCTGAAAACAGCTGCACAAATCCCTGAAGCTTGGGAAAGTGTACCCTCCATCCTGGAAGCAGTCCTACCTGAACAAAGCTCAGAGTCATAAGTTGGGAAAATGAGCAAACAACAGAAAAAAATCTGACTATAAAAAGTTATTATGGTGACAAGGAAGATCAAAACACTCTAAGACAAAAAATTCAAAGCTCCGGCATCCAAAGTCTTCAAGAAAAATTCCAATTGGTCTTAGACCATGGAAGAGCTCAAAATGAAGTGAAGTAGAGAAAAAAAATTGGGAAGAAAAATGAAACACAAGAAAATAATGAAAATTCGATCAACAGCTTGATAAAGGAGAAACAAAAAAATACTAAAGAAAATAATATCTTATAAAACAAACACTGAGAAGAACCAAGTCTTTTATAGTCGATCATCTCACTTTCTTGCTACTATTGTGTACAATGTATTTCTGGTTCTGCTTGTTTTGCTGAACATCAGTTCATGTAAATCTTTTCAGACTTTTCTAAAATCAGCTTGTTCATCATTTTTAATTGAACAATAATATTCTATTACCTTTATATATCACAGCCTGTTCAGATATTCCCCAAGTGAAGGCCATCCACTCATTTTCTTATTATTTGCTACCAAAAAAAGAGCTGCTGTAAACATTTGTGCACACATGGTTCCTTTTCTCTCCTTTATGATTTCCTTGGGATACAGACCCAGTAAATGACATGGTTTGGTCAAAGGGTATGCACAGTTTTATAGTCTTTTGGGCATAGTTCCAGATTGCTCCTCAGAATGTTTGGATCATTTTCCAACTCCACCGATAATGCAATTAGTGTCCCAGTTTTCCCATATCCCTTTCAACATTTATTATTATCTTTTCCTGTCATCTTAACCAATCTGAGAGGTATGAGGTGATACCTCAGAGTTGTTTTAATTTGCATTTCTCAAATCAATAGTGATTTAGGGCATTTTTTTCATATGGCTATAGGTGGCTTTAATTTCATCATCTGAAAGTTGTCTGTTCATATCCTTTGACCATTTATCAAGTGGGGAATGATTGTATTCTTATAAATTTGACACAGTTCTTTATATATTTTAGAAATGAGACCTTTATCAGAAATACTGGCTGTAAATATTTTCCCCTGCTTTGTACTTCCTTTTAATCATGTGTCTGTTGGTTTTGTTTGTGCCAAACCTTTTAATTAAGTGTAATCAAAGTTCATTTTGCCTTTCATAATGTTCTCTAGTTCTTCTTTGGTCATAAATTCCTCCCTTCTCCAAAGATCTGATAGGTAAATTACCCCTTGCTCTCCTAATTTGTTTATGGTAGCATGCCCAAATCATATATCCATTTTGACCTTATTTGAGTATGTGAGATGTAGGTCTACGCCAAATTTCCAGTTTTCTAAGCAATTTTTGTCAAATAGTGAGTTCTTATTCAGAAGCTGGAATTTGGGGATTTATAAAATACTAGATTGCTATAGGCTTTGATTATTGTTTCTTGTGTATCTAATCTATTCCACTGATCCATCACCCTATTTCTTAGCCAATACCAAATGGGTTTGATGACTGATGCTTTATAGTATAGTTTTAGGTTTGATACTGCTGGGTATCTATTCTCACTGAAGTTTGTGAAGACTTGCAAATATATTGCCTTCCTAACAATGAATTGATATCTGACAGCTAGTAATGGATGAATCACTCTTCTGCCCAACTGGACTGGTTTTTCAATGGGCATTTCAGTTAGATTGATTGCTTTTCTGCTGGACTGGCCTCTTGCCAGACTATATCTGCAATGATAGACTGCACTGGGCAGGTTTCATGACCACTGGGTATGGCTACTACTAGCTTGTGTAAAGTAGATTGTTTTGTGATAAGGAAACTACTTCTTGAACTGGATCAGACAGATTGCTTAGTTTTCTGGGACTTTAGAAGTTTGTGTTATATAATCAACTATACCCTTGATCTTAATCTTTGATGGTCTGAGGCAATCTTTAACTGTCTCTAATTACTGGATTGCCTGTGAAATCCTTCATTTTTTTCATCTGGAGTGTTATAAGGATCCATTCAGTCAGGATAATGGTCCTTAACCTAAGTTCCTTCCCTCTTAAACTCTTTTAGAGTTTCAGGTCAATGATTAGAGAAGTCTAGTGTCTCTTATTTAAAAATTCTTCCGGATTCAGAAGTGGCCTGTCTCAATCAGGATTTCACCTTTACTTATGATGATCAAACAAGTTATACTTCCTCAATACTTATTTGATCCTATGTAGATGGATGGTGGAAAATAAAAATATTGAAGCAAAACTGCACCCTACAGTAAAGGTGTCAAACTTTGAGCAAAATTACCCAGAGTGACCCTAAAAACATTAAAATATAATTGAGGAATGTTTAACAAAATAAATTTTAAAAGATTACAACATAGATAAGATTAAATTGTGGCTTTTTAAGTCAATATGACACTTCCCAGGTATAGTTTCTATAGGATACCACTTATCCTAGAGTGAGTTCACCTACTATCTGCCCTTTTCATACTCAGTTGAGCTATTCAAGTACCATATTCTAGATACGGTGTTTCTTTTGCTTCTGAAAGGTCTTTTTCCTTTGTGTTTCAATCTTTCTACCTCTTTTGATTTTCAATTTAGTTCAATTTAGTTGAAATCTAAATCCAACATACTATTACACATACATATATATATGTATATATATATATATATATATATGTAAAATAAATTTTTGTGTATGGAGGAGATGTACTAACTACAAAAGGGAGAAGGTGATTCAGAAAAGGTGTCACATAGAAGTTGAAGCTTTTTCTCATTTTTGTAGAAAATAGAGGAAAAAATGAAGAGTTGTTGAATTTCAGTATGAAGGCCAGCCAGTACATAGAAACTACAATAGGAAATGGAACACTATGTATATGGAACAGCAAAATTAGCCAGCCAATCAGATGACACCACAGGGGGATATTGAAAGAGAGAATTTGTAATAAACCTGGGAAAATAAATTGGAACCAGAATTCCAAGAGTTTTAATTGCCAAATAGAGAAACTCACATTTGATTTTAAAGGTAATAGTGAATCACTGCAGTTTATTGAGAGGGGGATTGACATGGTCAGAATAGCACTTTAGGAAAATCACTTTAGCAACTATAGGTAGAAAGGATTAAAGAGAAATTAGACTTGAGGCAAGGAGACTAATTAGAAGACTATTGGAATACAATCTTACCCTGATGGGGGATAGTAATTCTTTCTTGAAAAACATCTGGCAGATTTACATCTCCCAATTGAAGACATAATTAAAATTAATTTTTAGTGAGGTAAATTGTTATGTGCTTGAGCACCCAAATCAGCATTCACTTAATATCCATTGATGTTCAATGCTTATGTAAATTAAACTTTAATTTAAAAAAAAGAGATCCAGAACTAAAAAATAAGTCAATGTAAACAGTATCAATAATACAATGTTTACTGAACAAATGAGCATCATTGTTAAAGGTTAGATAATGAGGTAAGGTAGGCTGCTAAGAAAGGAATTATCTTCATTTTGGGGAGCACACATGTATGAAGGAATAACCAATGAGATCCTAGACCTTGTGAATATAATACATGCTGTTGGCTTGAAGAAATTCATAATGTGGATTTTGCAAAATCCATAGGGAAACAATTTATGATCTGCTAACCATATGGTGAAGAAATGGATTTTGGATTGACTGCTAATCCAAGGTTGAGAATAGCTTTTTACCTATATCCATTCCCTGGCAGTTTGGCCCTTTTTCCCCTCTCTGGGGGTGGGAGGAGTGGGTGGCAGGACAAAGAACAACAATGCACATCTATTTGCCTTCTCTAGGTTGGAGAATGATCTTAAGTCCTTTTTCACCTAACATTTCCATGAAGATAAATATTCATGGTGTTGATATTGGTGGAAGTGATAGTAGCAGTGGCAGACAGTCTCCTACTACTAGTTCTTTCTTCCCTGGAACACCAATATGGAGCCTATATTATGGGCTTCTGTTATTTGCCTCTTGGCATTTGTTATTTCCTGTTTTTAGATGAAGAATATAGACTGTGACGTTGTCGGGTTTTAAAGTCCAGGATGTTGAGTTATCAAAGATCATGGAACCTGAGTCCATGGCAGATTTTACCCCCAAGAACATATTACCTAGAACATAATCCATTTCGTTGTTGTTTTGTTATTTTTAGTCATACACACATACACACACGCATATATATATATATGTATATATATATATATATATATATATATATATATATATATATATATATATATTGTTTATTTGTTAGCCTTTCTGCAGGATTTTATATATTTGGATAATTCAGTCTTTTTAGATGTTTTTTCATCCCTTCCTTCAGAAATAACAGAAATTCCTGATCTTTTCTAGCCTTTCCAATAAACTCTGCAATGCCTTGTACCTAATACATGCTGTCTCTCCTATGTGAAGTCCTTGATAGCTGTGACTTTTGTCTTTCTTTGTAGACCCAGAATTTAGCATAGTGCTTGGAACAGAGTGTAATAATAAATGTTTATTAATATTCCCTTTTAATTCTTTCCCTATGCCTTTGCATGAGAGTTTCCATTCCATATATACCTCCTCACTCCCACCTTTTAGAATTATATGTTTCCTCCAAACCCCAGCTTGTGTCACCTCCTAGTTGAAATCTTTCCAGATTCCAGTTTTTAGTCCTTTCCCTCCTCCCAAATCAGACCACCCTTATTTCCACTTCCTAAAAAACAGATATTGTATATTTCAACACTCCCTATGGGGGTGCCTTTTAAGAGTAAATATGAGGTATCTAGGCTCTCTGCAAATGACTCCAGCCTCTACCAGTAGTATTCCTCAATTATAGGGAGTACTGCCCTATACTCCAGTTCCATTTAGCCACTGTTAGTTATAATAGCTTTGACAAAGAAATATTTACTTAAAAAGATATAACAAATATTTAAACTTAGTCCTGCAACCCATGGGAGACATAACCCACCCCTTATTTCACTTGTGCCTTTGTATCACCATATTGTATCTAGAACAATACATGTAAAACTTTTATGGATATTAAAGTAGTCATTCAAGAATCCTTTATCAAGTATAGCTATCTCTTCCACATTGTGGGGGTTAGAGGAGTGTTGCCCTTGTGATCTGGAAATTCCATGAAAAATATTTTATCCTTCCTTTCTGCCAGAGAATAAGTCAATTGTTAAGGTATTAAAAGATAAAACATGATGATTTTTTAAATTTTTTTTATTAATTTTATAATTGTAATATTTTTGACAGTACATATGAATAGGTAATTGTTTACAACATTATCCCTTATACTCCCTTTTGTTCTGAATTTTTCCCCTCCTTCCCTCCAACCCCTCCCCTAGATGACAGGCAATCTCATACATATTAAGTATGTTATAGTATATCCTAGATACAATATATATGTGCAGAACCGAATTTTTTTGTTGTTATTGTTGTAAAGGAAGAATTGGATTTAGAAGGTAAAAATAATCTGGGAAGAAAAACAAAAAATGCAAACAGTTTACACTCTTTTCCCAGTGTTCCTTCTTTGGTGTAGCTGATTCTGTCCATCATTGACCAATTGGAACTGGATTACATCTTCTCTATGTTGAAGATATTCACTTCCATCAGAGTACATCCTCATACAATATTGCTATTGAAGTGTATAATGATCTCCTAGTTCTGCTCGTTTCACTCAGCATCAGTTGATGTAAGTCTCTCCAAGCCTCTCTATATTCATCCTGCTGATCATTTCTTACAGATAATATTCCATAACATTCATATACCATAATTTAGCGACCATTCTCCAATTGATGGGCATCCATTCAACTTCCAGTTTCTAGACACTACAAAAAGGGCTTCCACAAACATTTTGGCACATACAAGTCCCTTTCCCTTCTTTAGTATTTCTTTGGGATATAAACCCAGTAGTAGCACTGCTGGATCAAAGGGTATGCACAGTTTGATAACTTTTGGGGCATAATTCCAGATTGCTCTACAGAATGATTGGATTCTTTCACAACTCCACGAACAATGCATCAGTGTCCCAGTTTTCCCACATCCCCTCCAACATTCATCATTATTTGTTCCTGTCATCTTAGCCAATCTGACAGGTGTGTAGTGGTATCTCAGAGTTGTCTTAATTTGCATTTCTCTGATCAATAATGATTTGGAATACTCTTTCATATGAGTGGAAATAGTTTCAATTCCGTCATCTGAACATTGTTCATATCCTTTGACCATGTATCAATTGGAGAATGGTTTGATTTCATATAAATTAGAGTCAATTCTCTGTATATTTTGGAGATGAGGCCTTTATCAGAACCTTTAACTGTAAAAATGTTTTTCCAATTTGTTACTTCCCTTCTAATTTTGTTTGCATTAGTTTTGTTTGTACAAAAGCTTTTTAATTTGATGTAATCAAAATTTTCTATTTTATGATCAATAATGATCTCTAGTTCGCCTTTGGTCACAAATTCCTTCCTCCTCCACAAGTCTGAGAGGTAAACTATCCTATGTTCCTCTAATTTATTTATGATTTCGTTCTTTATGCCTAAATTATGGACCCATTTTGATCTTATATTAGTATGTAGTGTTAAGTGTGGGTTTATGCCCAGTTTCTGCCATACTAATTTCCAGTTTTCCCAGCAGTTTTTGTCAAATAATGAATTCTTATCCCAAAATTTGGGATCTTTGGGTTTATCAAACACTAGATTGCTATTTTTATTCACTATCTTTTCCTGTGAACCTAACCTATTCCACTGATCAACTGGTCTATTTCTTAGCCAAATGGTTTGGTGACTGCTGCTTTATAATATAGTAAAACATGCTGATATAATACAATCCTATGCATACATTTAATGCATTTCTGAGTTTCTACACTTTTTCTGTGTGATCTGCTAACCTTTTTATGTCACCTGTAGCTTCCACAAAACTCCCCCCCAAATTCCCATTTACTTACTTATGCTGATCTATCTCTTGATATATCAAAACCACAACAGGGAAAGTAACACCTTGGAAGGGACAACTGTATTAGTTATGTGACAGGTACTCTGCTAATGTCTAAGAATTCAAATATAACCAAACCAAAGCAAAACACACAGGGGAAGACAACATGCAAATTACTATGTCATACAAGATATGTATACTATGAATGGAAGGTATTTTTAGAGCAAAATAACTCAAGATAGTGGGCAAGAAAAGGCCTCCTAAAGAATGTGTGATCTAAGCTAAGTTTTTAAGGAAGTTAAAGAAGCTAGGAGTCAGAGATAAGAAGAGAGAAGGTATAAAGGACACTCAATGCAAGTACAGTAGATTGAAAGATGAACTCTCAGGTATGAGCAATTGCAAATAGGCTAGAATAGCTGAATTACTAATAAAACTTAGAGAAAAGTGAAATAGGTAATTGGTGCAGTGAATAGAGCAGTGGGTCTGGAATTAGGAAGATATAAATTCCATTCTGGCCCCAGACACTTATTAGCTATGTGACCCTGGGAAAGTCACTGAATCCTGTGTGCTTCAGTTTCCTCATCTGTAAAATGAACCGGAGAAGAAAATAGCAAACTACTCTGGTATCTTTGCCAAGAAAACCTTCTAATAGAATTATGAAAAGTCAGGCACAACTGAACAACAATAAGAGAAAAATAATATGAAAAAAAACGGTATGGAGGAATCAGGATATGATCATTCCAAACTTCTTCAAGATTTTATATACAGCCTCCATTTTCCCTCTTTTTCTAGATTCTCTCCACCAACAATCACTATCATTTTTGCTGCTTGAAAGCTTACTGGATTTTTCTTGCCATTCTAGTTCAAACTTCTTAGTTTGACATTCAATGTAATTAATATATCCAACCTTTCTATACTATGTATACTTACATACAACTTTCTATACTATGTTCCCTTGGTAAATCAATCAGTGAGCGAGCAGTCACATATCACTATGTGTGGTAAGATAGTGTGCTGGGCACTAGAGATAGAACAAAAATGTGTCAGTCCCTGATCTCAAAGAATTTGCAATCTATTAGGAGAAATAATCTTCATAAATATAAGTATATAAAAATAATTATAAAGTAATTTCTGGGAGAAAACACGAGGATCTGAGAAAAGCAGAAAATCCAATCAAATTTCATGAAGAAGTTGATATTTGAGCTGAGTTTTGAAGGAACCAAAGCATTCTGAAAGATAGACATGAGGAAAGAGTATAACATAGGGGTTAGTAATGAAAGATAGTTCATGCAAAGACAAGAGATTAAGAGAGAGAACAATGTGTGACAAACAGGAAAAGGGCCAGTTTGAGGATAGATGGTATAATGCATCAAGGGAAATAATGTATATATGGTAAGGTGAAAAAGGTAGGTTGTAATCATGTTGTGAAAATCTTTAAAAGCCAATCAGAGAGAACCATATGACAGTTGAATGTCCTTTTCCCCCTTCCTCTAAGATCATAGTCACATTTTCTTCTATATTTTAGATGACCTCTCTCTTCCTTTTTTCTACCTGTTAAAAATTTACCTACTCTTTTACAACCTAGCCCAGTGGTTTCCCATCACTAGAAGTATAAAAACTTAGCTGGATGATCCCTTGTTAGAAAGAAGATTTCTGATCTTATGTAAGTTAAACAAAATGATTGCTGAAGTGCTTTTCAAATCTGATTTTATAATTCAAATTCTGATTTCTGTAGGAAGTTTTCATGAATGGTGATTTATACCTCAACTTCCCTCCAGTTCCTTAGACATCATTAATTTCCTCTCTTACTATATGCAGTTAAAACATGTCATTTGATATTACAGCTATTTGTCTATGCATCTTTGTATGATCTATTTATATCTCCCTCTAGATTAGATTCTTTAGGACAGAAATCCTGCTGTTTTTAAATTTTGTATTTCCCTTAGCAACCTACAGAGTTATAGTTTCTGTAGGTGTCCAGTGTTTTCCATTCTCTAAGCTTTAGTCACATTTTCTTTTCTCAATCAGAAAGTGATTAATAAGTCTTTATTTAAATGAATTGGAGTTGAATCTTGCCATTATGAATTATGCTAATATACTTAAATACTTCAAACATCCAGGAGTTCCTGATTGTTTGTGTTGGTTTCATGGACACAGATCATAATATTTCTATAATCTGGTAAATTTATTTTAGAGTGGCAATGGTAAAAACATTATTCCACAACCACCTGGGAACAAGTTTCTGTAAATTTAGCTAGAGAGAACTTCTGAAAAATAGATATAAGCCATAGCATTTACTTATTGTGTTAAACTGATTGGAATCTGTTTACTATATGCAAGTGATTCTTTCTTACTCTAGTTCCCAAGTCCACAAAAGAAGTTCCTCTATACAGTTGGAAGAAAAAACAAACAAACAAACAAACAAACAAACAAAAAAAAAACAAAGCAATTACAGCCAAGACCATATAAGATACATTTACTTGTTTATATTTCATAATGTGCTAGACATTCAAAGTTTCATCTTTATCCTTCATTAACTTTCAAGTCTATAAGAATAGTGAGAAGGGAAACATTGTATTTAGAATTTGAGGTGTTTGCACAAAATAACTTCCCTTTTCTCTTCCACAACTAAGAACTTAAGGTCCTGATATATATATATATAAAGAAATAAGACTGCCAATCAGTAATTTACATTAGAAATGTCAGCGTTCATATGTGAGCTACTGAATGCAGAAGCAACTACTAGTCATTTTCTTGCATCTTAAAGTTTTGTTAGTACACTCAGTTTTTTTTTTAAGTCTGAAACATTAAAATAAAAAAATGACAAGGAGAGTAAATTTTTGAGTTTCAAGGGATGAATTTGAGAGACTCTTATCACATTACAAATTTTCTACATTTCTGAGACTTGGATTTAAATCTTACTAACTTTGTCTCCTAAGACAGAAGATTTAATGGTTTCCTAGGTCACAAAATGAGAATGAGAATGCGTGCAATATACTCCCTACCTCATAGGAGCTATTTCAGGCAAAGAAGTTTGCAAATTTTTAAGCATTATTTTGTTATGGTGTGCTTCTCAGGTGCATAGTGCTGTGAAGAACCATTTTGACAATAGCAAAGAAATCAGGTTGGTATAATTGATTGTTTTGGACTGTCACCAATTGTGATATTTCTTAAATTGACTGTTAATGATTAATTCCACTAAAAGTTCTAGGGTATTGAGAGATTTGCCATGATATATGTAGCTGGAGTTATCTATCATTACTCAAAAGATTTACTATTCTCCTGTCATGTTCAGAGATGTGGTCCTAGATGCTATTTTTTTTCTAGTTATTGCCCTATTCTGTTCAACAAATCATTTTAAAATATATTTAACTTTATAAAATACATTTAATTTATTAAACATTTCCTAGTATATGTAACAATTTTGATTTTCTTTTCTTTTTTGCTGAGGCAATTGGGGTTAAGTGACTTGCCCAGGGTCACATAGCTAGGAAGTATCTAAGATCAGATTTGAATTCAGTTCCTCCTGACTTCAGGGCTGGTACTCTCTCTACTGCACCACCTAGCTGCCCCAACAATTTTGATTTTCAAATCATCTTCTCTTTCTCACCCCCTTTCCCTCCTTGAGAAATCAAGCAAATATATTGACTACACATGTGAAAACATACAAAGTATTTTCATATTAGTAATGTTATAAAAATGCAAAATTAGTCAATTTTTAGCTTTATTTTTATAATTTTGTTTCTTTTTTGCAACATGATTACTATGAAACTATTTTACATGACTTTGCATATGTATAATTGATGTGAAATTGCCTTCTTAAGGATATAGGAGAAAGAGGAAGGGAGAGGATGTGGAACTAATATTTTTTAAAAGATTGTTAATTTTTACATGTAATTTGGAAATATTTCATTTTTAAGGTTTTATTTTTTCAGTATCTTTATGCTTCTTTTACTAAGTTCTTCATTATTTTTTTCTTAGTTTTCTTCCTTTGCTTATATCTTTTTACCTATTTTTTTCCTCTACCATTGTTATTTAATTTTAAAAACAATATTTGGGTCTTGCAGGAATTCTTGTTGGACTTTTGTCCAACTAACATTTTTCTTTGAGGCTTTATTTGTAGATATTTTGAATTCATTGTCTTCTTTTGAATTTGTCTCTTGGTCTTTTCCTATTACCAAAGCAGCTTTTTATCATCCTGTATTTTTCTTGTTGTTATTTATTATTTTTTCTACACTATTTCTTGATTTTGAACTTTATGTTAAAGTTGGTCTCTGTTTTCAGGAGTGGTGGTGGGGTCACTGTCTCAGACTTTAGGCTTTTTTGAATTTATGTTTTCAGAATGAGTTTGAAGGATTTGGAGTTTTTGGTACTTCCAAGTTAGTATTACCTGGGGAAAGGTGTGGTCATTGTTTTCCTGGTCTGCATTTTTTTCCCCCTTTGGTAATTGGGGTTAAGTGACTTGCCCAGGGTCACACAGTCAGTAAGTGGTAAGTGTCTAAGTTCAGATTTGAACTCAGATCCTCCTGACTTCAAGGCTGGTGCTCTATCCACTAACTTGCTTCCCTGCTCTGCATTCTTTTAAAAAGCTTTCCAAGAAAGGTCCCTGAACCCTTGACTTCTACTCTCTTAGAGCTGTGATACTATTCCTCTGAGTCCCTGATACCATATGACCAAAAGCAATACTATATCATAAGGCTCTGATGATCTCTCTTAACTGAAAATGCTTTTCTTTGCTTTGGAACTATGAACCAAATCTGTGTATAGGCCATGGAGTTGCCTTAGAACATCTGGTCCTTAATCCAGTACTAACACAAAGGTCTCTTTTACTCTCTTTCTGATTCGTTGTCAAGTCTTTCCATCTCTCTGGCTTGAGAACTCTTAAAGCTGCTTCTGCTTCTGATCTCAATGTATTTCATCATGGAGTCCTGAACCATCAGTGATTATTTTCTCTATTTGATTCTCATGAATGATTTCTCTTATGGTGGGACTGTGAATTCTTAGCATCATTCCCTAGAGGATAAGCAGCTGCTTCTTCCTCAGTTGGTATAGTTTCATCTATTTTATGGAGAATCTTTCTATGACTTGAATTCAAATATTCAATGATTCTTCTTTTTCCATTTCATGCTACATTTTTTTTTATTTCCCTCACACTATTCACTCCTGGCTTTCTCTCTCTCTCTAAGACAGCTCAAATCTCATCTTTTTGCAGGAAGCTCCTACAGCTCTCCTTTCCCCCTTTTCCCTTTTTAGAGATCACCTTCCATTTATGCTGTATATATTTTGTATCTCTCTCTTGTTGTTTACATATTATTTCCTCATTAGAGTGTGAGCACCTTGAATAACAGGCTCTTGATTTTTACCTTTCTCTGTATTTCCAACACTTAGACAGGGCCTGATATTTATAGATTTTTTTTTTTTTTTTTTTTTTTTACTGACTGACTTCCTTTTCTTTGGAAACAAATAAAAGTTCACATCTCATCATGTCACCCTCCCCTCCTTCCTGTTTTCAAAAAGTTGAAATTGGCTCTTAAGTAATTCAGGGATCAAATATAAAGTCCTCTGGCCTATAAAGTTCTTTGTAACCAAGTATACACATTTCCAGTGATTTAACACTTAATTCCCTTCCATACACTCTATGATCTAGCTACATTGTTAGTATGTTCACAACAACTAGGACTAAATATCTCTGGTTATGACTGCAAAGTCCTCAATCTTCACCTCAACCTTCTCTTCTTTGCTTTTTTTCAGGACTTATTTCAAATTCTATTTTTTCAAGGTCTAGCCTGGTTCTTCTACCTTATACTGTATTACTCTTTCAGATTATATTCATCTACTCTGAAAACATTATTTATGGACCCAGTTGTTTATATATTGACTCCCCTATTAGCATGGAATATACTCCTTAAGGTAGGAACTGATCTTCTCTCCTTCTTTCTCTGTCTCTTTCTGTCTCTCTGTCTCTCTGTCATTCTCTCTCTCTCTTTCTTTCTCCTCCCTCCTTTCTCCCCCCTCTTTCTCTTTCACCTGACACAAATGCTTTTGAGCCTAATAAATGTTTATTGACTGAGTGAATGACTTCCAATCTCAAGTATTTGGATAGGTGCAGATTCACTTCTACTTCTCTAAGTCCCTTTTCTTATTTCTTTCTAAACTGCAGTTCTTCTTTTATAGTTTCAAACATAATAATAATGGCTTACATTCAGTGTGCTTTCAATTTGTAAAACATTTTCCATTTTTTCCTCATTCAACTCTCCCAGCAATCTTGTAAAGTGTGTACTAGTTGTATCATTATTTGTATTTTATATAAGCTAAAGGACAAGTGGGGAAACTGAGTCTCAGAGAAGTTAACTTGTCCATGTTCTGTCAACTAATCAATAAGAGAGGTTGAGGCTCAGATTGGCTCAGAAATCTTCCTGATTTCAAATATAGTAAACTGGGAGAATGGAGGGATATCTTATCTCCCAGTTCTCCTTTCCTAGAGAAGGTCCCACTGGTAGTTTCCTCACCATTCCTGCCATCACCTGCCTCACCTAAGCCCCTTTTACCAATCTTTACTTCTGCTCCACTACTCCCACAATTCATCTCTTCTCAATTAGGTGATGCTCTTCCCCATCTGGTTGGTAGGCTCTACTCATAGTTCTTGTGGTATCTCAAAGACCAAACACAAAGCCTTCTAGTCTTTAAATAGTGCTAATTAAGACTGTGCCTCATTCGCTTTCTGCAGCATAGGCACTTGCCACTATCTGCAGTTCAGAACAATTCCAGTAGATGGCAGTCATCATCTTTTCCAGGGCACCAGGCCATTAACCTGTGCATATAAGAAAGTTTGGAGAACAGCTTTTAGAACTCAGAGTAGCATAAATTACACGTTCCTCTTGAGCCTTCTTTCAGTACCACGAACAATTCTATAGGTTTAGGGATGCCCAGGGGACCAGGAGTTGGAGAAACTACTTACTCTGGAACTTCCATGTAGCTATTTATCTTTAATGTCTGTGTAGGTTTACGGAGAATTACTGATATAATCAGAAAATGATCAGAGATTTAGAACGGGCAGCTCAGTTATGTTATTCCAGTTATTCTGGGGCTGATTTATAAAGAGAATAGAAAGGGGATCCTAATAGGAAATCTAAAATGAGGAGAAATATTCTAAAATAAACCTGGAGATGGCTGCTAAATCCACGAGAATAGATGGAATCTTAAGAAACAAAGGCAAGAAGAGGGTGGAAAATAGAGCCTTGAGGGATACCTTACAGGTGGAGGATGAGTGTTGGATGATGAATGAGGAAATAAGACAGAAGCATCAGTTGGGTGGGTGCAAGGAGAACTAGGAGAAAGCACTTACATAAAATTAAGAGAAGAAAGGGTAAATTAACAATATCAGCAGCTTCAAAGTTATCAAGGAGCATGAAGACTGAGAAAAAGGTATCCTTTACAGCAAGAAAGAAATCATCAATTACCTTTGAAAGAACAGTTTCAAGTAGACTGGTGGACTGGAAAACAGATAGTAAGGGAATGAGGAAAAACTGAGAGATTACTTGTCTAGTAAGTTAGAGAAGGATTCTTTTAATATATATCAAAATATACATATACATATATTTGAACACACACACACACACACACACACGGATTGGATGAAGGCATTTTGAGGTCCTTTCTGATTCTCTAATTCCAAAAAGAAAATGAGGGGTGAGAAAGCAAAGATAGCAGATGTAAGTGACTCTTTTAAAAGAATTATCCATTGAAAGGGAGGAAATTTGGGATAATAGTTTTAAAGAATGGCTGAATCAAGTGAAAATTTTCCAAAGTGGACAAAATTAGCACATATTTTTAGCCTATGAGAACAGTGATGACGCTCATGAGGGAAGACAATATGTGAGGGAGAGAAAGAAAATTCTGAATGGGACAAATTCCCAGAAGAGTTTTGAAATGTTGAGGGGGCCATGTTTTGGTTTTAGCTTTGGCAAGGAAAACACTTTTTTCTTAGATACTTTAGCAAAAGAATAAAATACAGGAAAAGATATAATAGGATTGGTTAAAATTATGCGTTTTGTTTCGACATCAACTTCATTTTCAAATATACCTTTTCTTCTCCCCTCTCTAGAGAATCAGCCTTTGTAACAACAAAAAAGTTAAAAATATCAATTTAGCAAAATTAATGAACACATTAATTAAGTCTAAAAGTATATGCAATATCCCCTACCCATAGTTTTATACCTTTGCAAAAATAAGGTATGTTTTCTCATCTGAGGGCAAAGTTTGATATATGAGCATTCCTATGACAAACAACCTTGAAATGAGGGAGGGCCGCATTATGAGAGAGAATAACAAATTAACAAGTAGAGTGGGAAAAATTTGGAGATAATCATTTTAAAGAACATGATAGTCAATCAAGAAATGAGAAAAGAATTATCAAAACAAATGATAGAACAATTGAAATTAGATCACATAAATTATATTACATTACTTAAATTTATAGTGGACCTAGTGAGCAAGGTTCTGTAATTTTCTCAAGTAGTATACAGCAGTAGGAAGAAAAATAGCAGGTGATTGAAGATTGAAATGGGCAAGGGATTTGAAGGTGGAGGAAAATGTTCAGTAAAACTGCTAAACCATAGGATTAAAACAGTGAAAGAAAAAAAGAATAGACATGTCAGAAAGACAGACAGGTATAAATGGGAGGTACCAATGGTCTCAAATAGCTACTTCAGGACAAGAGTAGTACAATGTTAAACATGAGAAATCCACAGGAAGGCAAAAAAAGGAAGAAAACATGAAAGGACTTGAAAATTATGGTAGCAGAAAACTTTTTTTTTTTTTTTTTTTTTTTTTTTTTGTTTTTTAAAATTCTTATTGATTATATTTATTTTTCTTCTTTTTTTTTTTTTTTGGTGAAATTTATTTTTTTTTTTTTTAATTTTTTATTTTATTTTATAATTATAACATTTTTTGACAGTACATATGCATGGGTAATTTTTTACAACATTATCCCTTGCACTTACTTCTATTCAGATTTTTTCCCTTCCTCCCCCAACCCCCTCCCCCTGATGGCAAGCAGTCTTATATATGTTAAATATATTACAGTATAATTTAGATACAATATATGTGTGTAGAACCGAATTTTTTGTTGCACAGGAAGAATTGGATTCAGAAGGTAAAAATAACAGTTTACATTTATTTCCCAGTGTTCCTTTTCTGGATGTAGCTGGTTCTGTCCATCATTAATCAATTGGAATTGGATTAGCTCTTCTCTATGTTGAAGAAATCCACTTCCATCAGCATACATCCTCGTACAGTATCATTGTTGAAGTGTATAATGATCTTCTGGTTCTGCTCGTTTCACTCAACATCAGTTGATGTAAGTCTCTCCAAGCCTCTCTGTATTTCTCCTGTTGGTCATTTCTTATAGAACAGTAATATTCCATAACATTCATATACCATAGTTTACCCAACCATTCTCCAATTGATGGACATCCATTCATCTTCCAGCTTCTAGCCACTATGAAAAGGGCTGCCACAAACATTTTGGCACATACAGGACCCTTTCCCTTCTCTAGTAGTTCCTTGGGGTATAAGCCCAGTAGTAGTATGGCTGGGTCAAAGGGTATGCACATTTTGATAACTTTTTGGGCATAATTCCAGATTGCTCTCCAGAATGGTTGGATTCTTTCACAACTCCACCAACAATGCATCAGTGTCCCAGTTTTCCCACAGCCCCTCCAACATTCATCGTTATTTGTTCCTGTCATTTTAGCCAATCTGACAGGTGTGTAATGATACCTCAGAGTTGTCTTAATTTGCATTTCTCTGATCAATAGTGATTTGGAACACTCTTTCATATGAGTGGAAATAGTTTTAATTTCATCATCTGAAAATTGTCTGTTCATATCCTTTGACCATTTATCAATTGGAGAATGGCTTGATTTCTTATAAATTAAAGTCAATTCTCTGTATATTTTGGAGATGAGGCCTTTATCAGAACCTTTAACTGTAAAAATTTTTTCCCAATTTGTTACTTCCCTTCTAATCTTGATTGCATTAGTTTTGTTTGTGCAGAAACTTTTTAATTTGGTGTAATCAAAATGTTCTATTTTGTGCTCAATAATGGTCTCTAGTTCTCCCTTGGACACAAACTCCTTCCTCCTCCACAAGTCTGTGAGGTAAACCATCCCATGTTCCTCCAATTTATTTATGATTTCGTTCTTTATGCCTAAATCTTGGACCCATTTTGATCTAATCTTAGTATGTGGTGTTAAATGTGGGTCCATGCCTAGTTTCTGCCATACTAATTTCCAGTTTTCCCAGCAGTTTTTGTTAAATAATGAATTCTTATCCCAAAATTTGGGATCTTTGGGTTTGTCAAAGATTAGATTGCTATTTTTATTCACTATCTTGTCCTGTGAACCTAACCTATGCCACTGATCAACTAGTCTATTTCTTAGCCAATACCAAATGGTTTTGGTGACTGTTGCTTTATAATATAGCTTTAAATCAGGTACACTTAGACCACCTTCCTCTGACTTTTTTTTCATTAGTTCCCTTGCAATTCTCGACCTTTTATTCTTCCATATGAATTTTGTTGTTATTTTTTCTAGGTCATTAAAATAGTTTCTTGGGAGTCTGATTGGTATAGCACTAAATAAATAGATTAGTTTGGGGAGTATTGTCATCTTTATTATATTCGCTCGGCCTATCCAAGAACATTGAATGTCTTTCCAATTATTTAAATCTGACTTTATTTTTGTGGCAAGTGTTTTGTAATTTGTAGCAGAAAACTTTTGAGGGACAATGACCAACCCTGTGGGTGACTAAAAATAGAGTGGGGATATAAGTCCTAGAAGCTGAGCTTAATGAACTGAGAAGTCATAGTATTTGAGGAGTTGGGATGAAGAGGAAGAGAATGTGAACCAGATATTGACTTATTTTAAAAAAAGAGAGATTAAACTGAAGGTTGATAGAAGATATTAACTTAGATCTGAAAAAGATGGTACAGCTATATGGAGTGAAAGAAGAATAAGAGGTGAATGATGCAGGAGAGAGAATATCAGAAAAAAAGGTATTGAGGAAAAAAGAACATACCTACTTCTACTTTAGATCTGAAGATGTATATCACCCACAATGGAAAAATTAAGTGAAGAAAGATGGATTTCAATAAATTATAAAAAATGAGAGCATGAGTGGCTGATTTGTAAAGTAAAAAAGGTGCTTATTATTATTATTATTATTATTATATGGGGAAGACCTGGGGAAGAGGGGAAGAGTAGGGATAGGTTAGACAGGGACAGAGAGCATGAAGTAGCAGGGGGAAGTGCTTCTTACTTTAACAATTGGCTTCTTCAAACCATAAAGCGAGAAATATAATAGCTGGAAGTTTGTTAGCCATGTGAGGATGGAAATGAGTTGATAAGATTTTTAGCTGATTAAAGGAGAAAAAATGGAACAGTTGATGGCATTGATTGAAAGCTTATTAATAGAGAAAGACCAATAATCTCAGTCCATGAATAGCTAGAGTACCCACTTTGGTTTTATGTCCTTTTTCATCCCCATTTTGGTATTGTTGTTTGGAGTATGGTTTCTTATTTTTTTCCCTACTCTAAACTACTTTTTTCCCAAGAAATTTTTATACAACCCTAGGTATATAGTTATAGTTATATAAACTAGGTATACATTAAAATACATTTTAAAACAACTCTGGTGAATGTGCATATATATATATATATATATGTAAAATTTTACCATTTATTAAAGATGAAAATTTTGCATACCAATGAAATGGATGTGCTTGTTTATTTTTACATAATGAGTTAAATCTTGTCAGAATATTTCATACCTTTTACTGTTGTCAAAATTTTCACAACTCCCATATTCAATTATATGAACCCCATGACCCACAGTTTAGGAAGCTTTGGTTTACAAAATGGGCAATAATGGAAATGAGAAGAGTCCTGTTATGAATAAGTTTTCAAATCTCAGGGAACACAATCATTTCTTCCATCTTCTTTCTCTACCATTATTTTACTGAGAAAAAAAGAGTAATATTATTTGCATTGATGTCGGCATTAATAGTGTCCAGATCTCCTCTCTCCTTAACAGGAATGATATTTGCTTACTTGGTCCTTTGGGGGTGACAGGACTTAAGTCACTATGTATTCAGATGCACATGGCCAGCAATCTGTGGCAACACATATTAAAGAAGAGGCTACCTTTGCAAATAGCAGCCAGTGGGGTTATTTTTGATGGGGGCTCCTAAGGGGAACTTGGGATAAGGGGAATAAAAATCCACATACAGATAGGTAAATAAGGTGATTGTCAGAATGAGAGAATCCTAAGAACTACAAAAACCAAGATGGTCTCTAAAACTTGAAGGGAGACAAAACCCCTTAGAGACAGAGATGAAAAAAATGCATTTCAAGAATGGAGGAGCCTGTATGAATCAATCAAGAATCAATTGTGTGGAGCAGCTAGACAATGTAGTGGATAAAGCACTAGCGCTGAAGTCAGGGGGATCAGAGTTCAAATCTGACTTCAGACACTTACTAACTGTGTGACTCTGGGCAAATCAGTTAATTCCAAATGACTTTAAAAAAATCAGAAGAATTAATTGTGGCTGTTTTATGCCAGGTTGTAGGGTTACAAATGTAAAGAATAATAGCTAATAATTGCATAGTACTTTAAGATTTGTAAAGAACCTCAGAGATACTTAATTAATCTTCACAGCAATCCTGGGAAGGAGGTGCTATTATTTCCATTTTACAGATGAGGAAACTAAAGCAAACGGAGCTTAAGTGACTTGCTCACCCAGCTAGTAAGTGTCTGAGGTTATAGTTAAACTCAAATCTTCCATGCTACCAAACTGCTCATAGGCAACCAGCTAGATTATAGAGCATAGATTTCTCTTCATTATTGTAAAATGCAACCCACCTATGTTTGCCCACCCTATGTGACTCTTATGCTTGTCTTCTCATAAATGTACTAGAAAGGATGGACCCAATAAGCGGAGGGCTTCCTGTCTCTCTGAGTAATATACAGATATCAGCAGAACTCACTCACTATGTGTCTACTGGTCATGTCCTATTCTTGCTACTTATCTATATGTATGTAGTTATATTCCTTGCTATGTATCTGTATTTATACATTATTCAAATAATATCCCTTAGGCCCTGTCTCGCACAATGGTAAATAGATAAATAATGGATTTATTTTCTGGGATTTATTTGTATTTATTTTGCATTATGTAAATTCTTTAAGTCAAGTGTCTAATGTCTATGGAATGTATTGTAATAGGCAGTATTGTTATTGTTCATTTGTTTGGCTGTGTCTTACTCTTGTGGACCACAGAACGCCAATGCTATTCATGAGGCTTTCTTGGCAGAGACACTGGAGGGATTTGCCATTTTCTTCTCCAGTGGATTAAGGCAAACAGAAGTTAAGTGACTTAAGGTCATAAAGGCAGAAAGTTTCTTCAGCTTTATTTAAACTCATCTTTCTAACAACAAGTTCAGAATTCCAACCACTGCCTCAAAGAATGAAACAATCTCTCTTGGAATGGAGATGGATGGTAAATTGATACATTTAGACAAAAGTTTTGAATGAGATTATAGACAACAGATTATAAAGAAGAATGGATTAAGAAATAGGAATTTTTTTTAAAGCAATCAGGAACTTTTAAAATGTTTTAATTAGAACTTTGTCTTAGTAAAGTTTCTTTTTGGCAGTTGTGAAGATTGATTAGGAAAGGGAAAGACCTAAAACAAGGAGACAATTAAAGATTCTTCCCTTAGTTCTTATCTCCCTAATTACCTGGTGCTTTACTGCCTGGCATTTATTTCATATTTATTATACATATATTTTATATATATATATATATATATATATATATATATATATATATATATACTATGTATATATATGAATGCATAAAATATATGCATATAATATATGTATCTAAATATACATTATACACACTATATACATATATTATACAGACATGCACATCTACACCATACATGTACAACACATAAACATGTACTGTATGTATATGTCATATGTACTCATGCTCATACCTAAATATATACAGTTATTAGGTGTATATATATATATGTGAGCATTATTTATACATATATGCATGTATATTATATTATATATATGTAAATTTGATAATGACTATCTGTTCAGAGTACCATTTGTTATTATGTAGAATATTTTGTAAAGATAAACTGAAATATTTCCTCTCAAAAAACATATTGCCTCAATTTCCTGTTCCTTATGACACTGTGTAATTGTCATTGGTAATTGTGGTTCCATAGCTCATGAAGAACCTCAAAAAATGATAGAACTTTAAATTTTGAACCCTTAAATTCTCAATACTGAGAATTAAACAATTAAACACTTATTGATCAATTAAGTTCTAAATGTTCAGCATACACAGAATAGAGGTAGTTCAAGAAATTCATAGTCCATCAAGGTGACAATATAGATGACGCCTAAGGATATACAAAATAAAAACAAAGTAAATATAAAATACAAGTATAAAATACTATATATATATATATATATATTTTTTTTTTTTTTTTTTTTTTTTTTTACAAAATCAATAGATTCTCAGGAGAGAGAGGCTCTGATGTGTCACTTGTATCCCTGAGAAACAGTCTGTTTGGACAGTGATTATACTGATAACCTTGAGTGTTCACTACTGTCTAATCTCACTGATATAGCCAGAACAGGAAATTGTTTATTGGAGACAACATGTATTTCAGTTAACAACCAAATATTCACTATATAAGATGAATCTTTGCCATCTGTTCTAGGGTTGAAAAAATACGTTGTAATAAACAGAGATAGATATTGAGAAAATAAGGTATTTATGAATTTCTCCCTACTGTTATTATGCCAGAGATGCAATGATGGGAAAGCTAAAAGCATATTCATCTATTTTCTATTCTACAGATCTCAAAGATCACAACTTTAAGGCTTTCACAATTTGAACTGCTTTTCTGTATCTGGCACAGGTGGCTATTTCTATAGAATTTTCCATAGAACTAGAGATAGAATGAGGGGATCAGAACTTTATCCCAGAGTGATGAAATTTAATTATGATAATCTTTGTATTTCTTCTGCAAAAGAAAAACAAAACAAAACAATTGGGCTTACCACTAAGTTAACTAGAATTTCTTGTTAGCAAGAATTTAATTTTTTGTTGAATAAATAGACAATGCTTTTAAAAAAAATGATACAAATATTTTTCTTCAAATGGTCAATTTTTAATAGTTCCAAAAAACTTTTTAATGAAAGGTTATTATTATATTACAGCAACAAAAAAGGATAATATTCCATCAGTTTATCATTATTAATCAGGCCATCACTATTTTCCTTATTACAGTCACAACTTTTGAAAGAGTAGTATAAACCTTCTTTATGTTTCACTCATTCCTTAAACCTATAAGCACCATTATACTAAAGTTGTTTATTTAGACTACCTTCTTAATACAAAACTAAATAAGCATTTCAAAATCTTACTATTTATTATTATCTATAATAATATTATTAATTTATTATTTGTTATTATTATTTATAATAATACTTCCTATTCTAAGTATCCATAATTAGTAAAAAAAATATATTAAGCTATCAGGCAAAGCATTTCCTCACATTTGCATCCATATTAGAAGTACTCACACCCCTAATTAGGTCATATGTTGATCCTGACCTATCCCAACCTTCCCACTGAAGAATTCCCAGTAGAGGGTAGGTAGTCTCTTTGCATGTCTATACCTTTCCAGAATCCCAGAATATTTGAAAGGAACTTCAGAAATCATTTAATCCAACCCGTACTTTACCAAGAATTTCTTCTACAATTTTAAATCATTCATCCTTCCATTCTCATCCTGTGAAAAATTCTTGTCTATGTCTTTCTATAAATCTTCCTTAGGGAACCTATCTTTTATTCTTTGATTGTTAGCATAATATTTTGTCAGTTCCTTACATTGTTTGTTCCAGCTCCATTTCTAATCATATATTTCCTACACACATATTTTATTACACTTCTTTTACATAAGTTGTCATTGATAATATGCTGCAGCTACTTTCCCTACTCTAGTAGTCTCTATCACCCTACTTGTTATTATCTACTTAATAATAAACAGTAAGCATTTTCCTTAATTTATTATATACTCTATGTACAAGCCCTATTGTGAACACAGATATAATATCAAATATGTCAAACTTTTCAGGGAACCTAAAGTATATTTGGGGAGGCAAGAGTCTCCAATGAACACAAAATAATTAGGAAATGATTAAATGCCAAATAGTAATGGTGAGCCGACATGGTCAAAGAAGAGTTGATCAAGATGATTCTTTATTTGGTATGAAAGCTGAACTGGATATTTTTAAAGTTTTCAGCCATAGACTTATAAAAATGTCAAACTACCTTTCAAACCACTATGTTACCCTGGTGATTTTGTCGTGCTTTTTTAAAGTCTGATGGAACATTAATGTTTAAATCACATTTGGAGGCATGGCTTTGCTGCAGCAGATTTTTATGTCTGGGATTTGGTATTTTCTGATTTAGCCAGAAAAAACTTCTAAATGATAAAGATCTGGTTGGAGAAGTTGTTTTTTCAAATTTCTCTTTTACTATTGTTGGTAATTAATTCTATTACCAATTTGATTCAGAAAGAAGCATTTTCATCTTTATACTTCATAAGGAAATACTCTTTTCACCTAATGCATTAAAAATAATAATAAAAAATCCAAATAACTAGTGCCCTAATCCACTGGATCTTTAGTTTGGTTTGTTGGGGAGATGTCTTCATGTAATTGTAATGTTCAAAGAGATTATGATTTAATCTTTTCCTTGTTTATATTTGCCTTTGTACTAATCTCTAGATGATGAAATTTTTTTATTCCTTTAACTTCCCCAACCATCCCATTTTTGCTTTTTGTAGTATGTTTAGATTCTTTCTAATAACAATATATTTTAATCTAATTAAGAGAAGTAGTTTCTGGGACAAAGGAAATAAGAGTCTAATTGTACTTGAGTTTGGTCTAGATGTATATGTGGTATTATTCATTTCCTTTTGAATCCTGAATTTGAAAAAAGACATTGATAATCCAAAAAGAGATAAAAGGAGGGCAATCAGATTGCTTCCATCATAGCATTTCAGAGGTTTTATTCTCTGGGAAGGAACTTGGTGACCATCTAGTACAATCCCATCTGAACAACAATCTCTTTTTAGAGCACCATTTTTTATTTGTTTTGTTTTAGTATTCCAATATTGTGGAAGTGGTTAGTGTCCAAAGAAGCCCTATCCACTTTGGGGTGGTTTTAATTGTGGTGGTAACATGATACAAAAGGGAAAAAATTCCAAACCATGTGATTTAGAACATGATGTTATGGTTTCTAATACTGTCTCCTTGACCTGCTACTTAGGGAACCATGGGCAAGTTACTTAACCTCCTTGGGTCTGTTTCTTCTATGAAAAGGATCAGTTAAATTGTATGACTCCCTAAGCTCTCTAAGCTTTAAATGTATGATTCTAGGAACTTTTTCCTTTCATTATGTATAAATTTGTGGTTTTGCAATCACTGGTCAATGCTCCTAGTTATGTTCTCTGGGTCCAAACTTAACATGTATAATCCCTTCTTAACATAATAGCTTTTTGCATATTTGTAGAAAATTCCATGTCTACAAAAGTTTCAGTTGAGTTAAATATCTCATGTTCCCATGTGTCTTCATCAAAGACTTATATGACATGAACTTAAAACAGTTTTTTTTAGAAGATCAAGTTGCTCTCATTTTGGGGCTTAAGAGCTTATTCATGTCCTTTCTAAAATGTGTTACTCAAACTGAATGTGATTCTTCAGATCTTATCTGACTAGGTCACAAAATAATGGATTATCAGCTCCCAAGCCCTAGGAGTCTAAGACATTGTATGCTTTCCTGTATGTCATTTCACCTTGTTGATGAATATTAAGTTCACAGTCACACCTCATTTTGAATAGCATTTAGAGAGATCTATGTGGAATCATATAATCTACATAGGCAATATATACATACCCTTTAGAAGCAATTAGGAAATATAAATAACTTTGATTACATGAAACTAAATAGCTTCTGTGAGCATACATGCACATACACGTGCATGCACACACACATACATACACGTGTCCCTAAGATAAGGAAAACAATCAAATGGGAAAAATTGTTTCAGATTTCTCTAATAGGGGCCATATGTGTGTATTAAAAAGATTTTTTAAAAACAGTCTCATAACTAGAGGAATAGATACAGTCCAAATGGAGGTGTGAGTATGTTTCTTTAGATGTTCCTGTCTATTTTTCTCCAAAAAAAATCCTTTGATTCCTGCCAGGAAGGAAAGAAAAGATTAGAGCCACAAGGCTGACCACTTTGATCTCTTGAGGAGAAGTACTGGGCTAAAATTATATCTATCTTCTTCCTATAAGCTGAAGGGAAATAATTTTTAGGTTCAAACTATGCTCTTGATCACTATTCTTAATAAGTAACTTCAAATGTATATCTAAGTTTTGACTTTTTCCAACACAAACTATCACACATAATCAGGAACAAATAAATCCATTCATCAAAGCTGACAACAAACACAAATAAGAACCATTATACAAATGAGGGTATATCAAACAATAGACAGAAAGAATGAGCCCCTTTCTGAGAGGAATATATTTCAGCTCAACCAAGAAGAATCCCAACTCTCACCCAAGGGGACATTCCCCATAATTTCTAATTCTGTTGGTTTCTTCTCAGAATTGTATTCCTTCAGGAATCACTCTTTGAAGAAAATCTTAATCTATGTTTACTTTTTCTCAAAAGTGAGAGCCAAAAAAAAATTATCCTCTCAAATTTTTGCCAACTTCAGTCCTTAGTCACTGAATTATTTTCCACCAATAAGGAGTATCTTGCACAAACGGACTTGAGCCCCGAAGTATATCTCCATCCTTTCTTTCGCTAATAATATAACTCATACCAACCACTATAAAAGATATATGATTTGCTTCTCTATTATTTTTGTAATATGTTCTTTAATGTTAAGGTCACATAGTCATTTAAAATGTATTGTAAAATATATTATGAATTTTGTTCTAAATCCCATTTATGCCAGACTATACAAATTTAACAAAAGGTTTTTAAATCAATTTGAGAATTCTTAAATTAAGCGATTTCTATTTTCTGGTATAATGAATAATGAATTATTGAGTTTCACTGTTTCTAATTCTCCCTTGCTAGTCTGTTCATTTATCTCTTTATTTTTTATTCAATGCCACATAGTTGGGATGATGATTGTAGTTCTATGATATAGTTTGATATCTAGAAACACTATTTCCCCCATCCCTACTTCTTTTCATTATTTCCCTTGATGTTCTAGATATTTTTGTTTTCCCAAATGAATTTTATTATTATTTCATCAAAATCTTTAAAGTATCATCTTGGTATTGTAATGAGTAAATTAACTTTGATAGTATTGTTTTTATTGTTCTGGCATGGCCTAGTCATGAGCATTGGATATTACTCCAGTTATTAAGTTATTCTTTATTTTAAAATTTTGCTAATGAATCTACACTTTTATATGCTTTAGTAAATTAATCCCCAAATAGTTTATGGATTTTGTGGTTCCTTGGAATAAAGTTTCTCTTCCTATCATTTTATTTCAGATGGTGTTATTATTATATAGAAATACTTTCAATTATTTTATAGTCTGCTATTGCTGAAGCTATTGTCTCAATTAGTCTCATATAATTCTCTAGGGTTTTCAGAGCATATCATCATATCATCAGGAAATAGCAATGGTTTTATTTTTCTTTAGCTATCTTTAATTTCTTTCTTTTTTTCCATTGTTATACTTCCAGAATCATATCCAGAATTATAACAGTAGAGAGAATGGGATTTATAAATTTATAGAAATTTATTAGGGAAGGTTCTAGTTTATGTTCATTGCATATGATTCTCACTTTTCATCTTAAATAGATACTTTTAATGATATTGTTATTTTATGGCTATAGTCTAGCAATTTTAACATAAATGATTTTCTTTAAAAGGTTTTTTCTGCATCAATTGAGAATGACATATTTAGGATATTTTTGTTTTTCATATGATGAATTATGTTGATTACTTGTCTAATGTTAAACTATCTTTGCATCCCAGCATCATTCCAATTTAGTGGTAATAAATATTTTTTGGATAGATTACTATAATCTGTTCAATAGGATTTCATTTATTTATTTATTTATTAACATTTTTATTTAAAGTTTTGAGTTCTAAATTTTATCCCTCTCACCCCTGTTCTCCTCCATCCTCCCTAAGATAGTAAGCAATTAAATATAGGATATATATGTACAATTATGTGAAACATTTATATATTAGTCATTTTATACAAGAAGACTAGAATAAAAGGAAAGAAAGAAAGACAGTAAAAAGTAGCATGCTTCAATCTTTATTCAATTAATATCATTTCTTTCTTTGGAGGTGGATAGTATGCTTCATCATTAGTCCTTTGAATTTGTTTTGGATTATTGTATTGTTGAGTATAGCCAAGTCATTCACAGTTCCTTATCGAACAATATTGCTGTTATCAAGTACAACGTTCTTCTGGCTCTGTTCACTTCACTAAGCATCAGTTCATGTAAAAGGATTTTATTTTTAAAAATTTGAATCAATATTATGAAATTAGACTGGTCAATAGGTCTCCTTTTGTACTTTAGTATTCCCTGGTTTGAGTAAAAAGTCTTTATTTGTCTCATAAAAAGAATCTAATAGAATGCTTTTTCTCAATTTTCATAAAAAATTTGTGTAGTAGTAATATCAATTACTGTTTTAAAATTTGATGCGTTTTTTTCTGTGAATTCATTAGGACAATTTTTTTCCTTAGCTATTTCCATAAAATATAATAAGTAAAAATAATCAGAGACAAAATACTATCATCATAGTCAAAGAACTTTCTATCTAGTTTTCCTAAATTTCAACTTATTTTATTCAGATCAATTTTCTAATCTGCCCAGTCTTTTTAATTTTTGGAAATAAAGATATTAATGCTTGTACCTACTTTTGAATTATCTGGAAAAATTACTCTAATTATATCTATGCCTTCATTATTTTTTAAAGGTTCAATAGTACAGGGACAAAACCTGTGGCACATCCATGGAGTCAACCTTTTGATCTGAATGAGAACCATAAATGACTAGCTTATGAGTATAACTATTCAATAAGTTCCAAATACATCTAAAGTATATTTGCAGCATAACCTTGACCTAACAGCTTATTAATCCTATCCTAAATAATTAGGAACAACACTTATTTTGATATATATTCAGCAAAAATATTTTTAATAACATATTTAAGAATTTTTCCAGAAATCAATCAAATTTCTGGAAAATTTTTAAAATATATTATTCATCTATAGTTTGCATTTAAAAATGCAATAATTTTCTATTGCTTTGTGATACTTCTACCATTCTTCATGATTTTTCAAAGATCATAATAATGACTTATTTTATCTACCTGGTATTTCTTTATTCTTATATATAGTTTATTTGACTTGAGTAATTTGAACTTATCAGAAATAGTGAAATGCTCTTTTATTTCCACACTTACATTCTGAATCTAATTCCTATTAGAAAATTTCCAGACCAAAGATCATACTGCTTTGCAGAGAAAATAGAAACAAAATAATATTAATTAGGTCTGTTATAAAATCTACAATGTAGAATTATCCAATTCTTCTTTTGATCTAGATGTTTCTAATTGTCGCATTTGAATCACAATGTATGATACTGGCCTTTATACTAATGAGAATTTTTTAATAGTGCAAGTCTTGCACTATTGGTGCATCTCCCTTTGGATCCATACTACTAAACTCTTTAAACAACTGATCCTCCCTTACTTAGCTGAGTTAGGGTTTTTTGGTGCCTTCAGGATTTGATTCTTGAGAGTTTCCCATACATTGTTGATTTAGTCTCATCTTCCTTCTCTCATTCTCATCTCTCTCTCTCTCTCTCTCTCTCTCTGTCTCTCACACACATTGTCTCTGTCTCTGCCTCTGTCTCTCTATCTGTATCTGTCTCTGTGTCTCTCTCTCTCTCTCTCTCTCTCTCTCTCTCTCTCTCTCTCTCTCTCTCTCTCTCTCTCTCTCTCTCTCTCTCTCTCTCTCTCTCTCTCCCCTCTCTCCTCTCTCTCAAATTTCAGTCCATAGGATGTATTTCTATGTACTTTGAACCTTTTACTCTTTCCCAGTTTAAAATATGCATTGTCAGACTATCCTTTGATACAACTTGTAAGACTGATTGGTTGCTTTTAACTTTCTTCTCCCTAAATTACTCAAAATTCCTGCTTTGAAGTAAGAATTAGATCCTGAATAAGATTTTTTTTGTTTGTCCCATCTTTACAAAAATGAAATTATTATTAGATTAAGCCAAAAATTATTTTTTGCTCTGATTTTAGCAATAGAGATCCAATTGAAGTCCCATCTGTACTCAGTTTCCATGCCTGGCTTGTGATTGCTTTATACATTTTTCTTCTATTTATTCTCTTCTTTTCTTCTCCAACCCACTAGTGGCATAGCATAGCATACACTGATGAAAATATTATTTCTATTTCTATTCCTATTAATTTTCATCCAAAAGCTCTAAATTGCTATCATCATTACTATCATATTTCTCCTCTAATATGCAGTATTGTAATAAATTTATCCATTCTCTACTCAATTGGCAAGGCACAGATCTGAGTATTCATATATACCCTTCCAAGTAACTCCAAAGAGCTCCCTATTATCTTTAAGATTAAATAGAAAAAATTATACGGGAAATAAATTCTTCACAATCAGGTCATTTTGGTGACAAACTATGAATTTGTAAACTTTTTTTCAAAATTCAGCTCAAATACTTAAATCTTACTTTCTTTGGGAGACATCCCTTTGCTATTTCTCTAAGATTGCCTTCCATTTTCATTATATGTATCTTCCATAGATATGATCATTTGCATGTTATATTCCCCATTAGAACATGATCTTCTTGAGAGCTGGGATAGTATTTTTGCCTTCTTTTTGTCTCTAGCTCTTAGAACATAGTAAGTAGTATATAAATATTGACTAATTATTCTTCTTGGTTCTAATATTCCCCATACCGTTTGTCAACTTCACATAATTATCAGCTGATATTTCTAAAGTGCAGGTTTGATCATGTCACTTTTGTCTTCTTAAAATTTTCAAAAGCTCTCTATTGAAGACAGGATAAATACACATTCCTCAGTCTGGAATTTGTAATTTTTTTCATAAGTTAAATGCCTGGAATATATCAAGAAATTAGCAAATGCTTTTTCATTAGTTCTCCAATTTCGTACCTACCTATATGTCCAGTCATCTCAAAATATTCCTTTTCAAATATTCTTTGTTGTAGTCAAACTGCCTGCCAGTGGTTTTCTGGTCCCTCAGTTGTAAGTGCTTCTTTCTTGAAATTTTCTTAAGTAATTGTAATTTGCTTGTTAACATATATCTCTCAATAGCATGTAAGTTCATTCATCTCAAAAATCATATTTTTCTTTTTAGTTCAATACCTAGTACAGTGCCTTATACATAGTAAACGACAAATATTGATTCAAATTGAAAATATAAATAAAAACCTCCTAGATTTGAATATCTAATTTATTTCTTGATATTAGATCTATTTTTATAAGACTAAAGCTTTCTATTGCACATTCGAGAATATCTCTCAGTTGCATTAAGATCAAATATATATTCTCTTGCTCACCTTCACCCAACACATCCTTTGATCTCTTCACAGAATCATAGAATCTAAGAGCTGGAAGAGACTTCTGGGGCAATTTGTACAATTTGTAGCTGACTAAGAATACCTTTACAGGGGGCTGCTAGGTGGCGCATTGGATAGAGCACCAGCCCTGAATTCAGGAGCATCCGAGTTCAAATCTGGTTTCAGACACTTAACATTTCCTAGCTGTGTGACCCTGGGCAAGTCACTTAACCCCAGCCTCAGGGGGAAAAAAAAAGAATACCTTTACAATATCCTGGGCAATTGATGATTCAGTATTTTCTTGAAGATCTTCAATGGAAAGGATCTCCTCCCAGGATAATTCATTGCACTTTCCTTTTTTTTTCACCTGAGAAATTTGACTTTTGTTCAGTCATCAACTATCTCATCTTCATATCATTTGTAACTTTACCAAGAAGAAAATTCATAATAGAAGACCTTGAAAGATTTTCTTGCACTATTAAAACATTCTCATCAGTATAAAGTATGATGCAATTTTTTTCTAGTTACATGTAAAGATAGTTTTCAACATTCATTTTATAAGATTTTGAATTTCAGATTTTTCTCCCTCCCTTCTCTCCTCCAGACAGCAAGCAATCTGATATAGATTATACATGTGCTATCACATTAACATATCTCTGCATTCATCATGTTGTGAGAGACAAAATAGAATAAAAGGAAAATACACCAAAAAAAAAAAACTCAAAGAAAGTTAACATAGTATGCTTCAATCTTCATTTAGACTCCATCAATTATTTTTTCTGATGTGGATAACATTTTTCATTATGATTAGTATGAAATTGTCTTGGACCTTTGTTGTCTATCATAGTGTTTCATATCATAATCATCTCATAATGTTACTGTTACTGTGTATGACTACCAATAGTTTTTAAGGACATTTATATGTCCTTAGAAGAGGGCAGAACTTTCAGAGAAAGTATTTTCCATCACTATCATTTGTTTATTGTATGCTTAGAATACATTATCTTCCCCTACCAATTGAAATGCTTGCTATCCTTCAAGATCTAAGCTTGATTATCATCAAAAGTTTTGCTCTGCTATTTACTATTGCTGGGACCTTTTGGCAAGTCATAAACCTCTGTACGATTCAGTTACTTATTGATAAAACAAAGGGGCAAGAGTATATATGCTTATTAAATCCCATTTATCTTTAAATTTATGAGTACATGGCCTAAGACTGTGACAAAATAAATTAAAATCCTAATTTTAAATAAAACTATCACTGCAGTTTCTTTTGTGTGGCGTATGCCTTTCCTAATAACTCTGTATATCATCAAACAGAGGGACAGCTGAGAAAGAACAAGGGAACTCAATTTTTTGTGTCCTCGAGAAACCCAGAAATCAGCCATGGAAACCAGAGCAAAATTAACAACAACAATTGTGTGTAATCATTCCTATTTACATATTCCCAATAGAAAAGTCATGAGACTTAGTTGCTGCTTCAGAATAACAGCATTGGGAAACCAGAATGGTCTTCTCTGTCTCATCTACATTCAGAATTGTTTCTCTATTGTTCAGGGAGCTAATTGCCAGAGTCATTTTCAGCAGAGCTTCTTCCTGGAAAATCATGATTAAGATGACTTTCTGCAGAAACTTCTTATTCAATTCAATATGCTTTTATTTAGCACCTACTGTGTGCAGAGTACTGAACTTCATTGTTAATCATTATTGTAAACTATGATAGCAATTTCTTTCTCTTCCCCCAAAATATGTTTTTTTTTTAAATTTCATGGCAATGGGATTATTATACTTACATGGAAATTAAATAATTCTAATTATAATATTATTTAAGCTCCTTGAGGGCAGCATCTGTTTCATTTTTTCCATGTTTATATTCTAGATACTTAGTATAGTTTATATAGATATGCATATCCATATGTATATACATACACACAAACAAATACATATATTTGCAGCTCTGTTTTCATTTAACACAAAAAGAAAACTAAGCAGACCAATGGGTATGGGTCCAGGTCAGAAAGGAATAGTCAAATTCAAATCCAACCTCAGATATTTACATTCTGTATGATCTTGGCTCCGTCAGTTAACCTGTAATATGAAGATAGTAATATGATTTAACTCCCACGGGTTTCATAAAGATCAAATCTGATAGTATTTTAAGGCACTTAGCACATATTAGGCATAGAAACTCTTTCTACTGATGCAGATTGACTACTTAGCTGTATTCAATAATACTGATAATTTGACTATGAAACTGAACATTTTTGATTTGTCACAGAACAAGCACTTAATAAAAGCAGGACTTGAATCGACATCTTCCTGAATCTAAGTTTAGCTCTTTATCAATTCAGTCTTGCTAATCTTTACCTTATAAATGATAGCTACTTAATAAACATTTGCTTAATTAAGCTGAAACACGTGCATGTGTGCACATATGTGCATATATTACATAGACATCAATGAAATCACTTATTAGATGTTAAAAGATGTGTTTAAAACTCAAATATATTTGATCATTAAATTTGGTAAGACTATTTACTAATGATAATAACAATAGCTCATATTTCTATCATGTTTGTTACAAATTATAAAGTGTTCTCTTTTAAATAATCTTGTGAAACAAGTTGTATAACTGTTATTATCATTTTATAGAAGAGAAAACTTAATTCTAAAGAGATCTGTGACTTGATTAAAGGCCCCAAAATATGAAGTGGCAGATCAGCACTTTTTATTTCATGTCCAGTGATATTTGTACTGACCTACTTAACTTCACCCAGTCTCCCTTTTCTCATCTATAAATTGGCAGCAATAATATCTGCACTGTTTGCCTAACAGGATGGCTATGGATATCTGCTAGAACAAGGTATATAGAAACATGGTATTCATAAATTATTATATAAGCACCACTTATAGTCACTAGCATTAGAATCCTCATTTAATTGTCCCAAACATCAATAATATAGGTTGAATATAAATGCTTGAGTTGAAAACTCAATCATTCTCTAAAGAGAATGATTACAATTACTTATTATTTCAATTCTAAAAAATAATGCACAAATAACAATGACCATAATAACAATGACCATAATAATAATAATAATAATAATAATAATACACATAAGATATATACACATAGAGAAGGCAAACAGCTCCTGTATCTTTATCACAAAAACCCTAAATAAAGGCATGAAGAGCCAGACATGACTGAAAAAAAACAAACAACTGAATAAATATATACAAGTATGTGTGTATATATTTGTCTGTTTTGTGCATACAATGTGATTTCATTGATATAGGAAACTCTTAGAAGAGAAAACTATCAATACAGACAATCACTATATTAAAAAAAATTATAGTCCTGGAAGAGTTCCCTAGAGCATTGGGAGACATTGTTACTTATGTCCAAGGTCATGCTGAAATTATCTATTAGAAGTGGTGTATCTTCTTGTTTCATCATTAGCCTGCTACCTAGTCATCAACCTCATGAGGACGAATCTTTCTCTCCTGAGCTGGGCAGGTCCTTAAAAATCAAACAGGGTCCATGTCTTGGTCTCTCCTTTAATTCCTTCCAGGCTAGTTGGACAAGTTAGAGCATTAGTCTTTATTAATGTGAGTCCTTGAAAATGGATGGTCGCTTCCATGCCATCAAATCACAATGGATAGAACTTTGGTGATGGTCTTATATCTTTGAAGATGTGTTGATTACTATGCATTTCAAAGTGTAAAAAAAGCTGTCTGGTTTATCAAGTTATCAGATAGAAATTCCTCTATAAAAGCCATCAAGGTACTAAGACTGCAGGAATGTCCTTCAACTTAGTGATATCCTTATATTGCTGTAAGTTAAAACATGATTAGAAACCTACCCATGGAACATTTACAGCATGCATACAAATTGGCTTTTATCAAAAGAAAGAGCAGATGACAGGTTTACCCTGTCGACAGCAATCTATTACAGTGATAAATAGACCAAAGAATACATGGAATCCAATATAGCCACCAATATGTGGTCTCATTTTCATTTCTGCCTTCACCTCCAGAAGTAATCTTGTTATCACCATATTTGCATGTCTTCCTAGAGAATACTTTCGGATATTTTTTAAAGAGGGAATTTAAAAAAATAGAACATAAAAAACTAGAAGCAATTATAGGGGAATAAATAAAAGAAAGCACACTGGGAAGAAAAATAATCAGACTGATTAAGAAATGACATCTTATTTGAATCTGATATAGAAGGTTCTAAGATGTCATTGTAGATTACAAAATTGTTATGGTTCAATATCATGCCACAAAAATATGTTATAAAGAATAACTGGCAATATAAAATGAAAAGCTTAAGATAATAATCCTATTAAATTCAAAACTAGACAGTATTTAACTAGAATGATTTCAAGTTCTTAGTGTAAATTACCCCTGGAATTTGGTCAAGAATCAGAGAACAGGATTAAAAATGTTAAAAAGTATTACTAACAGTAGGGAAGATGTTGTGTCCTGCTTTCCAGAGCCCTCAAATTGGGGTGACAAAACATATTGTACTTTCTAGAGTCCCGACATGGAGATAATTAAAATGTATTCTCTTAGTGGAGAAGTGATGAGATGGGAATCCTGAAGATGATGGAAAAATGAAGTCTCTTTATTCCCAATTCTTTCCCCTTTTTTATGCCCTCATACCCTTATGTAACCAAAGCAACACTGGGCATGTGCCAAGTATCACTCTTCCAGCTGGTATCACTCTGCTTCAATCACAACACAGGTTGTCACTGCTCCCTGACTTCTCAGGAAGGCCCAGAGCCCTTAGGGAAGATGGAGAGCCAAACCAGACATTGTCAGCAGGGTTGAAGAGTCTTATATCTTACCCAGAGTTTCCCCACTGTCTGTGACCCTCTACATCTCACCCTTTCTTTTGTTTTAATTGAAGCAAGTATATATCAGAGTTTAAATTCATCACCATGGCAAGAATCACATAGGCAAGTTGTAATATCATACAAGCAAGAAGGTACATAACAAACTATATGAATAAACAAAATACTATAAAAATTTCCATGAGTCCCAGAAGGAAGGTGTAAAAAATAACTCAATTCACAACCATACATACATCTCTTTCAGCAGCCAAGAGATAGTCCAAAACTTTTCTATTGTTCATTACTTCATGTTTCAGGGAATCCAATGATTCCTGCAGGTTTTGAAGTTCTGCATCAGTCTCACTGAGAAATATTTTTGATGTTCATGAGCCGATTGCCATACACAAAGGGTTTACTGCCAAGCTTTTTTAGTGGTGGGCACAGTCAAAGATGGAATCATCTGTATTTCTTAGGTCTTCTCCTTTGTTTTGAGGTTTTTTCTTTTTCTGTCTCTCTCCAATGGACAAGATGATTATGACTCATTCACACCCATCTAATTCCTTATCCATCTGTAGAGATAGAAGCAACCCTCTCCCCCAAGAAGTTAATCTATCTGGTCCCTTCCCTTCACCACTTTCTGGATCTCTCCACATCACCTGGCAATTATCTAAAGTTAGTGGAGTTGCTTACATTGGACACTGCCTTTCAGGTAGGTTATAATATCTGTCTGCTGGAACCAATACATCTTTATCAAAAATAAAAAAAATTAATAGTATAAAGAGCTGCATTTAAAAGTTCTCTAGGGTTACCTGTGGGTCTTCCTCACTTTTATTTTTGGAGGAGAGTCTTGATGTTTCTGTTTCTCCTCTCTACTATCCTGTCCTTGTCCTTGAGGATTAAAAAGTATGCCAGTGGTGTGTAAAATCTAATACTGTGGCAAATATTGGGCAATTCCAAGGACTTAGAGAAGGTTGTAGATGTCCTTGGTCAAGTTGCCCCTGTACCATATCTAATAGGGCCTGAATTTTTTCACTGGGCTAAAGACCACTCTTCCACCCACACTGGTATATCAGGTTTCTATTGAATGGGAATAAATGAGAGTGCTGGCAGGCCTTTGACAGCAGCCCTGCCTAAAAAGTCAAAGTGCTCATTTGTAATCCTAATTATTATAAGATGTCTCTTCCCCACAGAGTAATGGGGATTTTTTTTTCTACAAAAGGAGTAAAATAATCTGTTTTATCTTCAAATTTCCATCTCAAAGGGGTATCACTAAATTCAGCTGCTATTGATCCTCCTATGCCAGACATATGAGTGTTTGTGGTAATCTTTGGCCAGTGACTAGGAAATTAGCTACATATTCCCCAATTTCCCACATCAGTGCATGGATGGATACTGTTTTGTAAGCACTCAGGAGGTGAAATGATCATGCTGACTGTGTGTGAAGGCAAAGAGTCTATAGGCAGGACAGGGACAGGTTTCAGCTCGCCAGGGAATATCTCAGTAGTCCTAAGGGCATACAGCTCTATTTTCCCTAAATACAATCCCCTTCCCCGAATAGCTTGCTTAAAGACTGTTTGGATATAATAACAGTTGCCATCGTGCCCCAGGTGTTTTTTTACCTGGGGCCCTGGAGCCCAGCCCAATATCTTTTAATGAGGACATAGGGGATGGGCAAAACTGCTCATGGGTGGTGCTGCTGCTGATGTCATTGCTCCTCCCACTTCTCCTCCTTCTCCTGCCTTGAAAAGGGTCATAAAATGGAGAATACCCTATGGACACATGCTCAGATATAAGTAGAATTGAAAATTAGCTTTGAAAATGAAAAGCAAGTTCATCAGCAAGGTACTTAGGGTACTTAATTCCTTTTCTGCCCAATTAGTCATGGTATTTAAGATACTTAACTATTTTTTTTTGCCTTGTAAATCTTCTAAAGTAGGAACAAGCAAAATTAATCAGTAAAATGCTAAAAAAAAAAAAAAAAAAGACTTCCTTCTCTGCTAACTTAACTAAGCATGCTTTACTTCATACTTCCCTTGGAGGGAGGCTTTTTCCTTAGTATTTGCCTCATTTCAGTGGAAAACTGAAAGTGACTAGTTTAGCCTTTACTGTATCTTCCCACTTGCCTATTTTTATACTTACCCTATACTGGGTCATGGGGACTTCTCCATTGAACTCAGCTAATTGATGAGCTGATGTGAATAGCACTTCATAACTTCTCCACTAAGACAGTATATTTTAATCACCCAGGTGTGAAAGCTCTAGAAAGCAGGGTATGTTTTATCACTCATTTGGGAGCTTTAGAAACCAGAACACAAAAGGGAGGGAGAAGGACTAAAGTTATTTAGCCTAGGAACAAGAATAATAAGAGCCCATAATTATAAGTGGAGAAAACTCTGCAATGACTTAACACTGTATGAATTAGATAAAGCTTGAACAAAGTCCCCTCCACAAGTGATCTTTGATGTAAAGTCCTTAGGTACCTAATATGATAAAAGATTAAATTTCTGAGCTATAAAAGAAGTCAGGCTTTATATAAAGCAAAAATCACTATGCCATAAGTATTCTGGAATCAATTTAAGCAGGAGAGCTGATTGTTAAATTGAAATTGTCAAAGTGAGCAAGTAATATAATACATGTTAAACATGTACAATTCATATGTATATATATATATATATATATATATTTCCACAATGATCATGCTACACAAGAAAAATCAGATCAAAAAGGGAAAAAAAAGGGAAAAAAACAAGCAAACAACTTCAAAAAAGGTGAAAAAAACTATGTTGTGATTCACATTCAGTCACAACAGTTCTCTTTCTGGATGTAGATGGCTCCCTCCATCATGCAGATGGCTCTCTACATCATTTTTAAATCTAAAAGCATCAATCAAGGCATTTACTGGTATCTTGAGGTGCCTAGATACCCAGCAAGGCTGTGATCTTCTCAGAGGGAGCTGTGATCTCATAATCAAAGGCAATAAATATTGTACTTACTGTGTGCCAGGCATTGTGCCAAGCACTTTACAATGATTATCTCGTTTGATCCACACAACATTCCTGACAGGTAGATCCTATTATTATTATCTCCATTTTATATATGAGGAAAACAGTTTAAGTGACTTGGCTAAGATCACACAGCTACCAAGTGTCTGAGGTCCTGTTTGTGCCAACCAGCTACCAACAGGCAGGAATCATTGTAAGCCTTACAGTGTTGTACAATGTAGCCTGCCTCTGCCTGCCCATTCTATGACTCTTAGCCTCATCTTGTCATAAATATGCTACAAATGATGGATTTGCTGGGCATCTTTCTGTCTCTTTTGGTAATTTGGAAATACACTCACAATCTTTCTATTGGTCATACTCTGTTCTCTCTCTGTCTGTCTTTCTCTTTCTTCTCTGTCTTTCTCTCTATTTGTTTTCCTCTCTTTCCTTGTCCTTTTTCTTCTTATCTTCTTCTTCTCTTTTCCTCTTCCTCTATATCTCTCTCATTTTTCTGTCTCTGTCTCTCTGTCTCTATCTCTGTCTCTCTCTGCCTTTTTGTCTCCCTCTGTGTGTCTCTCTCTGTCTCTCTCTCGGTTTTTCTATCTGAATCTATCTTTCCATCTCTCTGTCTTTTGGGTTTCTATCTCTCTCCCTTTTTCTGTCTCTCTTCATCTCTTTCCATCTGTCTGCCTCTCTTTCTGTCTCTGTCTCTCTCTATGCACATATACACATACACACACACATCCACACAGACATATATATGTATACATCCCTCTGATGATATACTTTATGTCCTGGTCTGTATAATGATAAATAGAGAAATAGTCGATTTATTTTCCTGCTATTTTTGCATTGAGCAAAGTGTCAACTGTCTAATATCTTTAATGGTATTTTATTTTTTCCAAATACATGCAAAGATAGTTTTCAACATTCACCTTTGCAAAACCTTGTGTTCCTAATTTTCTCCTTTTCTCACTCCCTACTCACTTCCCAAGACAGAAAGCAATCCAATATAGGGCATGTGCAATTTATCCAAACATATTTCCATATTTGTCATGCAGTGCAAGAAAAACCAGATTAAAAGGGGAAAAAGAGATCCAAGTAGGAAAAAAAAAGCAAATAAAATAACAAAAAAGTGAAAATATGATGCTTTGATCCATAAACAGTCCCCCATAATTCTCTCTCTGGATGTGGGATGACTCTCCATCTCAAGTCCATTGGGATTGCCTTGAATCACTTCATTGTTGCCAATTGTTTAATGTTAATGGAATTCATTTAATAGCCAAAATCAAGGGTTCTCAAACTACAGCCCACGGGCCAGATGTGGCCCCCTGAAGATGTTTATGCAGCCCGCCAGGTTATGACAAATGTGCTGAAGGGTGGAGACAGAGTGTGAGCTTTTGTTTTTATTATAGTCCGGCCTCCCACAGTCTGAGGGACAGTGAACTGGCCCCCTATTTAAAAAGTTTGAGGACCACTGCCCAAGATCGTCATTATTTCATAGTGTCTGGCTCTTGACACTGTAGACGGCATGCCAATACTGTCCTTGAGGGGTTTTTTTTTGGCAGAGGTACCAGTGTGGTTTGCAATTTCCTTCTCCAATAAATTAAAACACAGGTCAAGTGAACTTGTTCAGGATCACACAACTAGTGTCTGAGACTGAATTTGAACTCAGATCTTCCTGACTCTTATTTCTAGTGCTCTATCCACTGAACCACCTAGCTGCTTTCTATAGGCAAGATGGGATCTGCAAATAAATTATGTGGTCCTGAAATTTAGGATCATTTTCAACAAGAAACTTGGAGGTCATTTACTCCTGCCACATCATTTTATAGTTGAAGCAACTAAGTTCCAGAGAAATTAAATAAGTTCACACAGCTACCTAATGATAGAAGCTCTGGAATACAGGCTTAGAACTTATCAGTTTACAATCTAGATGGAGAATTAGACAGAAATCTATCTAGAAGTAACCAGATAGAGCCTGGGACTTGGAATCAGAAACACTTGAATTCATAACTGCCCTTAGCTACTTCCTAAATTGTGTGACCTTGAATGTCACTTCTGTTCAGCTCAGTTTCCTCATTCATAAAATGGGAATGGTACTGAATTTACTCCCCCAGCTTCTTGTGAGGATAGTATTTGTAAAATGCTTATTACATTTCCTGGTACTTTATAACCACTCAATAAATTCTTATTGATCAACTAAATGAAATGCCTAAAGAACATAGGGCAAATATAATGTCATTTCTAAGTGTTGTGGGACAATTAAACAAACTAATCTCTTGAGAGGAAAAGGTTTATTTTCATATTGTCTCTCCATCTTTTGTGCCTGGTAAAGTGCCTTCAACACAGTAGACTTTGTCAAAATGAATTATATTGAAATAGATGGCTGGGGACTTCTGAGAAGAGGTGAGTTTGAGAACTGGGGCACCAATGATTGACAGGAAAAAAAGAGGGCATCATTCTTCGCCTTTGACAAGATCCCAGTCTGCCTTGTGATGACAGGTTTATCTTCAACTATATTGTTCTTGCTTTCAGCAGATCTGTGAAAAGGAGAAGCCAGATGCTTATTACACTCAGTTCCTGCAAATAGAATCATTTCCCCAAATGTTGAGTCTATAGGAATGGAGGATAAAGTAGAAAAAAAAGTTGCCTTAAAAAGAGAGAATGAAGTCAAGCAAAAAAGCAGTGTCATCTAGGTAACAAAGGAGATAGTGGGGTGATTTTCCACAACCCAGGATGGCCAACATTGCTGGAGTTGTTTATGCCTTAAGAAAGAGCAAGCTTTTCTAATGAGTCTCCTGTTGTGTTTTACAAAAGAGCAGGGGATCAGCACTACTATCTTTTTCTCAATATTCCATACCTGGAGAAAAGAATCTGTTCACTGAGAGTATGAGAATAAAGAGGAAAATCACCTTCTGTTTTCAGCTGTTATTTTTCTACATTTAAACATGCCTGTATTTTCTCTTATGTTTTCACATCTTGTAACCAGTGGATATCTCTTGCAAAGCTGCCTTTCTTTTACTAGAACATCCAAAGGGTCCACAGGAAGATGAAGCCATCTTTTGCAGAGTAGGAATAGTTGTTGGAAAGGATAACTATTTCTTGTTTTCCTTTTATTCCTTTATATCATGCCAGTTTTTTCTTTTGATTTTATAATCTTTAAAAAGAAAAATAGAAAAGCCTCTTATGTGCTTTATTTGGGGCAATAATCATCCAAATAGAAACCCTCAATCTACTGAGTTCTCATGGAGTGAATGAGTGAAGTGAGTGAGAATAGGGTGGATTTAACTTTGGGTGATTTTGACCTATTAGTTATTACATCTATCTTCCCAGCTGCTTAAAGTTCAGCTGTCTGTCTCCTTGAGGCAGCAGCTGGGCACTCATCACTAGCTCTACAATTTTCCTCTCTGTCTGAATGTGTTGGATGCAAAATACACAGACCCCAGTGTGTGGGCTTAGTGGGCCAGGAAACTTATTCAGTTGGTCCTTTCTTTGTGACTAGGAAGCCAATCTGTGCCTGCCTCCTACTTCCCTCTCTATGGAGGGAAAGATTCAATGCAAATTTGTAAATCTGGAAAATGGGAGATTCTCAGTTTTCCTGTACTAATAAACCAGAGGTCTGTCTCTTTAAAAAAATATTTTTATACTTCACTTAAGTTTGTATATGACACAGTAATTGTTTGAAAAAACAGGAACAAATTGAATTCTCTCAAGATATCAGATGGATTCAGGATATTCATTTTAAGAGGCTAAATCTTAAAAAGCTAGATTTGGACAGGGAATTTAAAAGATTTGAGCTTACATCTTTCTCTAGACACTAACTAGTTATGTGACTCTGGACAAATTATTTAACCTTAATGCCTTAAGGTCCAATACCTATAAAAATTGAGATAATAGTTTCTACCTCAGAGAGTTCATGTGAGGATAAAATTATACATACATACACATTTATATATGTATACATATACATCCAAATTCATATGGCTACATATATACATATATATATATATAATGTGCATTTATAAACATGTATGTTTTTATAATTTTAAAGTATATATGAATTGTTATATTTATATTAGCAGTGACTCATTTTAAATCCAAACCTACAGAGATTGGCCATCCTTAACTATATTCACCATCTAGTTTCACCATAGGTTGCTGCAGGTTTTTCTTTGATTTGTTAGAAACTACTGGTTTTCAAAGAATTCACGTTCTTTGATTTTAAATTTATTATTTTGTTCAATTCCCCTTAATTTAAATATACTGGCACTTGGGGGAGAAGTTTATATGTGTTTTTTATTGAAATGGAGCAATTTCAGCATTAGAAAGAATTCAATAAATTTACAGATTCTTAAAGTTGTAAAGGACCTTAGGGATCATCTAGTCTGAACTGCTAACCAATGCCAATAAACTATAGACAACATAAAAACAAAAAAATAACTTTAAGTAGATCCATTTGTAACTCCTGGGAAAATAAAACTGACTGTCAAACTTTTGTATTTGCTCAATAGAGAAGGCAGTTAATCATCTCAAAAATTTTTGGAGGCCAATTAAATAATGGGCATCTTGAATCCTTAGCTAAGTATGACTTGGTGAAATTTTAACATGAGTTCTAATCCCAGTTTGTTTTTGCCTCTAGTCTTAGACAAATCTCTGCCCTAGTTTCTTAAATTTAATCTAATAAACATTCATTTCTTATCTATCAAAATGCTAGATTGTACGCTACAAAGATGAAAATTAATTATATTTCTAAAATATTTTAAAGCAAGGATGGGGACATAGGTATGACTTTGCTGAAAGACTGAGAATGATCTGTATAAATTGTTGGAAGAAAAATTTGATAATGCACTGTCACAAAAACCTAGGGAAGAGAGAATATGCTGCAAGAAAGATATAAAAGGAAAAAGATTGAGAAAAGGTCATTGTAATAAATAGAAAATCACCTGTGAATTAGTATCTTAGTTTCAGTCATGTAGTACACACAGAAGCTAGACTCAAAGGAGTTGAAAAGTGAGGAGGAAGTGAGAGATTGGAGGCAACTTGATAGAATAGGGATTTAGGGGACTTGAAGCTCAAGTGAATTTTTTTACAAGTATAAGAGCAATCAGGGAATATTTGTGATCAACTAGAAAAGAGCTAGTGGATAAGGAGAGATTTAAAATTAGGAAAATAAAAGAAATGATTCAAAGAATAAACTCTTGGAGGAGACTGAAAGAATGGGATTAAAGATGAAAGTAAAAGGTTAGAAATTTGCTAATAAAAGGCCACATCATACTGAAATATTGTATTGAGTTATGTGATGAGGAGGCAATTCATATATAGAAATGAGGAGAGAGAAATTTTGGCATAGATTAAATCTATTTTTCAGTGAAATGCAAGGTAAAGTCTTCTCTTGAAAATGAAAGAAGAGATGAGTCACATGAAAGGCTTTCAAAAGACACTGTAAAGAATATCATACAGAATCAATCAAGGAAGAGGAAAAGTATTGATATGTAGCAGTAAGGACCCAATTGGTATTGAGGCAGACAAAGTTAACAAGGTTATGGCTTCTTCCAGTGGAATTCAGCACCAGGTAGATGGTGGTGGGACTGGGGTTTGGAATGGATGATTGGCAATTGAACACAGGGTCAAGGAATTCACTGGTCAGGTATAGAATAAAGTAAAATGGGTTTACTGGAGTCCAGACTTATTTCATTGTACTTGATCATCCTTAGCTTCAAGTTTCTAGGCTAGTAAAGGGTTGTGACAAGTACAATAAGTATAATACAAATTATTATATTATAAGAACAAAGAAAATATTTTGACAAAATGCTCCAGAAATATTTTAGTTCTGAGATCTCTTTGATTTATAGTTTAGAGTCCTCATCTGAAAAAATGGGGCTAATATGTATTAAAAGATTTTACATCTAATAAAAATGCAAGGTAGGGATGTTCAAATCATATGAAGCATCAACTTGTAATTATATTTTGTTTGAGCATTCATTTGTCAATTACAGAGACTTGATTTTATTTCTGAGTGGAAGAGAAAAGTGGAATGGAAAAGATGGTTTCTTTTTAATCTCATCAGGCTTTCCTTTCTAATGACCAACTATGAGCCAATTTATTCTTCCAGTTGAGGATCCCTGAATGAGACATCAAATTTGCATCCCCTCATCCAATCATTGCAGAAAAGCTATTAGAAGAGCTTGTCCTTCACTGAAGCATGCATGTCCTCTGCAGGGTTCCTGGTTTCTGTCTGGAGAGTCATTTCTATAGTAAGAAATATTAAGCATGAGAAATCTTTTGGACAAGGGCTCTGAGAAAGGTCAGATCCATTTTTTTTACTACAAGTTAGAAAGAAGGACATGGCCTTCCATTTTTAAAATAAGATAGGATATCATAAAAAATGTAGTGAGTAATCAGTTGTAACTCATTTATTTGTTTATAATTTATATTTATTTATATATTATTTATAATTTTCTGTCATTCAAATTGCTCATATTTCATTTAAGAAGACACTAAGCTTAATCTCTGGGCTCAGTGTCTTTTGGTGGAATTTCAAATTCTATTATTTTAACTTACATTATCATTCAAGAGGCACATAGTTGCTCATTTTGCTTTGGAAGAATGTTGTTACGACCCTATTTTCTATCATCCAGTGCCATTATTTCTACAATAATGAGTGACATTAGTTCTATAAAAATTAAATAAACATTTATCATGTCAACTTTATGATAGCACAAAAGAGAGAGGGGTTGAATTTAGAGTAAAAAATTTCTACCTCTGATACTATCTGTATGACCCTGAACAAGTCACTTATGATCTAGGTGCTGCCTGACAATATCATAAATCATAAAATATTTGTAGGTTTCCTGCAGTATATGGAGTTCCTTTTCTAGGTGCTCACAGTACTAATTAAATGACAGATCTGGATCCATGCCCCAAAAGGTGATGCATTGTATAAGACCAGGGATATAAATCTATGAAACAAAAGTCTCCTTTCAAGAGCTTTCCATGTAATGATGAAAAACACAACATAAAGAGTACTGGATTTGGAATCTTCAGTCCTGTTATGGGAGCAACCTGCTTGTGGCTGCTGGGGATCTGATTCTGACCAGAAGAATAGATCCTCTTCATGTGAGAGGATGATAATGATACAAGGAGACTGAGAGGCAGTTGCATTCTGTGACCTCTCTCTTTTTCTCCCTTGCCTCCTATTTATTTCATTCCCAATTCACAATCAACATGTGCATTAGTAAGGGATGATTTGCAATTCCTTCAAGTGTTATGATTCACAGCTGCGGAGGCTTTTGGAGAATCAACATGCCCCTTTCACACTTAGGCATGGTTCTTAACAGGTCCTGGATTCAAAGTGACTCTGTTATTTATTACCTGTATGACCTTGAGCAAGCCTTAACCTATTTAACCTATAAAACAAGAGTATTCATTTAAATGACAGCTAACATCTTCAATTCTATCTTTGTAATCCAATGATAAGGCAAATGGTTATAAGGCTTCAAATTATTAAAGGCTTTCTATTTATATTCATTAAACTTTATAAGAATTATATCATTTGCTAGAATTTGTTTATATATTTGCTGTGGTGAATCCTTCTGCCATTAATATGCTATCTTCCTCCCACCTTTATGTCTACTAACATTTTATAAACATGAAAGTATTCTGGTTTTGCAAACATTGAGTTTGAAGAGCTGACAATATCCAAGTAGAGATGATCCAGAGAATTTCAGAGTTAAGAGTTTAGCAGAGATGTCAGCTGAAATCTATTCCAAACCATACCTTAAAGAATAACCCTCTGACCTATTTAACAAAGGATCATTCAGTTGCTGCTGAACATCTCAAATGAGAGAGTCAAAGAAATGAAAGAGTGCCTACAAAATATTGTAGTTCCATCCCTTAATTTTTTTTTACAGGTGAGGAAATTGAAGCATAATGGGAAATAAAATAGAATGAGAATTCAACTCTAGATCCTCTGACTCTGGATTCAACTCTGTTAATTACATAAAATTTTAACAGGGGCAAACAGAAATATTGGATTGGAATCCAATGGAGAGATGACTAGAAATTTTAGGGTTCACATGCATAGATTATAAACTAATGAAAATTAATGAAACCACCAAAGAAGAACCACAAAGGAAAGACAGAAGGTAAAAGAGGACAGAGTTCTGGTGTATATCTATTCTTATGAGGCAGAAGAAAAAGAACTAATGAAGAAGCCTTAGATATATAAATGAAGAAAAAGGAAGAAGAGGTGTCATAATTAAGGGAAGAAAGAACATGAAGTGGTGAAATCAAATCCAGAACAAGCAGCTGTAAAAGGAAAAACAATTAGAAAAAAAAAGCAATCAGAGTTGGTAATAAAAGCAAATAAAGTTGGTGATAATTCTCAAAATAACATCTTAAAAATTAGAATAGGGCAAGTAGAAACTAATGGGACATCAAGAATTAATCATATGAATTTTAAAAAATGAAAAATGGAAGAAAATATAAAACACCTCATCAGAAAAACAAATAACTGGAAAATAGATCCAGGAGAGACAATATCAGAATCACTGTACTATCTGAAAGTCATAATTAAAAAAAAATCTGAGAGAGTAGCTAATGGGTATCATGTGAATCTTATTTTCATCAGTATTGGCTCAAAGAGGCCATACTATACACAGTCAGTTGAATATGAAATCTATCTTACCTGACAGGAAGTATAAGAGGAGATTAAATAGAACAGGTAAAAACTGAGAGAAAAGAGGGCAGATCAGAGGATGTGGTCATCACATCAGAGAATGTGATGGGTAAAAGCAAAACACTGTTGAAGAAGGAAAAGGGTAAAAAGGGAGAAGACGATGAACAGGACAAATAAATCACCAGCATTTCTTTATATGACCAACCAAGCCAATTAAATTTCATTTAAAGCAACTGTAAATGTTATAAAATACTTGAAAATCTACCTGCCAAGACAAATACAGAAACTATAAGAACACAATTCCACAAAAAAAAATTTTCACAAATAAAAGTCAATTTTAAGCAATTGGAAATATATCAATTACTCATGAACAGGCCAAACCAATACAATAAACATATGATGATTCTACCCAATTGAAAATAAACTAATGTACTTGTTTGGTGCCACACTAATCAAAGTACCAAAAAATTGGTAGAGGTAGGAAAAAATATCAAGAAAATTCAATTCTTGAACAAACATTCAAGAATATCATAGGAATTAATGAAAAAAATAGAAAGGAATTTGGCTTAGCAATGCCAGATCTCAAACTATATTATAAAGTAGTAATCATATGACTATTTAATACTGGTAAAAAATAGAGTGGCAGGTCAATGAAATAGTTTAGTTGTATGAGACACAGTAGTCAATGATCATAGTAATCTATTGTTTGATAAACCCAAAGACCCCAGATTTGGGGATAAGAACTTACTCTTTGACAAAAACTGCTGGTAAAACTGGAAAACAATATTACACAAACTAGGTATAGGTGAGCATCTCACACTGTATACCAAGGTAAGATCAAAATGAATGCATTATTTATACATAAAGGGTAATACCATAAACAAATTAGGAGTATAAGAATAACTTACCTGCCAGAGACATTAAAAGGGGGAAAATTCATGACCAAATAAGAGATGGAGAGAATTACAAAATCTTAAATAGATATGTTTGATTATATTAAATTTTAAAAAAAGCACTTTTATACACACAAAATCAAGGCATCCAAAATTAGAGGGAAAGCAAAAAGCTGGGAAGCAATCTTTACAGAAAATGTTTCTAATAAATATTTCATTTCTCAAATACATAGAGAACTGTGTCAAATTTTAAAAAATACAAGTCATTCTCCAGTTGATAAATGGTCAAAAGATATGAACAGGCAGTTTTCAGATGAAGAAATCAAATCAACTCTATCTATCTATGTATAGACCTATGAAGAAATGCTCTAAATTACTTTTGATTAGAGAAATGCAAATGAAAAGAACTCTGAGTTACCACGTACAGCTATTAGATTAGCTAATATGACAAAAATAAAGGAAAATGATAAATATTGGAGACACTGTGAAAAGATTGGAATATTAATATGCTACTGATGGAGTTGTAATATGATCCAACCATTTTAAAGAGCAATTTGGAACTATGCCAAAAGGCACCCAAACTGTGCATACCTTTTGATCTAGCTGTACTACTAAGTAGAACTTACATGTGCAAAAATATGTATAGTAGCCCTTTTATGGTGGTAAAATATTGGAAATCAATAGAAGATCCATCTGTTGGGAAATGGCTAAAAAAGCTGTGGTATATGATGTAATGAAATACTATTATGCAAGGCCTCATTTCCAAAATATATAGAAAATTTACTCTAATTAATAAGAAATCAAGCCATTCTCCAATTGATAAATGGTCAAATGATATGAACAGACAATTTTCAGATGATGAAATTGAAACTATTTCCACTCATATGAAAGAATGTTCCAAATCACTATTTGCGATGGTCCGGTCTAGCTCCTCTGAAGGGCTCAGAATAAGTCCTTGTCAGGATAAGCAAAAGTCCTTGCCCCACGTTGTGGATGCCAATTTGTAACATGCTGTTGTCTCCAGAAGCTGCCAATCGCTCTCTGGGAGGAGATCTGCTGTGTCAACTCAAATCTCTCAGACAGATTCTTCTTCCTGTAGAGAACTGTTGTCTCCAGACAATTGTCATTAACTCTGGTCCAGAGAAGGATTTTCCTTCCTGCAGAGAGCTGCCTCAAGTCTGGTCTAGAGCAGAAACTCCCTTTTCTCCAGAGCTGCCCTCTTTTATCCTCCCAGAGAATGGGCGTGGGATAATGCAAGGGCTTCTGGGAAAAATTACTTCAACCAATGAACTTGTTCCTCCTAAGCATGCAAGCTCTTCCCCAGAAATTCACAAGTCAAACTCCCAGGAAAGGCCAGAACTAGAGAACCGACTTAGCACTTAGTAAAATCCTAATATCTCATTATCTCATTAGCACTTAGTAAGAACCTAACAACTATTGATGAGAGAAATGCAAATTAAGACAACTCTGAGATACAAATTACACACCTGTCAGATTGGTTAAGATGACAGGAAAAAAGAATGATGAATGTTGGAGGGGATGTGGGAAAACTGGGACACTAATACATTGCTGGTGGAGTTGTGAATGAATCTGGCCATTTTGGAGAGCAATCTGGAACTATGCTCAAAAAGTTATCAAACTGTGCATACCCTTCGATCCAGGAGTGCTACTACTGGGCATATATCCCAAAGAAATACTAAAGAAGGGAAAGGGACCTGTATGTGCCAAAATGTTTGTGGCAGCTCTTTTAGTAGTGGCTAGAAACTGAAAGATGGATGGATGTCCATCAATTGGAAAATGGTTGAATAAATTGTGGTATATGAATGTTATGGAATATTATTGTTCTATAAGAAATGACCAGCAGGATGAATACAGAGAGGCCTGGAGAGACTTACATGAACTGATGCTGAGTGAGATGAGCAGAAACAGGAGATCATTATACACTTCAACAACAATACTGTATGAGGACGTATTCTGATGGAATCAGATATCTTCTTCAAAGAGAAGATCTAATTCAGTTCCAATTGATCAATGATGGACATAATCAGCTATACCCAGAGAAGGAACACTGGGAAATGAGTGTAAACTATTTGCATTTTTGTTTTTCTTCCCAGGTTATTTTTACCTTCTGAATCCAATTCTCCCTGTGCTACAAGAGAACTGTTCAATTGTGCACACATATATTGTATCTAGGATATACTATAACATATTTAACATGTATAAGACTACTTGCCATCTAGGGGAGGGGATGGAGAGAGGGAAGGGAAAAGTTGGAACAGAAATAAGTGCAAGACATAATGTTGTAAAAAATTACCCAGGCATATGTTCTGTCAATAAAAAGTTATAATTTAAAAAAAAATTTTAAAATGCAAAGAAAAAAAAAAAGAAATACTATTATGCAATAAGAAATGAAGAACAAGAAGATCTCAGAAAAACCAGAAAAGACTTTTATGATCTGATACAAAGTGAAAGGAGTAGAACCAGGAAAATACTGCACACAATAACATTCAGATTTTGTGATGATCAACTGGGAATGGCTTAGTTGTTTTTTGTTTGTTTGTTTGTTTGTTTGTTTGTTTTTTTAAGGAATATATGATCCAAGCAAGACAAGTACAAAGAACTTACAAAAGAAAATGCTATCTGCATTAAAACTGATGGACTCTGAATCCATATTGAAGCATTTTTTTTACCACTACATTCTTTTTCATGGTCTTTAGTCTCTTGATCTGTTTTTATCTTTCACAACTATATTTAATATATAAAGATGTTGTATATGCTAGCATATAACCTACATCAAACTGTCTACCATTTTCAGAAGATAAGTGGAGGCAGGGAGAAAGAAAAAATTAGATTTCAAAATCTCATAAAAATGAATCTATAAATTGTCTTGATATGTAATTGGGGAACATATTATTAAAAAACAAAAAACAAAAAATAGTCCCAAAGTGCATACACACAAATAAAGATAAACTAAAATAAATCTTAGAGACAACAGTTTTGGCTGGGTGATGGGATTGGAAACTAGATTAAAGAGATTTGAAGAATGAGTAGTAGATAATGAGGAAGTAAGGACAAATTTAGATTATTAAAATTTTAGCAAAGAACTAGAAAGGGGAAAAGAATATAAGACTATGGAGGGGTGGCAGGACCTAGGGAATTTCTTTTGAAATTTTAGGTTGGGAAGACTTTTGTTTCAAAGTGAATTTTATTTTCATTAAAGACTTTTGGTATTTACATTGCATTTATTTCTGAATATCTCTATTTTTCTCCTCCCCCTCAAGTGAACCATCCATTCTTCTTTATGTCTTCTATGGAAACATTTTTGCAAGAGACTCAAAGGAATTAGAGGGCATCTAACCACTAGCTAGGTAAAAATCAACATGCCCTTAGTAATCCATAAAAAGGAAGAATCATTTGTTTGAACAACTTCTTTGTAATTTTTAATTCTTAACTTAAGAAATACTAAATAATATGAGACTTTCCATGTGCAAAATAGAAGACAAAAATAGAATTATTTATGAAACTCAGTCTTCATTATGTACAATTTTCTTTTCCTTTTCAATACATAATAAATTTAACATGTAACTTTGAAAGATCCTGTTTCTGTTCTTTTGTAATTTTCTCTGACCTTTCTTATGTTCTCTTTTGTATGTTTTTTAAAATTTAATATCCTCCAATTGCCATTTTTCTTTTTCTTTTCCTTTTTTGACAACATTATCTCTAGCCCTCCTCTTCTCTAGCCTTCCCTTCCCCAAATTGCAACCTCCCCCCCAAAAAAAACCCTTATAAAAAAGCTTTACAAAAATGAACATAGTCAAGTAAAGCAAATTTTCACATTAGCCCCATTTAAAACTGTACAGTTGATGAGAAAACCAAAGAGAAAGGGCTGGACTTCTAGTCCAGACTCTTCAAGAAATCTAAGGAATCAAGAAGAGGTAATGAGTCAAGAGAGGCAGAAAGTACCACCAAAACAAATCAGAATAACAGCATCATCAAGACCAACCAAACCCAGTCCACAGCCAGAAAGGAGCCATACCATCATCAAAACAGCACAGAGCTTAAGTATAATGTGCCTTTTATAACTCCATCTTAACCAGGAGATCAAAAGATATAGTCTTCCATTAGTAAATTAAGGCCAGAAACAGTTCTAAGGGATATAATTCCTGACAGTATAGAAAAGAGGCAGCAATGGAAAAAGGACTCAGACTTGGAGAGAGAATTTTTTCATTTCGTGTATATGAAAGTATACTTCTTTTCCTATTCTGAATCTGCTTTTATAAGTGTATTTTTGTAATGGACTTATTAGCATGGTAGAATACACAATAGCAGCAGAGAAATGGCTTAGAATTAAATTGCAGAATCAAATTGAGCTGGGGAAAGCAGTAGTAGCAGTAGTAACATGCAATATGTCTAGCACAGGGTCTGCAAGGTGCAAGTTTCCTTGGCTATGTACTTACCTGATGATCAATTTAATTGATTGAAGTATAGTTGTAGGAAAGATGGCTTATAATTAGTATTCACACAATAGCATTTCAGCAAATGCTTTTGATTTAAAGTACTTTTGTACTTTGTATCACTACTAAAGGTAAATATAATATTGGTGACTGCAGAATTATTGTTTTAAAAGTGTGGAGTCATAAGAGTACCTCCAACTGAAAAGAGCTGTTCCTTATTACCATACTTGATCAATAGCCCAAAGAGGGAATTGCATTGTGGAGATTTGTCTGGGATATATTTAAATATCTTGTGAATTTTTAAGGGCCTAATAGGGAATAATTGGCATTTTTAATTTTCTTTTGTTTTCAGGTTATAATTAGATAGTTTTATTATGTTTCCTTTTTAAGTCAGATAGTTTTCTTTGAGGCAACTTTATATAGTTAAATGTTTATGTACCAATGTCTTTATTATTGTGCCTGAATGGATCATTATAGACATTGCCTCTTCAGAATACTTAGTGTCTAATGACTCACTTAGAGCACACTGTGGGAGCTCATTCATGTACTTAAAAAAAATCTAACTTTAAGCAGATCTATCTGAACTGTTTGAAATATTCTGGTATGTCAGAACAGATTTTATGATATCATGATGCATTTGCCTGGTGACTTAGGTACCTCCAAAATCAACCTCAAATTTTTATCCCTTTTGAGAATCAAAGGGAAAGAAAATTACAGAATCTAAGAGGAAAATAACAGAATCAGAGTCTCAAAGTGTAAAGAAGTGTTTATAATTGTTAATCCTTTAAGAGGGGTGAAATTGTTCAATGAAAGTTGATGAAATTAAGAAGTTGCTAACCACTGGATCTTGAGATAATTAACCATACTCCTAGAAACTTTTAAAGAGCAAGACATAATTTCTAAGGAATTTGTTAAGTCAGAATTCAGTTTTGAGAAATGTGAGCTGTAATGGTAGAGAAAGAAACATAACTCCTACCCTCTTGGGAAGGAATTTCTACCCCTACACCTCTTTCCACAATTAGTCATTGTGTCTTATACAGTGGAGTTACTTGATTAGTAGGGAGAATAGAATGACTACAACACAAGGAGAAAAGGAGCATCAGAATACTTCACACTAGTAGAAGTGCAAATAGACTAGAATACAATGTGTGTTCTGTGGCTATGTCTGTGCCTACTTTTTCCAATTAGAGTGTCTGTATTTGTAGAAGTATTTTCCAGTGTTATGTAGGAAATGTTTTGTTACAACTAGTACATTTTCATCTTAACTGTTTCCTTTGCTTGAAGTTAATTATTGGTTGACTTTTAAAGATAACTAATTCAATGAGAGAGGGGTTGTGAACTATAATTTTAGGAATGCAGACCCACAGAATACATTTAACATTTAAGTAAATGACAGTTTTGATGGTAGAGTCCCAGAGAGATTTTCTTTGCAACAAAGCTTTTTTTTTTTTTTTTTTTTTTTAACAAAAAGAGGAAAAATATAATTCAGGAAAACTAAGTCTTAAGAATGTTGGGGGAGTGGGAAAAAAGGTAAAGAGGAGGAAGAAGAGAAAGAAATGAAAGATGAGAGACAGAGAGAGACAGAGGGAGAAAGAAACAAAGACATAGAGATAGCAAGGGAGACAGAAAGATAGAAATAGAAACAGATACAGAGAAAGAAGGATGGATGCAATGACATTTAGAAAAGACAGGAAGGAATTGGATTGAATCAGAACTGAATTTCTTTTTTTAATAAAATAAGCTCAAAATAGGAACATTAGAAAATGAATTTTACCCTTCAATTATATCTAAATTGTTAAAAAATAATAAACTCTTAAAATAAATGAACTATTCTGTGAGATGATCTTCAATCTGAGTACAACTTATTATGTAACAAGGAAATTGTCATGATTTGTATTCATTTTCCAAGATTTGCAAATTATTGGCTCCAAAATTCTTAGAAGAAACTGCCTTTAAAATTAGATGGATGTCTGTTTGAGGAAAGACAGAATTTCTGGATGAATTAGGATTGATTTCTCTGAATAAACACATATAATATGTAAAAAAAGTTCCCTAATAAAATCATGTTAAATAATTTTTCATTTCCTGCATAAAAATAATAAACTTTTTGGGATAAAATAATTCTATGGAAAATAATTTTCAATAAACCATTCAGATGGAAGAATGGAGAGATTTGTTTTGTTTGACCCAGGGGTTAAACTAATAATAAAGGGCTGAAATTTCAAAGAAATAAGTTTAAGTTTTATGACAGGGCAAATTCTTTAATTAATGAATTTATCTAAAATTGGAATGGATCATGAAAAGGGATTAGGATGGGGAAGAAATACTATCATTACAGGTTTCAAGTAGAAGTTTCAAGTACAAGCCAAAATGTCAAATCCTGGCTAGCTCCTCTGAAGGGCTCAGAATAAGTCCTTGCCCCACGTTGGGTGCCAAAATTGTAGTGTCCTGTTGTCTCTCAATTATAATCCTTCTCTGGGAGGAGGTTTCTTTTCTGTAAATCCTTTTCTCTGTGAGCAGGTTTCTTGGGAGGCTACTGGAGCCTCCAGCCAAAGCAAATAATTATGTTATATTGAGTAATAATTTCTAAAGATGGGTTTGATTAGATGGTGTCTATGGTCCTTTTCAACTCTGAAATTTGATGTATCTGTGTTGACTTCTATGCACAGGTAATTTTTCCAAGTGTAGGTCTGGTCATGTTGCTGGACTGCTCAGTGAGTATCAGGAGCTCCCTATTACCTCCAGAATCAAATATAGCCTATTTTGCTTGACATTTAAAGCTTTTTATACTTCTTTCCTGTATTTACTTTACTTCCCTCCACACACTCTAAGATCTACCTATAGAGAGCTATTTGTAGTTCCTCAAACATTTCAATCCATCTTCCTCTCCTCTGCTTCTTACCTCCCCTGATTGTTTTCATGACTCAGTCCAAATCCTATTTTTTGCAGTTTTCTTTTTCCCCAGTCTTTTCACTGGCTAGCTTTTTCATGTTATCTTCCTCCCCACTGTATATACTCCAAGTGCCTAATTGTTTAATCTCCTCCATTAAAATGCAAGTTCCTTAAGAGGAGGTTTTTTAAAATTTTGTTTGTTTTTACCTTTATTTGTATCCTCAGTACTTAACAGAATACCAAGCACATAGTAAATATCTAATTTATATTTGTTGACTGATTGACTTCCACATCAAGATTTTGCCATTATCTTGAGTCCAGACTTTTGCTTGCCCCCTGTGTACTATGTATTACATCTTAGATGTCCTTTAGAGATTGCAAACTTAACATGGACAAAAGGGAGTTCATATCTTTCCTTCCCCCATAGGGCAATCTCTCTTCCAAACTCTTCTATTTCTTCTGAAAAGTCATAGAATCATAAACAAATAGCTTACAAGCTGGAAAGGACCTTGCCCAATCTTTTCCAGCACCATCATTTTAGGTATTCAAATCCAAAATCCCAGTAATTTTTATCTTTTTATTCTCCTCTTTTAGCTAATTAGTTGCCAACTTATTAATTTGACCTTCACAAAACTATTCAAATACAGAATCTTCCCATTGCCTCATATCTATATTATGTAATTATAATATTCATACAGATTGTCTGTTTCTAGTCTCCCATTGCTTGCATCTATCCTCTACATAGCTGTTGAAATAAATTTCCTAAAGTGCTACTATAACTATGCCAAGCCTTTCTCAATCAACTTCAGTTACTTCCTATTGCTTCTAATTATAAAATCCAAATTCTTAGTTTGTATTTAATATCTTTTGCAATCTAATTTCAAACTATTTCTCCAGAAGTGGTAGGACCTTAATAAATCTTGTTGATTGATTGACTCATTGACTAACAATTTGTTTAGGATGAAATATTTAGCATATGGACTTGCCTTTAGTGTTTATTTACAGAAAGAACATTTAATGAAAACTCCCTTCATGGTCTTGGATTAAAAGCAATTTAGAGGTTGCTTATAAAGAAAAGAATATCATATTCTTTTATTCAAAAACTCCCTTCTGATTTTAATTTAGTTCATATCAACTAAATAATAGTCTTTTGGTTGATCTGAAATTCTATTTGGAAAAACTCTGCAATGTAACTGTTTATCATATATTGTTCTTAAAAAGTATTCTAAACTTAGCAACCACCAAAAAACCCCACTTTAAATAAGAAAATAAAAGAGATGATGCATAAAACCATTATCTCTTAATTATTTTTATTTCTTTTCAAAAGGGTAAATTATCTTTAATAAATAGATAATAATATTTTAAGATATTAATACGTAAGACATTAATTTAATAGATATTAAAATTAAATAATCTATTTCCATGTCCCCTTTTAACTCTTTTTTCTTTGTTTTTTGTGTTGCTACATTTTTTAACAATACATATTGTTACTCTGATTATACTTCATAGAATATCACTTTATATAAGTAGAATACTCTTTAAATTTCTTTCCATTAAGCCCTATCCACCAAGTCCCAAATGAATGTAGCCCAGGAGAATTTGCCTTTTGAATTATTTCAAATTAATTTGCCCATTAAATTATTTGAATGTAGCACTAGAGAATTCTCTTTGAATGATTTTTTTTTGCAAAAGAGTAGACAGCAGAAAATAGGATTACTGTACATTGTAATCTATTTTTCCCCATTCCTCTCTTCAATCTTCTACCCTTTGAGCAGAAAGGGGGAGTAATTAGAAACCATATTTAGTTCCATAGACATCAGGACCAAGGCTGCTTTAAAATGAAGAATGAAAAGAATATATCTAGAAGCCAATTTAGTCAGGGGAGTTTCCAAGACTGATATATAGATTAGAGCCAGAAACTACAATAAAAAAGTTCACAAAATTCTATATCATGCTTCTTACTGTTGATATTAATGTGGTGAGAAAGGTGTTTTCACTTCAAAGACAGAAAATTCAAATCACTCTATGTCTTCCCTAACTTTTTCCTTAATTCTCTGATCCTCTTAATCACAATGTATCATATATTTAAAGCATGAAGGGATTTCAGACAACAATTAGAACAATACCTTCATCTTAGAAATGAGCAAACTAAGGACAAGAGATATTAAATGACTGCTTCTGATTACACGGATAGTAATAGAGGCAGTAACTGTTTTCTTTTTATTGTATCATACTGCCTTACCAATCCTGAGAGTAAGGACCTTTACTGTATTCCTTTTCCCATGTATTGTTCATGCACAAGTCTGAGATTTCTTCTGGGCTGTACCTAAATAATAGAGAAGGTAAAGGAATATGGTTCAAAGGTGGATGGAAAATCCCTGTTATGCCCTGAATAAAATTATTATAGCCTTCTCCCCTTTTTCCTTGCCATTAGGATTGGGAGAATTGAGTCATAAAAGAAGTCTTAAAATATCATTGAGTCATAAAACTCTAGAAGATTTATCTCAATCTTTGCTGGAATAATCCCCCCTCCTTTTGAGATTGTCCCTTACTTAGCTGCCTCCTGCCTTCAACCTTTTTATTTTGACCCTGATCCTGTCAGGACTAAGTTATGATCCTTTCCTGGAATTATGGCTTGTCCGCTCACCCAATGTCTTCACCTCCCTTATCTGCTTTTGTTCCCCTATAGAATTGTACACTCAGTCTATATATCCTGTTTAGCTAAAAACCCTATAAAAGGTTTCTGCCTCAGTTACTCAAAACTGGAATGATTTTTGGATATGAGTCCCATCCCAGTTAGCTAGCCTAAACTCTCCATAACTGAAAGATTAAAAACCAATCTCTATCTTGCCTCAATTTTTCTGGCATTACACCCCTACAGGAGTGTTTGATTTAGTTTCCTTTTCTCTTAATTTTATGCACAGTAACCTAATGTGATCAGAGTATGTTCATTCTCTGAATAGATAGGTAGACAGAGAGATTGAGAGAGAATCAGACAGAGAAAGACAGAAAGAGAGAGACAGAGGCACAGAGAGATAGAAAAACAGAGAAAGAGACAGAGAACATAGATGGACAGAAAATTTAATAAGGATTTATTATATATCAGATATTGTGGCAAACTGTAGGGAAAAGCACAATTCTCAATCTCAAAGAGTTCACATTCTAATGGGAGAGGACAAAAAATAAAGGGGAGCTAGAGTAGGGGAGAGGAGAGAAGTCTATACTCCAGCCACATGATATGAAGTTAACTGGGACATAATATTGCAGCCTGGGTCCTAGAAAGATAAAATGAAAAAATGTCTAATCAGAGCTGAATATCCAATAGACAGAGTTTAGATTACTAATGGAAATGAAGTGAAATTGATAACTGAGAATAGGCAAGATGGCATGAAACATGGAGTTGGGTTAAGAAGAGAATCTATGAATATGAGAAGAAAAGATTTGGGAGTGAGAGAGCTGAGTATGACGGGTGAGATGGAAAGAATACTCTCAATTCTTTAGTTTAGATAGCAGATTTTATTTGAACAAATTGTGAGTAATATTCCATTTCTTCCTCTTTATGAATTTTAAACCCAATTAATGAAGAATCCATCTAGGGACTACTGCCTATGTGGCACTGGCAATAAAGTGAGTAGCTAGTCATTTGAAGGCTTATTAAGCTTTTGGTCATTTAGAGAACAGCTTCTTAAACTATGGATCATGACCCCCCCCATGGGATCTTGAAACTGAATATTGGGATGGTGAAATTATGATTTATGAACAAGAAATGTTTGGTTTATATATTTATTTTATATAGCCATATATCTGGAGTCACATAAAATTTTTTTCTGATGAAAAAGGGTTACAAGTAGAAAAAAATTTAAGAAGCTCTGATTTAGAGATGCTCTTTGAGGAGACTGCTGCTTTTCATTCCATACAGAAGAGGTGACAATTTGGACTGCTGGCTTAAGTAGAGTGATCTTTATTGGGTGATTAAGGTATTGCTATCTCTCATTTTTTCATCCCTCGATAGACTCAGATTGAATGTAAATAGCAGTCATTTCTGCTTTGGTCAGAAATCTTAAAGGTCTTCTCCTGGCAGATTCATTCATTCATTCATTCAGATTTTTTGGACTAATTGAGACTTTAAGTAAGCTAAAGTGTTGCCACTTGGTCCCAGATGGCTCTGAAGGGCAAAGTGAGGACTTTGCATAGCCCTCTTTTACTTAAATCCAATTCACTTGCATGTCATGGTCATAGTCAGTGCTCTTGGAGAATAATGGCATTCTTTTGTTATTTTATTGAAGATAACACTGAAGGCACCCAGTTGAAGGAATCAAGAAGATATTTCTCAATTGAGACTATTCTCAACATTGTTTAGTAGTTCCCTGTTCCCAGAAGGCAGTGCTGGAGTCAACCAATTATTCATCTTTTAAAAATATATTGAAGTAGACATCCCTTATATTCAGAGATTAAATTTTCTTGTTATATACTCCCAAATCCATGGTATCTCAATTCAAAATATTGCTGAAGTGATAAGAGATAAAAAATAGATTACTGCATCTTAGCCTTTATTAGCATAATCAGAAATGAAATTTACTTGTCATACTCTAATCTCCCATAGAGGAAAAATTATTATTTCTTTGAATTAGGATGCTTAGGATCAAATTTTAATTCTCCTACTCAATATCTTTGTGAGTGTGGGTAAAATTCTTAGGTTATATGAATCTGTGTTTCCTCATCTATAAAATAAATGGGTCATACTAACTAATTTATCAATTCCTTTCCTAATGCAAATTGTATTCTACTTTGTACCTATGAACAAACATTATTCAAGAACTTACAATATGCTAGATACTAATGGCAAAATAATGAGACATATAAAGTTAGCTAAGACACAGTCAATTTCTTCATGGAGTTTACCATCTGATAGGGGAATAGGAACATCCCTAAATAACTAAAACACATAATTTTAGGTGTTAAGTACAATAAAGATGAAGGTGGGATGATCAAGAAGACTTTGTCAAGAGGAACAATTTACTATGATTAGGAATTCATTAAGCAAAGCAAGAGAGAGGGAAACTAGAATATTTTCTCTCTCATCAAAAACATAAAGGTTAGAAACTTTGGATGTATTTTTTTGTACAAGAAATAATCCTGTTTAGCTATAGCATTCTGTGAGTGTAGAGCAATAGCATGAAATAAAACTGGAAGATAAAGTAGCACTTTATTATAGAGGAATTTTAATACCTGGCAGAGGAGTTTGAACTTCATTTGATAGGCAACAGTGAACCACTGGAGATTTTTGAGTAAAGCAATGGGAACACCAGATACATGCATATCTTCTATATAAAAAGCAACAAATAAATTTTCCTTTTTCCCCTTTTCAGAAATTGATAATTTCTATTACATAGGAGGGGCTAGATTTCATGATATTAAAATCAGAAGATTTGTAAAGAATTCACTTTGAATTTCAGATCTCTCAACTCTTCTTACAACAAAACCAATAAAATACGCCCATTACCTAGGAACAAAGGTTGAAGCTGGGCTAAACAGCATTAAAATTTCTTTTAGTATCCTCAAATCTACCTGTTTTAAGTATGTGAGGGTAGGAGAATGCTATATAAAAATACAAGTAAATCACAAGAAATTGGTGAATTGAGAATAAAAGGCATAATGTTCCCTAAAATTCCATCCAATCTGACAGTACCCTAGTGTATTCTGATGGGAACACAAGATTATTGTTATTGAAGATCTTAATATCTTCAATCTAAAGTCAGGGAATCCCTCAGTGGAACTTGTCATCACTAGTTAATGCAGTAATATTCTTCTATGGGAAGAGTTTGTTGTTTATGCAGCACTGGAGGCCCAAATAGAACAATTACCATAAGTCAATTAATTCAGAATAATGTATTAAACTATATATAAAGACAGAAAAATGTAAACAGTTTATAGGAGCAAGGATGGTACATATGACTGTGCATCAGCAAGATACAAGTTTCCTACTGCCCACCATAAGCTTTTCCTGTAGATAGATATTATGTCAATTTTGAACTTAATAATACTTTTCACTGATATAGATAATAGAAGTCAGGAAGACTCCCAAATTGCTTCTAATTGTCTTTAGGATGCATTATTTGGTTTAGGGGTGGCAGCAGATTTACCTTCCTAATTATGTTTAGCTGAAGCAGATATTAACATTAATTAGCATTCCCTGAGCACATACAATTTGATAATAGGAGGGAAACCATTCTAGGATGTAAACACTTAGCATGGTGAAATTGCTTGTAGGAACTCAGAAATAACTGCTGGGCTTCCCTTCTTATAGGGACCTTCATATTTACCAATTTTAGAATGAACCTATTTTTATTGCATTACACTGATCTGATACAGTTGATATTTCATTGGGCATTTACATTTATTCTCACATATTCTCATATGAAGTAGGTAGTGTTGTATTGTTCAGTCTTAGTAATCCATGGACCATAGTATACTAGTAATAAATATGGGTTTTCTTGGCAAAGATACTGGAATGTTTTGCCATTTCCTTCTTCAATGGGTTAAGGCAAACAGAAGGTAGGTTAAGGACTTTCAGTGCTGCATACCAATGAACTCATAGAAGAATTGGTAAGTGTGTGAGGATGAATTTGAATTTAGATCTTTCTGACTTCTGTTCCACCTCTGTATCCAATGAGCTACTTTACTGATTTAAGTCAGTTTTGAAGGTTGAGAATTTGACTTGTTAATCAAACTAAGTGACACAAATAGGTAGAGTTCTAGACTTAGAGTCAAAAAGAGGTGAGTTCAAATTCTAGCCCAGACAATTCTTTATCTACATGATGCTGGGCAGATAACTTAAATTTTCTCAGGCTCACTCTCTTCATCTATGAAATAATATCTTCCTCCAGCATTTTTGTGAAGATCGAGTAAGATAAAAGAAAATGCTTCACCAATCTTAAAGCTTAAATTTAAATATTAGCTATTTTTTGTTATTATTGAAAGACTCACAAATAAGTAATAGTAGAATCAGGACTAGAAACCAAGTCTCTTGGTTTCTAGAGTTTTATATAATTGCGTAGCCACTTCTTGAGGTATTCCTAATCAAAAGTTATTGGAAAACTACACCAAAATACAGAAGTGATTCCTGTCCTGCCCAGGTGACTGTGCATCAGCAAGATAAGAGTTTCCTACTGCCCAACATAAGCTTTTCCTTTAGATAGATATTATGCCAATTTTGAACTTAATACTTTTCACTGATAGAGATAATAGAAGTCAGGAAGACTCCCAAATCACTTCTAATTGATTCACAAAATTTCATTGTCACAGAATTTCCTTCTACCAGAGACAATCCACAATTTCCCTGCAACCTAGACCTCAAGAATGGCCTGATGATACAGAAAGCCCAGATGATTGGCTCAGAGTAATAGAATATGCATCTGGGCTCTGAACCCAATGATTTCCGTTATCTGAGATCATCCCTTCATCCACTCTGCTACATTGCCTCTGGTGAGAAAGGATAATTATAACATGATCACTTTTTTTTCAAATATATAAAAAATATCACTTAGAAGTATTGAACTTGTGATTTTGGTGGTAGGAGGGGGAGGGTTGTTATTTGTTTTGTTTTTTTGCCTTGGGAGGTAGCCCAGGGGATAGAGTAACAGGCCTGGGATAAGGAAGACTCATCTTCCAGAGTTTAAATCTGGACTCAGACATTTACTAACTATATAACCATGGGCAATTTACTGAACCCTTTACTCATCTATAAAATGAGTTACAGAAGTTCATGGCAATATATTTCAGTATCTTTGCCAGGAAAATTTTTAATGGGGGCATGAAGAGTTGGATACATTTGAAACTGAGTGAAAAGAAGGCAAAATTAAAAGCAAGGAGTAGAAGTTGAGAAGAGACCAGTAAAAATAGACAAAACTTGGATTTCACCAGCAACTAACTATTCAGCAAAATTAAGCATTGTCTTCCTTCATTGTATTTTTTTCCATTTATTCCCTTGAAATTCTAGACCTTTTGTTCTTCCAGATGTATCTTGTAATTATTTTTTTTCTAGTTCTGTAAAATAATTTCTTAGGATTTTGATTGATATGGATAAATTAAATAGAATAATTTAGGTCATATAGTAATTTTTATTATATTAGCTCAGTGTATCCATGAGCACTTAATCTTTTGATTTAATTTGTGTGTGAAGTGTTTTGTAATTATGTTTATATAGTTTTTGACTTGGCTTTGGCAGGTAGACTCCCAAACATTTTATATTATCTACAATTACTTTAAATGAAATTTCTCTTTGTATCTTTTGCTACTAGGCTTTGTTGGTAATATATAAAAATGCTGATGATTTATGTGGATTTATTTTGTATCCTGTAACTTTACTAAAGTTGTTAATTGCTTCTTGTAGCTGATTCTCTAGGATTCTGTAAATATACCATTGATGAAAGTTAGAGAAGGGGGAACTCCTTTTGAATCAGCACAAAGATAGTCCCATTACAGTGCAGAGTCCCCTGTACATTAATTTACAGGCCCGAAAACCTAGATTGATAAAAAGGGTTTATTGTAGGGATTTGGAAGTAAAGTTTAGTTAGTAAAGTTGAGGGTAGAGATAAAAGGGCACCGAATCAGGTCCAGTGGGCAGAAACCCTTGGCATGACCGACATAAGGATGCCATGCTTAGGACTTCTGGAAACGTGGACTCCAAAGTAGCCCTTTTATTAATGGGGGCTCTTGGTGATCTTGAAGGTGGGTGGAGTCCCAGGCTCTGGCATTAGCATTGAATAGAATTCAATGGGTTTAAACTGTGGGTGTTGGGAAAACTCAAGTTAGCTCAGATCCAGTGGGGGCTGGGGAAAGCCCAGTGACTAGGATTTGTAAATCAAAGGTCAGCCATGGGGGTTGGGGAATCAGAAAGGGATCTTAAAGGGACTTCAACTCCCATCACCATCATATCATCTGTATTTCCTGCCTCTTCTTTTCCCCAAGTTATACTTTTCTCTTTCCTTTTCCCCTTTCCCTCCACCCCAATATTTTGCTTCTGACTACCACCTCTCAAACAACTGTCCCCTTTTACAGCACTTTCTCCTCTCTCATACCTTTTCTCTTCTACTTCTGTTCTCTCTTCTATTAGCCTCCCCCTTTTCTTTCTCCTTTCCCCTTCTGCTTCCCTGTGAAGCTAAATATGTCTGATATTCTGATATTCTGTCTTTAAGTCAAATCTGATGAGAGTATGACTCAGCAATGCTCACCTCCCCCACTTCTTTCACTCAATTGTAATATAGGTCTTTTTTTGCCTCTCATGAGATGTAATTTACCCCATTTTAACTCCATTTTCCTCTTCTTCCATTAGAAGCCCCTTTTCACTTCTAGTTTCTTTTTTATATCATCACAATATAATCAAATTATACTTATATCATGTATGTTTATCCTACTCTTGATAGAGATACAGATCTCAAGAGGGAAATATATCATCTTTCCATATAGGGATATAAACTTTCTAACTTTTAGAAGAAAGTTATTTTTTCTTTCCTTTTTAGCTTTTTATGCTTCTCTTGAGTTCTGTATTTGAAGATCAAATTTTCTGTTCAACTCTGGTCTTTTTCACCAGAAATAAATGAAATTTACCTGTTTCATTGAATGTCCACTTTCCCCCTTGAAAGAAAAAGTTTAATTTTGCTGAATAGTTGATTCTTGGGTGTATTTAAAAAATTCTGGAAAGATTTATACAAATTGATGTTGAGTGAAACAAGTAGAATCAGGAATACATTGTACACAATAACAGTAAGAATGTGAATGATCAACTACCAAAGGCTTGGTCCTTCTCACTGGCTCAGTGATCCAAAGCAATCCCAATAAACTTTGGATGGAAAATGCCATCTGCATCTGGAAAAAGAACTATAGAAATTTAATGAAAATCAATACAACTATGTTCACTTCTTTTTTTCTGTTTTTTCCTCCCATGTTTTTTTTCTCTTTTGTCTTGACTTTTCTCTCCCTACAAGATTTATAAACCAATGTGTATCAAAATAAAGAAATTAAGAAACAAACAAACAAAAACCTGGTAAGTGCATATTAATATAATTCATTTCCTTTGTATATTGCTATATAATTTATTTGATGCATTTTTAAAAACCTATTCTGAGAAGGGTTCCATAGGCTTCACCACACTGCTAAAAGGATTTATGACACAGAAAAAATTAAGAACCCAAAGAATATATGGATTTTGAGAAAATTGGAAGCAGTGAATCTATGATCCTATGGAAAAAACCCTTTTAAATTGTGAAATATTATGATTTTATTACATGCCACTAGTTGAAAACGAAGCAGGTTCTGTAGAATTGTTGCCATTATAATCTATGGAATATGGTTTTTTATTTGTCTATGAAATCTGCTAATGCAAGAATACTTGGACTATCAGAAAGCAACGAACTAGAATCAAGTTGTTTCAGGGGAGGGGAAGACTACAAGATCTTTGAACTAAATAAGGAGCTCTGCTCTATTGGAATGTGGAGAGGGGTGAAGCTAAGAATCAATAGCTTCACAGCAAGTCTTTTCCCTCCTGTCAGGCTTCTCCTCAGACAGCTGGCCTCTTAAACCACAGGTGGGATTTCAGCATTATAGATCTTTGAGTCTACCAGGTGCACAATAAATAGAAGATATTAATGATCTTGATTTTTCCAGCTGGCAACCCAATACACAGATTGTGAGTTCCTAGGAAAAAAAACATGTTAGGCACTCAACAAGTGTTGATTAATCACCCACAGTGTATAGTCATGTGTAAGAAAGAATACAAATACACAAGAAATTTTTATTTATTTCTATTTCTCTTCTCCCAGGTAAAAATGTTTTCCACTCACCAATACCATGTTAGTAGAAGCTATACCATATTCCCTTGCTTTCTCTTTGTCGAGGTAAGTAAATAATTTGGGAAATCTGCTTTTAAATGCTTGAATTGCTTATAAATGAGCTGCTTTGATATTTTTGAGTCTTTGCTATATCTGTGATGTCACTCCTGAGCACAGATGACAGTCTTTTCTTTCTGTATTGCATCTCAATCCTTCCAAAAATCTTCCATGGCAAATATGTCCAAAATACTGAGGGTTTTCTTTGATGCCTCACCATTTCACTGGGTGGGTAGCAAAGCAATATATGAATAATTTATAAGTTATCCTTATGTGACTAACCCACTTCTTTTCCTAGTCATGAGTTTTTACATCTTTTATGATGTTTCCTATGCAAAATTCTTTGTTAGTGATACATATCATTAATTTTAATAGCTTAAAATTGCACTAAGACTTTCAGAACAAGCTATAGAATAGCCTAGAAAATGTGGAATTTAAAAGTTTTCCAAAATGTTGAGAGTATAAAATATTTGGGAATCCATCTACAAAAGAAAAGTCAGGAATTGTATGAGCAAAATTACAAAACACTTGTCACAAAAATAAAGTCAGATTTAAATAATTGGAAAGACATTCAGTGCTCTTGGATAGGCCGAGCGAATATAATAAAAATGACAATACTCCCCACACTATTTATTTATTGCTATACCAGTCAGACTCCCAAGAAACTATTTTAATGACCTAGAAAAAATAACAACAAAATTCATATGGAAGAATAAAAGGTCAAGAATTTCAAGGGAACTAATGGAAAAAAAGTCAGAGGAAGGTGGTCTAAGTGTACTTGATCTAAAGCTATATTATATAGCAGCAGTCACCAAAACCATTTGGTATTTGTTAAGAAATAGACCAGTCGATCAGTGGAACAGATTAGGTACAAAGGACAAAAAAGGATACATCTATAGCAATCTAATGTTGGGCAAACCCAAAGATACCAACATTTGGGATAAAAATTCATTATTTGAAAAAAAGTGTTGGGAAAACTGGAAATTAGTATGGCAGAAATTAGATATGGACCCACACTTAACACCATATACCAAGATAAGATCAAAATGGGTCCATGATTTAGGCATAAAGAATGAGATCATAAACAGATTAGAGGAACAGAGAATAGTCTACCTCTCAGACCTGTGGAGGAGGAAGGAATTTATGACCAGAGGAGAACTAGAGATCATTATTGATCACAAAATAGAAGATTTTAATTACATCAAACTAAAAAGTTTCTGTACAAACAATACTAATGCAAACAAGATTAGAAGGGAAGTAACAAATTAGGAAAATATTTTTACAGTTAAAGGTTCTGATAAAGGTCTCATTTCCAAAATATATAGAGAACTGACTCTAATTTATAAGAAATCAAACCATTCTCCAATTGATAAATGGTCAAGGGATATGAACAGACAATTCTCAGATGATGAAATTGAAACTATTTCCACTCATATGAAAAAGTGTTCCAAATCACTACTGATCAGAGAAATGCAAATTAAGACAACTCTGAGATACAAATTACACACCTGTCAGATTGGCTAAGATGACAGGAACAAATAATGATGAATGTTGGAGGGGATGTGGGAAAACTGGGACACTAATACATTGTTGGTGGAGTTGTGAAAGAATCCGGCCATTCTGAAGAGCAATTTGGAATTATGCCCAAAAAGTTATCAAACTCTGCTTACCCTTTGATCCAGCCTTGCTACTATTGGACTTGTATCCCAAAGAAATACTGAGGAGGGGAAAGGGATCTGTATGTGCCAAAATGTTTGTGGCAGTCCTTTTTGTAGTGGCTAGAAATTGGAAAATGAATGGATGTCCATCAATTGGAGAATGGTTGGGTAAATTATGATATATGAAGGTTATGGAATATTATTGCTCTGTAAGAAATGACCAGCAGGAGGAATACAGAGAGGCTTGGAGAGATTTACATGTACTGTTGCTGAGTGAATTGAATAGAACCAGAAGATCGCTGTACACTTCAATGCTGTATGAAGAGGTATTCTGATGGAAGTGGATATCTTCAACATAAAGAAGATCCAACTCACTTCCAGTTGATCAATGATAGACAGAAATAACTATACCCAGAGAAGGAACACTGGGAAATGAATGTAAAATGTTAGCACTACTGTCTATCTACCCAGGTTATTTATACCTTCGGAATCTAATACTTAATGTACAACAAGAAAATTGGATTTACACACATATATTGTATCTAGGTTATACTATAACACATGTAAAATGTATGAGATTGCCTGTCATCTAAGGGAAGGAGTAGAGGGAGGGAAGAGAAATTTTGGAAAAATGAATACAAGGGATAATGTTCTTTTTAAAATTACTCATGCATATATACTGTCAAAAATATAATTATAAAATTTAAAAAAATTTTTTAAAAAAGGAATTTAAAAGAGTTTTCCAATATCACAATGAATTGTTGACCTTACTAATATAGGTAGTCCCTCCACTGATTCAGATTAAAACTCACATCTATGCCTTATTCTACAAAATTCTTGTTCATGTGTTTCCGAACATTTTAGTCACAGGAAATTCATCCAATTTGTAGTGGTCTTCCAATTCTCCTGACATTTTTTTTGCGTGATAATAAAGCATGAATGCTACTCAAATTGTCCCCTATATCACTAGCTCAATTTCTGGTCCAGTTCTATATTTCTCTGGCAGCATTTTTTTTCCTTTTTTTATTAAAGCTTTTTATTTTCAACACATATGCATGGATAATTTTTCAATATTGATCCTTGCAAAATCTTGTGTTCCAAATTTTCCCCTCTTTCCCCCCATCCTCTCCCCTAGATGGCAAGTAGTCCAGTATATACTATATATGTTAAAATATGTTAAATCCAATATATGTAAACACATTTGTGCAATTCTATTGCTAAACAAGAAAGATCAGATCCAAAAGAAAAGAAAATGTGTAAGAAAACAAAATGTAAATGAACAACATCAAAAAGAGAGAAAACATTATGTTGTGATCCACACTCAGTTCTCTCTGGGTATAGATGGCTCTCTTCATCACTAGGCGGTTGGAATTGACCTCAATCATCTCATTGTTGGAAAATGTCACATCCATTAGAATTGATCATTGTATAATATTGTTGTTGCCATGTACAATGATCTCTTGGTTCTGCTCATTTCACTCAGCATCATCAGTTCATGTAAGTCTCTCCAGGACTCTCTAAAATCATCCTGCTGGTCATTTCTTACAGAACAATAATATTCTGTAACACTCATATACCACAACTTATTCAGCCATTCTTCAACTGATAGGCATCCACTCAACTTCCAGTTTCTTGTCTGGCAACATTCTTAACAGTACTTATCCTAGAACCAATCTGTCACCCAACTAGTATGTATTAAACTAATCACTTCATTGCAGAAAGCTGAAATGTATGAAAACGTGGGTTGTTTTTGTCCCCTAAAATGCTACATATATCCAAGATAAACAGTTGGTTTTTTTCAGTCAGTCCTGGGTCCAGAAGGATTGCATCTGCCTCCTAATTCCCTATTCAATAATCCTTTAATTTTTAGAATTTGAAGAGATTTCAGAACTCACTTAATCTTACCAGTATGTGAGCAGACACCAGTGATCAATGACTTCATCTCCATATGAAGACCTCAAGTAATGGGGAATTCACTATCTCCTATTCCTCTACCCCAAAGAGGCAATGACACTTTTGGGCTGTTCTAATTTTAGAGAAGCTTTTCTTTATATCAATTTTAAGCCACCTATTTGGACCTTCCTATAAGTACCATTGAAGAAGTCTTTTTAGAGTCTTGAATGGCTTTTCCAATCTCTTTTTCATTTCTCAGCCTTTCCAATACTTGAGGATTTTCAAAATGTTCATTTTACCTTATTTTCTTCAAGATACCATCCTCAGTTTTTTTTTTTATTTGTGATCTCTTGCCTTTTATTTTGTTTATATCAAATAAGCCAACACTTATTAAATACCTATTATGTGCCAGGTTCTGAGCTAAATGCTAGTGATACAATGAAAGGTCCTTACTCTCAAGAAAGAAAAAAAAAATTTCTGCTTTCAAATTATTTACAGTCTAATAGAGAAGATGACATTCAAACAACTATATGTAAATGAGACATATACAAAATATACTGGAGATTATTTCAGAGAAAAGTACTAGCATTAAGAGGGATTTAAAAAGGCTTATTTCTTCTTTGGGGGAAATACTCATTTTACACAGCTCATTTGTAATGGCTAATGCTCTTGACCCCCCAATCTGTGTATTTTCCATTTAGATAAATTAATCACAGTGACAATATTGACTATTAAACATGAAACATTTACTAAACAAGAAGCAAAAGCATTGATGGTGCAATAAATAGAGTTCTGAGCTTGAAATCAGGAAGATCCATCTTTCTGGGTTCAAATATGAACTCAGATACTTATTAGCTACATGACTCTGAGCAAGTCACAGAACCCTGTTTGCTTCAGTTTCCTCATCTGTAACATGAGCTAGAGAGGGAAATGGCAAATCATTCCTGTTTCTTTGTCCAAAAAAATCCCTTTTTGGGATCATAAAGAGTCCAACTTGACTAAATAGCAACAAGATTTGCAAAATAAAAGCAAAAGTATAAAAAATAAGTATTAATTATGATGTTAGCTAGCATTTATATAATGCTTGTATAGTACTTTACATATATTATTTTGAGAATCTTGAGGCAGGTACTATTATTATCTCTATTTTACTGATGAGAAAACTAAGACTGAGACAAGTTATGGGGGATTTGCGCAGGCTCATAAAATTGGTGTGTGAAATAGTATTCCAACTCATGTCTTCCTGACTCAAAAGTCCAATGTTTCATACACTGAATTACCTTGCTACGTGAATAACCTTTGGTCACATTTTCTCACATATGTACACAGTGACCTTGGGTTTAGAAGATGAAATGACAGTAGAATCATAAACAACTTAGCAGTGAGAATTCTAAGTAGGAAAGCCATGATTCTGACACATTCTGGGCAGTGGGCATGGATACTGATGGTGTCTTTGTAGAACAATATGTACTGTGTTATTGGCTAGATAGGGACAGCACCCCTATTTTCTGTTGTGCATGGCTCCTTCTCTGATATGCTTGGTTCTGAAACAGAATTAAGTCCTTTTATCTAAAAGCAGCTGGGCATCTACAGAGCTTTCTAGGCAATTCTGTTCCCCTTGTTAGACATTGCAGTAAGATGATATTCTTTCAATGAAAAGTATTCTTTAATTTGGGGATCTGTCAAGCGGTTCAGATCCACTTTCTCAAATGTTAAAGGGGATTTTGCCTTTTGAACCATAGAGGGCAATAAAGAAAAATGCAAATAAGCTTCTGAAGGATTTCTCTTCTCTATAGAATAGCCTTTCTCCATCCTGATATTTATACAATATAGGCTATTAATTTTTTCAATCATCTCTTTTGAACAAAGCTTTCTTCTTATCACATAAGATTCCTATACCAACTGAAGATCTTGCTGTTTATAATCAGTGAGTCATAGATGCATTCAACTCATGTTAGTTTTGCAGTTCTATCAGTCTTTATATCCAGTCTCCTATAATTAACTTCTTTTATTAGCTTCTCTTTGTTTTCTAAGATGGCTTCTCAATTTTGGGTATATATCCTATTGTCTCAAATCAGAGCCTCCTATAAAGTAACTTCTTTCTAGAGCTGAGAAAAACAAAATAGATGATTTTGTTAAATAGATTGACTAGACAAATAGTTCCAGACTCTCCAAATAATTATTCTTGTAGACTTTGCCAGGAACAAATTTCCAAGTCCTAAAAACAATCATATGTAAATCAGCCACTGAAAAACAATGTGATGCAGTCATCTTAACAATCAGTCTATAATTTTGCCTCTGAGGGATGTTTACATTATGGTTTGTCAGAACTTTTATCTATCTCTCCTTAAATATGTTTTTCTGTTTAAATGCTATTTTTAGACTCTGTATTTCTCTCAAGCTTCTTTTCTCTGTTTCATACTAAATGTCCTTTTCCTTTCCTTGCAATAAGCATAAATGCTCAAATAAGAAAGGCAGCAGTTTACATGTATTCCTTATTTTAGCTCCATTATGTATCTCATAAGAGCAGTTATTATGTTTGGGATGTATGTTGGTACATCCCTAGCATTCAAAGGTCAGTGCCAAAGAGGGGTCTATGATTGTTTTCTAATTCAGTATCTCCTAGTGCTGCTGGAAGAAATACTAAACCAATACAAGATAGCTCACATCAATTTCAACTCAGTGTGGCTTTAGTTATGTGAGTTTGTGTGTGTGTGTGTGTGTGTGTGTGTGTGTGTGTGTGTGTGTGTACAGAGAGACAGAGAAAAGATTGAGAGAGAGAGTGAGAGAAAGAGAGAGAGAGAGAAGGGGGGAGAGAGAAAGAGGGGGAGAGAGAGAGAAAGAAAGAAACATACTCATTATTTATTAACAAGAAATGATAAGGGAATTCTAGTTGAGATTGAATGGCCAATTCAGAGATAGAAATTTTCATTTTAAATTGATTGTCTTTATAAAGCCATAAATTTCATAAATACAATGACAATGATTTTTAATATAATTATACTATATATTTTCATGAAGGAAATGAATATTTCCATACAAATGAAAAATGCAAAATGGTTAATAGTTTGTCCTAGTGATGCCTTCTTGGATGGAATATCTTTCATCTGAAACATATTAAATTGGTCTCCTGGGGCCTTTATTATACCTTTCTTTAACCACTTTATACACAATGTGGGAAAATAGATGTTTGAAGTGTGGGGGCCAACATAGATGAAAGAAACACAAAATAATTGTGTTTTTAAACAATTTTATTTTGCTCAAATTCAAATAAATTTGTTATGCACCTATTTGTAAAGAACAATGTTTGCTTTTTTTAGAGGAATGGCAAAAACAAATGAGATATTGTCCCTGCCCTCAGAAAACTTATAATCGAATACATTCCCTGTGTGATTTTGAATCTGGCTTTAGTTTTCTTATCTTAATTTTGGAAGGATATAATTTCTAGAATTCCTTCCAATTCTAGATCTACAATCTAATGCAAGATCAGAAATGTTTAAAAACAAATAGCATTTCAAGCCTAATTGGGTGGCTGACAGAGGTATGTGTGGGCTCATGGGGAAGTAAATGTTTCTAGTGATGGGAGTGATGGAAGGTTTTATGGAAGGCATGTTTTTGAGATGTAATTTAAAATGTGGGTGGGAATTCAACAAGTGCGATTCGGGGTAGGACATTCTGGAAGAAAGGAACTTCTTTTCTAAGATTCAGAAAGAACACAGATTTTGAAGAAAATAGTCAAAAATAGCAACCTTTAGATACTGTAAAGAAGAACCAAAACCTTTTAGTAACACTCTCACCTTATCAATGAGGTTTAATGTGATGAATAAACAATTAAAAGATGACTTCATTTTTTAGGACAAAAAAAGGATTCAGAAATTTTTTCTAATTTTTTTATTTTAATTTTCTGAGTGTGAAAAGGAAATGTCCTAACCAAAATGTCAATTTAGGAGTACAACTGGAAACTAGGGAACATTGAAAAAGTGTCCTAAATTACCAGGATAAATAATTAGCACTTGCAATGATGAAAAATTTCTCAATAAATGGAAAAGGAGGAGGGGTTGGCAATCTGAAATTTCTGAAGGCTGAAGTGGGCTCATCAAAACAGTTGTTGTGCTTTATTGTGCACAACATAAGAAATAGAGGATTTCTAGATTTAAATCTTGTGATATAAACTGACTGAGTCCTCAGCAAGTTATTTAACCTCTCAATGCTGTAGGAAACTTTCCAAGTTTCAGAGTAGATGCTGACCTGCCTTAGCAGAGGTAGTTTCCTATAACAATGAAATCATTATTTAAGTCCTTAGCCCTGTCTCTTGTGTTCTACCTTAAATGTTCTACCTTACATCTAAGGTAGGCATCTAACCAAATTCATTATACCTAAAATAAATTATCAAACATTATGGAGAGCTTTTCCCTGGATTCTTCTTGAGTGATGGCAAATATTGCATCTTTTTCTTTCTTCCCTTCTCATTTTTGCCCCTCTACTATTTCACTCCTGTGAAGGATATTTCAACTCTGAGCTTCTCAAATTCTGTGATTTTTCTTCATCTGGAATCTTCATTTTTTAGGGAAGAAAAGAGAAGCACTTGTCATACTGATGACTGCACATGATTAATCTATTTCCATTTAATCACTTCAGTCACTTCCTTTATGGTATCCATCTTTGGTTTAACAAAGGAAAGTGCATGCTAAACAAGGCCTCTCTAGTATAACTGTGTATTTTCCAGAAATAATGATAAAAGAAAAAATTCCTACACAGGGAAATGCTTGCTTACAAGAATTTTAAAAAGTTTTTTTTATACACATTGCTTGAATATTTATAAAAAATGTTATTACAGATTCTCTAAGCTATGATACTATAAACTTCTTGAGTGTGGAAATTGTGTCATACTTTTATAGTATCCCCTTTAGCTTACTATTCTTGCTTAAAAAAAAAAAAAGAAACCCTTTACTTCTAAACATATATATATGTTTCATTAGAATTAATTAAACCAATTCACAAAATTACAGCATGGGAAACCATTAATAATTCAGTTCTCTTAGGTCTCATTTTTTTTCTTTATACTTTAATGTTCAAGCAAATTTCTGTCTTCAGATTTTTGGTGACATGGAAAAAAAAGTCATCAGGGGAGAAAATTCCAGTAAACACAATTGTCCTTTGAAGTTACCAAATGTGACATTTAAGATAAAACACCCCCTCCAGTTTTACTCCTCTTTTAAGACAGCAAAAAATTCAATTGATGACATTTAAAAAATGATAGATGTTGTCTTTTTACTATAAATGTTTGATATTTTTATATTATTTTCAAAGATTTTTACTCTAGGTATTCCTTGCTGTAATCTGTACTATTTTAATAACTGATATCAAGGACATGAAAAATATTTATTGTTAAAACTTTATATGTGATGGGAGGGAACAAGTTCGAGAAAAATAACATTTTTCTTCTTTCATTTTCCTTTTAAGTTAATTAAAAAATAATTAAGTGCATATTGTATGCTTAGTTCTATGCTAACTATTGCATTCTGCTGATTTAAAGGAAATTTTTTTTGCTCTTGAGAAATTTTTATGTCTAAAATATATATGTAAATATATATATATATATATAAATATAGAATAAATGTTTATTTGAATAAAATATTTATGTACATATATAATAGCTATGGATATGTATACATATGTGTATTCACATAAATATTATACATTCATTAGTATATATTTGCATCAAAGCAAGGTAATACTGTAAAATTTAAAACTGCAGAGCAGATGCTGATTTGCATATGTCACTTTTCCACAGAATCCTCTGGTGCCATTAAGGGATTTGGGAGGCATCTAGGCTCTGCCATTGATTAAAAACCCTACTGATTATGTTCTCTCAGTTTTAGTGCCCCCAACCCTAGTTCCATTTAATCACTTCACTTTTAGAATAGCATTTATAAAAGAGTATTTCCTTTAAAGTAGAAAGAACAAATAATTCAAGATGACAACTTGATGATACATATTTGGGCTGCAGCCTTGAATTCGGTCTTTTAAAGGGAGAGCCAAGGCAGAGGTTGAAGGAAAAGAAATTAGTTTAGCTTTGGATACCTTGAGTTTAAGATGTCTATGTTACATTCAATTTAAATGTCCAGTGGGCACTTAGCTATATAAAAGATTATAGGTAAGGAGAGGTTAGGGCTAGAAAAATAAATTGGAAAATCATCAATACAAATATGATAGTTTGATCCATGGAAGTTGATAAGACTATAAAATTAAATTAGACTCCAAATATTAAATTAATATAGAGAGATAATTGAAGAGGGTTCAGGAGAGAGCCTTGGTGGACATTCATAGTTAATGGGTGTAACCAGGATAACAATCCAACAAGGAAATTAAGAAGTTATGATTATATGAAAAGGAGAATCAAAAGGCGTAGTGTCACAAAAGCTTAGGGAGAAGAGAATATCAAGAAATAGATTATTGACAAGGTTTCTGAGAGTGAATCAAGAAGGATTAGGATTGAGAAAAAATATTATATTTGGTGATTAAAATTTCATTGGAAAGAATAGTTTTAATTGGATGGTGAAGTCAGAAGATAGACTCCAGAAAGTTAAGGAGGCAATGAGAGAAAAAGAGGTGGAAGTAGCAGATGTAGAGGTGTAAAATTAAATAACTAGTTAGAGAGACAAAGAGGTACAATGAATATAACCAAATGGCAAGCATTGAGAGGAAGAATAGATCATCATGAAAGACTTCATAGAAAAAGAGGGAATTAGACAGTGCTATGTAAGATGGATACCATTTGAATTAGTGAACTGGAAGAAAAGGCAGTCTTAATATGGGAAACATCATGAGCAAAGGGTCAGTCTAAGAATCTTTTAAATAATACAAAGTTCTGCAGTTGGAACAGATCTAAAAAATAATTTAGTCCAAATTTCTCCCTGTGGAGGAATAAATACATTTGAACATATTCAGTGATTAACTTGGTAAAGGGCCACAAGAGAATGCCATAGAGGAATCAGTTGAATATGTTAAGGTTATTTGGTTTGGAGAAAAGAAAATTTAGGGGACAAACATTTTTGTCTTCAATTATTTGAAGGTACATCATATAAAAGGAGTAGTAGACTTCATCTCCTTTCCCCCAAAAAGCAAATCTAAAGCAATGGACAGAAGATACAAATAATCCAATCTAGCCCCAATGATGGTTATATGTGCATGGATTTTGAGAACTAAGGGTCCTTATATTGCATATATTGCATTCTTTTCATTTTACAGAAGAACTGAGGCTTAGCTCTCAGGGATATTTTAAGGATCACACTGGTTAGTAAACAGCAGACCTGGAATATGAACCCATGTTTTTTGTTTGTTTGGTTTTTTTAACTTCAAATCCATTGATCTTTGTTCTCTGCTAATGTTCCTAACAACTGTTGTAGCTGTTCAATTGTGCTGAAACTTCATGATCTCATAGACTATAGCACATCAATATTGTTTGCTAAAGAAGGGCTTATAGTTAGCCCTTGAAACAGGATTTTCTTGGCAAATTTCCTGGAGCAGCTTATTATTTCCTTTCCCAGGGAATTAAGGCAAACAGAAGTTAAGTGACTTGTCCAGAACTACATAGCTAGTAAGTGTATGAGACGAAATTTGAACTCACATCTTAAAGCTTCTAAGTCTCATATTCTTTCCACTGAGCCATCCAGTTGCCTTTCCAAATAATAAAGTTTATTGAAAAATAGAAAGGGCTTTTTTGAGAGTTAATGGTCTCCTTTTTCTTAATAGAGATCTTTAAGCAAATTCTCAATGACCATTAATTTGGGAGAGCATAGAGGAATATCTTGCTAAGATATAGGTTAGAGCAAATAAAACAGCATGTGTGTAGTAGATAGAGAAGTGACTTTGGAGTCAGGAAGTCCTACATTTGTTTCCTGCCTCCAGCATATACTAGCCATGCTACCCTTGAACAAATCATTAATAAGATTCTATCATTATGTTATTCCTAGTATGAAAATTAAATATCATTGCTAGGAATCTAAGGGATTTAAGTATACACTTTGCTATTGTTATTATAGATGAACAATGAGAATAGAATTTAAAGCCAAGCTAGAGAACCTGACCCCAATTTGCCATCTGAATAATTGGGTCCTAGTTAGATTTCAGAAGCTCTAGATAAGTAGAGGTCCCAGGGAGTGAATACAGTTTGAGAATTGTTATCCAGAAGGCCAAATTAAAGAAAGGGAACAGAAAAATATTTAATGAAGATATAGGAAGTGGGGTAGAAAACTAGATCAAAATCCACATGCTCAATTCAGCCATGTAGTTAGATACAAACAGTACTAGAATCATAACTCTAGATTTAAGATTCAAGCCAGGCATGAGGAAATGCAATGACATATGATAAATCTTCTAACTTATTTCCATTACAAATAATGCCTGCTGATGGTTTTTGATAAATGCTTTGTTTTATTAATTTAAGGAAAATCAATTTATATCAATACTTTCAAGTGTTTTTAATAGAAATGAGTAAATATCTCATAAACTAAAAATTAAATAAAATTTTTAAAAAGAATGATATATGGAATAGGAGAATGGGAATACCATCTCAAAATGGAGGGCAGGTATGCAAATCCACCCTAGAGTAAATCAAGATTATTGTGACATTGGTCCAAGTATAGGGACCATCTGGTCCCTAATTGTAGATAACCCTCCTGTTATTGGCAAATAGGAGCTGACTAATGAAAAGGACTGCTGCCCCATATGCAAGTTTCCACAGGTGCTATGTTATTGCAAAGAAAAATCAAATATCTTAGAGCCCTTTCACTGCTAATTTGGAAGGATTCTTATGGAGAAAGGTTGATTCTTTTACTATAGCACATTGGCCAAGGATCCTTTTATAACTGGAAAACTGTAAGACCTTGCTAATTTATTCTGGTCACCATGAAAGATATGAAAATAATTTTCTCTTTTATTTTCTCCCTTAGAGGTTCTGAATTCATCAGTAACAAAATGCTTTATATATTATAGCATATACTCTCTTTTTTGCTTTAGCCATGAAAATGAGAAATTATTATCTTTCCAGGATTTATTTTTTAATGCCTCATAACAATTTTAATGATAATAGCACAGGATATTTTTCTTAGATCATTCTTTCTTTTATACATGAAGTTATATAATGAAGACCCAGAGAATATATAATTCTCTTCATTGTAGTTCATATGTTTCCTTGATAAATAAAACCATAAAAACAACCCATTTCAATATGTTTTTGCCTCACTTTATTATTAAATTGTGATTATTAAAGTCAAACAGGCCATAAAGCAGGAAGACATATGCTTAATAATGCTCTTGCCACTTGCCTCAAATGACAAAATATACAGTGAATACTTATCTATAGACTTCAAGGTACTAACTATAGACACTCCCTTTAAGAAAATATGCTGTACTAATTGCATTAAACTTCAACACATTAATGGGTCTTCTCCATGAGATACATTTTCTTAAAAGAGATTCCTATATTAATCCACATAGGAAAAACAAATGCATAAAATGTCTAGATTATAAAATATAATTGAAAAACTGGTTAGTTTTAACTGAGCTAATACTTATACTTGGAATAATCTCTGAAAATGGACCTAAAATTGTTGGGCCTAGAATTGATCAGTAGAAAGAAAACAGGGTAAATTAAATTTGGGCATTTGGGAGTGCTTTTAATGATACCCAGCCCCTCCTCAACACAAAAACATCTCAACATAAATGTTCTAGTGATGCAACAATAATAATAATGAATGACAATAATAATAATAATAAATAACATGTATTTATTAGTACCTACTATGTATCAGGCATTGTGCTAAGTGCTTTACAAATATTTCACTTGCCCCTCAATGACAATGTTGGAGGTAAGTGCTATTATTAACCGCCCCGTTTTACAGATGAGGAAACTGATGCAAACAGTAGCTAAGTGATTTGAATAAAATCACACAGTTAGTTAGTATCTGAGGTCAGATTTGAATTGAAGTTTTCCTGACTCCAGGCTCAATATCTTTTTCAATGTACTACCTAGTTTCCTGTGAATAACAGATGTGAATTCTGCAATAACATAATTTCCAAAAAGTAAAAGTCTTAGCTGACCCAAAGAGCAATTGAGTGACCCATAATAGGCATAAGTTTGATGCATTACATTCTCAACAATGACCTATACATAAAAATTGAAGTAAGAATAACTATCAAATTCATGTATTAGTCAGAAAAGTTATATTGGTCATATAGCAAAAATGAGGGATAATAAGTCATTCCAACAACTATTACTCACAAACTTCAAGTCATTTCAGCTATTACTCATAAAGTAAGAAAAGCCCTAGAGGAAAATATCCAGTACATTGAGGCCTAAATCTGATCTATATTATAATCAGGGATATTTCTATAAGCTATTCTGACAACTCCCCCATACATACATACACCTTTTGATGGAGGATGGAGACAAGAGCCAAATATATTTGTTTAAGTGATTACCCCCACCCCAACTTGTTCTTTATGGTAGAAAGTCCACCTAAACCTGCAAATATAAGTATACATACATATGTTTATGTATGTATGTGATATATATATATATAATATTTTTGTATATATACATATATGTAAATTATATATATGTACATGCATAAAGGTATATTTATTTGAGGACAGAGACAGTAAACAATCAATTGAAAATATCAGTAACATCTTTTCCCCATGATTTGAGATAGATTTGAAAAAAGACAAGAACTCTGAGGAATAGAGGTGTAGGAAAGACATCAGAGATAGCTCATAGAAAGACAAAAATGGGAAGGAGATAGAACTCTGAAATAGGAGAAAAGCAAATAGTTCAATTTGGTTAGATCATGGACAATTAAAGAGTTCCTAAATGGAATAAACCTAGACATAGAGGCTAGAGCTAAGCTGGATAGTTTGTACTTCACCCTTGAGACAATGCCCACAGAAGCAGATGACATGATTACATGTAATTTAGGAAGATTGTTTTGACTGTTGTGTAGGGATTTGAAAGGGGAGAGAGATTAGAAGTGGTTCCAATAATAGGTTGATGTAAATAGTCCAGATAAAAAGTAAGGAAATCTTAAACAAATGAGTTGATTTTTGTGATTGGAGTTTTTTATCTAGCAGATATGTGACAGCTAATTTTGCAAAAGAATATGTGTTGTCTTTTAACAACTTGAAGTGGTGAAAAATGGTGGCTAGCCTAGGAATCAAGAGGATGGAATTCAAATCCTAGCTTTGATACTATGTACTTGACTGCCCAAGCCTCCAGTTTGGGCCTGGAGGGGTGGGAATTACATTGAGAACTCTGATATGTCAATTATCAGTATTATTTTTATAGCTTCTTGAATAGCCAGAGATTCTTCTTATAATTCATTTCATGGCAACACTGAGTTCATACTTCCAAAGGCACCTTATAAACTAATTTTTTCCTTGGGCATAGTACCTTTTTCATCTTTAGAGAAGCTCACTTTTCAAACATTCTTCTAAAGGAACAGATAGCTAACACTATTGATCCTTTTGCACACATTATTGTGCATAATGTTATTTCCATCAGACCTTTTTCATTTATTTTGGAAACCTGGCTATTCATATTATTCACTTTTAAATAGTGTTCTTGCTCAGAACTGGCCTTCCCCATGGCAGGCTCAAAGCAGCTTATTTTCCAGGATGCTTTAAGCTAAGGCAATCCCAAGTAATGTGACTTTTAGGCCACTAAAGTTCAGGGACTTCACTATTGTCTTTTATTTCACCCTTTATCTCCATCCCAAGGTGAATTGAGAATTCCTATTATAAACTTCCCACTAGAATAAAAGGAAGAAACTTTAGCTGAGTTGGGCCACATTCTCAACTCCTGGGAGAATTGGCAGATCAAAACAGCAATAGCAAAAACAATTTGCATCAAAGAGCTTTTTCCCTTATTATGAAGAGTAGGATGACTCATCTCATGAATCCTGATTCACCAAAGAAATATGTTCTATAATAATTTAGATAAGTAATAGCATCTCTTTGTGCTGAATGGTGAATGCATTTCCCCCTTGAAACTTTTAAAAGCTTACTACGTTATAGACTTCCATGTGGCCAGAGCCAGAACTAGCTAGTGAACAGTATCAGTGTTCTACTGCTAACTTTAAAGGCCTCCAACAGATTGGTTTAAAACCCTTGTATTGGGGTTTTTAATAGTCACACAGGATAAACAAACACAAAAAGACTGTTTTTGGAACTATTAGAGGGAATATCCAAAATGATGAAGTCACAGATCTATTATTTTCCCATCCATTTATTTGAATTTTACAAGACTTTAAAATTATGCCATCTCTACTGTTAATTCCCCTAAAACTTCTCTCAACATTTTGGACTTCTTTGCTTTGAAATAGCCTACGACTCTTGTGACCTGCTCATCCTGCAATATTCCTCTGTAAGATTCATCCCTCTTCTCTTTTTGGTGATTTTCCCCATTATCTTAATTTTGTTGAAGGGTTAAGACAGTCTGACTTTAATTCTCTTGTTCTTGTCCTTGACATGGATTTCAAAATCATATCCTTAGTCATACCCACTTCTCATTCTCACTTTCTTCTCAGCTCCTGTTTGTGTCTTGTCTTCCCTATTAGGAAGTAACATACCCAAGAGCAGGGATTGCCTTCATTTTGCTTATAGTTGTATCTTTCCTTCTTCTTCTATCTCTCCCTCTTTTTCCTTCCCTTTTCCCTTCCCCCCTCTCTCTTTCCCTTTCTTCCTTCCTTCCTTGCTTCCAACCTTCCTTTCTTCCTTATTTCTCTCCTTTTTTCCCTCCCTCCTTTCCTTTCTTCCTTCTCCTCTTTCCCTCCCTTCTTTTTTTTCTTTCCTTCCTTCCATCCTTGACACTCAGAAATAAAGGCTCATTTCTATATCTATGAGTAGCAATGGCCCTGAACTCACTCACCCAAAGTGAGGCAACCCATATTTCCTCTCATAATTCTTAAGTGTCACCAAGGTGTTAAAATGCCTCCCACAAGTGCTATCTATATGATATATTCCATTGCTACCTTTACTTTTTAGTTTACAGTAATTGTCATCCTAATTCTATTTAACCAGTAAGTATACATCAGCTTTTACAATGATATATTTACTTTGAAGATATAACACAAAGAGAAGCATAATCAATACCTAAGAGCATACTCATATCACTCCAATCCCATGTTTTAGGAAAATCATTTTGACAACTGTGTGAAGGATAAACCCAAGTGGGAAAAAGTTGAGGCAATACAATCAGAAGCCTATTGTAATAGTACAAGTGAGCATAATGAAGGCTTAAATTAGATTATTGACTAGGTGACTGAAGTGAAGGGGGTATATTCCAGAGACTTTGTGAAGGTAGAAATATGACAACTTTTTGACAACTGCTAAGGTATATGGGGTGAGTGAGAATAAGGACTAAAGTAGGATACCAAAATTGTGAACTTTGGTGACAGGGAAGATAATGGAGGTGTCCATAATAACAGGGAAGTTCAGAAGAATAGCATTTTGCACATGTTGAATTTGAGATGCTTATGCTATATGCAGTTAAAATAGTTGACAATGAGAGATTGAAGTTCAGGATGTACAGGTAAATATGTTTTATATATTCATACATATATCCATAGGTATATTACATGTGTATATAAATATATACTTCTACAAATACCTGTACTTATGAATATCTATACATACACACATGTGTGTATATATGTATGTATAACTGAAGTGACCAAGCAACAAACACAATATAGTGGTCTTGTCTCACCCTTCATATCGCTATTTGGGATTTTCTTGGCCAAGATACAGGAGTGCTTTGTCATTTTCTTTTCTAGTTCATGTTTCGGTTGAGGAAACTGGGGCAAACGATTAAGTGACTTGTACAGCATCATCTGGTTAATTACTGTCTGAGGGCAAATTTGAACCTAGGAAGACAAGTTTTTCTGACTCTAGACCCATAATTATTTCCATTGTGACTAGCTGTTTATATCTTTATCTGTATCTATGCATATATACATATGTGTGTACACATACATTATATACACACTCACAGAAAGAAGAGGGACCACACATATATGTATTTATTTGTGCATATAACTATATATGTATTGTGAAAATTGAATCTATAGAAGCTAATAAAATCACTAAATCAGATAGAATAGAGGGACTATCCATTATTGTAGAGTTGGAAGAAGTATTACACAATCCAGTTACCCTAACAAGTACTCGAACAAAGATTTAAGATCTGCTTACCTTTTCTTTGTTAACTGAATGACTGTTCTTAGATCTTTGTTGGAGTACTTGCCAGGGACTGGACAGTGATCAGAAAAATCTAGGAGAAAATCATTTTGGATATTTACCAGCCCAAGATTACATATTGACCCACAGAGTAGCAACCAGTGTAGGAACTATGGTACAAGACTTTTAAGACTTGGATCATGGATTTAGCTTCTAATCTTAAAACAAGAGAAATCAGAAAGTGGTTGGATTATTTTCTATGACTGACTCAGTCATCTCACAATAAAGCTAGATCAACTGGTCCTTCTGATATTGCTGAAGCTTATAAGTAACTGATGTGGGCTTTGTTCAGCACCTGTTTACAGGAATTCCAACCGGAGGCATGGCTTCAATTTTGTTGCTTCCACACAAATTGGCATTGGAGACTAGATATTTCAGGAAAGTAGAGGTCGAAGCATGCCCCTAAGCAGACTATATAGGGACACTGAAAGTCCGAAATTCTCTAGTCTGTCCATGCCTGTGAGCCTTGAAGAATACAAGACTTAAAACTAAGGATGCTCTTGAGATGTCAGAGATGCTCAAGCACAAAAACAGAGGCAAATAACTCCAAAGTATTTAAAAGTAAAGACCCAAGAACAAACAAAACATAACAAAAAAAATCTCAGCTTGACCATAAGCTCAGTTAAAATTCCTAAAAAATGAAGAGTTTAAGTTTTTTTTTTTTTTTAATGTGAAAATGATATAAGTGAAATGAGCATTTTGGAGAAGGATATTGAGGAAAATAGAGATTTGGAGAAAACAATTGAAAAGAGAGCAAACAGCTTAGCACAAAAAAGTAAAAACACTTATCCAAATACCAGATTCTTAGAAAACTAGAATGAATCCAATATAAGTTAATGCATTCATGAGGCAAAAAATAAAAAGATTGAAAAATTAGAAGAAATGTTAAGATATCTCAAATAAAAAAAAATCTTGCCTGGAAAACAAATCAAAGAGAGATAATTTCAAAATCATTTAACTGTCCTAAAAGCCCTAAATTATTTTAAAAGTTTGACTTTTAGGAATCACTGAGCAAACCATACCAAAAAGAATCCTGATCTTCCTATTTTATGAAATTATGAAAGAAAACACCCCAGGCCTCCTGGAACAAGAGGCCAAAATAAAAACATAAAGGATCTACCAATAATGTACTAAAAAACTGAAATATTCTAAGAACATCATTGTCTAAATCCAAAGCATCTGAGTAAAAGAAATAAAAATGCTGCAAGAAGCCAGGAAAAATTCAAGGGAACATAAACTAATGCACAAAGCATAGAGTATTATTGAAAAGAACATTCCTGTCCCACAAACCACTTCTTTTTTAAACAGAGGGCACAACAAGAGCAGGAAAGCATGAAACTAGGAGGAATAGAAATTCACAATGATTACAGCAGCAAATGTGAATGGAATAAAGTTATCTATAAGACTTAAAAGAATTGTACAATTAATTAGAAAACAAAATCCAGAAAGATGCTATTTATAATAATAAGTATACTAAGATATTAAGATTCATACCAAATTTGGAGGAACTCAAAAAAAGAAAGGATTGCAATCTTGATCATAGACAATGCAACAAAAAATAAATTTGAATAAAAGTGATAAACATGTAAATTATACTTTGATAAAAGGTATCATAGTCAATGAATCAACTTGCAAATTCAATCAAATGATCCAAATTGTATGACATCTAAATTTGAAGGAAAAGATAAGCCAATTAAAAGGAGAAATAAATTACAAAACTATTGTAGGAATATTTTGAATCCATCTCACAACTAGACAAATCTAACCAAGAAATTAACAAGAAAAATAAAAGGACCTGAACAAAATTTTAGAAAAGTTGTATATGATGCATTCCTATCAAGTTATCAATTGGAAATATATATACACATAGACACAAAGACACCATATATGTCTTTATATATCCACATGTATACATATTTGTGAAGTTTGTGAGTGCTACATCAGCAAATTTTGGAAAAGTATCATCCACAGGTAATATATTCTCTCTCAATCTCTCTCTCTCTCTCTCTCTCTCTCTCTCTCTCTCTCTCTCTCTCTCTCTCTTCAGCTATAGATGAGATTTATAAAAATTGACCATGTATTAAGCTATTAAAAAACTTTATAGATTTAGAAAAGTAGAAATAATAAACATTATTGACCATGGAAATTATATTTAATAAAATCCATTGAAGAAAGGATTAAAATTATCTGGAGACTAAAGAACTTAATTCTAAAGAATCAGTGGGTCACTCATTTATAAGAAATCAAACCATTCTCCAATTGATAAATGGTCAAAGGATATGAACGGACAATTCTCAGATGATGAAATTGAAACTATATGCACTCATATGAAAGGGTTCCAAATCACTACTGATCAGAGAAATGCAAATTAAGACAACTCTGAGATACCACTACACACCTGTCAGATTGGCTAAGATGACAGGAACAAATAATGATGAATGTTGGAGGGGATGTGGGAAAACTGGGACACTGATACATTGTTGGTGGAGTTGTGAAAGAATCCGGCCATTCTGGAGAGCAATCTGGAACTATGCCCAAAAAGTTATCAAACTGTGCATACCCTTTGACCCAGCATTGCTGTTATTGGGATTATATCCCAAAGAAATACTAAAGAGGGGAAAGGGACCTGTATGTGCCAAAATGTTTGTGGCAGCTCTTTTCGTAGTGGCCAGAAACTGGAAACTGAGTGGATGTCCATCAATTGGAGAATGGTTGGGTAAATTATGGTATATGAAGGTTATGGAATATTATCGCTCTGTAAGAAATGACCAGCAAGAGGAATACAGAGAGGTTTGGAAAGACTTACATCAACTGATGCTGAGTGAAATGAATAGAATCAGAAGATCGCTGTACACTTCAACAACAATACTGTATGAAGATGTATTCTGATGGAAGTGGAAATCTTCAACATAAAGAAGATCCAACTCACTTCCAGTTGATCAATGATGGACAGAAATAACTACACCCAGAGAAGGAACACTGGGAAGTGAATGTAAATTGTTAGCACTACTGTCTGTATACCCAGGTTACTTATACCTTCGGAAGCTAATACTTAATGTGCAACAAGAAAATGGTATTTACACACATATATTGTATCTAGGTTATATTGTAACATATGTGAAATATATGGGATTGCCTGTCATCTAGGGGAGGGGGTGGAGGGAGGGAGGGGATAATTTGGAAAAATGAATACAAGGGATAATGTTATAAAAAATTACTCATGCATATATACGGTCAAAAAATTATAAATAAAATTAAAAAAAAAGAATCAGTGGGTCAAAGAGTAACTCATAGATAGAGCACCAGCCCTGGGATCTGAGTTCAAATCTGACCTCAGACCCTTAACACTTCTTAGCTTTATGACCCTGTGCAAGTCACTTAACTCCAATTGCCTCAGCAAAAAAAGAGTAACTCATAGAAATGAAAAATATGATGATTCTTATAGTGTCAGCAATGAGAATATACTTTCTGGTTGGCAGTAAAAGTAGGCCTTAGAGGAAAATGTTTTATCTTTAAATACTGTTGTCACCCAGCGAAAGAACTCTGGGAGATGACTATGAACCACTACATAGAATTCCCAATTCCTCTATTTTTGTCCGCCTGCATTTTGGATTTCCTTCACAGGCTAATTATACACTATTTCAAAGTCCTATTCTTTTTGCTCAGCAAAACAACTGTATGGACATGTATACATATATTGTATTTGACTTATACTTTAACATATTTTACATGTATTGGTCAACCTGCCATCTGGGGAAGGGGGTGGGGAGAAAGAGGGGAAAAGTTGGAACAAAAGGTTTTGCAACTGTTAATGCTGAAAAATTACCCATGCATATATCTTGTAAATAAAAAGCTATAATTAAAAAAAAACACTGTTGTCAACAGAAAAAGGACTGACCGATGAATTCAGCCTACGACATTAAAAAAAACAACCTAGAAATAAAGTTAACAACAGAACCAATTTAATGCCAAAATAGATGACCTGAAAAATCAAAGAAGCTATTGATAAAATTCCCCTGAAAAACCTTTTCTTTTACTTTTTATTCTATTTCTGACCATTTTATAAAATTTCTTATTTTATTCTTGTGGTGAAGCTTAAGAGATATGAATTAAATCCTATCATGATCTTAAGATTGCAAAACTGGTTGAATGACCAAATACAGAGAATAATCATTAATATTTCAGTCTCAGCTTGGAAGGAGATTTATAGTTGAATTCCTACAAATTTCTGCTTTCTTTCTCTAAGTAGTTTAATATTTTTATCAATGACTTTGTGAAGGAATATATGGTATATTTATCAAATTTGCAATGCCACAAAACTAGGAGGCATAGTTAGTGCATCAAATGATAGAAACACTCCAAAAAACTTTACAAGTTATAATATCCTTGCAAATTAAATTCCATAACATTTAGTAAACATTTATTAAATACCTGTTAAGTAAATGTCATTATACAAGGTACTAAACATAAAAAGACAAAAATAATATTTAAAGAAGATGGGTTTTTTATTTTAATAGTTTTCATTTACCAGATATATGCAAGGGTAATTTTACAACATTGATAATTGCCAAACCTTTTGTTCTAATTTTTCCCCTCCTTCCCCCCCCCCCAGATGGCAGGTTGACCAATATATGTTAGATATGTTAGAATATAAATTAAATACAATATATGTATACATGTCCAAACAGTCATTTTGCTGTACAAAAAGAATCGGACTTTGAAATAGTGTACAATTAGCCTGTGAAGGAAATCCAAAATGCAGGCAGACAAAATTAGAGGGATTGGGAATTCTATGTAGTGGTTCATAGTCATCTCCCAGAGTTCTTTCGCTGGGTGTAGCTGGTTCAGTTCATTACTGCTCTATTGGAACTGATTTGGTTCATCTCATTGTTGAAAATGGCCACGTCCATCAGAATTGATCATCATATAGTATTGTTGTTGAAGGAAGATGGATTTTATTGGGAAATATGACATATACACAAATGTACTAGTAAAGGCAAATATTGAGGCCTATATTTACTTTAATAAATTGGTTCCACAAACTGTATATGGGTTTGTATGGAAAATTTTGAGGATTTTCAGTGCATTGAAAGCTTAATACATGTCAATAGTGTGATATATCAGCAACAACAACAAAAAAATAGATACAAAATCAAACTTCATTAAGAGAGGCTGAATCCAAAAGAGGGGACACTATGATCTTACTAATATTCTGCCCTGACCTCACCATACCTTGCTTATTTTGTTTAAATCTTGGTACACAGTGTAGAAAGGACACTGTTAAGATGTGGAACATTTAAATAAAAGCCTCGAGCTTTTACCATATAAGGATTAGTTAAAAGAACTGGAGAGCATATTAATAATAGACATGCAAAATGACTTCAAGAATTGCAGGGTTGACACATGAAAAAAGAATTAGAATTGTTCTCCTTGGCTCAATAGAAGAAATGGGTGAGGTTTGCATAGAGAAATCATTACCCATGAAACAAGGAAAGCTTCCTTTTCATTAGAATTATCCAAATGTGGAATGGATTATGCTGAAAGGTAGTAAGTTCCCTTTCATTGCAATTCTTCAAGAAAAGATTGGTTAATAACTTGCTAGAAGTATATATTATTGTTGAGCCCTTTTAAGTCATGTCTTATTCTTTGTGAGTCCATTTAGGGTTTTCTTGGCAGAGATACTGGGATAGTTTGCCATCTCATCCCAGATTATTTTACAGATGTGAAACTGAGGCAAACAGGGTTAAGTGACTTGCCCAAGGTCACACTATTAGTAAGTGTCTGAGACTGAATTTGAACTCATGAAGAAGTCTTTGTGATTCTAGCCAACAGTATAGCCACTGTGCCACCTAACTAATTAGATATATTGTAGATGGATCCTTTTTCATCTATTGTTTAGAGTAGAGATGGACTTTGAGGTTCCTTTTAACTCTGCTATTCTGTGAAATATTAGCAGTTCAATTATTCTTAATAAATCTAGTTTAACTTTGAAATACTTTTTATTAATAATTAATTTAGTGGCTACAATTATTTAAGGTAATGATTAAATCAGAATTAAGAGCTTGCTAACTAAAGACTTCAACAGGTTCTTTGAGTACTTATTTTCTGTCTAGAATGCAATTGTAGAAATATAAATTAAACATCAAACACACACACACACTGAATAACTTTAAACTGGCATTTCTGAGTGAGGAGGAAAATCTTTTGAGTTTCTGTAATATACCAAGCTGACACATAAAGAAAAAATATGAACTTGTTCATGGCAACATCTATAGCAACTAGCTAGCATAATTCATTTTTGAGCCATATACTCAGAGCTGGAAAAACAAAATAAAAGAAAACTTTGGTGGTCATTTGATTCAAATCCCTCATTTTTTAGATGAGGAAATTGGGGCTTAGAGGAGTTAAATGCTTTGCTAAAGGTCACACAAGTTGCAATTGAAAGAGCAATGATTTTAAATTATATTCTCTGACTCCCAAATCGAATCACACCATAGAATTTTAGAAGTGGCCTTTGATTCCTATTTGGTGGACATCTAAAAAGGAAAGCAGTGATCACAAGGAACCAGCCTGCATTCATCAAAAATAGCTGGTCTGCATGATTCCAGAGGTCATATTTCAGAGCAATATAAAGTATCAGAAACACAAATTCAGTATTGATATAATAATTATCATTATTGTCATCATTACAACTTTTAAATGATGTAACAATATGTTGTAGATTTCTGCCAATGGTTCTTCAGACAAGAAGATAGATCATTATTTGGGTATATGATATAGTGAAAATTCATATTCTCCCTATCATTTGGTTTGGTATGGGTTTGGATAACATGTCACTTTTAACTCTATGAATCCACTGTGAGCACTCCATATCTTCTCTATTCCATGCTAACCCTCTTCAGTTCTTTAATCAATCCTAGAATAGCAAAGTTACAAGTTTTCTCACCCTCTCACCAACCTCACAGTATAGCTCATAAACTGTCTCTCCTCACTATCATACCCAGAATTTATACAATATTACATGTTCTTTATGACCAAGGTAGAGAGTAATGGAGCTATCTGTTCTTTTGCTCATAGACAAATAGGAGGCCTTTACTAATCTTCCAAGCTTTGTGCTTCAATCTCTAAGGCTATTTTTCCATATACTCTGTATCTTGTATGTACCTGTTTATATACATGAATAAAAAATGCCTAGAGTAGTACATACTGAGATATTCATATGTTTTTGATGCTTTTGATTTTAATATGATTAATTATCCTAATATCAAATTGTGCTTATAACCCTAATATAACAGTTATAGTGAATAATTACTTTTGGATAAATTGCAGTAATCTCTTTACCAATATTTTATTTAAATTTTTGAATTGATATTCTATAAGCATATAGTTCTATAGTTCTCTTTCTTTGTTTTATCCTTCCCTGGTTTAGATATTAGTGGTATATTTGTCTTATAAGAAGAGTTGGTAATGTTTTCATTAACAATCTAAATAAATGAATGAGAGAAGTTTAGTAAGTGATTACTGTGTGCCAATCACTGTACTTAACATGAAGGACACAAATAGATAAGGAGAGAGAGAGAGAGAGAGAGAGAGAGAGAGAGAGAGAGAGAGAGAGAGAGAGAGAGAGAGAGAATAATAAAGGCATTTTGACTGATTAGATACAAAAGAATATATTCCAATTTTCTCTTTAAAAACAGTTTCCTTCCTGGTAAAATACTTTCCTCATTTTCAAAGCTCTTTGGAAATGAATTCCACTGTCATTAAAACCCAATTTCCTCCTTCTTATACAGACACCTTTAAAACTTTTTTTCAAAAAAATTTGCATAATTTGAGAATTTGAATGTGTTTAATTTTCATTTGGAGACCATTTTATATTAAAACATTTCTGAACATGCATAGAAGGTACCTAAATGCAATGGAAACACATGCTATATTACTAATTGGCCACCATTTCATTTAAGCAGAAATGTTTAGAGTAATAATTTATTTTTCCACATATATAGTAGCTTTTAGAAATTCCATATGAATAACAACACAACAACAACCAAAAAATAGCCATTTAATTCCTTTTCTACTTTGAATCCCCAAACCAAACTTACCTAAAGTAGGCAGATTGTTGGGCAAAGGTTAATAGAATCCACATTATTAAACAATACCATGTCTTGATTACTTTCTTCATACATGCTATAAGAGAAGGGCAAGGTCTTGTGCATTGAATCTCTCTTTGTTTCCCCCTCTTTTTCTCCCTCCCACATCCAGTCTGATTATTCGGGGTTTAGAAATCTTTTGAACACTTGTCTTGGCTTTTAAAAGGGCCCCAGATAAATATAATTATCTATCTCTCTATACATATTCATACACAAAGATTTCTACATATGTGTACATATTATATTATACACAGCTGTGTATGTATAATATTCTATATCTATGTATCTAAGTTACTTGTGAATAAGGGCTTTTTCCATTCTGTCCTCAGGTCTACTGTGCCTGGAGCTGAGCCTGGCACATAACAGGTACTTTAAAGATACTTCTTAGTTGGATTGGATGGAATTTAATAACAGTTTTTAAGTATCTGAATTATTATTTTGAAGAAGACTTAAAATCTATTTATTAAGATCATAAAGTAAGAACAAAAATAATAGCAACAAAAAGGAATTTATAATTTTGTTTTGTTTTGTTTTATTTTGTTTTTTAACCAGATACTACAATAGAATCCTACGATGTTTAGTTAAGCCAGTCCTTTCACAGACAGATGCAATCAAAGTGATAGATATTTCTGGGTCTCTGAAGATCTTAACATCTTGTCAAAAGGCTAATTGGTTCAACCAATAGCAGATGTCAGAGTAGTTCAGAAACGATTCTACTTTTGGACTTGTGGGAATAGACACAAATAAAAAATACAGAGCTACAAAGGATTATTGGGAAAGGCTGTGGAATCTGCTGTTCTGCAGGTCTTTACAAAGGAGTCTGATTTATGTAATTTTGTTGACAAGTGTAACAGGAGTGAGCTATATGCTCCTTGTTTCTCTAGATCTGTTCCAGACAGATGCTTCCATAACTATATCTGGACAACATCAAAATATAGATTTTTAATTCATATCAATCCAAATATCTAGTGATTTAGAACCAGCTCTGAATTTTTAATAAATATTGGCTCCTATTACAGTTTACAAAATTTATTTGAGCACATGATGAGAATCACCCAGGATGAGCAAATATTGACGTTTTCTAGTCTGCATTGTTGTAGTGAATACCACTAGCAAATAAATCATAGACTTATAGATGATTGGAATATTATTATCTTTATTTAGACATGGCCATTGATCACCTTTTGTTCTTTCTCTGTATTGCCTGGCTGAATAATTTGTCATTGTCCTCATTAGGATAATAGTACAAAATCAGTTTTTGTCATTAGTTTCATTTTTAATAGAATGAGTAGCCTAAGTGCTTTAGACTTTTCTTCTTAAGACCAATTTTCCTTTCCTCTAATCAGTGTCACAAGTCATCTCTGAATGTAACACATTCTCCATTTTTCAATTGAATTGAGGGAGATCTCTATTTGACACAGCATTACCTAAAATGGATCTCAATAGCAAAGGTACAACTTGGGTCTTTGACATCACAGATATGTTTAACATTTTCAAAATAAAGCTGACTTTTAAGGGAAAAAAACTGTCTCAGTAATTCTGTTGTAGCCACAATTTTTTGCTATAAATTCTGATCTGTTGGTTGTTCATGGTATTTTTTCCTGTATCTTTGAGATCTTCTATTCCCTGAATGTAGCAGCATAAACTTGCTCACAAAAAAAGTTATCCCCCTATTGAAAAAATTCTCAACTTGCTCACTGGGTAAGAGTCTCCACTCTTTTACAATAGTAGACTGTGCTTTATTTTGATACATAAGTTCAATGTTCAAGAAACAGAAAAACATACCAAAAAAATTCTCTTCTCTGCCTTACAACAGAAAAGTATATTTTGTAATTACTTTTTTATATGTGTAGAAACATCAACCCACTAAAGAGGAGGGTTTTAGAAGGCATCTTCATAAGCCTTATTTCACCTTCTTGTACCAATGCTTGGTATACTCTGTGTTAGTGTTCCTTAGGTCTAAAGGTTTACAATTGATCCTTGGGTATCATTTTATAGAACTCTCTCATTGGGTAGATGAGAAAACTGAAGCCTAAAGAGTTTATCTCTTTGGGTTGTACTCAATCCAATTAAATCAAATAAACATTTTTTGCTTTGTTAATTTGCTGATTTATTGTTTTTATATCACTTTCATACATCTCTCCTCCTAAAGCCTCCAAGAGAAACATCCTTTCTGACAAAATTAAAAAGGGAGAAAAAAAAACTTTTGCAATACTAATCAACACATAGAAAATAAGTATGACATTATGTGTAGCCTTCCTCACCTTAGAAGGAAAATCAGGTATTACTTATATTATTTTTTTGGTCCCAAGCTTAGCCTTCATAATTTATTTCTTTTTTTTATTAGCCATCATAATTTCATAGCATTTTTGTAATTTTCTGTGTTACAATATTGTTGCAGTCATTGTGTTTTTTTCCTGATTCTGTGGGCTTCACTCTGCATCCTTTCATATAAGTCTTTTGATAGTTTTCTGTATTGGTTATATTCATTGATTTCATTCTTACATCAGAGAAATATTACATTATTGATGAAATTGAAACTATATCCACTCATATGAAAAAGTGTTCCAAATCACTATTGATCAGGGAAATGCAAATTAAGACAACTCTGAGATACCACTACATACCTATCAGATTGGCTAAGATGACAGGAACAAATAATGATGAATGTTGGAGGGGATGTGGAAAAACTGGGACACTGGTGCATTGTTGGTGGACTTGTGACAGAATCCGGCCATTCTGGAGAGCAATTTGGAACTATGCCCAAAAAGTTATCAAACTGTGCATATCCTTTGATCCATCAGTGCTACTACTGGGCTTATATCCCAAAGAAATACTAAAGAAGAGAAAGGGACCTATATGTGCCAAAATATTTGTGGCAGCTCTTTTGGTAGTGTCTAGAAACTGGAAAATGAATAGATGTCCATCAATTGGAGAATGGTTGGGTAAATTATGGTATATGAAGGTTATGGAATATTATTGCTCTATAAGAAATGACCAGCAGGAGGAATACAGAGAGGCTTGGAGAGACTTACATGAACTGATGCTGAGTGAAATGAATAGAACCAGAACATCACTATACACCTCAACAACAATATTGTATGAAGATATATTCTGATGGAAGTGGATATCTTCAACATAAAGAAGATCCAACTCACTTACAGTTGATCAATGATGGACAGAAACAGCTACACCCAGAGAAAGAACACTGGGAATTGAATGTAAACTATTAGCACTACTGTCTTTCTACCCAGGTTATACCTTCGGAATCCAATTCTTAACGTGCAACAAGAAAATTGGATTTACACTCATATATTGTACCTAGGTTATACTGTAACACATTTAATATGTATGGGATTGCCTATTATCTAGGAGAGGGAGGGGAAAATTTGGAAAAATGAATACAAGGGATAATGTTATAAAAAATTACTCATGCATATGCACTGTCAAAAAATTTTTATAATTATAAAATTAATTAAAAAAAGAAATAGAGTAGTCAATCAATGAAATAGGTTAGTTCACAAGACATAATAGTTAATGTCTATATTAACCTAATGTTTGATAAATTGAACGACCCCAGCTTCTGAGATAAAAACTTCCTATTTGACAAAAAAATTGTTGAGAAAATTAAAATTAATATGGCAGAAATTAGGCATTAACCGACACCTAACACCCTATACCAAGATAAGATTGAAATGGGTTCACAATTTAGATATAAAGAATGAGATTATAAGTAAGTGAAAAGAACAAAGCATAGTTTACCTCTCAGATCTATGGAGAAGGAAAAAATTTGTGGTCAAAGAAGTAGAGTGCAATATAGAATGCAATTATAGAATTGCAAAATGGATAATTTTGATTTTTAAGTTAAAAAGGTTTTGTACAAACAAAACCAATGCAGCAAAGATTAGAAGGGAAGTAGAAAATTGGGGGAGGGAAATCTTTATATCCAAGGGTTCTGATAAATGCCTCATTTCTAAAATATATAGATAATTGACTCAAATTTGTAATAATTGAAGTCATTCTCCAATTTATAGTCAAAAGATATGAACAGACAATTTTCATATGAAGAAATTAAAACCATTTATAGTCATATAAAATGTTCTAAATCATTATTGATCAGAGAAATGCAAATTATGACAAGTCTGAGATACCACTACACACCTCTAAGATGACAGGAAAAGATAATGATGAATCTTGGAGGAACTGTGAGAAACCAGGGACACAAATACAGTTGTGAACTGATACAACAATTCTGGAGAACAATTTAGAAATATTCCCAAAGAGCTATCAATCTGTGCATACCCTTTGATCCAGCAATATTTCTATTAGGCTTATATCCCAAAGAGATTCATAAAGGAGGAAAAGGCACCTACATATGCAAAAATTTTTGTGGCAGCCCTTTTTGTAGTGTCAAGAACCTGGAAATTGTGTGAATGCCCGTCAGTTGGAGAATGGCTGGATGAGTTATGGTATATAAATGTTATGGAATACTATAGTTCTATAAGAAATGAGCAGCAGGATGATTTCAGATAGGCCTGGAGAGACTTACATGAACTGAGACTGCGTGAAGTGAAGAAACAGGAGATCGTTGTACCCGGCAACAGCAAGATTATACGATGATCAGTTCTGAAAGATGTGGCTCTTTTCAACAGCGAGGTGATTCAGACAAATTCCAATAGTCTTGTGATGGAGAGAACCATCTGCACCCAGAGAGAGGACTGTGGGAACTGAGTATGGATTACAATATAGTTTTTTCACTTTTTTATTGTTGTTTGCTTACTTTTTGTTTTATTTCTCATTTTTTTCCCTTTCTGATTTGATTTGTGTGTGTGTGTGTGCATCATGATAATTGTGAAAATATGTACAAGAGAATTACTCGTATTTAACATATATTGGATTACTTGCTATCTAGACCACTTATTTATTGAGGAATGGCTTTTGGTCATATATTTCAGAGTTACTTCCATATTTTGGATAAAAGACCTTTATCAGATATATTTGATAACAAAGTTGTTTCTTAGTCTATGACTTCTCTTCTTAGTAAAGTTGTATTAATTTTGAACATACAAAAGCTTTTCAATTGCTTACAGTCAGTATAATTTAAATTTTCTTTTGTTAACAGCATTATTCCTTTTGGCTAATAATTGATTTTAGCTGTAGATGTGAATTATATTTGATTTAATTCTCTTCTAATTTTTGATGGTATAATTTTTATGTTCATGTCAGGTATTTAATTTTAGATTATTGTGGTATGTGATATAAAATGTTGGTCTATCAACATATATGAGCAAAAGAAAAGTTTTCTATGCTAGCCCAATTAATTTCAATAGAACAGGCCTAAGTTTTTGATTCAATTAATCTATCAATTAAAAGTGAAACTAGTGAAAAGTCTTTAATCTAGGGGTAGTTAATTGATCACTGATAAGGGAAGGAAATACCTTGTGCTTGGTTGAAAATGAATGGATGTCAATGTGTGATGGAGTAAACAAGTTCATAATTGAATATTCCAATAGCCAGCAAACTTAATAGTGGAACAGCTCCAAGAAAGCTCCTAAAGGTGAATCACTAGCAGAGGAGTAGAGATGTCTCTACTCTCTTGCTCCCAGACAACTGTGAAAGTTTGGGAGAATTATTAGAGCCATCAGAGATCCTACAGGTAATTAGGGGTCCATAGCAATTGTCCAAATACAAAATAGCAATGTTTACATAATTACAGTTTTTGACAGAAATGTATCTTTGGAAAATGAGACATGCTAAGTACAAACAAGACATTGTAGAGTGACTACAAGATGTAGACTCTTGGAATCCAGCAAAGGCAATTTCATGAGGAGTCTTTTTTTTTTCAGGCAGAATTGTGAATTTTATTATATTAGCTCGACCTAGCCATGAACAACTGTTATATATCCAATGGTTTAAATCTGTTTTGTTTATGTGAGAAGTATTTTTTAATTGTGTTCATATAGTTCTTGGGTTTATCTTGGCAGATAGACTACCAAGTATTTTATTTTGTCTACATTAATTTTATTTTTTCTCTCTTTTTTAAATTAATTTTTATAATTATAATATTTTTGACAGTACATATGCATAGGTAATTTTTTTACAACATTATCCCTTGTACTCCCTTCTGTTCTGAATTTTCCCACTCCTTCCCTCCACTGCCTCCCCTAGATGTCAGGCATTCCCATACATATTAAATATCTTATAGTATATCCTAGGTACAATATATATGTGCAGACCCGAATTTTGTTGTTGTTGTTGTTGCAAAGGAAGAATTGTATTCGGAAGGTAAAAATAATCTGGGAAAAAACACAAACAAACAAAAATGCTCACAGTTTACACTCATTTCCCAGTGTTCCTTTTCTGGGTGTAGGTAATTCTGTCCATCATTGATCAATTGGAATTGGATTAGCTCTTCTCTATGTTGAAGATATTCACTTCCGTCAGAATACATCCTCATACAGTATCATTGTTGAATTGTATAATGATCTCCTAGTTCTGCTCTTTTCACTCAGCATCAGTTCATGTAAGTCTCTCCAAGCCTCTCTGTATTCCTCCTGCTGGTCATTTCTTACAGATCAATAATATTCCATAAAATTCATATACCATAATTTACCCAACCATTCTCCAATTGATGGACATCCATTCATTTTCCAGTTTCTAGCCACTACAAAAAGGGCTGCCACAAACATTTTGGCACATATAGGTCCCTTTCCCTTTTTAATATTTCTTTGGGATATAAGCCCAGTAGTAGCACTACTGGGTCAAAGGGTATGCACATTTTGATAAATTTTGGGGTATAATTCCAGATTGCTCTCCAGAATGGTTGGATTCTTTCACAACTCCACCAACAATGCATCAGTGTCCCAGTTTTCCCACAGCCCCTCCAACATTCATCATTATTAGTTCCTGTCATCTTAGCCAATCTGACAGGTGTGTAATAATATCTCAGAGTTGTCTTAATTTGCATTTCTCTGATCAATAGTGATTTGGAACACACTTTCATATGAGTGGAAATAGTTTTAATTTCATCATCTGAAAATTGTCTGTTCATATCCTTTGACCATTTATCAATTGGAGAATGGCTTGATTTCTTATAAATTAAAGTCAATTCTCTGTATATTTTGGAAATAAGACCTTTATCAGAACCTTTAACTGTAAAAATGTTTTTCCAATTTGTTACTTCCCTTCTAATCTTGTTTACATTAGTTTTATTTGTGCAGAAACTTTTTAATTTGGTGTAATCAAAATTTTCTATTTTGTGATCTATAATGGTCTCCAGTTCTCCTTTGGACACAAATTCCTTCCTCCTCCACAAGTCTGAGAGGTAAACCATCCCATGTTCCTCTAATTTATTTATGATTTCATTCTTTATGCCTAAATCTTGGGCCCATTTTGATCTTATCTTAGTATGTGGTGTGAAATGTGGATCCATATCTAATTTCTGCCATACTAATTTCCAGTTTTCCCAGCAGTTTTTGTCAAATAATGAATTCTTATCCCAAAAGATCTTTGGGTTTGTCAAACACTAGATTGCTATTTTTATTCACTATCTTGCCCTGTGAACCTAACCTATTCCACTGATCAACTAGTGTATTTCTTAGCCAATACCAAATGGTTTTGGTGACTGTTGCTTTATAATATAGTTCTAGATCAGGCACAGCTAGACCACCTTCATTTAATTTTTTTTTCATTATTTCTGTTGTCATTTTTTCTAGGTCATTAAAATAGTTTTTTGGGAGTCTGATTGGTATAGCACTAAATAAATAGATTAGTTTAGGGAGTATTGTCATCTTGATTATATTCACTCGCCCTATCCAAGAGCACTTAGTGTCTTTCCAATTATTTAAATCTGACTTTATTTTTGTGGCAAGTGTTTCATAATTTTGCTCATATAGTTCCTGATTTTCCATTGGTAGATATATTCCCAAATATTTTATACTATAGACAGGTATTTTGAATGTAATTTCTCTTTGTATCTCTTGCTCTTGGATTGTGTTGGTAATGTATAAAAATGCTGAGGATTTATGTGGATTTATTTTGTATCCTGCAACTTTGCTAAAGTTCTGAATTATTTCTAATAGCTTTTTAGCAGAGTCTTTGGGGTTCTCTAAGTATACCATCATGTCATCTGCAAAGAGTGAAAGGTTGATTTCCTCATTTCCTACTCTAATTCCTTGAATCTCTTTCTTGGCTCTTATTGCCAAGGCTAGCGTTTCTAGTACTATATTGAATAGTAATGGAGATAGTGGGCAACCTTGTTTCACTCCTGATCTTACAAGGAAAGGTTCCAGTTTATCGCCATTACATATGATGTTTACTGACGGTTTTAAATATATGCTCGTTATTATTTTAAGGAATAGTCCATTTATTCCTATGCTCTCAAGCGTTTTTAGTAGGAATGGAAGTTGGATTTTATCAAATGCTTTTTCTGCATCTATTGAGATGATCATATGGTTTTTATTAATTTGATTATTAATATGGTCAATTATACTAATAGTTTTCCTAATATTAAGCCATCCCTGCATTCCTGGTATAAATCCTACTTGATCATAGTGTATTATCCTGAGGATGATTTTCTGAAGTCTTTTTGTTAATATCTTATTTAAGATTTTAGCATCAATATTCATTAAGGAGATTGGTCTATAGTTTTCATTCTCAGTTTTCAATCTACCTGGTTTAGGTATCAGTACCATGTCTGTGTCATAAAAGAAATTTGGTAGGACTCCTTCAATCCCTATTTTTTCAAATAGTTTACATAGTATTGGAGTTAGCTGTTCTTTAAATGTTTGGTAGAATTCACATGTAAATCCATCTGGTTCCTGGGGATTTTTTCTTAGGGAGTTGCTTAATAGCTTGGTCTATTTCTTTTTCTGAGATGGGACTATTTAGACTACTTACTTCTTCCTCTGTTAATCTGGGCAAGCTATATTTTTGAAGGTATTTTTCCATTTCATTTAAGTTATAGAATTTATTGGCATAAAGTTGAGCAAAGTAGCTCCTAACTATTGTTCTAATTTCCTCTTCATTAATGGTGAGTTCTCCCTTTTCATTTTGAAGACTAACAATTTGCTTTTTCTCTTTCCTTTTTTTAATCAGGTTTACTAAGGGTTTGTCTATTTTGTTGGTTTTTTCATAGAACCAACTCTTAGTTTTATTAATTAATTCAATAGTTTTTTTACTTTCAATTTTATTAATCTCACCTTTTATTTTTAGAATTTCAAGTTTTGTGTTTGTCTGGGGGTTTTTAATTTGTTCCTTTTCTAGCAATTTTAGTTGTAAGCCCAATTCGTTGACCCTCTCTTTCTCTATTTTATGCAAGTAGGCCTCTAGAGATATAAAACTTCCCTTTATTACTGCTTTGGCTGTATCCCATACATTTTGGTATAATGCCTCATTATTGTCATTTTCTTGGGTGAAGTTATTAATTATGTCTATGATTTGCTGTTTTACCCAATCATTCTTTAGTATAAGATTATTTAGTTTCCAATTGTTTTTTGGTCTATTTTCCCCTGGCTTTTTATTAAATGTAATTTAATTGCATTGTAGTCTGAAAAGGATGCATTTATTATTTCTGCCTTACTGCATTTGATTTTGAGGTTTTTATGCCCTAATATATGATCAATTTTTGTATAGGTTCCATGAACTGCTGAGAAGAAAGTATACTCCTTTCTGTCTCCATTTAGCATTCACCAAAGATCTATCATATCAAACTTTTCTAGTATTCTATTTACCTCTTTGACTTCTTTCTTATTTATTTTGTGGTTTGATTTATTTAATTCTGAGAGTTCAAGGTTGGGATCTCCCACTATTATAGTTTTGCTGTCTATTTCTTCTTGCAGTTCTCTTAATTTCTCTCTTAAGAATTTAGATGCTGTACTACTTTGTGCATATATGTTTAATATTGATAATGCTTCATTATTGATGCTACCCTTTAGCAGGATATAATGCCCTTCCTTATATCTTTTAATTAGATCAATTTTTATTTTTGCTTGATCTGAGATGAGAATGGCTACCCCTGATTTTTTGGCTTTACCTGAAGCATAGTAGATTCTGCTCCACCCTTTTACTCTTAGTTTGAATGTATCACCCTGTTTCAGGTGTGTTTCCTGTAAACAACATATAGTAGGATTTTGACTTTTAATCCAGTGCTTCCTCTTTATGAGGGAGTTTACCCCATTCACATTTATGGTCAGAATGACTAATTCTATATTGCTTGCCATCTGTTAACCCCTGCTTATGCTTTTCTCCTTTCCTTCCCTCTTACCCCCCTACCCAATATTAAACTTGTGAACACCACTTGCTTTTCACAGCCCTCCCTTTTTAGGATCCCTCCCCCACCTTAAAGTTCCTCCCCTTATTTTACCCCTTTTCCTCACAATTTCTGTATTCCCTTCCCCTTAGCTTACTCCTTCCCTCTCACTTTTCAATGAAGTGGAAGAAGTTTCACCATAAATCAAATATGTCTATTGATACACACTATGTTCATCTCCCTCCTTTCTTTCTCTCAGATATAATAGGTTACCTTTGCCTCTTCATGATATGTAGTACCACCACTTTACACTTTTTTATGATATAATTTCCTTTCCACCTCCAGTTTCTAGGACAAATTATACATATGTTTTTTACATATTTTTATGGCAGAAGTATAGTTCTCAAGATTTCTTTTTACCTTTTTAGAAATCTCTTGAATTCTGTATTTGAAGATCAAACATTTTATGTAGGTCTGATTTTTTCATCAAAAATAGATGGAATTCATTTATTTCATTAAATGTCCATCTTCTTCCCTGGAAAACGATGCTCATTTTTTCTGGGTAAGTTATTCTTGGCTGCATACCAAGTTCTTTAGCCTTTTGGAATATCATGTTCCAGGCCCTTCATTCTTTTAATGTGGACATTGCTAGACCCTGGGTTATCCTTATTGTGGCTCCTCCATATCTGAATTTTTTTTTCCTAGCAGCTTCCAGAATTTTTTCCTTTGTCTGATGGTTCTTGAACTTGGCCACTATATTTCTTGGCGTTTTGGTTTTAGGGTCCCTTTCAGTAGGTGATCGATGAATTTTTTCAATGACTATTTTACCCTCTGTTTCCAAAACATCTGGGCAGTTCTCTTTGATAATTTCCTCAAAAATAGTGTCCAAGCGCTTTTTTTCCTCACATTTTTCAGGGAGTCCGATTATTCTCAAATTGTCTCTCCTGGATCTGTTTTCCATGTCTGTTGTCTTTCTAATAAGGTACTTGACATTCTTTTCAATTGTTTCGTTTTTCTGATTTTGCTTGACTACTTCTTGGTTTCTCCTTGAGTCATTCATTTCTACTTGTTCAAGTCTAATTTTCAATGATGTATTTTCTTCACTTGCTTTTTTTATATCTTTTTGTAATTGTCCAATTGTGTTTTTAAGTGAGTTTTTTTCTTCTATGGAATTTTTTTTCCTTTTCATCCATTTTATTTTTTAGAGAGCTGTTTTCTTTTTCCAGCTCACTAATTTTGTTTCTCAATGATTTGTTTTTTTTATCCACTCTGTCTTTAAATGCGTGGAATGACTTCTCCAGACTCTCTTGCCAAGCTTCCCTTTCCTTTTCCCATTTCTCTTGTAGCTCTCTTGTGAGAGCCTTTTTGATTTCCTCTATGAGATTCTTTTGTATTGAGGAGCAGATCATATCCCCCTTAGGGGATTCCTTTGGGGAAAGTCTGTTTTTAGTCTCCTCAGTGTTTGAAGTCTGCTCTGTCTCCATACAGAAGCTGTCAATGGTTAGAGCCCTTTTATATTTTTTGTTCATTTTGTCAGAGCGGGAATCAAAGAAAATAAATTGACAAGAGAAACAATTTGTTCTGTTTTTGGGGGAATGGGGCTGGATGGTGTTAAGGAGCTTCCTCTACAGACTGGGGGGGAGGGCAGCAGTGAGGCACTAACAGGACAGCGATGGCTGTGTCTAAGCTCTGAGGCTCTAAGAACGCGCTGAGTCAGTCCAGGTTGGGGTTGGGGGTGGCCAGGTTCGGAGAGACGCTAGCTTTCCGGGGTTTTATTCTTCACCTCAAGATTACTCTTAGAATTTGGAGGAATTAACAATCCATCCTTGCTCACTAGTGCTAGGAGGAATAACGAAGAGCTTCCAGATGGGATGTTATAAAGTGCTGGCAAACAATGCATTCTCTATCTATGCTTTGTTCTATCCCCTTCTTCTTCCACCATCTTGGATTGACAAACTCTCTGAATTCTTAATTTTGCTTAAATCTACATCATGACATATTTATACAATCTCCACAGACTTTTGACAACACCTTAGCTTTCCTGCTTTAGTTTTTCTGTTCCTATCCCTAGACAACTCTGTCTTCAATTAGACTAATCACAGTAGGGCAACAAGAAAATTCTTAGCTTCTGCCCCAAACTCTATACACAGCAGTGTGTGCATCCCCGAACGAGTGTAATTTTGCCTTCATTTAATGTTTCAATATAAAACTAGCAATAGCTTTAAGGAAGAGAAAGGAAAGCAATATGATATATAATAGGAAGATATCTAGATTTAACATTAGAACACTTAATCTGAATCTCAGTTCTTCTAAATATCTGTGTGATCTTGTGTAATATATTGTACCTCATTGAACCTCAATTTCTTCATCTGTAAAATGGAGTTGGACTAAATTACCTCAGCTTCCCTCTATCATAGATCAGTGATCCTGTAATAAACACTTATTTTGGAATCAGAGAATCCTGGAATCACAGTTCCAATTCTAGATCTGTTACTTAATTGTTTGAAATTAGGAAAATCATCTTTATCTATATAATAAAGGAGTTGAAAGAAAACGATTATTAATAACCAATCATTTTTGGGAGATTCAGATTTTCTTAATTCTCATTTCAAGACCTCAGTCTCTGAAGATTGAACTAAACTCCTTATGTAGACCAGACTCCTGCAGGATAGCCATTGTGCTCTGTTAAGGCTCAAGGCAGGATGTGTGCATGTGTGTATATGTAAGAGACAGAAAGACAGAGAGAAATACAGAAACAGACAGACAGACATATATAGAGAGTGACATACAGAGAGAGACAGACAAACAGAAAGAGACAGAGAGAGACAAAGACAGAGAGACAGAGATGGAGAGACAGAGAGTCAGAGAGACAGTGAAAGAGAGACAGACAGAATCAGAGAGACAGAGAGAGAGAGAGAGGAAGAGGGAGAGGGAGAAGAAGAAAAAGGGAGGGAAGGAGAGAAACAGACAGAGAGACAGAAACAAAGCAGAGACAATGAGACAGACAGAAAAAGCTAACAGAGAAATAGAGAGAGACAGACACACACAAAGACAGAGAGAGAGAGAGAGAGAGAGAGAGAGAGAGAGAGAGAGAGAGAGAGAGCAAGAGAGAGAGAGAGAGAGAGACTTACAAGTGGACTTACAAGTAGATGACACATTCAAAGTTCGGATGTAACCCTCATTGAAGTATTCATTCTCTCATTAATTGTTAACCAATCAGAGTTGATTGCATCCTTTTGAACATTCTTCTTCCAAAAGAATATATAAGCCTGAGTCTACTGTCATAATAGTCTTTGGCTTTATTAAAATGCTGACATTATTAACAAAATTATTTAATTACCCTAAAATTATGTCTCTTAGATCTTTTAAAACATTCACAGGATTGAGCTAGATAAGGTATATAAATCATTTTAACCTATATCCTGGGGTTCTAATTAATAGTAGCATACTCTATACCTTAAGTCCCTTGCATCTATTGAACACAAAGCCAGTGTCAGTGTGGAATCATAACACAAAAGCTTTTCTGGGAGATTTTCCAGGGAAGCACTGACCCAGCTTAGTGAAATCGGGGAGATTTGATGAGATTAAGTTGCAGCCCATAAAGCAGAACTATTGCCAACAAGGGGCCACTAAAGGAAGTGATTGGGGCCATAGGAGTAGAACAGAAATGCAAAGTTGGAGAATGGTAATTCAGCCTTTGGCACATGGAATGGGGTCTCTATCAGCTGTATCTTGTGAAAGTTACTGTCAAATCCTGTTATTCCTTGAGTCATTTGAAATTTTGAAGGTACTCAATTTGTACCAAAGCAAAATGATCCCTAGGAGAATTTCACGTTGTTGTCCCAGTTTGAAAATGTGGGGAAGTAGCTTATTCATTTAGCCTGTGTTCATCTGAAAATAGTATCTAGCTATTAGACCTATTGGTCTGCTTAGATTGTGTGCTCACTGGGTAGAGATAGTGCTTAACTATTTTTACTGGGATTCTTGGGTATAAATAATCTGGATTTTGAGCTTTATATTATTTACTTTATTAGAAAATTAAATGTATGAATGACTTATTTTATGCTTCTGTACTTACCCAATCTGTTTTGATCTGTTGTTTATATATGAATATACTTAGTATATACAGTTATTATTAAGAAAATATATGAATTATTAATCTTCTTTGCCTGAAATTGAGGCCCAGTGAGGTACAATAAATTGCTCAAGATTACACAAGTAATATGTAGAAGAGCTGAGATTCAGATGCTTTTCTTTCTCTTCCATAAAGCTATTGCTAGTTTTATATGGAAACATTGGCTGAAGGCAAAATGACACTCTTATGAGGATATACACACCACTGTGTATAGTGTTTCAGGAAGGAGCTAAGAATTATCTTGCTGCCTTACTGTTGTTGAGGTCTGGAAGAGACCCCAAAGGTCACAGACCAGTGTCATGAGATATCTCAAAATAATTTGCAGTGGGCAACTAGATGACACAATGGATAAAGCACTGAAGTCAGGAGAATCTGAGTTCAAATCTGGTTTCAGACACTTCCTAGCTAGCAATAAAAAAAAAAAAAAAAAAAAAAGGATTTGCAGACTTGAATTCATCTCCAAATTTAGGGACAAAGTTTATTGTAATTGCAACGCCATTAAAGTGGTCTAAATTCCAAACAAATTCAGCAAAGAAACAGAAGCAAAGAGATACATTTATCTAGTTCTTCATGTCACTAATATGCTAATTTTATGGCCCAAAGATAAAATCAAGGAGTGGTCTCTGGAATTTGGCTACCACTGACCAACAGATTATCCATCTGAATCCAGTAATGAACTAAGGAGTGATCAATTCACTATTGTTTCAGGAGTTTGATTTGTGGGACTATCCTGAGGCCAGAAGATTAGAATTTTGAGATTGGGTGTAGGAGCCCTCTGTTATAGATTCCAAAGCCAGAGGACTTAGAATCACTGACTTATTGTTAGAAAAGAAGTCCCCTACAGTCAGGGGACCTTAAAATTATTTCTGTCTCTCCTAGAAACTATATTACATCGCTGTGATTAGTCTGAAGATAGTTTTCTAGGGGCAGGAATAGGAAAACTAAAACAGGAAAGCTAAGGTGTTGTCAAAAGTCTCAGTGGAGATTGGATATGTGTGTCATGATGTAGATTTGAGCAAATGTTCTATGTTTTCCAAGCAAGATTTTTGAAGTATATTCCAGGAAGAACGAAATGCCTTCATTCTGTTAATACATTGAGCAAATTCTTTAGATACAGATTAGTACAGTGGGAGAGAATTCTGTGTTTAGAGTTAAAGATTATAGTTCATAGCCTAACTCTGACATTTACTATATGATTTTTAGGCAAGTCATTTTCCTGTTCAAGATCTCAATTCCTCACCTATAAAATGTTCACGTATCAATTTTTGACTACCCAAAATATCATTCTGCAACTTTCAGTAATCTATGAATGTGATGTTTTGAACAAATAGAAATAACTACAGAAGTGGGTGGAGGAAGTTCTCTTCCAAAATTCTCCCCCAGATTATAAACACGTATGTGTTTAAATCACCACAGCACATTGTGCATATGTTTGGGATACTTAATAAAATGTAAGCAGAATTGAAGTGGGAAAATATAAAACAATTTGCTAAATTTATATTTCATATTTGTTTCAAGTTACTCAGATATTACATGAACAGTTTGCAAGCATCCTTTGGGTTGACAGTCATGTGCTTTAGCAATAAGAAGTAGCAATATATCTAGTGTGAGAAATGGATGGGTATTTTTGGTTTCCACAGTTATGAAAATTAAATTGGAGAAATGAAACAAATTAGAAAACTGAAACCCACAGGGACCTCAAAAATAATGAAAGGTGGAGGTTATCTTCCAAAAGAATGTAAACTCCTTGGGGACAGGGACTAGCATTTGTAATCAGGGATGTGGCCTGAGATTTGAAAAGAATTTTTTGTTCTTTGCCCTTGGCTCTCCCTGGTTACCTTTCCCCTTCTGGAATAAAAGTTCCTTCAGGGCAGGGACTGCTTACATAATGAGGGCTGGAGATTCATGTAACTTATTATATAATTATATGTAATTAATGAGGAATCAGGAGGGGGATTTATGCTTTAGGATAGAAAATAAAATTCTGCCTTTGGATTTTTGAAGGTGTGTCTACTCACTAGACATCCAAATCTTGCAAGAATGTAAAATAAATATTTCCTGCATTTGTCAGTGGAGTTCTTGGTAAGGTATTTTAATTTTTACATTAATCTCTGAGAATCTGTGAGATTCTCTAATAGCCTCTAATTTCTTAATAATTAAGAATATCTGAGAAACAATAACAAAATAATAACTAATAATCTCTGAGGAACAAATTTGTAGCTAAAAGGGTCATTTGTGGAGAAATGAAATTCAAAATGCTTTTCCCTGTGTTTAATGACTAAAGAATGTCTCTCTTTTTTAAATGTTTAAATGAAAACAGTGATTGTTAGTCAAGAGTCACTGAAAGGAAGGGAACATATTGAAGAGCTATTGACTATGATAATGCAGTCACATAGTCATAGAAAGCTGGAGCGAGAAAGAAGAAGAGAGTTTGTGCATATAGTTCCACATAGAGCTAATACTACTTATAAGGTACAGCTTCTAGGGGAAATATAGCAATAATCCTGAAGTCCCTTGACCTTACAGTGCTATTGTTCTAATAATCTGTTAATGATTTTAAAATCTTCTGATCTTAGGATAGTCCTACAAATATCGCTGATAGATAGCTACTCTACTTGTCAGTGATAAACAAATTCCTGAGACCATTCCTTGTGGTGACCATGTTAGCACCCTGGATACCTTAGAATCAGTCGGAGTCAGGATAAGCAAAAGTCTTTATTCTTGGTCTTTAGCGGTAGAAGTGAAGGGAATGACTACTTGGATCTCTGCCACCTCACCTCCTCCTCTCCCACTGAGAGTGAGTCTGGCTAGTCTTTCTTCACCCCCTAATCCCTCCCACAATTCTCTGTATTCACCAAACGACTAGGCCAGCACAGGATAGTGGGAAGGGCCATTTTCCAAGCATATTCTTATAGAGTATTGTCCAATTGGTAATTACCTCAAGTGCTTGATTGTCCAACCTTAGTGCATTGACTCAAGAGTTTCAGCCCTTTACAATTCCTCAGTTGTACCTCTGGACCATAAAATTAGCATATCAGTGAAATTAAGCACCTGATCTGTCTTTTTCCTATAAATTTATCTTCTTGTTCCTGGTTCTTTGCTAAATTCTTTTGGAACTTAGCTTCAATTGATGTTAAAATTACAAGAAACTTTACCCTTTGACTTGGAGATGGGCTCAAGCCTGCAAATTCTTTTGAGACACCTCACAACACCAGTCTGCAACCCCAACCTCTTGGGGTCTTCTTTTGAACCCCAAAACTATTCCTATTAATACTACTATTAAAACTAATTCATCTTTCTGGGGACACTCAAACTTTCCCATGCCCATCCATATGATAAAATATTAAGTATACATGTCTTTCTGTGGTGTTTTTAGAGACGTAAAATTTCCAGAAATTTCAAAGTTGTTATAGGATATACTAAAATATGGAAAAAGGGTGCAGCTAGGTGGCGCAGTGGATAGAGCACCAGCCCTGAAGTCAGGAGGACCTGAGTTCAAATCTGGTCTCAGACACTTAACACTTCCTGACTGAGTGACCCTGGGCAAGTCACTTAACCCCACCTCCAAAAAAAAAAAAATGGAAAACATAAATAAGGCAACAAAGTAGCACAATATATAGTGTTAGATCTAAATTTAGGAGAATCAAAGTTTTCATATGTGATCTCTCAGACATTTTAGTAGCTCTATGACCCTGAGCAAGTCACTTAATCTTTGTCTGCCTCAGCTTCTTTATCTGTAAAATGGAAGCAATAATAATAGCACTTTTCTTCTAACAGTATTTAGAGGACCAAATGGAATAATGTTTGCAGAGTACTTCATAAAACCTTAAAGTTCAAAGCAAGGTCAGTAAGTATAACTTAATTTTTTCATAAAATTATATTGAGTATATTAAATTTAAAAGAATAGTTTACTTCAAAGAATTACAAATTTACTAATTAGAATTTTCAATCTCTAGAATTTGTTTTGCAAATGAAGGTATGAACTGCTTAATTTCAAAGAATTGAATTCTTTTTTTTTTTTTATTCATTTTTCCAAATTATCCCCTCCCTCCCTCCACTCCCTCCCCCCATGGCAGGTAATCCCATACATTTTACATGTGTTACAATATAACCTAGATACAATATATGTGTGTAAATACCATTTTCTTGTTGCACATTAATTATTAGCTTCCGAAGGTATAAGTAACCTGGGTAGATAGAAGTAGTGCTAACAATTTACATTCTCTTCCCAGTGTTCCTTCTCTGGGTATAGTTATTTCTGTCCATCATTGATCAACTGGAAGTGAGTTGGATCTAAAGAATTGAATTCTTGAAATTTATTCTTGCAATTTTAAAAGGAGGAAGTTGAAAAAAAGATATTTTTGCATACTCCATAACATTAAGCAAGAGATAGAACTGGACCCATGATTTAATTGTTAATGGAAATTTCTTTATACAGAAACTTTATCAAGAAAAGGTATCTTCTCTGAAATTTATAGATTTGGAGAGTTACCTCCCTCCTTATTACCATTTTTTTTTGTCTTTATATATCTGGTTCTTAGCGCAATGTTTGACAAGTGATAGCTATTTAATGAATGATTGTTGATTAAGTTGTCCAAACTAAAAAATATTTCCCCCAATCCAGACATTCTGCTTCTTAGTTTTCTCACTTGTTTACTTTTACTGTAGTTTTCTTATGTCTCCCACCTTTGCTGGGTATATTTCTTATTTTCTTTCCCATAGTTTAAAGAAGTAGTTTTTTCCCAAGATAAATATGTAAAAATTCTGGAACTAAAAAAGGGGTAGTATTAACTAGTGTCTAGGGGGTAGCTGCTTCTTTTCATCATTTGATGAACCTCCTGTCTTGGGACATGATAGTATTTTTTTTCTTTTAAAAATATACTGAACAAAATAACTTTCAGAACTTTAAGCCAAGTAAAATTAGAGGAAATAGAACCATTCACGAACAATGGATTTTTCCATTTGCTCTCCATTACATGTTTAAATTTGGGTTTAAGAATACATCAATGTAATGACATTTATCATCTAAACAATAACTATGGTACACCCCTTAATTTGCTATTGAGGTCCTGAAATAATTTGAAAGAACCAGTGTCAATACAAATCAGTATTTTCAGGATAGAACCTGGTCTTTTGTTCCCTAGAGGCAGCTAAATATATCCTCTTAATGAAAGAGAACTTTTGGCATATCTACAGCTTTGATAGACTATCAAATTACAAACAGCCTTAGGCTTGGAACTTTATTGCCCAAGAGGAAGCACTTTCCAGAAATTCTGGCCAGCAGAATAGATAGGGAGTAGAGAAAGCAGATGGTAAGGGCTACTCAGGATCAGACTTTCTAAAGCCCATTATTGTGAAAGTCCATGGAATGAGGGAGCCTTGAATGAACTTAAAAGAAACAAATAATGGAATATGGGTTCAGTCTTGAGGGAGATGTGTTATGAGGAAGAGTTCAATAGTCTGGGAAATAGGGAGAAAGAAGAGTAAAGAGGTTGGGGGTTTTCATGAGAGAGGAAGAGAAGGAGGTGTCAAGGAGTAGTGTCAAGGTCCTGAGTGGTAGATGTAGTAGGCAAAGAGAAACTGAAGAATTGATAAAAATTGTACCCTGGGGCAGAGAAGAAGAAGACTCTGATAATCCAGATCAGTTTAGTTCTATGATCTCACCTAGTAGAGATAGTCCAGTAAAATCCAAGTTATGTCTGTAATGCCAGAGAAAGTAAGGCAAGATAGAGATTAGAGAGTTTTTAATATTTTGTTTGAAAGGGAGAGATTGTTCTGGGACCAAATGGTTCCATGATTTGGTCCCAGGGCTGAATGAGACTATCATCTCCAAGAATCCAGCATCCAGGAGCTGTTTCCCATGAAGTATATACATATATATATATACACACACATGGCTCCAAGCGACTGGGGTAGACTCAAGCAGGGGCAGAGTCAGAGAACTGAGAGTGGGAGGGATTATAAATCTGGTTCTAATGGGGGGGGGGAGGCACCAGTCATTCTGATAAGTTGGGATCAAGAAGAACAATGACAGAATGGGGGGGAGGCATTGGACATCTGATAAGTAGAAAAGGGCTGGGGTCATGATGATAGAAGATAGAAGATAGAAGGTCTTTCTCCTTATCTGGATCAAACATTTACAATTTATAATTTTAGGAGGCAAGGGTGGTGATTGAGGCAGGACAATTCAGGAAACTGAGGCAGAACAATTAGAAGGGAACTGTAACACAACATGTCAAGTCCCTGAAGCTAAATTCTCCCTATAAAACAATTTATAGTCCATGCCATTGTGACTGGTATCCTTTGGGTCAGTGTACCACTGTGCTCTGCCTTATGGTGTTTTTCCCCTTCCATTTCCCCTATGCCATGTAGTATCTCCCCTAATTCTAGTCTAGTCTAATCTAGTCTAGTCTTCAGTCTACTAGGGTGTGACACCCTACAGAAGCAGAAGCTGGGTTATATAGCTGGAAAGCTACCAGTTCCCTTCCCATCCCCTTACCCTGTTGATTTTTAAATTCATTGGTTGGATTGAATTCTTCAAGGCCACAGAAGGGACTATTGACCAATTTGCAGTAATGCATCCTTATTCAGCATGGGCAGTGTTGATTGTGCGGCATTAATGGTCACATGACTTCTAGGAACCTGAAATTTAGGCCTAGGGTCTGATCTAATTTACCCTACAATCTTAAAAATCTTCACTTGTCCCACTCACTTTCTGTGTAAATGGACAATGATCAAGAAGCACTTATTACAATATTGTGATTCAACTAAATTATCATTGAAACTGTTACTATAGAGCAGTCTTTTATTTATTGGTGAGATCCTGAAATTTTTATACAATTTATGAACCAATGTAGAAGGCTAAAACTCTGAAAAGATGTACTTGAATCAGACAGCAGAGCACTTAAGGCTAATTATCTATTTGATATGAGATAGGTTCTATAAAAATATATTTATATGAGATGGTGATGTGATGGTTCTCCTCACCATTGGTGCTTGCTGAATGTGTGGTGGTGAGGTAATCATAGGCAAGGATTGGAGGGTGTGGGAGAGAGGTCAGAGTCACTTGGCCACAAGATGAGCAGAGAAGCTGGAGACTCCGGACTCCAGAATCCAGGATTCATCTTCGGCAAGCCCTGTGGCAGCTTGCCTGCCTCCTTCATTTCTTCCCCTAAAGACCAAGTACTTTGTTTGATCCTGACTCTCATGATCCTGAGGCCCTCCAAAGAGCTAGCCTGGACATTATAAACCAACTTTAATTTTTTTTTGTTTTTTTAAGAAATTCAAAAGGTCATAGGAAGGACAGATGAGCATAACAAATTCAAAATAAAGCATGGTTCTATATAAATAGTGAGAGGAAATCTGAAGTTCAGAATGAGCTAAATATGGCAAAAGATGTTAAGAAAAACAAAATGTATGTACATGTGTGGTGTATAAGCAAATACATTTTTAAGTTAAATTGGGAAGAGAGAGTCAAAGTGACAAAATAGTGAAAACTAAACTGGACTCAGAATGGGGAAGACGTGTATTAATGTGAAATAAATATAATTGTTGTTGTTCAGTTGTGTCCTACTTTTCATGATCCCATTTGGGGCTTTCTTGGCAAAGATACTGATTCCATTTCCTTCTTCAACTTATTTTGCAGATGAAGAGCTGAGTCAAACAGGATTAAGTGACTTGTCCAGGTTCACACAGCTAATAAGTGTCTGAGACCAGATTTGAACTCATGAAGATGAATCTTCCTGACTCCAGACCTGGTGCTCTATTCACTGTACTATCATACTAGGTTTATAAACTAGGAAATCCATTTAACTTCCCCAGTGTTCCATTCAACTCCTGGAAATACTAGTTTCACAGAAACTACCAGACTGGCAAAAGGAATTTTCCTTACACAAGGTTCTTCCTCTCTTGATATGAAAGAGTTGGCTCTGTGTAGGACCTTAGTGACAACTATATAACAATCAGAAGTTTGAGTATGAGTGCAGGAAAAAGTTTTATTTCTTTCTCTTGAGAAAGGGTGTAGTTTTAGAGAGAGACACACACCAGGGCAAAGGACATTCTCTTTTTTATTCCCCAACCAAAATCTCTTCTCTAACCCCCTGGCTTCTTTCTCCATTGGATGGGGCTTGTAAAGCAGTTTCTAAAAATGAGGTAAGAAAGTATGAAGCTATCAAATGCTTAACAAAGCTACATGTTTCCCACTCAATCCAGTCCTCCAAGGAGCTTCCATTCTAGAAGGAGTAGATAATGGTGAAAAGCTAGGGGCAAAGAACAAAAGATTCTTTTTGAATCTCAGACCATCACCCCTGACCACAAAACCTAGTCCCTTCCCCTCAGGAGCTCATATTCTTTTGGGGGAGATAATCTCCACCCCAATTGCCCTTCAATGTCCCTGTGGGTTTCAATTTTCTAATTTGTTTCATTTCTCCAATTTAATTCTTATAACTATAGAAATCAAATAAATGCCCATCTATTTCTCACATCTTGAACCAATTCAGTTGATTTCATCTTTATGAAATGTGAGGAAATTCGAGGCAGGCAGTCATTAGCTAGCAAAATATTAACTACGTCTTTGGAAGGTCCTGAGAAAGCAAGTCTGATAACACTGAAACGTAATCCAGGTAGGAAGGAACTTGGGTTCTGTGATCCCTAGGCTTCTATCAGAAGGTGCTGAGGAGGGAAAGAGGGACTGGGGGAAAGAATGTAATATAGCACCAATTATGAATAACACCCCAGTTCAGAAATCACAGTTTTGTAGGTTGAATTCTCAGGGAGAAGTTCAAGATACTCTCTTGGTACAAGTTCCCAATGAAATAGTTTATAAGTCCCTACTTGTACACTTAGTTTTAAAAGTCAAATGGTAGCTACAATGAGTTCAAAGAAAGGGTAGTTACTAAAAACAAAACTAAGAGCAGCAGTTATAAAGGTGGGGTTACATACTCACACAAACATATAGAGCATCAGTGGGGAAAGTAGGAACATAAAACATGTACTAATCAGAAGAAATCTACTTAAGGAATATTTATAAATGAACAACTCATTCCTCTAGCACTGCAGAGCCCTCAAATACTTATTTTTCTATTCTGCCACAGGATCCTGGCTGAGCAAGTATCTTAGCTGGGCTTTCTCATTGAAGCCCAAATCTTGACTAACATGGCTAACTTCTTTCTTCCTCTTTGGCTCATACACTAACTCCTACTCTTAAAATATGGCATAGCAAGGGGAAGAAAAATAAATATTCACATCTATCACTACCCAACTTCCTTTAGTACAAACATAGGAGTTTTAGTGAGTAAAACCATTTCCTTCATTGACTCTCTTCTCAGGGATTGCAAATTTTCTTTTTAAATTCAATCAGGATGATAGCTAAATTGTGTTATCCCTTGGCAAACTAACCTAGTTCTATTAAGGAGAATTTTTTCATACTTCATAAAAGGGTAATAAGGAACTGGAAGTAAATGAGTTAATTAATAAGTGTTTATTAATTGCCTACTATGTGCTAAGCACTGTACTAAGTGATTAAGATATGAAAAAAAAAAAGGCAAAAGATAATCCCTGCTCCTGAGGACCCCACAAAGACATAACTTTGTACATCATTTAATATAATAACAGTGAATATTTCTATTTTATAAGTGCATATGTTTGTGAATATATATGTATACATACACATATTCACATAAACAAATTGCACCTATACATATATGCATATATACATAGTGATTTGTTTGTATCTATGTGTTCATATGGGCATATGGTATATAATATGTACATACATGTATATATCACATATATATGCATACATATGCCTATTTATCAAGATCAAAAAAGGGAAAGCATCATTTATCTTAGTTGAATAGGACAATGAAGACAAAAAAGAGAAGGTATAACTAAATTTTGCTTCCTTTTTCCTTTTGGCATAAAGAATTTTTTTTTTAATTTGAAAGGATCAATCAAGTTCACTACTAGGAAAATAATATCTAAGGCAAACAACAAATCAATAAGAGAGGATCCAGCTGATGTTGATAAATTAAAATCACAGAGAAATCCTAGAATACTAAAAGAAGTGGCAGGTGTGAATTCTGAGAAAATGACAGTGATCTTTGAAAGAGAATGGGAGAGGTGATCCAGTGTGGCAAAGACAAAGGTTTTTTTTCTTTTTGTTTTTTAAGTAAAGGGGCAGATAATTTATTCTAGGTTAGTGAGCTTGATTTAGACTCCTGGGAAATATTATTATTATTTTTAATAAATAAATGAACATCTTAAAAGTAGGTAATTACTAGAGTCAATATGACTTGCTTAAGAACAGATTATAATTAAAAGAATCATAGAGTTAGAATAGAATTTCCTAGGCTTAAAGAGATTTAATGACTTGCCCTGGAACAGATATGTCCCACCCAATCTTAAAACTCTGAATCTGGAAAAAAATTTTCTTATATTTTCTATTTTTTAAGAGGGAGAAGACGGGGTACAACTCCACAAACTGGTAATAGGAAAAGAAAGCATGTACATATATCATAGCATTAAATTAAAGGCATTTATTAATTCATACTAACAACTCTTTAAACTAATCCTAGAATATGGGATTCCTCCAGCCATGATAAACCTAGAGACCGTGAACACAACTGCAAAATATTTTTTTCACACAAATAAAGACAAATCTAAACAATTAGAGAAATTAATTGCTCATGGATAGGACAAGCCAATATAAAAAAAATAATAATTCTATCTAAGTTAATTTACTTAAACCACTTTATAGAACTAAAAAAAGATAGTCATCTGGAAAGTCAAATGGTCAAGAATATTAAGGAAAACTACACTGAAAATAATTTAAAGGAAGGTAACTTAGCAGTACCTGATTTCAAAATTACACTGCCAAGTGGCAGTCATGAAAATAATCTGATACTGGCTAAAGAATAGAGTGGTGAATCAATGGAATAGATTATACCCTACACAGTCTTAAATGACCATAGAAGTTTAGTATTAGAAAAATCCAAAGATACAAGATTTGGGGATAAGAACTCAACCATTTGACAAAAATTGCTGAGAAAACTAGAAAGTAATTTGGAAAAACAAACTTAATCATAGACCAACATTTCATACCACACACAGAGATAAAATCAAAAGGAACAAATGACTTAGATTTAAAGGGTGATAGCATAAGTAAATTAAGTTAGCATGAAAAAATATACCTGTCAGATTTATGGATCAAGTGAGAGTTTATAATCAAAGAAGAGACAGAGAGGATTATGGGAAATAAAATGGATAGTTTTGACTGCAGTTATTCTTTCTACATCATGACTGTCCTCATCCTGGCTTTGATATATCATGAGTTGACACAATAAACTAAATGGGAATTTTTTTGGAAGTTGTGTAAAAGCTACAGATGAAACACAAAGGCCACAAGACAACATTTGTTTGACCAAATGCATAACCCAAATTTTACAATAAAGTACTGTAAACACACCATAAAAGAAAAAGAAAAAAATTCAGACTTCTTTTCTAGTATGAAGGGAGGAACAAAAATTTTATGCAGATTTTCCAGAATATGGGGGTATCATTCCCCTAATTCCTGTGATATAGAAGGGATAACTGTACATGATATTTAAAAAGCTTTATGGAAACAAAAGTAATGTAGATGAAATTTGAAGAAAAACAGGAAACTGGGTGGGAGGGATTCACACAAGTTTTTTTTTTTTTTTTCTGACAGGGCCTTGTTTTTCAAATATATATGGAATTAAGCCAATTTTTGTTTTTTTTTTAAAGAAAAATTAGCCAGTTAATTAGACAGAAAAATCAGTTGATAAATGGTCAAAGGAAATGAACAGGTGGTTTTCTGATGAGACTATTATAGTCACATAAAAATGATCTAAATCACTATTGTTTAGAGAAATGCAAATTTTAAAATTCTGAGATAACTATCTTACACCTTAGCTAACAGATAACAGAAAAGGAAAATGACAAATGCTGTGAATTGGGACATTAACAATGCACTATTCTTAAAATTACCAACCATTCTGGAGAGCAATTTGGAATCTATGACCAAAAGACTATAAAACTGTTTATCATCTTTGACACAGCATTACCACTACTAGCCTTTTATTCCAAAGAGATAAAATAAAAAGGAAATTATCAAATTAAATATATTTTTAAAATAAAAATCAATTAGCCAAAGTAGAAGTCTGAGTTACAGAGTGCAAAGTCTACTTTCTACTGAGTCTGTATATGATAATACTAAGTAAAAGAAAATGTGGAAAATTGAGGAATGAAGATAGAAGAGAGGGAAAGTTGCTTTCTCCTTTTGAAACAATCAGAGTATAGGAGAGTTCTGATCTTCATAATTTTGATATGCACTGTCTCTGGTCATAGCATAAGGAATTAGAAGGATATTTATTAATTGTGAAATGGAGTAGGCAAGAGGAAATAATGCAATTAACTCATTCTTTTTCTTTTTTATATTAAAGAATTGAGCAATAAAAATGAAATTACAAGTGTCCTGACTACAACAAACACACCACAGGGACACTGTTGGAGGACCAATTTCCTAGGGATTTCCTGCTTGTAATTCCTTGATCTCCTTGGTTACCATAAACTAAGTCAAATAAATATTCACACACATTCTCTCTCTCTCTCTCTCTCTCTCTCTCTCTCTCTCTCTCTCTCTCTCTCTCTCTCTCTCTCTCTCTCTCTCTCTCTCTTTCTCAGAGGTTTGCTTTCCTTTTTCTTGGCAACTACTGATATGGAAGGGTATCATTGCAATAGTGTAAATATTGTTTACCGTTCACAGAAGTGTTAGAAATGTGAAGTTAATAAGCAACCGTGACTGATTAAATATCACAAATTGCTGCACAAAGGTGAAAATATGAATATTCAGGAATTAATTTACCATGCATCATCATGCTGCAATAGGAAAAAATAGTTTCCATATTCTAAAAAAAGCAGAAATTAAAGAAAAGTACATGCATTTTTTTTAAATCAAGAAATCAAACAGTAGACTAATATTAAATAAAACTGAGCAAAAATTTGTTCCTCATTCCAAAACCAATTTTCTTATGGGGGGCTTGCAGACAATTTGTTTCTCTGGAAGAAAACTGAATTTGTTTATTAAAGATATTTTTAATTGTGTTATGTTAACCATTATTCTTCTGGGAAAGAATATGGGGACTCTTTTTTTTTTTCCTGTTTATCTGCCAACACTTCTAGGATATTTTTTTAAACTAAGTGAATGATAGGAGGTTAAATGATAGGAGGTTAATTTGGCTGAATTCCAGAGAATTTTGTTTCAAAGAGATATAATGATAGGATTTCATTGATTATTTTACCCAATTGGAGTTTTCAGGAAAAAACTATCCTCTCTAATGTGAAAGCAGGACTTTTCACAGTTACTCATCTACCTTTACTGTCTACCTGGCATTCAACTCTCACCTGTGGCTCCAAGAAGTTGTACCATTCTCTGTGGCCATGCCTCATTAAATTGTCTAAGAAGGTGAGCTAATCAGGTTGAGGGAGACTGACTGGATTCTAACCTGAAGTGAGTTAGGGTGTATTGCAAATGCATAAAGACTACCCCTGACAGAATAAGTAGGAGAGAACAATTTGTTCCAAAGGCCATAAGGGAGGCTGAATCAAATGCTATGAGCATTTAGAATTTTGCCAAACATCAACGTTGCCAAGGTGATCTACTACATCCTGGGTCATTACAATTGTCTTAACTTTTGTCTTGTGACTGGACATAGATGAATCAGAACAGAGAATGAGGCTGACAACTTTATGCAATTCTGCCTCATTTACACCCAATTTATGCTCCAATCAAGACATTATTCTGTGATAATGGCAGTTATCTTTGAACACAAAAGTCAAATAACAACAATCCAAGAGGAAATATTTGCCTTTGTTATATAAGAATATTAACACATTGTTGGTGGAGTTGTGAAATGATCCAACCATTCTGGAGGGTAATCTGAAACTATGCTCAAAGAGTTAGTTTTTTGATCCAGCAATCTCTCTACTGGACCTGTATTCCAAGGAAATCATAAAGGAGGGAAAAGGACCCACAACTGCAAAAATGTTTGTAGCAGCTCTTTTCATGGTAGCAAAGAATTGGAAAATGAGTAGATGCCCAGCAATTGGGGAATTGCTGAACAAGTTGTGATACATAAAGGTAATGGAATATTATTGTTCTATAAAAAACGATGAAGAAACTGATTTTAGAAAGGCCTCAAAAGATTTATATGAACTTATGCTGAGCAAAACAAACATTACCAGGAATACATTGTACACAATTACAGCAAGAATGTGCAATGATCAACTATGAAAAGCTTGGTTCTACTCAGTGGTTCAGTGATCCAAAGTAATCCACATGGACTTTGGACAGAAAATGCCATCTGCATCCAGAAAATGAATTAAAGGAGACTGAATATAAATCAACACATGCTATGTTCACTTCTTTTTTATGTTTTTTTCTTTATCTCTCCAATGGTTTTTCCCTTTTCCTCTGATTTTTCTCTTCTAATATGATTCAGAAAGCAATGCGTATTAAAAAATAAATAAACTTACTATAGTAAAAAAAATAGGGAAGCTAAAAAAAAAAGAATACTTTTTAAATGAAAGAAAATTAGACATGTATAAGAAGAGCCTGGAAACTTCTCTGAATAAAAGGTATTATATAATAGATTGGGTCATGCTTTCTTGCACTTTATTTTAAAAGTTTGTTTTAACTCTCTCTTACAGAATTTGTTGACTATTAGTCTTATTGTTGCTTGTATTTAATTTTGGACAGTTTACCTCCTCTTTGGCCCCGATTATTAAGTTAGCCTCAAAATCCTGAAAAGTTTAAAAACTCTAAAATACTCATCAATAGGCATCTTAAGAACTTTCAAACATATGATATTTAAGAGTTTCCTTACTCGTTACAAGCATGTAAATCCATAAAAAATGATGTCCATAGATTTAGGATATCATTTTTAAACAAACTTTAAAGATACACAGTATTATACATTCTTGAAAATATAAAGGAATTAGCAGTCTTATAAGTCTCTTTGCTAAGAACTGAAGGCCTTTGAAAATCCTAGTAGTAAAGATCTAGAGAAAGAATTCTTAATTTGGGGGGGTATTATTATGGACTCCTGGAACAGTCTAGTAAAATTTATGAACCCCTTGTTAGAATAATATATTGTTGCTTAGATTCATAATTGAAGAAAATGATAAATTTCAAATAGAAGTTAATAACAATAACTCTTATCTAAACAACATGATAGAAAACTAAATATTTACCATAGTCCTTACCACTTCTTAAAATAGCTTTCTTCCCAAAAAGAATTCTGTGCAAGAGCTAAAGCAATTGCAGCTATTGTCATAATCCAAGACTTTCTGTCAATTTAGCCTTCCCTTTCCCTCGCTACTATTTGATGACAACAAATAGCAGAACTCAGCTTGACCAATTCTCCCTCTTCCCCAGTGCATAGGAGGTGAAAGTATAGGAAAACAGAAGTGTGCTCTGCCTGAGTTGATACATTAAAGTCCTGAGTATAAGAACTGAAGAAGAGGAGGATATGTATAGAGTTCTAGCATGTGTAGAACTGACCTAAAGGATAGGAAATTAACATTCAACATTAATTTTCCCCCTCACAGAAATCTCCTGAAGGTAGATATAATGACTAATGAAGAGTAAATTTTATCACGGGGAGAAGCTGAGGTAAATTTGAGGTCCAGCCTTTAAGGAACTCAACACAAAGGAGAAGGAATCAAACAACAAGCTATAGGGAGATACAAGTCAAAAAAGACAAATTACTAGAAGTCTCGGGAGGAAGAAACTTAGTTACAAACCTTGGGTATAAGCAGATAAATCAATAGGGAAGATACAAAAACATAAGATGATCAGCAATACATCTAAATGAATCTAAACATCCATGAATAAATATTGTAAGACAAAGGAAATTTCACCAACACCTTGTAGTTCAGAAGATATTGTAAATTTTCAAGAGAACATGTAATCATCTTCTCAAGAGATCAGAATATTCCCAATTTAAGAGAAAAATGAAAATCAAAGAAAACAGAATTTATGACCCACAGAGAAGAAATACTTAGCAATATATATAAAGTTGGACCCATAGAAATAATTCTCTCCAAAAGAAGATTGAGCATGCAAACATAGTAGAAAATAGAAACATAAGAAAGGTAAATATTGCTACTAAGTAAAGTACTAGTAACAAAATAAATTATCCTAGGGAAAATAAAGAAAAATAAAAGGAAGCCTTTCTCATTTTTTAATTTAGTGCCTCCCCTCTTTCAATTATTTCCTATTTATCTTATATATAGTTTTGGGGAGATTTTCTTCTTGGTATATAGTTGTTTGTTGTTTTTCCTATTACATTGTGATTTCATTGAGGGCAAATACTTTTTTTTTTTTGCTTCTTTTTGTATTCCCAATGATTAGCACATACTTGACATATAAAGTAGGCATTTAATTAATCTTTTAAGTGCTTGAAACAGCAAGACAATATGGGGTTGAAATAAAAACAGTAGGTCATTAAGAAACTAAAATACACAAAGAAACAAGGGGAAAAATTACCAAAATAAATTCATCAAGTGATGGTAGAGGAACAGTTCTCAAACAATATAGACTCAAATAACTACCCACAGTGTTTTAGGGAGAAAAGAGGAAGAAGAAAATGGAGGGCAATATGTGGTACAGCCTAAAAAAGTCACTGTATAATGAAAAAAATTAACTCTGTAATCTCTCAAGTAGAAAAGGATCTTTAAGAAAATGTGTGATGTGGCAAAAGGAAAAATTAAACAGGAAAAAGAAAAGAGGGAGTTTTATTTCAGTTAGTGAGTAGACGTTCCAATGGGAGAAAACACTTCCATGAGTAGAAAGAGAAATTCTACTATGGAAGATGTCAGTGTTATAATAAGTATGTTCTGCAGAGGTTTGGTACTTGGAGAGATACCTTTGAGATAGTGTTGTGCCTTCTTAGACAATATACTGCCTTATGGAAAAAAAGAAAACCAGAGATTTGGAGGCAATTTTCATTTAAAATAATGGGTTGGAATAGACTCAAAAAGGAGATTTCATGTAAAATGAAAAAAATAGGGAGGAGAGCTGCATAATCTTGAAAAGGAAAATTCCTGTCATAAGGAAATACAATGCTATCCTTTATTTGTTGCAAAAATTAATATTTCTGAATATGAGACATATTATTTTAGACTTGCATTCTTTAGTTCTTGATCTTTATTTTTTATTTATTTATATTTACTTGTATATTTATTTGTATTTATTTATTATTATTATTTATTTATATTTATATTATTTTTATATTTATTCATATATTTTATTTATATATTTTATTTATTTATATTTTATTATTATTTATTTATATTTATTTATTATAATATTTATTATATTTTTATTGATATTATTATTATTATTATTATTATATTTTATTATACTGCCTTCATCAGTATTTGCATTGCTCGTGGAATTAAAACTTAAAAGACCTATTCTGACTTTTTCTCTTTTTTAACAATTTCATCTCATTGTTGTCTAGATTTTGCCCCCTACCCATTATCTCATTTGATTTTCCCCAGACTCTGGAAAGCAAATGCTATTACACCCCCATTTTACAGATGAGAAAATTGAGGCAAACAGAATTTAGGTGACTTGCCCAAGATCACACAGCTAACTAGTAAATATCTAAGGCCACATTTGAACTTAAAGAGGGGACCCAAAAACTCTCAAAATCCTCAAAGTAGAAAATCTCCTTTAACTCTGCCTCAGTGAGGGACTCCATCCCGAAGGAAAAACAGTTTTATGCTGTATTAAGAAAAAGAAAACTGTTAATTGAATCTTAGTTCTTCTAGTTTCTGTCAATTTTAAATCATTTTTCTCTTGGCCTAAGTTCTTCCAGAAACACACACATACATGCAGACATATACACATATGTGTGTGTGTGTATGTATGATTTTTATGGTAAAGTGCATGATCATTAAGGTACCTTCCATGTCTTCAGTTTTTGTTCCTATGTTAAAAATCTAAGCATCAATCCCAGATCCATGGAAAATTTCACTGAAGACTTCCTATATGGCTAACCAAAAAGGTCATATGAAATTATTCTTTGTGCCTAGTCATTTGGCCAGATCCAAATCCATCTATCTACCTGTTCTAATTCCCCATATTTTAGAAGAAAAGCATGAAAGTGTTGGATATTTTCTTAAAATTAAAATAAACTATAATATTAACATCTCCTTAATTCATGAATAACATTGTCAAAAAACAAAGTGACGTTAGGAATTCTTTTGTGTTTTGTACAAAGGGTTGCTTTTCCATATTCTCTTCATTCTATAATTCCCTTTTCTGTTTATTTTACACTTGTAATTCTTTTGTTCCTGACCTTTATGTTTATTAGTTCCTTCATTAGTATCTGTATAGTTCATAGAATTAAAGCTCTGAAGACCTATTTTGAGTTTTCTTTTCTTAACAGTTTTATTTTATAGGCTGGGACTGTTCTTGATGAAGCATACTTCATTTTTGTGATTTTTCCCCTTTTTATAGATGTTCCCTAAATATTCATCCCTTTAATAATTCATTTTATAATTTTACCAGGAATTGAAGTGAAGCTCACTATTTGGAGACATCATTCTCTCAAATATTTTTGGTAAAATTGGAACATCTGCCTTTCTTTTAGAACCTCTTTTGTACTGCACAATCTGCTGAGTATCATTGATGGTAAGTGGCTTGGCAATCACATTTCCTGTTCCTTTAAGAATCCAAAGCCAGTGCTAATATAGTCTTGGTGACTTGAATTCATCAAAGACAACTGAGATTTTTTTCTTCCTATCTCATTATTTATCATAATTGTTTTTATTGTTTTCTTTTTTTCCTGTCCTTTCCATTCCAAAGCTTATTCTCCTCAATAGAGAAAACATAAGAAAAACAAATTTGAAGATACAAAACAGTGTGGATTTGTCCAGAGTTACATAGCTGCTAAATATCAAAGCTAGAATTTGAACCCAGATATTTCTGTCTTCAAGTACAGCATTCTGTCTATCATGTATAGGTCATCCATCCAAAAGAAATAATCAACTGGGCAAAAATTATTTTCAATAAATTTCTCTTATAAAAATTTGATGTGCAAGATGTATAGGGAATTTGGCACAAATCTTCCAAAAAAAAAGATATCTCCCCCAACAGATTAAAAGTCAAAGGATTTGAACAAACAATCCTCAAAAGAATAAACACAAGCTATAAATAGGCATATAAAAGCTAAATCAGTAGCAATAAAAGAAATGTCAATTAAAACTTTGAACTTTACCTACATATATCAGATTGGCAAAAATGACAAAAAAAAAAAGAAAATGAAAATTGTTGGAAGGTTGGGGGGGCAGGCATAGTAATGATTGAGCTGGAAAGTGTACTAACCGTTCTAGAAACAATTCTGAGCTATCTTCAAAAAAAGTCATTAAACTGTGCATATATGCCCTTTGACCTAGAGATACAGCTGTTAGACTTATACCCCAAAGATGCAGAAGACAGAAGAGAAGCACCTATTTGTATAAAATATTTATTGGACTTTTTTGTGCTGAGCAATACTGATACTCCCATCAATTGGGGAAAGGAACTGATTCAAAGAAACTTGAGAAGCCTTTTATGAACTAATAAAGAATTAAGTGATCAGAACCAAAAAAATGATTTATAAAAATGATATAATATAATACTCTCTCTCCTCTATTATTTCAGAAATGCTAGCAATAGCAGAAAGACAATAAAGAAAATAAGAAAATAAGGCAAAAAGAAAATAAGAAAATAGGCAAACAAAACAATGCATTGAACATCTATAATTTCAGTATGTATGACATGATATATTGCACAATAAACATATCACACAATATATACATAATACATATTATATATGTTATATAAAATATTCCACGAGTCATAAGTTTGAAGACAGTGTGACATAGTGGAAAGAGTGCTGAATCTAGTGTTAGATAATGTGGCTTTAAATCCCAGACCTAGTGCTTATTATCTCTGTGATCTTAAGAAAAGCCTGCATTTTCTGGCCATAGTATCCTCAGGTATAAAATGAGGGAGTTGGGCCAGATGTGTCTTAAAGTCCCTCCCAGTATTCAATTTTTATTTTGTGACTAAGAAAATAGATTCTGGATATTATCTTTATTAGCAAATTTTGGACTTTTACCACAGAAATATGATGAAAATGCAAAATGGGTAATTTTATGATGGTTATAGATGAAAAGTCACTATATCTCTTCCTCCTCTCTTTCTCTTTTTCATTGTGCCTTTTCCTATCACTCATCTATATACACACAATATATCATACATATATACATGTATATATAAATATATGTGAATACATACAGATATATATATACATATATAGACATGTATAGATATATATGAAGACAGAAAATAGATGGATGGATGAATAGATAGATAGATAATCTGTCCCATTCTCTAACAAATAACCCATGACAAACAGATTGAATATATACAGAGCACTTGCAAAATAAATTTTTGATAATGATCCACATGGCAACCATTTCAGGAGGTGGATAGTAAATGAATTCTCAAAAAGCTGCGAGCTTCTAATTCAATGGATCAGAATGTCAATAATAAGTGAAATGGAAATGCATATGTGGGGAAAGTACTTATTTGAATTTTTTACTATATATTTGAAAAATCTTCTTTAATCCCTATCTCTGTTTATTAAAATTCGGTTAATAAAATCCATACTCAATAAATATTCAAAGATTAAATGACCCAAAATCAAATTTTCTTTAAGGAGGAGAATACAAATCAGAATGGGGAGGCCAGAACAAAAATGGTTACTAGTTTAGATGTAACTGTATGGAGCTTTGTTTCAAGGTAGGACATTTAGAAGATATAAGCAATGAACATGATTTGCCTTGCTCTCAGATCAAGGTATAAAGAACAAGAGTAAGATCTACTTTTGTTCCATTACTTTTTCAATCTGCCCCATTAAAAAAATTGACTAACTCCCTAGTGTTATCCATTTGTACCCTCCTTTTCAGGAAGACCATTCTTTATCATTCTCCCTCTCCTCCCTATCCTTCTCCTTCTCTCCCTCTCCCTCTCCCTCTCCCCCTCCCTCTCTCCCTTCCCTTCTCTCTCTCTCTCTCTCTCTCTCTCTCTCTCTCTCTCTCTCTCTCTCTCTCTCTCTCTCTCTCTCTCTCTCTCTCTCATCTTTCTGTCTGTCTGTCTCTTTCTCTCTCTATATAAAATCTTGTTGCTATGTCTGGCCCTCTGTCTCCCTGTTTGTCTTTCTCTTTGTCTCTCCCTCTCTGTTTCTCTTTACACACATGCCCCTCCCACCCTATCCCCACATCGGTTTCTGTCTCTGTCCCTCTGTCTGTCTGAGTCTGCTATTACTCCCTGCAGAGGAGAAGAACAATCCTAGTTCTACTTGCTCTTTTGCAAGTTAAGTGGAAAAGAGCCTTACTGAGGTCTCTGGTAGAATTTCAAGTACATAGGATGGAGCGTCTCATTAGAGGCCCCTTCTAGTACCAAGTTCCCATCCTCTAAGTCACAACAGTAACTAATTATCCCTCTCAATTAATTTGAATCTGTATTTATTACTTACATTGTTTTCATATCATGAATTTTTGAGATGACTTGAGGGTACATTTCCTATTGATCTCAGGTAACAATTGCTTCAGGCATCAAAACTGCTATTTTTAGCTCTAAGAGATTTAAAACCTTAAATCAATGAGGAGATGATAAGGAAGCCCCTAACTCCCCTCAGTGAACTAAAGTGAACTATAGGCCAGGATATTGTGCTAGGGTCTCTTCTTGCCCTTGAAAAAAGCTGATTAGCTTCTCTCAGAAATTCAAGACATAGAAATATATGACAATAAATAATAGCTGTTGAGTGTATGTTAAAAATTTTCACTAACCCTAAGCATGCTTTAGAATACAGGTTCTTAAACTGAAACTCACAGAGAATCAATGAATACATTTTTAGAGAGCCAGTGAACTTGAATGGAGAAAAAAAAAATTCAGCCAGTCAACAAGCATTTATTACTCCCCTAATATGTGCCAGACACAGTGTTAAATGCTAAGGATATAAATAAAGTTGAATGACAGTCCTTGCTCTTAAAGAGTTTACATAATATGCTGTTCATTAATCTCTAATTGAAATTAAATATTTCCTTCCATTATGAATTCACAAACAAAAACAACATTATTCTGAGAGGGATTCCATGTGCCTCTTAACTCAAAATGCTTCTTAACTCAAAAAAGTTTAAGAATTCCTGCTTTAGAGGTTAGAGACTAGCTCAGGAGAGTTTAATTAAATTTTAAAAATTCTTTGTATGAGTTAATAACTACCTGTGAAAGAAAAATTTTCCTTCAAAGCTATTGAAAGCTAAACTCCTATCATTGCAGAAAGGGGCCGAGCATTGGTCTTAGAACAACTTGGATGCTCTTACCATCTCTGTTCTTTCCTTTGTTCCCTCAGTCAATAACAATGCTAAAAACATTGTTGTGTAGAGCTGGAAATGAAAATAAGAGATATTATCCTTCATCCTCCACAATTACCACCCAGAAACTCTTGAAAGGAGAGGGAACAATCCTAATATTGCTCCTCAAATGTTGATATTGTGATATATATGGGGCCTGAAGGGAACTAGGGCCAACAGCACCAGAAAACATTAGTAAGTTACTTGCTCATCACTATCATCTTTTCCCCTTTGACTCCTTCTATTAATCACTCCTCTAATCAAAACACTGTTCTCCATTCATAGTACATTCTCTGCACATTCTACCCTCCACATGTATATCACCTGCTTCTTGCTGGCAACTCCCAAGGTTAAAGGGTCTTAATATTTTTTATAATGTGTGTGTAGGAGGGGAGGAAATAATTACCCATTGGGGTAGCTTGCATACTCTTTTACTTTCCCCATCCATCTCTCCAATCCACTTCTTTCAATTCAAGCCCGTTCTGAATCTAACAAATCCATATTTGGTGCTGATATTTAACTAGTTTTCTTGAGTTTTTTTTGGGGGGGAAATTCGAAAGCTTCTGCTGCTTCTTCTTCCCGTATTTGTGGAAAAAAATGTTTGACACATTTTCAACTTTGTTACAACTTTCAACTTATTACTGTTTTACTACAGACTATCAAGGATTTTGAAACATATATATATATATATATATATATATATATATATATATATATATATTAATAGAAGTCTTTCCTGGAGAAAGAGTATTTCTAAGAGTTACCTAATTTTGGAGCCTTACATAATTTATATAATTTTGGAGAAATACTTAATTTTGGTTTTAGAAACCATTTGCTTCAACTCCATCATCTTATGCATCAGAAAAATTGAGAACCAGAAAGGTAAAATCAGTGGTGTGCTCATAAATCGTTAATTACTAACTGGGTCTCTGAAAAACGTAGAATACATTCTTAAATCTGATCTGCATTGTTAAAATTTTCTTTATCACCTACTTAAATTTAGACAATTAGAAAAATAATAAATCAAGCCCTGATTTGTAGGTTTTGCTGGTTTCCAAGGTGTAAAATAAAACAATCAGTTCTTAGGAGCCTTTATGAGCTGGATCCAGAACATCCTTGGACAAAGAGATTTGCCCTATATTACACGCACAAATATGCTCTTCTCAATTTAAGTCCAATGCTTTCTGTTCACAATATCATTTCAGTTTTTCCTAAATCCTAGATTATACTCTTGATGCATCTAAAAAGAAAACAATAATTGACAATGGATTTTTACTTTATTGAAGGTCAATTCATTAGATACAGAGAGGAATGCTGTGTAAAGGAAGTATACATTTTACTTCCAGTACTAATCAAAAAATCTTAAGCAAATAATTATACTTACACTCCTGTTTCCCACTGAAAATCTAGAGATAATATATGATGTTTGTTCCACTAACTTCCTCTTCTCATGTCTCATTCTGGTATAATAGTGATTCTGGGTTCTGCTTTTAAAAATGATACATTTTACTTAGATAAATAAAAGCTTACCTATTGATTATTAATGTTATTTTCTCTTAAAAATAGCAATTAAGCAAAATTACCTATCATGGCAATTGAGATCAATTGTACATAGATCATTTGATTTGTCATTTATTTTTTTCACAGAAAGAAAGGAATGTCAGTCATCTGGAACCAATTTTGTTGGAGCTGTTGTTTTCTACCTGTTATCTTCCATTGTTGCCTTCATTTTTATAATTCTAATCCTTATGCATATGGTTCTTTTTGGACTATTATTTCATTCTGTATCAGTTTGTGAGAACTTTCTCATGTTTCTCTGAGTTCCTATTCATTTTTATCATACTAATTTATTCAGTAACTTTGCTGATGTCACAAAAATACCTAAGATAAGATTCAAAATTAAGGTTTTGGATGCTATAACAGTAACTCTTTCCACCATACCAGGCCATCTCTTCGTGACTTATTGGGCATAAGCAAGGTGTTGGTGAGGGTCAAATGATATAGTGGATTTAAAGTACTTTGCAAACCTTAAAATTCCATATAAATATCAGTTGTTATTATTGGGATAGCTAGATGATAGAGTAGATTGAATGCCCCATCCTGGAGTCAGAAGAACCTGAATTCAAATATGACTGCAGACATGTATTAGCTTTGTGACCCTGACTAAGTCACTTATTCTTGTTTGACTTAGTCTCCTTTTCATTTTCAAAAAAAAAAATGAGCTGGAGAAGAAAATGGCAAATTACTCTAATATCTTTGCCAAGAAAACCCCAAATGAGATAATGAGGAGTCAAATACAACTGAAACAATCAAACAGCAACAACAACAAAAATTGTCATTGACACAATCACCAGGCTTCCTCTCTGGTGTTGATAGTTTCCTGAGTCTTTGTACTCCTGCTGAATTCAATCATGATTTATAGAGGAATACAGTGATATATAAATGTTTGACAGCCAGATTCTCCAGAAAGAAAAAAAAGTCTATACATATATTTTTAAATTCAACCTGTATTATTAATACTTTCTTAGGTCTAAATGATGAGCAAAACAATAAATCAAACTGATTTGTTGTTTTTGTCAATTTATGATATTTTACTGCTCATATGAAAAATTTAACAACGGTCTCTTAACAGTTGCTGCAAGGAGATTAGAGCTGCTCCAGTGGGTATGACCTCAGTAGTGGGATTGCTGGATTTAAGAGTGTAAGCAGTAAAATAACATTTTTTCATGTAATTCAAGTTTCTCAGAACTCTTGTCAGTTTAGTCAGTGGAGGTAGCTTTGGGTCCTCAAATGTTGTGGCAGCAAAATGCGATCTCTACCAGATTGTGCCAAGTTAGGAAGGCTTTGAGTAGGGGTGGTGCTTTTCTGGCCTGAAGATAGGCAATCTTAGCTCAAAGAGGCTTATCACCAGATGGTTGGCCACAAGTTAATAGAATTTTCAGCCATAGTAACTCACTATGGTGTTAGCATCACAGATGGTTTTCTACAACAGGTAGAAAAAAATAGTCACGTCAAGAAGGAAAGAACACAGATCTTTGAAGTATTTGTTCATTAGGAAATTATATATTTATGTTTTAAAATCTTACTGTAAAATAACTTGTAACATACAAATTTATAATGCATCCTACTGTGTTCAAAATCTCCCTAAGATTATTCTCTTCGATATGCATTTTAATTTTTTTATTTTTTTCTAATTTAATTCAAGAACAGATCCATTGTTATTTCTAATTTTTAGTGCCCACTCACTGAAAAATCCCTTGAGATTAATTTTCTTTTTTCTTATTTAAAGTCTTCTTTCATGCTACATTGAGATGCATTTTAGACAATGTGGCAGGGGATTAATCAATAGGCTTGGCAGAACCTCAGTTGTTTTACTATGACACATATCAAAAAGACTATTTTCATAAAGTATTTCAAGTGCCTTTTGTTTTAAAGAGAGTGGGGGTGGGTTGGGGAAGAGGTGAAATGAATTAGAGTTCCAGAGACAGAGATTTTTGGGTTTGTCCATCAGTTCTAGGACTGAGTCCAATTCTCTCCATGGAGTTTATGGTCTCATTTCTGGATGCCCCTCTTTTTTTGCTCTCTTAAATAGTCTCTTAAAAGTTTGCCTTTCAATTGGGTTACTGTGTTCTATTTTAGGACTGTAATTGTCCATGGTTCTAAGAAAGAAACTTTGATACTAGAATTAATTTTTTTAAAGGATAGTTCTTGTTTCTAAACAAAAAGTGAGAATTGCACTCCCCAAAAGAACATTACCTTCTCTTTTGCTCTTATCACTCTTCTCCAATCCACTTAGTCACTATTTGGTTTAATTCAACAAATATTTAGTAAGCCTCTGTTCTATGTAAGTCACTGTGCTGAATGTTATAGATCCATAAATATTTATGCAAGGTATGGGCTTTGCCATTATAGTAGAAATGCCAACAAAAATCCATCACTCTTTGACTCTTGTTTTTCTGAGTACATGATAGCTTTTTCTGAAACTTATCAGAGCGTAATTATGGGAATACTACTTTGATGCTACATGAATTGGAAAAATAAAGGAACAGGAATTGTCAGGGTGCATCCTCAACTTCAAAATTAGTCAGCATGAAGTACTGATGGTTTGCGAGGCAGAAGTGGGGAAGAGATGAATAGAATTCACTACCCCATGAAAGGTAATGTTGTCTACTTTTAGAGAAACAGGGTACAAACAAGCATAGATGTGTATGATTATAAATATATTGATGTGTATGATTATAAATATCTACATATATGTATATATCTGTGTGTATACACATATTGTGTATACATATGCATATATAAATGTATCTATGCTTAATGGTAGCCTTTTTGAGGACTTGAGGGGAGGAAAGGGATTATTTTTTAATTAAAAAAAATTGACTCACTTTGGATCAAGAACTGAAGCCCTTCCATGAAACAATAAGTGCAAGTCAGAAATCTTATAGCTGCCTGAGCAACCCAGGCAAGATTGTATAACAAAAGAGTAAAAAATATAGCCACAAACCCTAAGGCATGTGGGTCTGGGCAACATCACTCTAGAAAAGCAATAACTTTTAGTTTAGGATGCTATAGCCATTGTAGTATAGTTATTGGTAGTGGTAAAAACAGACACAAGATACTGCAAGAATGTCAGACAGCATTCATCTTTGTACAGAGAGGGCTGAGGATTATTTCATTGCTTGGGCTTTACTATTCTCTTCCAACTAAACAGTTTGGTATTTGATTTATGGTCCTTGGTATGTAAATAGAGTGGACATTGAACAAGCATTTGAGCCGTGTATTTGGCCCATTTAGAAACCATTTTATTGATATTCTGGAGTAAGGAGAATGCATGTGTAGCATATACAGAGTAAGCTTTTGTCTAAAAAAATGCTTAGAAGCTAATAGTGGATATACAGAAATATATGGAAGTAGCTCGGATATAAAAGGGAATATACATAATAACACATTAGGTAAAATGTTATGACAAATAGTTTAGGCTCTCCTGGCCACTTAGCTGTACCTAACTTGTTTCCTAGTTTTCAACTTCCCTAATATACTAATAATATACATTGTATATTATACATAATATACAAATAACATACGGACCAAAATAATCTTTCTAGCATACAGACCTTACCGTTTTGTTCTTTTGCTCAAAACTTTAGTAAACCTCCTGTTTTCCAAAGGATAATTTTTTAATCAGATATTTAAAGACTTCTGCACACAAACTTCAACTCCCTCTGCAACCTTATTTCACATTACTCCTCTTCATTCATTTTAAGTTCAAGTAAATTTGGATCACTGCTTCCCGAAATAAACAAGCTATCTCTAGATACTATGTATTCACTTAATAGTTTCCCCTGCCTAGAATGCAGAGAATACTGATTTTCAGAATCTTTTTCTTCTTGCAATGCTCAGTCCGTTGCCACTTCCCTTGGTATTGAGATGACCTTCACAAGAAGAAAAAAAAAATTCCTAAACTCTCATAGCTATTAGTATTCTTTTCTTTACATATTCATAGATTATTGATCTCTCTTGTCTGACATTATTATATATGACTATGTCCATAAGCTCTTAAAGGCAAATATTGCTTTGTTTCTGTGTCTGTATATTGAGTGTCTTATACAGAATGTTTAATTGAGTGAAAGGCATTTTTTTCTTGTGAAGTGACTTTCCCCCATTGTCCATCATCATCATCATTATCCCAAACTCACCAAACATGAATTCTAACTCTCCTTTGTCCTCTTGCCCCAATATAGTTTTTGAAACCCTCTTTGTTGCTTTATTATTATGTTTCCACAATTGAGCCTTAGCATTTCTGACATTAGTCATTCAGAAGTAAGTTGTGCTTTTCTAATCATCTTTTCTTAAACAACATTATTTTTAATTATCTGTAAATATCTAAGCTGAATGAATTCCTTGTATATTTACATCCATCTCTGTAGATCATCCTTTTTTTGTCTTCTTGGAGATTGTTTCTCTCTGTTTCTTTAAAATGTCATTCTCAAGAACTTTCTGTGTCTCAGGGCTTTCTTCAGAAGGTGATAAGGAATCACTAAAAGTTTTTGAGTGATAGAATTAGAGCAGTGTATAATTAGAGCAGTGTATTAAGAAGCTGGACAACAAGAATGTGAAGAATGGACTGGGAATCTGGCTGATTAGAATAGCAGGATACCATACTCTAGACTAGAAAAGATGAACATCTGGATGAGAGTAGTTGTGGCAGAAGTGACTGGAGGAAGGACTGGCCTCACATTTTTATTATCGGAAGGAAGGAAAAAAGCATTCATTAAATAATTACTATGCATGGACAAGAGCAGCTAAATAACATAAAGGGGAGAATACTGAGCCTGAAGTGAGAAATACTCATTTTGAATTCAAATCTGGCCTCAGACACTTATTTGGCTGTGTGACTCCAAGCAAGTCACTGTTTGCCTTACTTTCCTTATCTGTAAAAAAGGGGAAAAATAAACTAGAGAAGGAAATGACAAACCATTGCAGTATGTTTGCCAAGAAAATCTGATAGGGTCATGAAGAGTTGAACACAAATAAAATGACTGAACAAATTTGTCAGCACTATACTAAACATTTTACAAATGTTATCTCATTATCCTTACAGCCAGGCCATGAAGTATGTGTTATTATCATTTCCATTTTACAGTTGAGGAAATTGAAGTAAACAGGGTCCAGGGTCACACAAATACTAAACTAGATTTGAAATCAGTTTTTCCTGATTCCAGAATCAATATTGATTGTATTTACTTTGCCATCCCATCCCAGTTCTTTATACCTACTATATGTGAAAGTAAATGAGAAGGCAAGATAAAAGATAAATTTTGGGTTTCAAGCTAGTGTGGTTAGAAGGATGGTAATGTCATCAGACTTTCAGTTTGATAAGTGTGTTTAAAATGACAAAATTTGTGATATGGAATAAATAAGTTTGATAATTTCTTCCCCCTCTATATTTGAAAGTTTTAAAATATCAAATTATTTCCTCTTCTGAATTTTCCTCATGTATTCTTACTTTCCTTATGTAGCAAATGTGGTTAGTGTGCATGCATGAATTATATCTCTCTCATTTGGATTTTGGTTAAACAGCTGCTGAACTAAAGCTCTCAGCCTTGAAAATTCCCCTTCCATACCACTCGTTCAGCCTGTGCATCATTAGTGCCATTCAGATGGAAATGCTATAAGGATGCAGTATTGCTAACAGATTATACTCTTTTCCAAAAACTGCAACCCTCCAGCTTGTTTTATTGAGCACATGTTTGCATATTTAATGGATTTCTCAATAAATATCATCAACTCATTAGCATAAGCTGCTGTAGTTTATTTCATAGGGTAATTCAAAACTGTCATATGAGTGAATGTGGTTGCTGGAGTGGTTTGAAAATCTCTATGGAAGAAGGGCACATAAAGTAATGCATTTATGTGTAGTGTGTATACACTTGGAATTTGGGTTACCTTGAAGATTTCAGTTCTTTAGTATAATTGTATTTCATTGAGTCTTTAATCAGTCATCAATTTTTCCAGTCTTTAAGTTATTTTTTGACTGTTTTCCTTTGGAAACATCATGGATCAATCAAAAACCTTTAATATATCTTTTATGAATAGCTGGTTTCAGGATATAAACTTTTTATAAGAAATTTATTTTTGATTGAAATGCTGCCAAGAAATATGGAATTTAAAGGATCATAGGTTTAGATGGGAAAGAAACTTTGAAGGTTAGTTCAATCCTCTCATTTTGACAGATATGAAGAGAAAATTAAGTTATTTGCCCAAGGTCATACATATAGGAAAGAACAGTTATAGTATTTAAAGATCCTTCCTCTGATTCTAAAGCCAATGGGCTCTCTTCACTCAAGATTTCTTAGGAGTTTCTACTCCTTTTGCTTGTCCTTCTATCCCCCACATTTAGCTTGATGTCTGGTATGTAGTTGGCTCTTTATAAATATTTATTGACTGACTTACTGACTTGGAGCATATAGTGTTTTAAAGTTTGCAAAGCATTTGATGTGATCTCATTTAACCCTCATGACCATCCACTGAGGGATGTCCTATAATTGTAATTGTCCATTTTACATGGGCAATTTAGATAGAGAAATTGAGTCTTAGAAAGATTAAATAACTTGTTCCTAGTTACATATTTAGTAAGTGGCTAAGAGGTGTTGAACTAAGGTCTTCCCAACACTGTTTTTCCCACAGCATCAATTTAAGCAGGACAGGGAAAAGGGAAATGATATTAGAGTACAGAGATATTGGAATGAACTGAGTAACTAAAGTCAGGTAAGATCTTTTACTATATCCATTTAAGCATATCATAACTCTTTGAATAAATAGAGAAACATTTAGAGCTAGAAAGAACCTCAGAAGTCCTCTACCACAATCTCCAATCTTTACAAAGAAGAAACTGAGGAAATAAGATAAATTTAGTTATTTACCATATAGGATTTAAAAAAAAACTAGCACTTAACAGAATGTTTTTCATATAGTAAATATATAATAATCATTTGGCATTTACTCATGAATTTCAGTCACTGGTTGATTTTTTTTAAAGATGGGAAGTTTCCCTCAGGAGATTTAACTGTAAATTGCACAGTATTATTACCTATAACTCATCTTACTAGTCTTGCCCTTTTCTATTTTGATTTCCCAGTTTATGAAGACTAGAAATGTCACATAAATCCAAGGATAAGATATCAACCATGTAGGCAGACAGACAGCAACAATTATTCCTGGCCTTTAAAATCCACCCAGTAATATACAAGAATCCTGAAGTTATCATTTTGTACCCTTTTACTATTACCAGGCAGCCTTACACTTTAGGATAAATATGGCCAAAATTAATTTGGGTAACTAAGATTATTATGATTATGTCAATTAGTGAATTTCATTTCAAGGTTAATAGATTATATCCTTGTTGGTCTACAGAAATTAATTATGACTTTGAGGAAAACAGTTCACAAAGATAACATTACACTGAGATGAACTCATTTGTCATACTCCAGGATAAAAGTCTATTTCTGAAGTGGTTACAAAGGACCTGTGAATTCATACAAGAAAAGCTTTCATAAAAATGCATGTCATCTTAAGGCTTCAAAGCATTCAGTAAGTTGAAAAAAATGACAATTTTGAAGTACTACTTTAGTTTTTATCAAATTCCAAATCTTTCTTGTTCTTTCCCCCCATAATACTACTTATATAGTTAAGAGGCTAAACATTTCAGTTTTTAAATTTTAGATCAACAAAATCCCTAGGGTATTCCTCTTGCACACGGGTAGCCCTAAAAACTACTCAAGGCTCAAAGTATGAATCAGTATTCACTCAGAACAGAGCCAATGATTTCCCATTAATATGTTTGTTCTTACCAGTTAGTCCAAAGGATATATTACAAGCAAAAGGTATTTAATTATGCAGAAAAGCAAATAAAGTGAGATGTGAGAGGTGGCAAATATATTACCCACCTCCAATAGAAAACTCTACTTTGAAAGTTCACACAAAAAGGAAATTCATAGTCAAAGGCATATTGCATAACTAGGTCAATGCACACTTCCAAAACCATGTCTGCTGTTGGCTTCTTATGATATCATAAGCTGCTTGTTCTGTTTTTCACTATTTATATCATTCCTTCTGGGAGTTTCCATGTTGCTTGCTTCTGGGCTGGCATTCTCTCACATCTCTATTGCTTTCTGCCTTTCCTTCCCTCCTCTCACCTACTAAATTCCATTTAGAGTTCTCAACTATGATACCAGATATCATGGTAGAATAAAGTTTAAGTTCCCAAGGATTTTTGCATTGCTTCTTGGTTTGTATAACTCCACTCCATATAGATTCTCATGGTAACTGCTCCCATCTCCCCTTATCAAAGTAAAACTGAGGAAAGGAAGCTTGGATCCATATAATAAATTTCATAAATATTGATGCTGTCATGCTCTCTGGTAGAAGCCCCAAATATTTAGGAGTATCTTCAGATGACAAAGATATGGAATCTTCCTTCTCACAAATTGCCTTCACTTCTTTTATGATAAACTATAATCAACATTTCAAATATACAATGGGATACACAAATAGAGCATCTGCTTTCACATTGAACTCTCCTGTCCTATAATGCCCACCACATTTGTGGTTGGCTAGTTCTGTAAACGATCTCTGCCTGGGAGCATCCAACTTAAATGTTCAAAAATTTTGTTGTTGTTACTACTGTTCAGTTGTGTTCAACTCTTCATAACTCTTTTGAGTGTTTTATTGCCAAAGATTCTGGAAGTGGTTTGCCATTTCCTCCTCTAGGTCATTTTACAGATAAGGAAATAGAGGCAAATGATGTTAAATGACTTGCCTAGGACCATACAGTTGCTATTTTTTGAGACAGGATTTGAACACAGGTTTTCCTTATTCCCATCCTAGTGCTCTTTTTATTGAACTACCTCACTTATTTGTTCAATAGTTCATACTTTAAATTGACCTCTATGCATATAATTTTTAAACAATGACAGCCTATTTCAAAGACAGAAATCTTCATTATGTATTCTAGATAACAAAAAGAAATAGCATAGCTCAGTGTTAATAGGTTGTATTTGGAATCAGAAGATGTAGGTTCAAATCACTTTATTTCTCCAAGGCTCATTTTCATCATCTGTAAAATAGAAGAGTTGTACCATATGATATTTTAGCTTCCCTTCATATGTCAATATGATATGCCTCCCTTGTTAAGATCTCTATTGACAAATGTAAGTTCTTTCCAAAGATCATCACTTGACTAGTGCAATTTATTGTACTATGTCTTTTGTTCTAGAAATATCATCAGTTGATAAACATTTTTGAGCATGCGCTCTATGCCAGGGACTGTGCTAAGTCCTGGAGATACAAAGAAAGGCAAAAACAATCCCTGATTTCAAGAATCTGATTGTGACAATCTAATGAGGGGAGAAGAGGAGCCAATATTCACACAACTGTGTACAAATAGGAATCATTAGAGATGGGACAGATTGGAAATAATCAATAGAGGGAAGATGCTATAATAAGGATTGGGAAGGAATTCCTGTAAAAGAAGAGGTTTTAGCTGGGACTTGAAGGAAGCCAGGGAAAACAGGAGATAAAGATGAAAAAGAAGAGCTTGTTAGACATAGGGGCTAGCCAGTACTGCATCATGTACTTGCCAGGGTTTTCATAAGCTAACATTAGGGTTAAATCTCAAAAGCCCATTCATATTCCTATTCAATAAGTCTTTAAATAGCATCTGAGGAGTCAGGATAAGATTTACCTTTCTTGATCTGTGCTTCTTTCATCCCAATTGTATACTCATTAATGAAATCATTGAGAGCCTGATCAATGATAACAAACTTCTTCTCAGTTTTCTAGTAATAGTCACCAAACCCTGGCAAAATTATACTTTCTTGTAGATGTGGTCAATTGACAAATTCTTTTATCTCCTCTGGATCTGTGACCCATATAATTGGTAGAGACTCGGAAGACCTTATAGTAGTTAATGGTCGGGTTCAAACTGTTCAGAGAAGCCAATCTAAGATTTTCATCAGTTATTTATCATCTTCCAAGGTTTCTCTCTGTCTGTCTCTGCCTCTTCTCTCTCTCTCTCTCTCTCTCTCTCTCTCTCTCTCTCTCTCTCTCTCTCTCTCTCTCTCTCTCTCTCTCTCTCTCTCTCTCTCTCTCTCTCTCTCTCATATTTTTGGCAAGGCAATTAGGGTTAAGTGACTTGCCCAGAGTCACACAGCTAGTAAGTGTTAAGTGTCTGAGGCCACAATTGAACTCAGGTTCTTCTGGCTTCAGGGCCTGTGCTCCATCTAGCTGCCCTTTTCCAATTTGTCTCTCAAAGACAAATACGTTACTTGGATATAGCAACAATTCTTCTAACTTCATGCCTCCCAATATTTCTTTCATAAGTTGCTAAAATGTGACTCTGAGATTCCTTTTGTAAGAATTGAAAGGTAAATTAAAAAAAAATCTGTGCCAATATACTATTTCCTGAAATATTTTCAGTGTTTCTGAAATTAATGCAGGAGTCAGATTCTTTTCATACCCTCTCTAATCCATCTTCCAGATTTCAAAATATATAATCTTCCTAAAGTACAGAGGTAATCATATTAATTCCTTATGTAGCTAACTTTCGTGGTTCTCTATTTCCTCCTCCTTCTTGCAAATACAATTTTCCAAATTGTCATTGAAAGCTCTTTGCTCTTGACCTAATATCTCTTTTCAGATTTATTTCAAATGACACCCCTTCAAACACTTTAAGTTCTAGTCAAACTGGCCAAATTGCTGTTTTTTGAACTGGGCATTCTGGTGACAGAGAGGAGAAGGTATGGAATCTGAACTCAGGAAGACAATGTCTTGGGTTTAAATTTCATCTCAGACACTTACTAGCTATGTAATCCTGGACAGAGCTCATAATCTGTTTCCCTCAGTTTCCTCATTTGTAAATTGATCTGAAAATGGAAGTGGCAAACTACTCCATTATCTTTGCTAAGAAAATCCCAAATAGAGTCATAAAGAGTCAGACATGACTGAAAAATGACAGAACAATAGCAACAACAAAGTTTTCTTTATATGCACTGACACCTATATACGAATTCTTTCCCTCCTCTTATTTTTGTCTCAGAAACAGTAGAAAGTTATAATCTAATAGGTGTATAGTAATCATTTACACAAATATTTATAATGAAGGGGAAAATGGTAATATTAGTCCAGAGGGGAGATCCAGACAGATTGCTAGGATCACTTCCTAGAGGGCTGTGTTTTTGTTTTTCTGCCCTACTCTCATTTTCATCTCCACCCCCTCTGGGGAATAGGGGGTGGAAAAAGCTTCATTGAGAAGAGATCAGAATTAGAATTTAATGCGTGGCAGGGACTTCAAAATATCAAGAATGGAGTCAATTTTCAAAATACCAAGAATGAAATGAAATGAACAAAGAAACTAATCTTGGAGAAGACAAGTAGAATGGACTGGTGGAGAGCAATCCAGTTTAACTAGAACAGTGTATGTCAATAAGTTAGTCAATAAACAATTATAAAGATGAGTAGCACAAGATAAACCCAACTTGAAAACAATTTGTGAATGCCCTGAATCCCAAAATTAGGGTCTTATAGATAGATAATAGAGAAATAGAATACACACACACACACATACACACATCTATGTATCTATACATGCATATATACATATGTGTATATACACATGCATACATATATCTGTGTGTACATACACACATCATCAATATCCACTTTGAACCTCTCTCTTTTTCCCTCCCTCTAATTGAAGAGGGGGAGGGTGGACATTAGAAAGCTCCTTCTAGCTCTTCCATTTAACAAGAGAACTAAGGACAACCATGTCTTCATTTCCCACCTACCTATACTCTTCTGGATTTCATCATGTACTCCATCAATTACCCATTCCCTGATTTTCAGATTTAAAAAAAATACTGTCTTCTCCCATTAGTTGTGAGCTCCTTTGAGGAAAGAGAATGTCTTTTACTTTCCTTTTTATTCCCAGTATTTAGCAGAATTCCTGGCACATAGATGGTTTTTAATAAATGTTTATTGTTTTATTGATTGACTCCACTTTAAAGAAATGTATTTTCCTAAGAATTAGGAAATATACCTGTAAATATATTTTATAACAGCTAAGTGAAATGTATGGTCTTTAATATCATAGGTGATTCAGACATTATTTCATCTGTTTTTCAGCATATAATTCTATCAAACGTAGTGGAAATGGTGATGCTCATTTATACAGAGGCATGATTTGCTGAAATAGCACTTATAAAGCCCTTTGATGAAACTGATTTCTAAGCCTTGTTATCTTACTTGATCCTGGACGCTATTACTTCTCAGTAATTGATTGGTTGCAGTTTCTAGACTTAACACATTTCCATTTCTTCCTTATCTCTGAGAACAAAAAAAAAATCAATTAAATTTTTGACCCAAAGATAAACAATAGCAGTTCTTTGTACAGTCACCATATTTTAATCATTTTTAGATCATTTCTACCTGAAGAAGAAAGCAAGTCAATGTTTCAAATACAAATGTCTACTGTACAACAATCTTTTTGAGGGTTTTATTATGTTTTATTGCTATGTTTAATAGTTAAAGTTATGTGCCATCAATTCAACTGTAACTCATGCTTTCTGAATTTTATAACTCAGCAATAAAAATGCACTTGGTCTCAAACTTGACTTCAAGATGCCAAGTGGGAAGCAATTGAATTGGAAGGGATGACTGTTACAGAGGAATGCACAGATATAAAATGTTAAATTATTATTATATCTATATAAGGTTGTCTTCTGGACAAGATTTACCTAGATTGTTCAAAAAAGTAAGAGCTTACAGCTAGTATCTGATATGACCCCCTGACATGCCCTAATTGTGTCAACTTAGAAAGAATTTTTTTTACTATTCTCAAACCTCCCTAAACTTTGATTTCTGAATAGTTCAGCAATTTGGGTCATCATGTGCCATTGGAATGAAAACACTTTTCAGTAACCTTAATTTCCTACCCTTCTCTTATGTTTTCCTTTTCATCATCATGAGATCACAAAGCAAAAATTTAACTTTAGAGCATCACTTCCTAGAGGGCTGTGTTTTTGCTTTTCTTTGTATACTTCACAACTCAGTATAGTGACTAGCATATAGTATTTAAGAGTGTTTGTTAACTAATTGATTTCCTTTATTTCAACATTGCGATACTATAAATGAATGCCAAAAGAACAAAAGGTCATTTTATCTCTTTTATAAAACAACATCCTCTAATCTTCATATTTTCATGATAAATATTAAAATAATAATAGTGCAAATAAGTTACAAGCTCTCTAAGTGAGGATAAGAAAATTCCTGCTTTCATTATGTAGATGCTTCTACACTGTCACATAATATCACCTGAGGGAATTATCATCAATTTATCCCCAAATAATGAATAGTTGGAAAGAATTCTGAAATTCTTTAGATCATTCTCTGGCTGCTTCATTTCTCTATTGGTATAAACAAGTTTTATCTATGTTTTCTCCTCATTCTATTTCACCTAACATAAGTACCCCTTATTTTGATTCTATACTAGAACATGACTTTAGGCAAAGCAATGTTATAATGATCAGTTAGTTTCTTGTGTAGCCAGTGACCTCCTTGACCATGGGGCACCTGAAAGCAACCACAGATTCAAGGCATAATTTGAAAGGTGGATATTTGAGAAGTTATCTAAAATTTTCCATCTAAGAAGAGTGGCCAGGACAGTCACCTTTTTATTTCTTACCAGGCTGCACTACTCTGGATTTTACCAATGTATTGCCTCATTAACAGCTACCTTCCCCTTACCTTACTTTTCAATTTCTATTTAGGTATTTCTTCTTCCATTAGAATATGAGCTCCTTGAAGGTAATCCTTCATAATCACAGCTCATGGGTTCTCCCTAATGTTTCTCTTTTATTAGACCCTTCAGATATTACAGTTACATACAGATAGATTGATTGATATATGAATGCAGACATAGATATACGCATATACATATATATGTACATACATATATACATACGTGTATTATGCAAATCTATTTTCCTCTATTTGCCTAGTTTTGTTGTAGATGGCAGAGGGCATATCTGCATAATACCTATAAAGTAACATGCACTTTGTAAGTGCTTAATTAATATTGATTAAATGAATACAAGAATGACATGGTCTTCTTCATTTTCTACTAGTGGCTTTATTTTGCACTTTATCATGCTTCCCAGAAACTCATCTTCCTGAAAAATCACATCAACCCAAATCTCACACCTCATCAGTACCCACTTTGGACCTCTCCCTCCCTCTAACTGGAGAAAGGGGAAGGTGGACAACAGAAAACTCCTTCTAGACCTTCCATTTAATAAGAGAACTCAGGACAACCATCCTTTCATTTCCCACCTAGCTGCACTCCTCTAGATTTCATCATGTACACCACCAACTACTCATTCTATGATTTTCAGCTTTTAAAAAAAAAGTATTGTCTTCTTCTAGGTTATCTAAAGCAGAGTTTCTTAAACTTTTTCCATTCCTGACTGTTTTTTGCTGGAGAAATTTTATGTCATCCCAAGTATATTGGCATATATAATAGGTATACAAAGCATTTACTGATAATAAATCATAATTTCACATCCTCACATTCAGTTATGAGATTCCACATAGGGTTGTGAATAGTTTAAGAAGCTAGGGTCTAAAATAAAAGGCTTTAAACAGCATGGCAAGATAAATGAAGAAAATTCCTGATATGTGCTGGGGTATTCTAGACCCTAAAATCTCACTCCGCTAGAAGGGAAAACATGTAACCAAGGCAGAAAAATAGAACACTCTTCATTAATAGATAATATGTAAAAACAGGATAACTGCTGCTCCTAGAAGAATGAGCTACTTTGAATCCTTCTGTACTCCCAAATGATAATACTTTCCCTGAAATGTTACACATAGCACAAAAAGTGCTATTTTTTTTCCAATAATGCTGGCATCTGTTATCCTCTGAGATACTCTTCTCTTATTATTTATCATCTAAGATATTTGCTATTATGTTTACGAATTTTCCCCTGAAATTTAATTGCCATAAGGCATTTCCTCTAAGGGATGGGCTAGGTGTTTTATGTTCCTCTACCCAATAGCCTCAGGGATTATAAAATTACTTTAAAAACCAGATCTGCTGCCTGAACAACAAGCAAACTCTGTAAACTTAAGTTGTCTGTATTTTGAACTTACTAGTTTTTGTCTTAACTCCTACTTCGTATGTTTATTCTACCATTTTGGTTAGGTGAGTACATTTCTGGTTCTTTTTTTAAACTTTCACAATATTCCTGAATGCTAACCTTTATACAAGCAAATTTTCTCAGAAAATTTAGTTTGTAATAGAGAATCTGTGACTTTTATCCTGATGTTCTACCAGCATCAAAATTACTATTCCTTATGTACATTATTGGTCAGCTAAGGTGATGAAGTGGATCATGGAGACAAGAAGAACTGTGATACTTCCTATCTGCATGGGATAGGAATTGAACCTCTAATTTAAAGAAGTGCTATATGAGAAAACTCCCTCTAACAATTCAAGTTGGAACTTTTTTTGCTACTTGAGAGTAATATGAAGGACTTTGAGGTTAAATGACTTTTCCAAGATCATAAAACTAATATATGACAGAGGTGAGACTTGTTGACAAGGACCTCCTAGTTCTAAGAGTAGTTTTCTATCTTCCACTTACTACTTATGTGGCCTTAAATAAATTGTTTCATCACTTTGAGTCTTGAACTATAAAATAAAGTGATTAGATTCAATGACCTTTATGGTCTCATTAATATTAAATCTGCTATCCTTTGGTCTTTTTTTTTTTTTTTTTAGGAAAAAATAAATACATTTAAGTGCATACAAGTATCCAGTTGAAGTTCCCAGACAGGGCAGGTCTTTTGTTCAGGTTCAGTAAATGTTCTTGTATGTGCTATGAATTAATGGATCTTATAAAGGTTATTCTGTTTCTCAATACCTCTTCATACTGTTTATACTTTTCCACTTTGCAACAGTGCCTGAACCTCCTCCATATACTAGGTATTTACCTTTCTGAGTTTAAGAAGACATTGTTTTTAATGCCAGAGACATTGAGCTGGGACTACCAGTCGTTAATAATATAAGTTAAGTTTTTAAGCTCATACTTCCTAATAATTAGTTGATAGTTGAAGATGGGTATTGTTTAGATCTGGATTCCATAAACTGATTCTTTAGCTTGGAGCCAAAGAGATGAAATTCAGAAAGAGAAATCTACCAGTTTTCCCAGGTTGTTTGGTTTGTTTGTTTGTTTGTTTGTTTGTTTGTTTTTACTCTCTATCATTGAACATGATTCTTACCTTCACTTGCACATCATACTGAAAGAGGGGATAAGAGATAAAGCTTCTCCTCCCCAATCCTTCCTCCTTGATGTCTATAAAATGTTTATTCCCCTACATGTGGGATGAGGGGAGTTGAATTATTTGATTATTGCTAAATATTGTCAGTATCAGAACAAATGAGATTTCTTAATTTATGTTTTAGTTTTAAAAATGCAACTTTCTCATAAAAGTTGCTATATATCTTTAGACATTCAACTAAATGATAGATCCTGAAACTTCTCATTTTTTTTCTAAAATGACACTAACCATGCTTAATGATATATTTATATCACAGTCAACAAGAATTTATCAGGTAACTACTACATATCTGGCACCCTACTAAATGACTAAGGAAAAAGCCAAAAAAAGAGAAAAAGACATGGTCCCTCTCCTAAAGAAGTTCATGTTCTAATGAGGGAGACAACAACTAAATAAATATGTATCTGTCATATATGTATATGTACATGTGTATATGCATATATACACATATATTTTTATACACATGTACATATATAGTCGCAATATATGCACACATACACGCACACATATATGATGGAAAATAATCTCAGAGAAGAAGACAATGGGAGAAGAGTGGAATATAAGCATAAAAATATAAAGGGAATTTGGGTGTTGGGAAAGCTTAAACAAAATGGGGGATTAGGAATGGGTGGAGGGAGATAGGAGAAAAACATCCTCTAGAAAGTGAAATTTGAACTGAATCTTCAAGGTAATTAGGGAAACCAATACATAGAAGTGAGGAGGAGTTATCAGAAACAGCAATTAAAAAGCAAGAAATTGCAAAATGCAATGTCTTGTATAGCTATATAGTAGAGTATGTTGCAAAGAGTAAAGTGCCAAATTATTTTTAGAAGAATCTATTTTTAAAATAATGTTCTATATTAAAATAGTTTTGCTAAGATGCAAATACTTTCCTGATTATTGAATTTTAGAATGTCTCATTATTAATTTTGTGATTAAATTATAAATATTTTTCTATTCTTTAAAAAATACACGACAGTAGAAAGAATTCAGTTACCACTCCAGTTCAACTTTCCTGAAACCTTGGCAATTTTATTGAAATAGACTCTTAAATGTCATTATTGTCTCCAGTCTTTTCATCCATTTTCCACACAGTTATCAAATTGATATTTCTAAAATACTGGTCTAACCGCATCTGCTCAAGAAGCTTCAGTGGATTTTTGTTGATTCAATGTTAAAAGACAAATATCTCTGTATTACATTTAAAGCCTTTGACAATATGACTATTTTTTCCAAACATTTCACTACACTCCCCCTTCTGTGTAATCTTGTTGTTTGTCCTTTGTTCTAGAAGAAGACCCTGACATCAGGAAGAAAATGCTATGACATTCAAGTGAGTTAGATTGTTATCTACACTCCAATCACATTGATTCTGTACAAATGAAATATTCCCCTTGAGGCTAATTCTTTAATAAAATTACAGAGGCATTCTTGAGGGATTAAGATTTCTAGAACTTTAATTCATGAATTCCCATCCAGTGTGCCTCCCATTTATTATATATATATATATATATATGCCGGGTAGAATTTAAATATAGGAATAGTTAGTATAAAACATCTCCTTTCTAACTTAGGGAATATACAAAGTTCCAAAGGTAAGCAGGCATAGGGAAAATGTGTGACCAAATAATAAACTCATAACTGCTAACTATTGGGTGTCCTTTTCTTGCTTTGTAGATTACTGTGCATGGTTCAGTAACTTTATAAACTCTAGAAACTTTATTTGATGTCTAGTTTGTTCTTAGTATTTCTCTTAGAATCCAATGCATTTGTTACTATTAGGTACTGAAGCTCCAAAAACAGTTACCGACTCCCATGGACACTGTTACCAATGGGAACACTTAATCTTCAGATCTTTTAAAGTTCACATATCACATGTTTAATATATTTAAAGGGGAAGGGAGTCTAGCAATTCCTCTGAGTTCTTTTCCAACTCCTTACTGCTCTTTAAGGCACAAGAGTCTGCCTATTCAGCTTAGAAGCTTCCGAAGTTTATTGGTCCCCTATTGAAATGATTATATTTCTATAATAGCTTGCTGTTTTATAAATGGCTCCACAAGATGTGCTTATTCTTTTGAATTTATCATGAAATGTTATCTGAGTGGTATTATCTGCTTTAATTCAATACCTAATATACTTTCACTCTGTCCAAACTGATTTAAGGACTTAGCATAGTTCATACCTTTAATTAACTTGTTTATTCAATCATCAAGACGTTTTCCCCTTTTAGATTTATGCTAACTGGAACAGGAAAAGAAATTTCACCAGTCCCTTACATATGACTTATCCAAGTCCCAACTCTGTAGGTTTGCATAGAATGTGTCTATGCTTAGAAGGCTTTCCTCTGTTTTGTCTCTTAGATAGCTTCCTTCAAAACTTAGCTATACTAACACTTGCCTTGTGAAGTCTTTCCCTCTCTCCCCTAGTTGTCAATATTGTATTTCTTCCAAAAAACTTTATACTCTGAAAATATTTTGTTTCTGCTTATTTATGTATATGTGTCTATGGGGAAAATAAGCATTCTTAGTTTGAATAAAATAAGACTGAAGAAGAATATAATAACTGTCTTTAACTATTTCTTTCATATAGAAGGAGGATTAGAACAATTCTGCTTGATTCTGGAGATTAGAATTAGAAGAATTGATAGGAAGTTGCAAAGAGGTAAATTTAAGCTATTTGATATAAAGAAAAAAACAAACAAAAATAAAATTTCCTAACAATTCCTAAATTCTTAACAAAACTTCCTAAGAGCTATCCAAAAACTAAATGGCCTTCATTTGGCAGTAACATATTTCTCCTCATTTGGATGAATATTTGGTGATATTGTTTTAGAAATTATTGTGAATGAAATATATATTAGGCTAGATAATATCTCTGACATTCTGTAATTCTCTGAGTAGAACTTTAGTGAGACTTACATAACACTTTATTTTTTCTAGTAAATTTATTTATTTTAAATACTTTATGAATCATGTTGGGAGAAAAAAATCAGAGGTAAAGGGAAAAACCATGGTACAGATAATTAAAAAAAAAAAAACAGAAAAAAAGAAGTGAACATGGCATGTGCTGATTTACATTCAGTATCCTTAGTTCTTTTACTGGATATAGATGGCATTTTCTGTCCAAAGTCCATTGGGAGTTTTTTGGATAATTGAACTGAGAAGAATCAAGCCTTTCATAGTTGATCATCGCACATTTTTGCTGTTATTGTGCTCAACATATTCCTGATTCGGCTTGTTTCCTTCAGTATAAGTTCATGTAAATCTTTCCAGACTTTTCTAAAATCAGGTTGTTCATCATTTTTAAAGATAATAATCCATTATCTTCATATACCACAATTTGTTTAGCCATTCCCCAATCGATGGACATTTACTTTAATTTACAATTCTTAACACTTTTTAAAAATTAAGTTTAAAATTATTCATTATTTGTAATGGCTCTTTCAGAGGAGGAATCAGAATATGAAAGGAAAAATGGAAATAATAAGTGATTCTGAAGAACAAAGGCATCCATAAAAATATGAAGAAAAATTGTTTTAAAAATCACCATTTTTAAAGCAGTCAGTGTTATATTATTTCTCTTCACTCTCTTTAATAAGTCTCTTATTGATGAATCAGATATTACTAATTAGACTTTCATTTTAAAAATAACTTATCATGTTTTCCAAACACTTCCTATATTCTATGGATTCAGACTTTTAAAGTAGAAACAATACTGACTATGAAGTTGAATTCAAAGGTCAAATCACTTAATCTCTTTAGGTTTCAGTTTCCTTACCTAACAAATGAGGGCCTTTGGGCTTGATGGCCTCTGAGATCCTTTCAGCTCAAAACATAAGAGCTATGCATTTTATCCTTAGAAAAGTAGAGCTAGTTTTATTAGCCCTCTATTGCATTTGAAATAACAGGTTGTGTTTGTTCAAGGTCACACAGCTAGTAAGTGGCACAGTTGGGAATGTAACCTAAGTCTACTGACTATAAATTATTTTCTCTTTGTAATATTCCACACTATTTCCACCTCTAAATTGATAAGTGCTAACACCTGTACTGTAAGGCAGTGAGATACAGTTTCTACTTCCCTCGAAGTAAACATGAGTATCACAGGAGGCAATGGACAGACATATGGTAGATATAAATGCAGATTGTAACATACAACCAATAAGAATTATCACTGAGAAATTGTGTGATAGAAAAAATGGATTGATAAAGTGGCAAGAGCAAAGAATGAAAAGTAAATATAGAGAATATCCAACTATTTCTTCAGAATGTCCAGAGGAATGAGAAAAGCCTACTAATGTGTTGAGTGAATTCCCTGAGTGAATTTTTGAATGGATGCAGAGAAAAACAGCCTAGGATTAGCAGGTATAGATGGATTGCAATCAGCACTATTGAAGGCAGCTCCTAAGTATATGAAGACAGACATCCATTTAAATGTAATCCAGCTCCAAAATTCATTCTCTCTTGTCATTTGTAGAGAGTTATGCCCTATTCCTCTGTCAGGAGTGGAACAGAGTTTGGTGAAAGTAAAAGAGAGGATAACTCTTTAATCATCTTTGGAATCATCTTTGTACTCACATGCTCCAGGTTTTTTGTTTTTAATGCTTCTGGTTTCCATCTTTAAGAGAGAATATGAATATTCAAATTACTAAAGAAAAAGACTGGGAAGAAACTGACGAGAAGAGATGGTAGTCTCCACATTTCTCTATATCCCCATATTGTTTCACTAGATGCTTTGGAAATTTTTCCTTTGGGGGGAAATTTAAGATTCTCTTGTCAAGTAGAGTTGTCTTACTCCCAATTAGAGAGGTCCTTCATATAATCTCTATGTATAATTTCTCTGATTTTTGTTATGATACTTCTTTGGACAAATGGGATTCTTACCTAATTGTTATGTATGTGTCCATTATGAAACTAGTACTTGATGAAAAGAGTCAAGTCTTAGATATAAAGGAAAGGGTTCTTTTCTTCCCCCAAAATGAACACAGATCAAAAGTTATATTGTACCTGGAAACTTCATCCTCAAGACAAATAATGTTTAAGGGAACAGACAGACATAATTTTATTTCAGTATCCATTTTCTCTGAGGAGAACAGAGTAATCAAATCATCTGGTCTTAACTTTCTGCTTGTTCTCTTGCCAGGAATTAAAGTCTCCTCTAGAAAAAAGGTGGAAGAAGGTGCTTCTCCTGAAATCACAATGATATGCCCTCATGCATCATGGTGGGAGAGGGAGATTCAACCTTTGTTACATAAGAATTTCAAATAAATGATCAATGCTTTAATTTTTAGTGTTGGGTATCACTTTATATTCCAATGAATGTTTCATAGTCTTATTGATTTTTGTTGTTCAATCTTTTTTCAGCCATGTCCAACTCTTCATGATCCCATTTAGGGTCTCATTGGCAAAGATATTAGAGTGGTATGCCATTTCCTTCTCTTCATAATTACAGATGAAGAAACTGAGACTAACAAGATTAAGTGGCTTGTTCAGGGTCACACAATTAGTATGTGCCCAATGTCAAATTTTAATTCAGAAAGATGAGTCTTCCTGAATCCAAGATCAGCACTTTCTATTCACTGCACCTTCTAGCTGCATTTTATTTGTATTACATTTATTTGAATATAAGTAATTTTTCTTTACTGTATTGTATCCTCTTTAAAGGAAGAAATAAGGAAAATGTCTTATTTTCTTCAATATCTCTACTAGTTAGTAGCACAGTACATTCCCTGTACATAGTTTGTGCTTAATAAATAATCACCTACTTAAAAATCTGATATAATGATTAAATTACCAAGCACCCACTCTAGAATTTAATCTGCTGGGCCACTTTTAACTTTGGGACACGTCTTTAGGGAGATAATCTTTTAATTGCCAAGTTGGTCTTTTCTCAATCTTTGCTCTTCCTGACCTGTAATATTCCATCACTATTGACAATATCAACCTGAGTACTCTTTCTTCTCTATGCTTTAATGCCATTGTTCTTTCCTAATTCTCCTCCTCCTTAGAGGACTTCTCCAACTCCTTTGATAGATGATAATCCACATCATGTTGCCTAATTGAATGTGTACTATAGAATCCTGTATGAGTCCCTCTTTTCTCTCTAAATCCTTTCTACCTCTTCTATCTCCCTCTCAGTAGCCACATCAGCTTTTAGAATTTCAATAAACATCTGTATGCAGATGACTCCAAGGTTTTAAAATCTAATCCTAGTGCCTGTTTCTGGCTCTGTTTCTCTCTTTGTCTCTCTAGCCTCCATCCCAGGTCTACCTATAAATACCTGGATGGTTCATAAAAATCTCAAAGCCAACATGTCCAGAATAGAACTGATGATCTTTATAACCTGACTTTTCTTCTTTCTAAGCTTATTTCTGTTGAGGGCCACACCATCCTTCTAGTCATCCAAGTTCATAATTGGATATTAACTCCTCACTCTCAATTTCCTTACAGATCTAAACAATTCCCAATTTTCCTCATTTCTATTTCCATAGTTCTCAGCAGTTTCTCTACTCACAAGGCTACTATCCATATAGAGAAGATCAACTCTGCCTAAACCATTTCAATAACTTCTGAATGGTTCTCTATGCCATAGGATTCTTCCCTCTCCTATTTATCCTCCACATATTGTCAGTAATTTTTCATAAAGGAAAGATCTTATCAACTCAATTCTTCTTTCAAACTTCAGTGGTTTCCTATTGCCTCAAGGATCAAATATATACTCTACTGTTTGACATTTAACAATTTTCATAATGGAGCCTCAATTTAATTTTCTAAACTTATATACATACATGAACCCTCTTTTATATGTATTATAGTTCAGCCAAACTGACATTACTGCACCTTACACATAATACTTCTTATTGGTACAGGCTATGCTCCATGTCTGGAATAGACTCCCTCTTCACTTCCACCTCAGAATTATTAGTCTCCTTAAGGTTAAGATCAGATACTACATTTTGCATAATCCCTACAGTTTTTATTGCATTCAGCATCATAATTACCTTATAATTTTATATGTATTTTTATGTATTCACATCTACATATTGTCTTCTCATATAGAATGTAAACTCATAGATAACAGAGTCTATCCTGTACCTAACACAATGTCTGAAACATAGTAGGTGCTTAATAAGTAATTGTTAGTTTATTGAACTAAATTTTACAAATTAAGCTAAATTAAAGTGAATATTGTTTTTCATATATGACCTAACCAGAGTAAAGGTCAATGGAATTATCATCTTATTTTTAGATACTTGTCATAGTAGACCCTATGATAGCATCTGTTTTCTTCACTATCATATCACATAGTTAATTAAAATTGAGCTTCCCCAAAAGCCCAAACATGTTTCTGAATGACCTCTTTTTAGCCACATTTTCTCTATCTAATAATATGATAATTATTTTTAAAACATAATTCAATACTTATAGTCACTGCATTTAAACCAAGATATTTTTGAATAATGACTCAATCATTTACTATGTCTTTATGTATAGATCTGTTCTTTCCTATCCTAAAAGATTTTCAAAATACAATTTAAATCCTTCTGGTTATCCTTCAAGGGTTTTCATTATCTTTCACCATACTATCTTTTTAAATTTATGTAACATTCCTCTATATGCTATAAGTTAGAGATAAAAAATACCACTATATGTCCATACATTTAAGATTTTTAAAAATTTCCATATTTTTCCCATGATATTTTCTATTTTTAGAAAATTCTCCCACCATTTCTCTGTCTGATGAATTCCTACTCATCTTTTAAAGGTTCAAATGAAATGCTAACTATTCAATAAAGCCATTCCTGCCCATCTTGTCAATAATGACCTTGCTTCTTGCAATTTATTTTTCATTCATCAAATGCCCTGATCATATATATCAGATATAAAACCTTCTGCTTGGCTTTTAAAGCCCTTCATTACCAAACTTCTTCCTAACTTTCTAGTCTTCTTATACCTCATTAACTTCCATGTTCCTCCCAGTGACACTGGCCTTTTTTACTATTCCTAAAAGAAAAAAAAAAAAAAGATGTTCACCTCCAAAACTCCCTCAGCTTGAAGGAAACATCTATTCTTGGAGTCTAAGTTACACAAATATTAAGTGTTATGCCCTATGATTAAATATTACTTATTTATATAAATACAATGTAAATTGAAGACAATCCTAGAGGAAATGCACAAAGATTATTGTTGATAGTAGACTAAGTGATTGGGGGGGGGTTCTTCTAATTCTGATATTTTGATTCCATGATCTTTATGCTATTAGACTATTAGCTCCATGAGGGCAACTAACAAATGCTAAACTGAAGATTTTCTTTGCCCGTGCATTAACTTGGAATTCTGTACATTGAACATCATTAGGTATTTAACAAATGGCAGTCAAATTGGATCAATCTGCATCTAAAAGCACGTTCTACTAAGATTCAATACTATATCAAACTAAAATCAAGAGAGCCCATTTAAAGCATCCTATTTTACCATTGCCATTACATGACCAGAATTTACACAGTGCATTTAATGACAACAAATAAATGCTTATTAGCATTCACTTGCTGTGTCAGTGACAAAAGTACAACAGCTGGAGTCCAGTGAATTTTGCCTACATGTTTCATATTGCTGCTGAAGAGACTTTGCTTCCAAAACTGTCATCAGGATTTGTAGTTTCACTGAGGGTGGTCCCCATTCTTCATGGAATGGATAATGGCTTTTAACTGTCTCTAAGTTGGTTTAGCACCCATCTGTCACATGGATAATTCTGCAGGATTTTATGTAAGCAAATTCCCTATTGAAATCAATGAAAATTTTGCTTACCCAGTGAAATCTGGCAGCAGTTTGGTGGACCCAACCTTCACCCTCTATTCTCTTGACCATAATGTTTTCTGGCTTCTTAAAGATATCCTCAGGGAATATATTCAGAAATATTCATAGATGAAATAGTTTCAACATAAAGCATTCACAGTTAAAGATAATGTAGTTTATGTCTCTTAGTAATACAAAGAGGTATTGCTTTAGAATAAAATAAAAAATGCAGAAGAACTTAATTTAGCTAGCCACTAACTGAAGCTAGAGTTCAATGCTGAGTAGCAAAAACTGAGAAGTTACGTAGATGGGTAATTTTCTTCTGCTAGAATATACTGTTTATATTCTTAGGGAATTCTTCACTACTCTTGACCCATTTAATAGACAAAAACTTTTTTTGGGAAAAGCCAAGGTAAGGTCAATGGGCTCCTGACTCCATAGGCATGAACAGAATGTGTCACTGAAATATTTACCCAGGGAATTTTTTAAAAGGGAAACCTTTATTGAATATTCAAACATGAAAGATATTGTCTTTATGAAAGAAACTAAAATTTAACTAAATTTAATTTTTAAAAATAACCAAGAATTACTTTTAAAATGTTTCTTTTAATCAAATCTTTCTCCTTCCCTTAAAGCCCTATTTTGGCTTTATCTTTTTTACTAAAATAAAATAAAATACTTCCAAATGGATTCTACTTCTCTGAAGGGTTGGTGGTGGGATTTAAATACTGGTGATTATACATCTTTTTGAATTTTAATGCTCTTTACTTTTTTTGCCTTCTTTGTACATAACAATGGAAAACCAAAGTCTTGTGTTATAAACAGTTCCTCAAAGGAAAAAAAATGGTCAGAAGAGGAAAAAAGGTTAAAACATCACATAGCTGATTTTTTTTCCAGGTCTGGTTATATTGAAATGGAATCCTAAGAAGATTGGGATTCTATGGGACAGAAATTGGATTATGTCTATTACAATTAATTGATAGTAAGATAGGCATGGCAATGTGAGAGAGAGAGAGATAAAGAGACTGAGATAAATAGAGAGAGAGAGACAGAGAGAGACAGAGACAGAGGCAAAGAGAATCAGAGGCAGAGACAAATAGAGTCAGAGACAGAGACGAATAGAATCAGGGAAAGAGAGACTGAGAGAGAGAGAGAGAGAGAGAGAGAGAGAGAGAGAGAGAGAGAGAGAGAGAGAGAGAGAGAAAATGAAAAAGAATCCTGGTTCTGAGTACCCAAAACATTGAATGCCCCATTATGGTGAGAAGAGAGCTAGAACATGAGTATTCCTTGATATACCTCATATGTATTCCTATTTCTACATCACATTTTTGCACCTATTTCCCAGTAATTTTAGTTCTAGATAGATAGTACCGCCAACCTAAGGCTGACAAGTACTAGTGAAATGTCTGTGTGTATGTACAAATTTATATTTGAAATATTAAATGTATATATAAAATATGTGCATATATTTGATACATTTATATATATTTCATATATAAAACAAATACATATGTTCTGATCTGAGTATTAGTAAAATATATATATTAAGTTCCACATAGACATATGTACACACACATAGCATTGTTTACTAACACTCAGATAAGATCTACAAATGCAATTCTCATTAATTAGAATTTGTTAAGCAGCTATTTTATAGCTCAGGATAGGATAACTAGGTAGTACAGTGGATAGAGTACTGCATCTGAAGTTAATAAGACTCATTTTCCTTAGTTTAGATCTGATCTCAGATACATTCTGTGTAATCCTGGGCAAGCCATTTAATATCATTTACCTCAGTTTCCACATCTGTAAAATGAATTGAAGAAGGAAATGGCAGCACATTGCATTATATCTGCCAAAAAACCCAAAGAGGGTCACTAAGAGTTGGACACAACTCAACATACATGTTCCAGGAGTGTGCTAGAAACTGGAATTATGAATATAGTCATTAAAATAATAATAACAAGCATTTCTATAATACTTAATATATGTGCTAAGAATTTGACAATTTTTTTTTCATTTGATCCTCACAATATTCCTGGGAGATAGATGCTATTATTATTCTCATTTTGAAGTTAAGGAAATTGGGTCAAAGAGAGATTAAGTGACTCTTTATCTCTTCTCCTAGGCACACAGTTAGTATTTGAGGCTGGAGTTGAACTCAAGTCTTCCTGTCTACAGGCCTGACATTCTACACACTGTACTACTTCACTGCCTCCACTTAGGGGGCTTATATTTTAGTAGGCAAAACACTGTAGTATCTAGGGCTACAAGAAAGAATCTTAAAAAAAAATTTTGCCCTCAAGGAGCTTATATTTTGTTGGACAAGGGTACAAAATATTCATAAATAAGTCAACATGAAATATGAATTAATTATAATAAATTATTAATTTTTCTGTGTATCAGTTATATTCTCATCTCTGGAGATTCAAATAAAAATGTGATGGTTTTAGCTCTCAAGAAGTTTATTTTCAAAATGAATAGACTTAAAGCATTTAATAGATAAATAGACTTAAAGCACTTTAATAGATAAATAGATTTAAAAGCACTTTTGGCAACACTCTGCATTAATGAAAGGTCCTCTCTTCTCCCCTCTCCTTCCCCAACCCCAACTCCTCAGCTGCTTTTCTTGGTTCTGTTTCAAGGAAACAGTCATCATTTTCATGAGACATATTTCGATTTCAGTCTTTGATTATAAAATATACGTATCACCAGACACTTTTATTGACAGCTTGAGTGGAGGCTTAGCTGGCATGCTTCTGCAATTTGAGGATGGCACAGAGTTAAGAGGTATGCTTAACATGTTGCATGACAGAATCACAATTGGAAATGTCGATAGTCTGAAATTATGAGATAAATTTAAGAAAAAATTTACAAAATTTAAGAAAAAAATACAAAAATTTACTATTAGGCTCAAGAAACCAACTGCACCAGTAAAGGACAAGGGAAAAATACCTTGACAACCATTTGTGTGGGGGAAAAAACCTCAGAAATTTTGATAGACAACAAGATCAAAAATCTAAAAGTATAACAAACTACAAGAAAAATTTAACATCATTTTAATTTCTACTAATAGAAGTTAATGTCTTTTATGTAAGAGAACCCCCCCAATTAGATTCAGAACATAATACATATTTGTCAAATTGGATTGTAATGAAATATAAAGTAGTCCTAGAGGGAAGTGACCATGTTATATTTACCTTCGATTTTCTCTAAGAGCTTTTAACATGGTAGGCAGGAGCACAATAAATCTTTACTTTATTGAATGAATGAATGAGGGAGGGAGGGACAGAGAAAGTGCAGTGTTGTTTGGATGTCTCAAGAAATGTATTCATTTGTGGATGTGTTTTAAGAGAGAGAGTATAAACTGGGGTCTACAAGATAGTTACTAGTAAATGACAGTACAGAATTTATGTCACCCGAAAATTACTTAAATAAGTTCTGAATGTGTAATATGAGGGAAAAAAGACTTTTTAAAATGATGGTTTCTGTCTCCAGATATTTGAAACTTGATCATGTAGTGGATTGATTAGGCTAATTTGGTCCAGTTCCATTGGGAAGACAGAGTATGGTTCAATACAAGGGTAAATTTTCCAAGATTAGTTTTCCAAAATTGAAATGGGTTACCTTGAATAACAGTGGGGTCTCCACCAATAGAAACATGCATGGCATGGCTTCTTGTCCTCTTGTCAGGGATGTTGTAAAGGAATTCATGCTCTGGTTTTGGATAATGGGATGAGATTTGGTATAAGTAACCACTAAGGTTCCTTCAATATCCAAATCTGACTCTTTCTGTGGTATACTGAGGTAGCTAGATGATTCAGTGGATGAAATGACAAAACTTTGAGTCAGGAAGACCTGAGTACAAATACTTTCTCAAATATTTACTTTTTTATATAACCTTGAGCAAGTCACAAAAACTGTTTTCTCTTTTGTAAATAGTGATGATAATAGCACCTATTTCATGAAGATATGATGAGGATCAAATGAGATGATGTTATTGTACTTTGCAAAACTTAAAGCATTTTATAAATGTTAATTATAATCTTATTGTTATTCATTCATTTATCATTATTTATTATTATTCTGGATTGTGTCATGAAAAAAAATAAAACTACTTATTACAATTTAAGTTGCAAATCAGTAAAAAGGATTGGGAGAAGAATTAGCTGATCCATAAGGAAAAGAACTTTTTACAGAGCAAATGGACTTCTGAATATGGGCAATTTTCCAGGAAAAAAAATCAAAAACAACAAAACTCTGGGGGCAGTTTGTTTTGTTCTAAAAAAGTAGGTTAAAAATTTCCTAACCTACTAGTCTGTCACTGACCTTAAGAATCTGAGAGATTGTGGATTTTTTTTTTAATTTTTGATAGACCTTGCCTGACATCTGGACTAAAGGATGACAGTGTAATTGTCCATTTCCACTGAAATGGAGACATTAAAAAAAAAAAAAACATTTTTCTTGACAATGAAGGAAAATCATAGCCCTTTTCCCTCTCTCACTACAATGAAAGGTTTGGTAATCTACCCAACTTAGTGTAACACAACAAAATGATTTGTGGAGGGCATGATTAGCTCCCATGACATTAAACTCAAAAGATTGTAGACATGGTCCAATTATTTCCATCTCCCCTTAATTAAGAATGATAGCTGATATTCATATAGTTCCTTAAGGAATACAAAGTACTTTATATTAGACTATCTCATTTCAGAATTCCATTGGAACTTCATAACACCACCAGACTCTATACCCAAGGTCACAATTAGTGTCAGAGACAAAATTAAAATCTAGGTCTTTCCCAATTCCAAATCCCTTAGATATTCTATTCCACTATGGATGCCTGTAAATATCAATGGATACTTGTAAAATGCTCTAGAGTTCACAAAACATTATGTACACAATATTATTTGTTCTTCACCATAGTCCTATGACTCAGGTATTGTAAATATAATCTTCCCCATTTTACATTGAGGTTCAGAGAAGTTACTATAGAGAGTCATGTAGACAGATCTCCCTTGTAGTTGATCAAAGGTTCTTTATCTCCTTGATGGTACAAAGTCCCCAAGGTCACACTGAATGGCAGCATTATTTTGTAATGCATAACCATTCATAGAAGGTGTATGAAGCAATTGAGGTTAAGTGACTTACCCAGGATCACACAGCTAGTCAGTGTTTAAGTTTCTGAAGCTGGATTAGAATTCAGGTCTTCCTGATTTCAGAACCAGTGTTCTACCCACTGAACCATCTAACTCTCCTCTCATATAAGGAATTAATTGTTTTCTTCTTGCCATACTCTTATTCTATACTCTTCAATCATTCAATGTCTCATATTTCCATTTGGCTTTTTATACCCTATACTTATCTTCCTGGAGACAATCAGTGAATTAGTCATTTTGATGAAGCTTCTGTCCATCTTTGTTCAGTTTCCTTATTATTAGTTACTTCTTGATATAATCAATGGCATTGCAAATGATCATTTATTGTTATACCACTTCTCTGAGAATCTGCCATCATTCATACTTTACAGATAGAAAATGTGGTAACGAGAGCCTATTGTGAACTGCAGACAGTGTTGGAAATAGGAAAAAAATAGTTTTATATCCTATGCTCAGCATAAGACTATCTTCTCTCAAGGAAAGGCAGAACTTTACTCTGTTAGGGAAAAATGGTCATTATGGTATATATAATTAATATGATAATAGCTGACATTCAAATAGTGCTTGAAGATTTGAAAAGCATTTTATCTATATGATCTCATGTATTCTCACACTATCATTGTGACATTATAGATATTATTTCCCCATTTTATAGATAAAGAAACTGAGGCTCATAGAGGTAAAATGTTTTACCTTAAGTCAGAGGCAGGAATCCAATCCCATAGGCAGATTCCGCTGAACCTGTCATGTACTATTTTTACTAAATATAAATGATGACAATTTTTTAAAAATACATGGAATTAATTATAGCTATGTAGTCTTCTTCCTGAAATTTGAAGTATTTATGAAAAACAGAATTATTTTGAAAGAATGTGGTAATTTTGGAGAGAACTGAGTGAATAAAACCAGATTAGACCATTCATGATATTAATTTAAACTTAAGCCTAGTAATAGTTGACATTTATATAATGCTTTGTAGTTATAAAGTACTTTATATACGTTATCTTATTTGATACCCATAATAATTTTATGAAGTATGTTGTACAAATATTGTTATACTCATTTTAAAGACCAGAAAACTGAAATTCATAGAAGTTAAATGACATAACATATAACCAGTTTTTGGGTTTTTCAAACCTAGGGTCTTTTCCAAGTTCAGTGATCTTTCTCTTACATCATTTTGGACATCTAGGACCATAGACAAAATATTATTATTCTATTGCAAATGTATATTACATGGAATTAAATATTTTATATTTAATATGGTTGAGTAGATATAATAGTTAAAACCACTACCATTTTAATTATGAGAAGCTTTTTTCCACTAAATAATTCTGTAATATTCTTTTAGCTGCTTGTACTTGGTTCTCCTAAAAACAAAATCTCTCTATGCATCCTTAGAGAGCTTTAAAAGTTATGCAAACATTCATCTGTTTTGGGTGGATCAGATGTTGTTCTCTCTAAAGGCAGAGGGGTGGACTAAATATTTTTTGAGGCCTTAAGATAATTTCCTGGATGAAATATACATCATCAGTGTTTCTAAGACTTACATTTACATAAATAGTGGGAGCTGATCTGATATTGTACTAATTGTAAGTATTCCCACTGTCAAAGTATATGAAAAATACATATTGTACAGATTATAACATGCTGTTAAATTGGTGGGTATTGAGTAATTAATTAGTTAGTATATTTGTATCTATGCCTATATTTCTTTTCTCTTTCTATGTATTTATCTATGTGCAAAATATCTATATCACCTATTGTTATATATCTATATCTAAATTACCACTCTAATTCAGACCTCATCTTTCCTCATCCAAAATAGCATTGTATTAGTTCACTGATCCTCTTAATTTTAGTTGTTTATCTTTCTAATTTATTTTACATACCAATGTCAAAACAAATTATTTTGTACTTTTGTTGTAGGTACAATCAAAGTTGTACCTTTGATCAAAACAATCCGTGAGTGACACCTTAAATGTTTTTAGGTGGTATAGTAATTAGAGTGTCAGACCTGAAGTGAAGAAGACCTGAGTTAAAATTTCATCTTAGACATTTACTAGCTGTTTGATCTTGAATAAGTCACTTAACCCTGTTTGCCTCAGTTTCCTCATGTATAAAATGAGCTGGAGAAGGGAATGACAAATCATTCTAGTATCTTTGCCAGGAAAATCTCAAATGGGGTCATGAAGAGTCAAACAAGACTGAACAATAAAATTGTTGCAAGGATAAACTATAAAACCTGGTGGTATATTTAAGGTCCCTACCAAACTGTCTTTTGTCTATATGAAAAAAAAATTATATCTTTATTTCAAATTATTCTTTTTATATTCTTTATGCTTCAAACAAACTAAATTATTAGTTGTTGTTCAAATTTTCTATCTCCTTTTCGACAGTGTGTCCCTCATGCTTAGAATCTACTCCTTCATCTCTACTTCTCAGATTCTTAATCTTTCTTCCAGGGTTATTTCAAGTACCTGTACTTTCTAATACATTCCCTTCTTCTGTAATTTTTAGAGACCCAGAGACAGTGAATGACTTGCCCAAGATCATACATACTTTCAGAATTAGATTTTACCTTTCATTCTGAAACTAGTGCTTTTTCTATTTATACCATAGATCTCTTTTTCAACTACTGTTATACCCTCTTCATTAATTGCTTATTATTCATATTTTGGCAATATTAAATACATAGTGTAATGTTCAACAAATACATTTCAAAATTAAATAATTTTCATTAGGTGATAATATGATAGATGTTTTCTAGAGAGAGGTGGGGACAAGGACATGGAACCTCAAGTGTATAAGGAACTTTGGGTATGAAAATTCCCTCCGTTGAAGCTGGTTTCTTTAGTGATTTAGAATTTTAGAGAATTGCCTAGGACTCTCAGAAGTTTTGCCTTGCTCATATTTACATATATAGTATATATCAAAGGAACAATTTGAATCCATCTTATGGCTTCAAGCCTTAAGACACACAGCTTCTTAAAATAAAAATATGACATTATATAAAATACCCAATATAATATTTTTCAATCAATTAATAAATATTTATTAAGTACAATGCCAGGCAGTGTGCTAAGCAATGGAGCTACAAAGACAAAAGTAAAATAATCTTAGGTCTCAAAAAGTTTATATTTTAATAGAGGAGATAATATGTAAATTTTCTATCACTTTTCACTGGTGTTTAACTCTTTCTGATCCTATCCCATTTGGGATTTTCTTGGCAGAGGTGTTGCAGTGGAAATAGTTGTCATTTCCTTCTCAAGCTCATTTTACAGTTTAGGAAATTGAGGCAAATAGCATTAAGTGACTTGCCCAGAGTCACACAGCTAGAAAGTATGAGAGATTAGATTTGAATTTAGGAAGATGAATTTTTCTGACTCAGGACACAGAGCACGGTCAGTTGCACTACTTAGCTGTCCCCTCCCCATGTAAATATTGAGCTAGAGAGAAGCAATAACAACAGAAAATGAGATCAGAGAAGGACACCTAAATGTCTAGATCATAGACTATATGGAAGTAAGTAGATAGTATTCTGGCAGGAAGAGGCCCTATTGTAAGGAACAGAGGAATCTTTGCTGAATCCTAGCAGTAATAGGGACCCCACAGTTTATTGAGTAAGGGAGATGATATAGTCAGATCTAAACTTCAAGAAAATTACTTGACAGCTCTGTGTAAAATGAATTGGAGTAAGGAAAAACTCCCCCATTCCAAAAAGAAAAAATAAAAGAAACTTTTTTTATTCTTAGCATTACTTTTATTCTCTTGTAATAAAATTCAATCATTTTAGAATGTTTGCGTTGAATTAACATTTCAGAGACTTTAATCAAGAAGTGTGTTTCAAGGGCCACTGGGAACCTATCCTTAGTTCCCTCTGGGGTGTCCTGAGAGTGGGGAAGGCTCCACTCTCCAAAAGGATTTCCCTGAGAAGCTCTCCCCACCCATCCCCACCTGGGATCAGCGCCTCATCCTAACCAAAGTAAAAATGAAAAGCTCTGATATTGGGGAAAAGGAGAGTTCTTTTCTTTTCTTTTATTTTTAATGATTGCATGTTTCACATATAAATATAACATTTAATATAGACTTGCATATCCAGTTGTCTTTATAAATAGCGCTAGCTGTAGCCTTCATGCTTTTCCTCTTCTTTCACATTTTAAGATTTGGGAATCCCCCGCAGCTCTCTCTAAAACTCCAGGCAAAGACAGATGCTTAAGAGCAGGCATGATAAAACTCCCAATGATTTTCTCTTCCTTGGGGGCTGGCATCATCTCAGGGTCCCAGAAATCTGCAATGCCAAATATCTCAAGCAGTTGAAGAACAAGAAGAAAGACCGAGACGGAAGCCAAGCAATCCTGCGGCTGATGACGAGGACTACTGAATGATTATTTCAGCGATTTTAAGAAAGCAATCCCCCTAAGACCACGTAGAGCTGAAGAAAACCCTAAAACTAATCCTACTAGTTTTTTTTTTTTTTGGGGGGGGGGAGGAGGTGAGAAGGGAGACTTATTCCTAAAGACACACCTTGGAACCTCTCTTTCCTCTGCTCTTACCATGACTTCGAAAGGTCTGGGAAGCTCGAGTTTGGGGAGTGGATGTGAGATTTCTCCTCCAGCCCTCTCAGCTGGCTGGGAACTCTTGTAGATAGATATAGGCAACACTTTTCTAAGGCAGACTGGAGAGCGAAAGCAGTGCAGAGACAACCATTTTAATAGTGAATTTTAGATTGTCTTTAGCTCCCTAGCTCCTTCGCGGGAAGGGGGGATTCCAAAACCATACTACTTCCCGCACGCCACCCTGCCTTCATCTCATCTCCCTCCTCTCCCACCCCCACTTTTGTTGCCCCGAGATCAAGCATCTCCCGCCTCCACATCCTTTCCCAAGGCTGGTGTATGCGCGCCTTTGCGCGGAACAAGGCTACCGCGGCGAATACAGCCACCTACTCGGGGAGGTCAGAGGGGCTTGACCCTAGTCTGACAGAACAACTCCCCTCCTCCAGCCAGGGTGAATGGTCTCGTGCCAGTGCGGCGCAGCTGCCGCTGAGGCTGCAGCCACTGGCCCGGGACTCCCCGCCCTTGAGCTTGAGCCCATTCCCCAGCGGTACTCCCTCGGGGCGGGATCCACGAGGATTGCCCTGCGGCCGCTACCACCTCCTACTCCGCTTCATCTACCCAGACGCGGAGTGAAGAGTTTCCGAAGCCAGGGCATAGGCGCTGCCCCGGGCTAGCCTCCTCTTCCTCCTCCTTCTGCTCTTCTTCCTCGTCCTCCCCCCTCCCGCTTCCTCCTCTTCTTCCTCCTCCTCCTCCTCTTTCTCATCCTCCTCCTCCTCTTCGTCCTTCTCCATCATCGCCTCCTCCTCCTCCTCCTCCTCCTCCTCCTCCCCCTCCTGCTCTTCCTCCTCCTCCTTCTCCTCCTCCTCCTGCTCTTCCTCCTCCTCCTCCTCCTCTTCCATCAATCCCCTTCCTGCTGCCGCTTCTGCCCCCGGTGGATGCCATCCCGGAGCCCGCGTGCTGCCACCGCTGCCGCCACCGGGGCGGGGGGCTCCCGGGTCCGCCGGCTCAGCCCGGGGAGGCGTACATGCCCCGGCTCCCCTCCGCTCTCACCAGCAGCATGCTTTATTTCCAGATGGTGATCATGGCAGGGACGGTGATGCTGGCTTATTATTTCGAGTACACGGACACGTTCACCGTCAATGTACAGGGCTTCTTCTGCAACGACAACGCCTACCGCAAGCCCTACCCGGGCCCGGAGGACAGCAGCGCAGTGCCGCCCGTGCTTCTCTACTCGCTGGCTGCTGGGGTCCCCGTCCTAGTGGTAAGCAGAGAGGCGCGGGGAGAGGGGGGTGTTGGGTGGCAGTGCCCACTCCACTCGCTGTCGCCTTTGACTCTTGTTCTTTTTTCCTCAGGCTCGTACCTGCTCCCCTACCCCCTAACCCCAGCAGCCCTCCCAGGTGCCCAGCTGTGTGCTAGCATCCCCTAAGTTTCTTCAACTTGTTGGAAACCCCTTCCCCAGAGAACACTCTTTGAGGGGACTGGGGGATATGTGTGCTTTGGGGGACGAAAGTCAGCCGGGCAGTCAACTGTCGACTGTCTTCCCTTCTTTAGACCCCCACAATGGCTGCTGATGTTTGCTCCTTGTGGGTAGGGTTAGGGGGTGGAAAGTAATCAGGGGAGAGGGGGAGGGGAGAGGGATGAAATAGGGGTAATTACAGTCTTCACTATGAATTTTTATATCGACCTTCCAGGTCAGTGTCTTCCTACTTCCAGGGTTCTGGGTTTTTGGGGCTGCTGGGGAGGTGTGTGGGGGTGGGGGAAAAGAGGCTGATAATGGGATGGGTATGAAGGAAAATAAAGCATTCCTGGTTCTCCCATTCTGGTGGTTTAGACAATCTTGCACTTCCAAAATTAACCAACATAGCTGGAGTGATGATTGAAAATAAAAATAAAAAAAAATAGTATCAATGAGTCTTAGAGATCATCAGTGTCTTGAGAAGAAAGTGACTAACCTTGACATAAAAATCCCTAGCCTAGGAGGTAGGGGGAATAGTAAAAAAGAGGGAGAGGAAGGAAAAATAGTTTTGAAATCAAGCGAGTACATGATTTATTTTTTATGCAATTTTATTTTATCAAGCATTTGAAATCTTTAGTTTAGACAATTGTATTTAGAATTCCTGTTAGAAACTTTAATTTATCCATCTTATATCTTCTATATAAGTAGGATGTGTACATATGTGCATCTAAATATGTATCTATATATTCACTGCTACTTTTTAATATTTCAAATAAATGTATTAGTGTACATAAAGTTGGTAACTTCAATAATAGTTATTATTATTATTATTAGTTATTTTCTTTAGAAAAATCTTATATATCATGCAGGCTATTCCAGTCCTATGAATTTCATCTGTATCAAAGAGAAGATTAGAAAATAATTCTAGATAGAAAGGAGAAACTTGAGTTGAAAAGGATATCTGAACTTGGCTGAATTCTATTTTTTTTTTAAGTAGAGACCCTAACACCAATGTTGACTGAAACCCCTCCCCACCTGTCATCCTGTGTCATTCTTGTCCATGCTTTCCCATAAGCCCTTCACAAAGGCACTACCCAGGGCACTAGAGGCCTTCCTCTTGTTCTTTCATGAAAATTTGTGAATGTGCACATTGTAATATCAAATGATAAGAACTTCTGTTCTCTGCAATTAATATGTACAAACATGGCTCCAAGGTTTACATATGTTTTTTTTAATTTTTCTGAAGATGAATTCATAAATTCAAAATAATTAAAAAGGCTTTTGAAACAGAAGTTTGTGTTTAAACAAATAATTCTTGAGTGTCTACTATGATACTCTGCTAAGTGGAGATGAATATGACTTTGAATTAGCTTTCCAGAAGGAGAAAAGGAAGAATAAAACATACACAAATTACTTGAATACAAAACACTATAAAATACATAATGATATGTGTAAATTACAAAGAAAAAGTTATTCCATTAAGATAGTGATTCAACAACAAAAAAAATTTGAGGGAAATATTCTATGAAAATAACTTTTCTTTTTACCAAGTTCACTTTCCTGATTATGACTTCATATTCAGTTCTAGCACAATGATTCATAGTCTATTATACCTTCAAGTAGAAACCTTTATCACCATTTAAAAAAAAATTATATTGCCAATTTTCTGGAATGTGTCATAGACTCCAAATTCAGCCCGTTTTGGTTTTAGGATGGGAAAATTATTGTTACTTTGGGACTTTTAGTCATCTTTATATGTTTGTTTTAAAAGCTTCTTTTTTTTAGGCACATATTTTCTTGGGGAATGAATAGTTCAGTGATTTGTCAGGGGGATTAAAAAGAAATCATGTTGCTTCCAGGTCACTAGCTTGGATATTGACATAATCAATAATGGCTTTAACTCTTTGCAAATAATGTGTCTTCAGTATGTGATTCCAAGTATTGTCCAGACCCTTGGAATTTATCCATGATTAGGCGTTACATGTAATCATAAGTATTGTTTGGTTCAGGGTACTAGATTGTTCTCATCTTTTCAAATAATCTCTCAACAATAGGCAAGAAGAAGATGGATAGTGAGTCATAATGAGATAGTGTGTGTGTATATATATATATGTGTATATATGTATATATACACATATATATAAAATACACACACACACACACACACATATATATATATATATATATATATATTTATTTTATTTGCATCTCTTTGAGTGGTAGTGATGGGCTGGAGACAGGGAAAGAGAAATGTGAAGAATTCTGAAGAAAAGAAAAGAATAGGGAGAGAAAGATTAGACTGTGAAGGTGAAGAAGGACTGAGTTGCTCCAATCTTCTATGCCCTTAGTCTTCATTGAGGAAAAGTGCCCTCTACAGACTTGGGAAGAAAGAGAAAAGAATTATAATTTTTGTTTCTTTTTAAAATTATTTAAATAATGTAAAAATCAATTATTCCAGTTCATAGCAATTCAAGTTTTTAGCAGTCACTATAATAAAATGGTGACAAATTCAATTCTTATTTTTAAAAAATTCATGTATAGTGTATTTTAATAGAAAAAAAATCTTCAATTTGCAAGCAGACTACCAGGATTGGAGTCCTAGCCCTGTCACTCATTAGCTTTATGACACATATTAGATTTAACTTCTTAAAGTTCCAGTTTTCTCAACTATAAAATTGTATATTTATTAAGTAAATGATCTTGAAAGTAACTTCTGGATCTAGATTCTAATTATTCCAGGCTAATAAAAATAAATGACTCCTTGTTTCATTGGTCCTCTCTATTTTTTTTTTATTACCTGGTAAAATAATTTTTAGGAAAAAGTCTTCTAGTCCTCATTCTGGAATCCTAAGATTTCTTACCCCTCAGTATCAACAGTGGCTTTTTTGTGCACTTGTAAGAAATAGAAATTACAAAATTAAATATAGTGAATTTCTTTCAGATTAGGTAGTTTTAAAATATTATTTCTTTCTTTGTAAAGATTTGAAAAGAAAGTCATCAGGAATTTTCAGTTATACTGTACCTGGAATTTAGATTTTGTTACTTAGATACCTTGAATTATAAATTTTCTAAAAGTAGTCATTTCTTATTTAGCTTGATGTGCTCATCATTTGGCACAGCAAAAGGGCATCAATAATCATGGATATTTAAACTCTATGTTATAGAGGAGAAACTGACCTGGACTGCTAGAGGAATCTTCCTCCTTTAGGAATTCTGTATAAAAATTAAGTCAAAGACCCAGTTCCTATCTTCTAGTACTTTAAAAATATGTAAAATACTTCATAGACACATGCATGAATATTCGTAGATATACATATAGGTGTTTATATATTTATATGTATATTGATGATGATGATGATGATGATATAGGCATAGATTTAGATGCAAAATGTTCTCAAAAGCTTAATTCATGTTTCAATTTGAATAGCTGACTTAGGAAACCCTATAGTTGGTACAATAAATATTATGATTCAGATTTTACAGATGAGGAAACTGAGGAGTATGGAGCTTAAGTGGCTTGTGCATGGTCACATAGATAATTGACTGAGGAAGAATTTAAATTTGGGTCTTCCTGATTCAAAGTCCAGCATTTGGTCCTCTACTAGTCCTGTCAAACTGTGTAGGCCACATGTAGCCCACAACACTCCTGAATGTAGCCAAAAACCAATTAAAAATAAATTTGGGACATATTTAACCAAACAAACAAACCAGTAAAACATAGATAATGTTAACATGACTTTTTTTTTAATGTCGATAATAACTGAAAGGGAGCTTTATTATGATCTAAGGGACCTCAGTTTATGAGTTTGACATGTTTGCTCTAGATCAGAGCTTAAACTTTTTCCACTCATGAAATCTTTTCATCCAAGAAATTTTTATGCAACCCTAGATACACAGATATATAAAATAGGTATATAAATCAGATATTTACTGACAACAAATCAATTTTGCAACTCCCATATAGAGTTATGAGCCCCCATATGAGGTTGCACTCCACAGTTTAAGAAGCAGGGCTCTAGAACATGCTTTCTCTTTTGTAGATACTATTTAATTCTGATTGATTAAATGATATTTAGCACTGATGGTTAGTCAAGAATGTTCGCTAATCTGGTCAAACCTTTTCTATTAGTTCACTTCTGACTGCCATATTTTATTAAGAATATTGTTAAGCTGGGTAGTGTCTAGGGAACAGTGACCACCATGATGAAGAGCCTCAAACAGGTGTTATGTGAAGATCAATTGACTAAAGTGGGGATGTTTAAAATGTAAGTGAAAAGGTTTTAAGTGCATGGAGCACTTCCAGGTAAAGAGAAAATATGTTTTTTTTCTTGGCCCCAGAAGGAAGAACCAGGAGAAACAGGTAGGAGTTTTATTGAGAATGATTTTGCTAATATAAACAGGAGCTTCCTAAGAATTAGGATTAATCCAAAACATTGTACTTTGGACTGGCCTAGATGGTTTCTGAGGTCTTTCCTAAACTTCAGATTCTGAGATTCTTTTTTTAATGTACTGCTTTGGGAACCAGTAAGGTTCTCTTTTGCTAGAAGGTATTCTTTACATGTATGGTCTCCTATGGAGAAAATTATTTTATTCAGATATCAGCTTAATTTAGGGGTTTCAAAAACTTCTTCAGATTCCAAAATGTTGTTGAGAAGCATGTCTTGCTCCAAGGAATTCACACATGGTGACTATTGACAGTCATTATCTAATAGGTCTTCATGTTCTTTAGATAATATTTAATAAGAGAAAAACTCATATGTTCTTTAACTAGAAATGATCTCTCCCCAATTTCTTTTTTTCTCTCATTTGACCTCTTAGACTTATTCCATTCTAGCTTGTGTTTTAGGTTCTTTCATATATATCTTACCCTCTACAAAGTTATATGGACCATGAGTACAGGAAGTGGGACGTTTTTTCTTATTTGAATCTTCAATATCTGGCTGTATGCATTGAATATAGCAGAGATTATTGAGGCAATATGGTATAGTAGGTAGAATACAATACTGATATTTCAGAAGATAGGATTTTGAATGCTTCAGACACTAGCAATATGACACTGAGAACAAATCATTTAATATCTCTCAGCTTCAACTTCCTTCTCTCTAAAATTGCAGCAATAAATGCAATTACCTGAAAAGGTTGTTATGAGGATCAAATTAATTATAACCTCCCTTCCTTATTCAGTTCTATTTCCTTCTCTCCTTTCCTCTCTTCTCTTTTCTCCTATTTTATCTTTTTTCTGTTTCTTTCTCCTTTATCTTTCTCATCTCTCTCCTGTTTTCTCTTTCTTCCTCTCCTCTCTTATTCTTTCCCTCCCTTCATCTTTTTTCATTCCCCTCCTTTACCTCTTCTAGAATGTTGGAAAATAATTTTATATTTAATTAGAACTGGTGAAATTAATATAGGATAAGTGTAGTTTGGGATGAGAAGTACTTTATTCCATTACTTCTAACTCATTGCCCATCCAAGAAACCCCATCTTTATTCAGAACTAGAGAACTGGAAGGATATGGCAGCTGCTGTGATTTCTCTCCTATAACTCTAAATGAACAGGTGTCACTACAGGGAGAAGAAACAGCAGTGAGGAATCTTGCATCTGGAGTGTCATTCATCAGTAAAGGCAATGCCTGGAGATCCCCATGACACCTCATCACTACTTAGACTTCCCAGAAAGCCAAATTTCTTTTCCCTTGCTTCTTTTCCCCACCACTAAAGTACAAAAGTGCCCATTGATGAACACATAGACCTGGAAGAAGTTCTGATTTTCCCATGTGGCAAGCTTAGCAGAATACAAGTTTCTTGAATTCAGGAACTCTTTCAAGATCTTTATAAACTCAATGGTTGGCAGTGTATCCTGTACATAGTAGATATTTAATAAATGGTTGTTGATTTAAATTATCTTATTATTAATACTTCTGGATTTGGAATCAGAGGATTTTGAAATCATATCAGAAAATTAATAATGTTTAACTAGCATTAATAGACTGCTCTAAAGCTTTCTAAATATTTTACAAATGTTATATTTCATTGTTTTCCCTCACAACAACACTGGGAAATGTAGTAATTTGCTAAAATTACCATCATTTTACAGATGAGGAAATTGAGCTTGTGAGAAGTTAGGTGAAGAGTCATAATCCTGGAAGTTAGGTGGTATTATTATTTCTATGTTATAAATAATGAAATTGAATCTGAGAAGTTAAATAACTTGCATGAGGTCAAATAATTAGTAAATATCTGAAGCTGGAGTTGAAATCTGGTCTGTCTTACTGCTAGTCTCACACTGTATACATTATACTGCCTAGTTGCCTCAGCAATGAATGATTGAATTAGAAAGTATCTTATATGTCTACTCAAATTCATACAGGTAAGCTATTGCCAGTATTTGAACCCAAGTTCATTATCTCCAAATCCAACTTTTCCCACAAGGCTATTTATTCCTTCTGTGACAAAACAAGTTAATTATTCTTTCCTTACAAGACTCAGGTGCTCATTTGTAAAATGAGATTAGATTGGATGATGTACTGGAAAAATGTTATTTCTTAAGGACTTTCGATTGAAATCTCTATTCTGCCGTTTTCTATCATTTTGATTTGAGTAAATAATTTAATCAAACTCTGCCTCTATTTCCATAACTGTTAAAAGAGACAAACGGGCTAGATAACTTGTAAGGTCTCTACTAGCTCTAACTTCTTTATTGATAACCTCTGAAGGCACCTCACAGACTTTAATTCTTATCCTGGGATTCTAAATGTGAGGCTTGTTAATTAGATCATTATGTCCCTTTGTTTAGTAGTGAATTTTACCTTTGTATTGAGGGATAACTTGATTATATCACAATCTTTATAATAATTGCAAAGCCAGTGGTCATTTCTCTACAGTATTTTTGTCTTCCCTCAAGTAGAATATATCAAAAGAAAAATATCAAAAAGGCTTAAGCCCAGAATGAATAGTGCTGCAAAATAAATGTTAAGGATAATAAGAGAGCCATTTTTCAGAGCTGTGTACATAGAATTAGAGCTAGAAAGGATCTTAGAGATGACCTAGTCTAAATCCTACATATTATAATTAAGAAAACTAAGGCCTAGATAAATTAAGTAGTTTTCCCAAGGTCACTCATATAGGAAGAATGTGACAAAGCCCAGATTTGGACTCGCTCATTTAACAACCACTTAATTACCTCTTATATGTCAGGTCCTATGTTGGTACAGAAGGAAATTATATCCTTATGGGAAACCCAACCCATGAACAGTAAGTCAGTCAACAAGTATTGACGAAGAGTTTATTAAATGCCAGACACTATGCCAAGACCTGGCAATAGAAGTATAAAGAAAAATATCTCCTGCCCTCAAGGAACTTATATTTTAATGAGGGAAGATGATAACTTAAAAAAAACTGAAAGGGAGAGAAGGGGAAAATATCAGCAGAAGCATAATAAAAATGGTCCAAAGTTCAGTGGAGAGGTATGAAAACTTGACTTTTCTGGGTGACCTCCTTAAATGAAAGTTGTGGGAGGAAATCTCCAACCAGAGGAAGAGGCTGAAAGGGATGAAAGATATTCCAAACTGAATTGCAGAGATGAAGTGAATGTCAAGATGAAGAGCATGAGAAGAAAACATAGAAGTATATACACATAAGTAAATATAAAATATTTAGATCATGTCCCTTTGTTTTGTAGTGAACTCTTAACTTTGTTTTTATGGATAACTTGATAATATCACAGTCTTTATAATAATTGCAAAGTTAGTGGTCCTTTCCCTATGATATTCTTGTCTCTCTCAAGTAGAAAATATCAAAGCAAAAATGAAATTATAGAGGGCATAGCACTAGGAACTTGGTGAGGAAAGAGATCAGGACAACTCTCACAACTTCATCTCTAGTGCCCTTGCTACTGTACCATATGAAAGAGCAAGATAGGAGGTTAACTAGTAACAGAGATCTTTTCATGAGTTTCTGGAGTGAACCTTGGAGATAATAATAGCCTTGATTTATAAGGGCTTTAAGTTTCAGAAAATGCTCTTTCCCCCCCCTTATTAATAATATTTTAAGGTTTGAAAAGTATTTACATGCATTATGCCATTCAGTCCTCAAGCAATCCTGTGAAGTATTATTCCCATTTTATAAATGAGGAAACTAAACCTGTGAGAGAAGAAAGGCTTTTTCAAGGTCAAACTGTCTGGAATTAGTTTCTACCTTGGGTCTTCCTGATTCCAAGTCCAATATTCCATCCATTACAACATTTTAGCTGCTAATAACTCTGTGAAGTGTGTAGGGCAAGTATTTTTGTTCTCATTTTACATATGAAGAAACAGTTTCATAAAGGAACAGGAGCTTTTTCATAACCATACAGATCCCTTTGTTGAGAGGTACTCACATCTTTTCAGTTACTCAGGCTAATTTTAAAATGAGATTAGATTAGATTGGATGATGTAGTGGAAAAATGTTATTTCTTAAGGACTTTCGATTTAAACTCTCGATTCTGCCGTTTTCTATCATTTTGATTTGAGTAAATCATTTAATCATTCTCTGCCTCTATTTCCATAACTGTTAAAAGAGACAAATGGGCTAGATAACTTGTAACATTTTAGTGTTTTAAGTTCTATCTTACTTAGAATCATAGAATCCCAGAATTTTGAGGACCCCAGGAAGCCTCAAGTATAATTTATAATTGAAAGGAATCACCATCATGATATAGTGAGTGGTCATCCACCTTCTACTTGAAGACTTTCAGGTTGGATCTAACACTTTTCAAGGCAGCCCATTCCATTTTGGAACATCCTTGATTGTTAGGAGATATTTTCCTGATATCAAGTTCAAATTGATCTTTTTTTTTTTTTTTTGTGCTGAACACCAATTGCTCCCACTTCTCCCCTCTAGGGCTAAGCAGAACAAATCAAATGCACCTACTTGACATTTTGTCAAATGGTTGAATACAGTTCTCCTTCCTCCACAAGTATTTTCTGCTGCTGGATAGAACTTCTTAGACCCTTAATCTTCTTTTTAGATCACATAGATTGAAGCCCTCTCACTTTCTGATTCTTTTCATTCAGATGTTCTCCAAATGACAAATATCCATTTTCAGTTATGGTGCTTGGAATAATACACCTCATTTGCTTGCAAAACAATCTTCCCTGTGCACAGATAGCTACCCAAATCACTTCATCTTTTTGGGAACAGGTCTGTGATCCTTCCTTTGGTTTTCAATTTATAGCCTTATAGGAGGGCTTTTTAAACTTTTTCCACTTACAACCCCTTTTTCTGAGAGAAATTTTATGTGATCTAGGTATATAGGTACATAAAATAGAAATCAAATCAAACATTTACTGATCATAAATTAGAATCTTATAAACTCCATATTCCTAACCTGCCCCATTTGGGTTTGTGGCTGTAGTTTAAGAAGTTTTGCTTTAGAATACTATCTCTGATGTGAAATGACTTACCTAGGATCATATATTCAGCATATATCAGAGGAGAAACTTGCATTCAGGCCTTTTTTAAGTTTTTCTTTTTAAATTTTTCTTTATTTTATATTTAATTTGTTCAATAAACAAGCATTTCCATAACACAATACAATGAAATAAAAGATGATTGCACATGAAACTGTAAATCAATTATATACAATTTGCTATTCCTTTTAAATATATAATAATCATTATATAAATTTCTCTTTTTTTGTCTTTTTCTCTCTTCCTCCTACCACAGAGGTTAGCTACTCTTACACCCAGATTTTCTTAGCTCTTTTTACTATGCAGTGTCACTTAACTGTTTTAAAAAATAAAACCACCAGAAAAGTATAATCTTTATTGCTTCTAGCATAAAACATTAATAATTTACATTCACATTTAATATGATCTAGTTCTAATCTGCCTCTTTAGGCAATGTGAAGTAATAACAAGAATGTTTGATTTAGAATGGGAATATTTATGTTCAAATTCTAAACCTGTGTAAACTTGAATAAAATTATTTTTACCAGCTTTCTGGTCCTCCGTTTCTTCATTTATAAAATAAGGGAGTTACCATCAGAAGCATCTCCCATCCTCCTTCTGACGTCTAGGACACTCAGACTTCATCCTGAGCAGGAAGAATTACCAAAGTATGCTTTTCTTTCTGTACCTATTTCCTCCATTCCCCACCCCTAGATAGTCAGCTGGGAAAACCTACTAGTAGGTCCAACCTTTCCCTAGTAATTTCCAAACCCCTGGACACTATGACTACATTTAGCATAGCTGTGATTGAAATGATTCCTCATATCATTAGATGATCTAGGAGTCATCAACTATCATCTCTCCAGAAAAATGGAGGACTACTAAGCTATCCAATGACTGTATCCTAAGGACCTTTAGATCTTATTAGATTCTCAGCTGTTATAACCTTCTGAATTCCAGTCACTGCTACTTAAAATGCAGAAACACCTAAGGATTCCTGGGCCATTTGGGGAATTTTGGAGCCTTCCTATCTATCTTATAGTTGAACTCTCTTAAATATGTTTTTTCCCTGAATAGAAGATATGAATTTCTTCATAGCAGGTCAGTTAGTCATTGATCAAATATTTTTAAACCATTTTCAATGTCCTAGACACTACTAAGTGCTGGGAATTCAAAAAAGGCAAAAAAAACCCCCAAAAAAACAAAAAGCAAAAAACAGGCTTTCATCTCAATTAGCTCATATTCTAAAGGGGGAGACAATGTACAAACACTATGTACAAACAAGACATATATAAGATAAAATGAAGATAATCTCGAAGAGAAATTTATCATTAGGAGGGTCTGGGAAATGCTTCTTGAAAAGGTAAAATTTAACAATATTTGAATGAAGCCAGCAGAATTTATCTCGTTTTGTTTTGTTTTGGTTTTAATTCATTCCCAGTACTTAAAATCATGATTGATACAGAGGAAGTATTTTTAATGTCTTTTTAATTCATTTATGCATTCATTCATTCATCCATTTTAAAATTTTTTTCAAGCTTTAAAGCTATAAACTTTATTTCACATTATCTCCCTTCATGAAGTTTCATGAAATTCCAATTAAATTGGATAACTAGCTACTGTTTCTCAGTCTTATACTGTATTCTTTTATATTAATGAATTCCTATTGGTTGAAGCTTGTAGCTATACTTCTTTTCTTTCTATCTCTTTCTACTGAAAAATTTTTACTTTCATTAATACCCAGCTTAGGTGTTACCTCTTCTATGAAGCACTCCCTAGTCCCCCAATAGAAGAAAAATGCACTTTAAAAAATTTTCATAACACTTTGTCTTAATCTCCTCTTTACCCTCTGAAGATTATTTAAGTTTATCTCAAATGTGCCTTGTTTGTACATAAGTGTTTGTATGTTGCTTCCCCCATTAGACTTTGAGGTCCTTGAGAATAGGGATTTTGTCTTCCATTGTATTTCCAGCATTTAGCACAGCTCCTAGAACATGGTAGGTATTAAATAAATGTTTATTGGCTGACTGACTGTAGGAGGTAGTTGGTTTTCCTTCATTGAAAACCTTCAAACTGTAGAGAAGATTATTATTTAGATTGATTAGTTTTTAATTTCTCTTAGGTTTCATAATATTCATTATATATTACATATATATAATATATTATATATTATAACATTCTTTAACTTTTTGTTGCTTTTCTTGTTTGATGAAAATGTTTTTCAGTCATACATTTCTTTGATATTGTACTTTATTCTTGTTTCCATTCATAGTTAATTAGTATAGATTGCTTACATCAGCCTTTTACTTCCCCATTGTCCTCTGAGTGATTTGTTATTGTTCAGTCTTTTCCAGTAGTTTCTAACTCTTTGTGACACCATTTGGGTTTTTTTTTTTTTTTTTTTTTTTTTGGCAAAGATACTGGAGTGGTTTGCTGGTTTTGAACTTAGGTGTTCCTGATTCCAGGCCTTATACTTTATCCACTGTGCCATTTAGCTACCCTCTGCTGAGTGATATTTATTTTTAATTCTTCAGAGTATGTGTTATTACATGACTCACAACTATCTCACCTATTTAACTATAGTTTTCATCCAAGCAGGAAATGGATGGTAAAAGAATATATCTAGCTGACCTCAATAAATTTAAGCCATTAGGTTTGGATGATCTTTGCTCCAAGAAAGATGAAATACATGCATCCATGTTTGCTCAGCTGTTGAAAAATCTTTGAAAAAATCATGGAAGATGGGAGATTTTAGAAAAGAAACTAGAGATGTGGAAATATTTTTCCTTTATTAAAGAATATAGGTGGAAGTCTGAAATAACTAAAGGGTAATGAGTTCAACTTCTATTCTTGGCAAAATTATATACTATATTACTTAATGAATGATTTATGATCATTTCAAAAGGGAAGAAGTGATCACTTAAGACCAACATGGCTTCTTCAAGTTGAACTCATACTGGGGAAATGTCTGATTTTCTTACAGCATCATTACAATAATATGATAAGGGAATTCTAGACTTAATATACTCATATTTAATTAAAGCATTTCACAAAATTTCTCATGTTGTTTTTAGTATGTGGTAAAGATATGATCTAGATGTGGATTTGTTAATCCTGGGTTCAAGGATAGATTTCAGGGGATACATGAACTTATTTGGGAAAAAAAAACTAAATCTCTGTTTTTATTAACTTCTACTTGAAATTTGGCATTTCCTTCAATTATGAATATGGGTAACAAATCCTAAAAGCATGGTCTTCATTAGGATGTCAAAGGTGTACATTTCACAAACAAAAAGTTTAAGAATACAAGGTCTAAATGATATTACAATGACATGGGTTTGTAATTGGTTAAATGACGAAACCCAAAGAGTAGTTATTAATGGATCTTTATAAACATAAGAAATAGTATCTAATGGAAAGTCTGTGATGTCTTTCCTGTTCCTAATTGACTAAAGATATAGATGCTATGTCTATCAATTTTTTACAAAATATAAATCTTGAGTTCCGAGACATCCAGCACTGACTTTTTTCTTTACCGTCAGTCACAAATCTCCAACTGCCTATTGAACATACTAACTGGATGTCTTGAAGAGATCTTAAATTTAACATGTCTGAAACTCAATATCTTTCCCCCCTGTCTTTACTCTTTACTATCTTACTAATACTGTTGAGGACTTTACCATCTTCCCATTCTCCTAAGCTTGCCATCTAACTATTGTTTTTGACTTCTAACCCTCTCTCACCTCTCATTTTCAATACGTTGCCAAGGTCTATCAATTTTATTTTGTAAAATCTCTTCTAACAATCCCTTCTCTTCTCAGATATTGCCAGCATCTTGGTGCAGCCCGTCATCATCTCATGTCTGTATCATTGCAATGATCTTTTTCTTTCCTCCTCATTTCACTCTCTTTTCCATTCAGCTGTCAGATTTATTTTTTCCTAAAACACAAGTCTGATCATGTTCTTTCTAATCTCAGGGAGGAGAAAGGGAGATAGTTATAAGCAGAATATACATCAGCTCTAGTATATTCCTTTTTCTTTATGATTAAATATAAAACCCTCTATTTGACTTTTGAAGCCCTGATCTCTTCATGCCTTTCCAGACCTTTTATACTGTACATTCCACAACATACTCTGTGTTCCATTGATTCTGACCTCCTAGCTATTCCTCACACCAAATATACCATCTCCTAATTGAACATTTCTAGTACCTCTTCCACATGCCTACATTCTGACATTCCTAAATAAGTCTTTCCCAATTCTACTATGCTTCAGTGTCTTTCCTCTGAGATTATTTCCAATTTACTATATCTATATATGTATATGTAACATATACATATATATATAGTCTGCTTATAGCTGTCTTCCCCTCTCCTCCCTGAGATTGATTATAAGTTATAAGCTCCTTGAGAGCATGTCTATCATTTTTGTTGCTTTTCTTAATAATATATTATTTTTCCAATTACATAGGAAAATTGTTTTAAATATTAATTTTTGTAAGATTTTCAGCTCCAATTTTTTCTCTCTCCTTTTCTCTTCCCTTGCTTCTCCCCCCAAAAAAACAAGAAATATGACATAGTTTATTCATATAAAATCATTTTAAACATATTTCCACATTAATCATGTTGTGAAAGAAGAATCAGAACAAAAGGGAAAACACAAAAAAGTGAAAATAATATTCTTCCATCTGCATAAACACATTTTCCATAGTTATTTCTTTGGATGTAGATAGCCCTTTCCATCATGAGTTTTTTGAAATTGTCTTGGATTATTGGATATTGCTGAGAAGAGTTAAGTCAATCATAGTTAATCATCATACAATGTAACTGTTACTGTGTATAATGTTCTCCAGGTTCTGCTCACTTCACTCAGCACCAGTTCACATAAGTCTTTCCAAGTTTTTCTAAAGTATTTCTGCTTATCATTTCTTATAGAACAATAGTATTACTTTACATTCATATATCACAATTTGTTCACTCATTCCATAATTCATGGGCATTCCCATAATTTCCAATTCTTTGCAACCTTAAAAAAAACACTGCTACAAATATTTTTGTACTTCTGAGTCATTCCCCCCTTTTTATGATCTCTTTGGGATACAGACCTAGTAGTGGTATTCCTTTAGGCACTGTCCTACATTGGTCTCTTTTATGTCATTTTAACTAATCTGAGAGGTGTGAGATGATGGTACCCTGAGATGTTTTAATGTACATTTCTCTAATTAATAGTGATTTAGAGAATTTTTCACAGTGTTGTAGGTAGCTTTAATTTCTTCATCTGAAAACAGTTCATATTCTTTCATCATTTATTAATTGGAAAATGACTTGTATTCTGATTAATTTGACTGAGTTCTTTATATATTTCAGAAATGAGACCTTATCAGTAATGCTGGATGTAACAATTTTTGCCAACTTTCTGTTTTTTCTAATTTTGGTTGTGTTGGTTTTGTTTGTGCAAAAACATTTTAATTTAATGTAATCAAAATTATCTATTTTGCATTTTATAATGTTCTCTCTCTCTCTCTTGCTTAGTTGTAAATTCTTTCCTTCTCTTTTTTGACTTGAGACCACTTCCCATTTTATTTTTGGTTTTTTGTCCATAGATGTTTAAGTTTGTGTCTTGGTCTTTAATGTCACCATAACTTTCTATGATTAGATTCTCTTGTTGTTTTTTGCTCATTTTCTTTGTTGTTATTGTTGCCCTTTTCCTTTCTTTTAAATTTGAGCTTTTATCCCAGGTTGGAAAAAGTACTGTTCTGAGTTTCTTGTGCTAATAATTGCAAATCCTGGCTCTTTACCATGCTGTACTGACATTATCCTGAGGTCCATGGGGATCTCTTGTGTCTGATGCTGTTCTGAGGGGATAGTGTAGATGTGATTAACAATGCTGGAGGCTGTAGAAGTCTAGTGCTTTACCTGGCAACTGCTTGTTTGCTTAGGCACCAATAGGGTTAGCTTCTACCAGTTTTCCTGGTACTAAGTTGAAAAATGGTGAGGTCTGGGCTCTAAAGGATAGTGCTTCCCTACACTATAGATCACTACCCCCCCTGCCCAATCTCTTGCTGATTTTCTGAGATTGGGTTTGCTACCAACTCTCTGAGAAGTTTCCTGAACTTGACTGAGGCCCACTTTTCCCCTAGCAAAATGGACCTCCTCCTGCTAGTTTTCCAAATTTCCTGGAAAAGATTGTTTCATCCCTCTTTTGTTGTTTTGCCATTTCAGGTCTTGTCTTGGGGTGCTATTTTATAGCTGTCTAGAGATAAACATGAGATTCACTCTGCTATCTTGGCTCCCAGTAGTAGTAGTATACTCTCTTCCCTTCATAGATCTGACAGATAAACTATTCTTTGCTTTCCTAATATGTTTATGGTCTAACCACTTATGTTTAAATTATGTATCCATTTTGACTCCTGATTACTATAAGATGTGATGTGTTGATCTATACTTAGATTTAACTATGCTATTTTCCAGTTTTCCCAGTAGTTTTTGTCAAAAAGTGAGTTCTTATCCTAGAAGTTGGAGTCTTTAGGTTTATCAAACAGTAAATTACTACAGTGATTGATTTCTATATCTTGTATTCCTAACCTCTTCTATGATCCACTATGTTTTAGTCATTACCAACAAATTTCTTAACCTTATTTTTTTCTTCTAAATGAATATTTTTTTATTTTTCTAGCTCTATAAAATAATTTTTGATACTTCAATTTGTGTGGCACCAAATATATAAATTAATTTAGGTAGAATTGTCATTTTTATGATATTATTTTGGCCTACCTATGAATAATGGATGTTTTACCATTTATTTTGATATGACTTATTTGTGTTATGCAATTGTGTTCATACAATTCCTGGTTTGTGTTGGTAAGTACATTCCCAAATATTTTATATTGTTTGTGATTATTTTGAAGGAAATTTATTTTTCTCTTTCTTGCTGCTGTACTTTGTTGATAATAAAAACCAATGTTGATGAGTTACATAGGTTTACTTTGCATGCTGAAACTTTGCTAAAGTTCTTGTTTCAGGTAGTTTTTTTAGATTCTCTAGGATTCTCTAAATATAACATCACATTGCTTGAAAGCATGATATTTTTATTTCCTCATTGCTTATTCTAAGTCCTTCAATTTATTTTTCTTCTCTTATTAATGCTAACATTTCTGGTATAATATTTAATACTAGAGGTGACAACAGGCATCCTTTTTACCCTTGATCTTACTGGGATGACTTCTAGTATGTTTTCATTATAGATAATACTTGCTCATGGCTTTAGTTAAATACTTCTTATCATTTAAAGAAATACTTCCTTTATTCTGATGCTCTCACATGTTTTTAATAGAAATGGGTGTGCTATTTTTCTTTTCTTTCTTTCTTTCTTTTCTTTTTTTTTTTTTTTTTTTTTTTTTTTTTTTTTTTTTTTTGAGGCTGGGGTTAAGTGACTTGCCCAGGGTCACACAGTGTCTGACATCAAATTTGAACTCAGGTCCTCCTGAATTCAGGGCTGGTGCTCTATCCACTGCACCACCTAGCTGCCCCCGCTATTTTTCAAAAGCTTTTTCTGAAGCTATTGAAATAATCATATGATTTCCATTAGTTTTGTAATTGATATGCTAAATTATTGATTTTGATTAATTATTGAACCAGTCCTACATTTCTGGTATAAATATCATGAGGTCATACTCATGTTAAATTTTTATAATCTTTTTGCAAAAAATTTATTTTAAATTATTGCCTCACTATTCATTAGGTAAATTGGTCTATAATTATCTTTATCTGTTTTGGTAGCAGCACCATATTTGTAAACATAAAAGGAATTTATAGGACTCTTTCTTCATTATTTTTCCAAAAAGTTTACATAGTGTTGGAAACAATTGTTCTTTAAATGTTTGGTAGAATTCACTTGTAAATCCTGGAGGTTTTTCCACAGGAAGTTTATTGATGGCTTGTTCAATTTCTGTTTTCTAATATTGGGTTATTTTTTTTCTTCTACTGTTAATCTGGGCAATTTATCCATTAAATTTAGATTGTCAGATTTATTGGCATACATTGGACAAAATAGCTCTCACTTATTGCTTTAATTTCCTCTTCATTGGTGGTGAATTCATCCTTTTCCTTTTTGATACTGGTAATTTGGTTTCTTTGTTTTTCTAAATCAAATTAACTGATGGTTTGTCTATTTTATGGTGTTTTTTAATACAACCAACTTTGAGTTTTATTAGTTAAATAGTTTTTTTGCTATCAGTTTTACTAATCTCTCCTTTGATTTCCATAATTTCTAATTTGGTATTTAATAAGAGATTTTTAATGTGTTCTTTTTCTAGTCTTTTAAATTGCATGATCAATTCATTGCTCTCCTCTTTCTCTGTTTTATTCATAAAATTTGCCATAAGAACTGCTCTCACTGCATTCTCTAAATTTTGGTATATTGTCTCATTACTGTCATGCTCTTTGTTGAAATTATTCTACTGTTTTTATTTGTTGTTAAACTGAGTCATTTTTTAGATTTGATTATTTTCTTTCCAATTAATTTTAATTTTATCTTCTCATGGCTGTTTATGTAATTTTTATTGCATCATAACCTGAAAAGGATTCATTTAATATTTCTTTCCCCTTTCCCCTCCTACTTTCTTTGTGAGGTCTTTATGGATTACTACTTGGTTAGTTTTTGAGTAAATATCATAGATTACTGAGAAAAAGGTTTATTTTTTTCTATACCCATTCAGTTTTCTCCAGAAATCTGTCATATCTAACTTTTCTAAAAATTCTATTTATCTCCTTAACTTCTTTCTTATTTATTTTTTGCTTAGAGTTTATGTAGTTCTGAGAGGTAGTAATAGTTTAATTGCCCACTAGTAATAGTTTAGCTGTCCATTTCTTCCTAGAACTCACTTAATTTCTCCTCTAAGAATTTGGGTGCTATACTACTTGGCACATAACTATTTAGTATTGATACTGCTTCATTTTCTGTGAAATCTTTTTGGAAGATATAGTTTCCTTTCTTATCTCTTTTAATTAGATCTATTTTTACATTTGCTTTGTCTGAGATCAGAATTGTTACCCTTGCTTTTTTTCTTCACCTGAAGCATAATATATTCTGCTATGTGGTTTCTCTTTGTTTCAAATGTCTTTCTTATAAACAAAATATTGCAGGATTCTGGTTTTTAATCCACTCTATTATCCATTTTTGTTTTATGGAAGAGTTCATCTCATTCACATTCACACTTATTATTACTAACTGTATTTCCCTCCATTCTATTTTTCTTCTGTTTATGCTTTTTTCTCTCCTTCACCCTGTCCCTTATCATCAGTGTTTTACTTCTGACTACTATTCCCTCAATCTATTCTTCTTTCTATCAGCTGCCTCCTTGTCTTTCCTCTTTCCCCATCCTACTTCCCTCTAAGCTAAGATGTATTTCCATACCCAACTGTGTATATATGTTGTTCCTATTTGAACCAAATCCAATGAAAGTAAGGTCCAAATAGTGGTCAATCTCCACTTTTTTCCCCTCCTATCATAGGTCTCTTGTTCATATTCAGGTGGTGTAATTTACCTTATTCTGCAACCCTCTTTCTTTTTCTCCCAGTACAATATTTTTTTCACCCTTTAATTTTTTGTAGCATCAAATGAAAGTCAAATTATACCCACACCCTCTATGTATACTCCTTTTAACTGCTCTAATAGAGATATAGCTCTAAAGAGTTACAACTATCATCTTCCCATGTAGAAATACAAACAGTTTGATTTTATTGAATAATACATTTTATTTTTCTTTGTTGTTTGCCTTTTTATACTTTTTCTATATTTTCAAATAGAAGATGATTGAATTTTTTGTTCAGTTTTGGATTTTTCATCAGGAAAGTTTGAATTTCACTGAATATCTATCTTTTCTCCTGAAAGAATATGCTCAATTTTGTTGGGTAATTGATTCTTGAAGTGTAACCCAATCTCCTTTGCATCCTTAAATATCACATTCCAAGCCCTACCAATTCTATAATGTAGAAATTGCTAAGTCCTGTGTAATCCTGACTGTGATCCTTCATATTTGAATTGTTTCTTTCTGGCTACTTACAGTATTTTCTCCTTGATGTGATAATTCTGAATTTGGCTACAATATTATTTGTAATTTTCATTTTGGGATCTTATTCAAAATTGGATCAATGGATTCTTCCAATAACTATTTTACTCTCTGGTTCTAGGATGTCAGGGCAGTTTTCTATAATAGTTTCTTGAAAGAAGTTGTTTAGGCTCTTTTTTTTTGATCATGGCTTTCAGATAGTCCAATAATTCTTAAGAATTTTTTCTTTCAGTATTTTTTGTGCTTCCTTTTTCAATCTGTTTATTACTTTTTCATAATTCTTTTGCTAGACTCTCATTTCTTTCCCCAATTTTTCTTCTACTTGATATTTTAAATTTTTAACTCTTCCAAGAAGATTTTTAAGATTAAGATCAATTCATATTTCCCTTTGAGGCTTTACATGTAAACATTTTGTTATTGTTGTCTTCTGAGTATGTGTTTTGATTTTCCATGTTTACCTTTCTATGGCCAGAGCTCTTTTTTGTCTGTTGCTCTCTTTTTGTAGGTTCTATCACTGCAAAAATCTGTTTAGAGGCTTGATTTAATGTTGTTTCTTCAGAAAAGTAGGAAGAGCTCAGGCAACTTTCTGCCTTCTCTCTGTTATCTTGGATCCTGCCAAGATCTTTTTTCCTAGGTATCTCCAATGTTTTATAAAGTGCCAGGAGCAGAGTAGTTGTTTCATAAATACCAGTTTACTGAATGGAAATAAAGCCTAAAATATTTTGTGACAAAAACCCAGAAAGTTCTTGAAAAGCTAGAATGATGGGAAGAAATCAATAAATTGAAAGACCATCAAAAATGTAAGGGGTTGGCAGTGTGACCAGGCCATATTAGAATTTTTTAAATTAAAGGAATTTAATATGAATAAGAAAATATTGAGAGCAAAACAAATGTTTTTGAATTGATAGGGTAATATTAAAAATACTGATTTCAAGTGGCTCTTGATAGCTTCACTGTAATTTTATAAAATGATCATTATGCTTTAGACATGGTTGTTGTTCTTGTTGACTTGTTTAGTTGTAAGTGACTCTGTGACTCGTCCTTTGAGTTTTTTTAAAAAGATATTTTAGTTTTAAAAAATACTGAAGTGGTTTGGTATTTCCTTCTCCTGCTCATTTTATAGATGAAAGAACAATAAGATCCCAAGATGAAAATTATTTGCCCAGGGTCATACAGCTAGTAAGCGGAAAAGGCAAAATTTGAACTCAAAAAGATGAGTCTTCCTGAATGCACACTTGTCACTTTATCCAATATGCCATCTAACTCACTAATTGTACATAAAAAGAAATTAATAAATAATTGTTTTCAATTGAAGAAAACACTGATAATTATTTAGAAAAAATGTCACTTGTTCCAATAATAATTCCATAATATGATCTAAATTAATGCAAATTTAGTGAAATTATTGGCATAGCAATTTTACTAACAATGATAATATCTCAAGAATCTCCATCACATTTTTTTCATAGGGAGTATGTTTAATATGTTTGCTATACCCAAGAGCAACTGGATGGGGAAAAATATGAAGAAAATCATTCACACTAAAAATTCCAGGATTATACTGACAATGTTTCTTATACTTCATCTGTCACAACAAGACTAAAAAAGCCACCAGCCTGCTGAGTGAAATCTGGCATTTTCAGAAACAATTTAAATAGTACTGAATATCAAATTTCATTTCACATATTTTAAAATACCATCAATCAAAAGTAGATTTCTTTTTTTTCTAAATTTTCCAAAGTTCAAGGTAAAAAATTGTTATTTCAAGGTTAAGGTTATGACTCTGGTGCTCTGAGATTAGAGAAACCCTTACTACCATCACCTCCACTAATTTATAGATAAGTTAGAAGTTGATTGAGAAAGAAACTGGTCAAACATTGAATTGGGGGGGTCTGACCATATCAGCCAGTCAATTAATATTTATTAAGCACCTATTATATATCAAGTATTATGCTAAGTACATGAAAAGAAGTATGATGTCCAGAATGAAAAAGGAGATAATCCTACTGTATGGCTTTTGCCTTGCTTAGGACCCAGAGTATAATATTCATCTTTTAAGAAAGCCATTGACCAAAAAAAAAAAGAGGCAGATCTAGTATAGGGTAACTTGGATGATGATAGTCCCAAAATCATGCTTTATAAGGACTATTTGCAAATATTTAACTTAGAAAAAAGATATACTCAAGGAAACATGAATTCTGCCTTCAAATCAATCAAGATGTCATATGGAAGTCAATCAATCAATCTTAATAGGGTTAAATTTATTCCACTTGGTTCTTGAGAGCAAAAATATGAACTATGGATAGAAATTACAAAAAAAGTAGAGTTTGGCCTAGTATTAGAAACATTTTCCTATCTTTTAAGTTGAATGCACTACCTCAAGAGGTAGTCATCTTCCCACCACTAATGTTCTTTCAGGAGAGCCTGTGTGGTTAGTGAGTAGTGTCTTACAGAATGCCTTTTTGTTCAGGTACTGCCTGAACTAAGATAACCTCTGGGATCCCCTGTGGGATGCTGTGATTTTATTGAATGATTAAACACAGTATCTGTTAAAATTTTGATTTTTGCATGTTTTAAGGATAACTTGTGATTTTAATAATAGATCTACTCTACTCTTTTGTCAAGGTGTAATATGGTGTTGTTTTTTTTTCCTTTTTTATGTGATTTGTTTATACTAGGGGTTAAATATAGTGTATAAAGACTCAAACAATCTGCTTACTTTGCAATGTGCATGGTTTAAAATTAACATACTACTGTGACAGTTTGGCTGATGGTACAAACAATACTCTAGTACAAATATTGTAATTTTTCAACTTACAGAAGTGAATGGACTTATCCTTTATAGTCTCCAAGATGACATTAAACTCTTGTAAAAATATTTTGAAAATAGCATTTGAATGTCACAACAATAGTATGTGCTAATTAGGTAGGCCAGTTTGTAGTGTCCTTTTTTGGACCCAGTCATGATGGTTGGTTAATTATTTGCCATCTTGTATATAGTCGGATAGCATGAATATAAATTCTAGTAAAAATGGTACAAAATGTTTATTATGTTTGATTTTTTTCTTCTCTGATAGCCTGAGGTCTGTATATCTGTATGTCTTTATGGATTCTGGGATCTGTATATATTATTATACAGATGAAAAGGTAAGTAATTTTTTAAAAAGTTATCTGAATTGTCATGATAAAAAAATAACCCTGCATTAAAAGAAACTTAGTTTTGAGCCCAAACAATTTATTAACAAGACTAGCAATTGCCAATTAATTGGATCCAAGACTCCTCAGTAGCCAGACGCTCCTCTGACAGGCGAAACAACTCTTTATATAGTTGTATACTTTGGATACCAATGTCACAAACTAAACTAAAGCTGTGATGGGATATGCAAAAATGAAAGTGGGCTTTGCCTGGTTTGACTCCAAGGAGAAATTTCCATAGCCCAGGACAATACATAAAAACATATAGTTGACTCAGATTTCCTAGAAGGTCTCATGATGGGCAAACATATCCAAATGGTCAGCAAAAGCTCACATATTTTGAATTTTTGTGACCAGGTTCCAATCCATAGAAATAGGTAAGTTAAACTCTTATGAATTCTACCTCTGAAGTTTATACAATTAATTTAAATGTATTACATAAGTACCAATTCCAGTGATTAGACATAATTCCTAATAAATAATTAATAAGTAATACAAAATAAAGTGGGGTATCAATTTTCAGTTCACAGAAAAATGAAGGCATTAACAGAAATATTCCTCTTTGTTACATATGATTAAGCCCTAACATATATAATATAGAGAAATATCTATTCCATAGTTTCAAAAAGAGATATATTCTTGCCCCTCCTTAGTACTTTATCCCAGAAAATGAAGAATATACTATGCTTATTTGGTCCCCAAGTATTTCTTACAAAGGCCCACAGGGTGGCCTCTTTGGGAATTTTCCCTGACTTTTTCTCCTGCAGTATTTATTTCAATTTAATCCTAAATTGAATTATTTCCTAAAAGGAGTTCCTTTTTATATGAGAGACCCACATGCTTTCACTATGCCACATTTAAAACATCTCAAGGATCAAATTCATTCTCTTTGCCATATATCAAGGTTACAATTAAGTGTAAAAGATTTGAAAGAATTTTGATCCTATTCTCCTTGGATCATTATGGTGGGATAATTGTTAAAGTATCACTTCTCTTTGTGATACACAAATGGTCTAAAAGATACTACTCATGTGTTGTTGTATATTATAATTACCTGTGTTTATGCATAATTCTCAGAGCTTGGAAGAGTATTCTACACACAAAAGATGCTTAATAAATATTTGTTGAATTAATGAAAGTAATTACAAAAGGCACATTAAAATCATCTTTTTCTTTCTTTTTTTAGTGGAGTAGTATGTTGTAGTGGAAAGGGAAAATTAGAGCATCTGGGTTCAGGTTCAAGTTATGTTGTTAACATCCTAGGGCACTCATTTATTCAATCCATTTGAATAAGCTTTTATTACTGATTGTTTTGGGCCACTTAGTGTCCAAAGTTCTGAAGATAGGGTGAGCTGGAGAGGAACCAAAATGTACATAGATAAGTGCAAACAGAATATTTACAGAGTTAATACAAAATAATTTGGTAGAGGAGCTAGAAGAGGATCAATAACAGTGGAAATCAAGGACTTTCCTTGAATGGGAGATGACTCTTAGACCTTACCTTGAAGGGAGCTCAGAATTTCAAGTAGGACTGAAGAGAGGAAACATTCCAGGCATAGGGTATCGTTTCTACAAAGACACAGTGGTGGGAGGTTGAATATTATATGTGAAGAAATAGCAGATTTTCAAGTTTAGCCAAAATGGATTAGTTATAAGATCAAATTTGTCTAGAAATATCAATTGTAGTCGGATTGTGACTTTTAGTAAGTCTCTTAACCTCCCTGGGAGCAGGTCTCTAGTAACATAGGGTAGGACTCTGACTATAGTCCTTTCCTTTGCACTCATGTGTATCTGCTTTAGGTACCTCCACTTTTCTTTCTCATCAGGATCACTTATAATCCTGCCCCAGAGGCCTCTTTTTCAAGTCATTCAGAATTACGGCAGAAATTGTACTTAAAAGCAACAACAATTTTACTCTCAACTTTCTTACACTCTTTTTCTTTACTCTCACTTTCTTATACTGACTAAGGAAGGGCAAGAAGGTCATTGAGGAATACCTCTTTTAATGGTTCTGCAGCAGAATGATGAACCAGAAAAAAATACAGAAGAAGAATAATTTAAGAGGTAAGAAAGGAAGGAAGAAGAGGTGGTTAATCATTTTCAGATACTTGCAAGAAGTCAATAACAAAGACTGAAAAAGGGTCATTGGATCTGGTAATTGAGATGCCTTTATTAATCTCTGAAAGATCATTAGGAAGAGAAAGCAAGTTGCAAAAGATTGAGAATATAGTAGATGATGAGGAAGGCCAAGAGTCTTGGAAATGATTAAAAAAAAAAAGGAGAAAAGAGATGGTGATTAGATGTTATGGAAGGCTAAGAGGAATAATTTTGGTGGAAAATTGGAGAGTATGAATATATTTCCAAGCAGATTTGTAAATGGAGAAACGAACAACTCATGGGAGAAGAGGTATGGTAGGTTTTGTTCTAGAAAGAAAGAATTTAGGTAGTGATGAATCAAAGGTGTGAGTAGAGAGTTTACCCTTAGTGAAGAGAAAATAATATTTAATTTACTATCAGGAGATAAGGAGCAGAGAGTGGTCGATGATGCTGAAAATTTTGAAGAACAGAAAAGAGGAATTGAGGGAGATGTTCAGTCACCTCAATAATTTCCGGGATCTAGGAGATGAATTTATCTATCCCAAGTGTGGGAATGTTGGGGAGAAAGAGTGAGAAATGCAATGTTTTCAATAAGTAATGCATTTTGAATAATAGATACTTAGAACTGAAGATTATTAAAATTATTTTGACCTTCTTATTTCCTTAGACCCTCATTTAGATCTTTTAGAAGCCAATCAAATATTTAGGCAAACATTTATTGTAATGGTAGAGTAATTTTAGGCGTGTAGTCTATTCACAGATTTTTGGATAAAAAAGTACAAATAAAAATTCAAAATCCAAGCTTTGACATTCTATTTTAATGGTGTGATTTTTTTTGTTACCTTTCCTGTATGCTACTTTGAGATGCATTTTAATTGTTTTATTTCATTCCAACTTATGGAATGCATTTCAAAGCAAAATCAGGTAATTCATATGTAGAAGAAATTAGACACAAGTCATTTTGCTTTGCAAACTTGTAACATCATCATGTTTTGACCAAATAATGGCTGCAATTTTATTTTCATCTCTATTTTTTAAATTTGTGCTTTCTCTTCACCATCTATTTAATCTTTTTTTTTACATAAATCTCCCCTACTTCTCCAAAAACAAATGGGAAACTTATTTCAAGACAAAGTGTTAAGACAAAGATAATCAGATTTTCAAGATTGTTCTACTATTAACAGTAGCAATGATAATAACTCATATTTATATAATGTTTTTATAATAATAACCTGTGAGATAAGCAATTTAGCGGTTATCACCTCTATGTTACAGACTAAATTACAGATGAAGGAACCAAGGCTCATAAATTTTTTTACTTCTTCATTGTTATACAGCTAGTCTGTGCCAAAACTGGGATTGAAATCTGGGTCTATGAGTTCTGAATATATTGCCCCCTATTACATCTTGATGTTTCTAACATAAAATATGAACATATTTGATAATTTTGTGCTAATAAAAAAACTGAAAATACCTTTCTGATATTGCTGTGAAGGTAGCTGACATTTTCTAAGTGAGATGAATCATGATATCTTTACCACTCAGATCTCTCAATCATATACCATGTGTTTTCATTAGCAATTGTAAATTAAGAGTTAAACATTTGATTCTCTAAATAGAACTCATTTTTCTGAACATTTTCATCAAACATTAATGAACATGGGTTCTACATTATCATCTTCCCCTGATGAGTGAAGAAAAGATGCTATGCACCTTAGGCAGAGAGATCACTCACAAATTCAATTAACTTCAAAAAACCAACAGGGGAATGGGGTTTGGGATTCATTGTCTATGGATTCAATTCTTGGGAATGTCAGATTTCCCAATTAGAGTATAAAAACAAACAAGTGCCAATTATTTCCAAAACTTTCTCAAAGGAATAGAAATGAAATACACTATCATGTTCAAAATTTCTAGTCTGACAGGTGTTATTTCTAAAGCATAATGGGAAAAAATCTGCCCTGTTTAGTGGAAAGGGAATTGTATTGGTTCTCTTACTTTCAAGTTTATCCAAGCTCCAAATGAAACTATCAGCATGTCTTTTGACTGCTTTGGTTAACTTTTCCTACCTGCAAGATGAAGGTCACTGTGCAGCCTAAGCTTGTTGTTGAGTAAAGCAAACTAATTCAAGAGTCAAAAAGCACAAAATTTTAATCCTAATCATACCACTAGGTAGCTATGTGATGCCTGAGCCAGTAATTTCCCCTTTGCTGTCTCTCAGTTTCTTCAGTGAAAAAATAAGAATGTTAGATCTTTAGGATCCAGTTTTGTAATTTTCTGATTTATAAATCTAGAATTTATCTGTTCCTGCTATGCATCTCAGAAAATTTAAAATATTACTACAAGATTTATTTTAATAACCTATAGTCTCTCCTATTGGTCATTAAATCAAATGATAGGGAAATTATATTTAAGTTAATATACTATCATATGGTTATCTGTTACCCTGAATGTTCCTGCAGTTTCTCTATACTATATCTATTTATAAAAAGCACATATGTACATTTTGATTTAAAATGCCCTTAAAACCATGAAATAAGTTACTTAGAGGTTTGGCTTATAAAAATAATTCACTTCTTGTAAAATGTGTCTTGCATGATTTTAAATCATTATTTTTAATATTGCGTACAATAAAAAGATTTCATTTACAGCTGCAGCACTTGATTATATTCAATTAGAGACTAGTGTGTTTATGTTATATACATAATTAAAATAGAGAAAGAGAATTAAAAAAAAAACTATTGCAATGTTTTGTTGCAGTAATTAGATGATATTGATGACTTGCATTTTCTGAATAGCATACAAGATGCTATCTGTCATTTGTAGTATAAATTTCTTTAATCATCTTCCAAAGAATTGGAAATAAAAACAAGAGATATATTAATATGTTGATGTAGATGTCCACATATATGGAAAAGCAATTGCTTTGAAAGTTCTAAGAAACTGAGGAACTCTAATGTGTTGGCCAATTAAAGTAGCTAAGAAGCCACATTTTTGGCTTTGAAATTGAGGATTAAATGCGATTTAGTATCCTGCAAGATTTGATATTTTTCTAAATTTAGCCATTTAATTAATATTTTCATTCCTGGAAAATATTTTCCAAAAGCACTTAGAAAGCAATTAACACAACTGGCCTTTAAATAAATAAAATGGATCCTCCTCTATTTTATAATGCTGATGTATTGGTTTCTTGGCTTCATTCACTTACAGTGTAGAATGAAGATTGAAAAATCTTTGAAGGTTTCTCAGAAGTCAAGTATAAACAGGCAGGCTAAAGAGAAGGAAAGGAAAACCAAAGGCTCTCGAACAGTCCATTCCTGTTGGGCAGCAGAAGGATGCAAAAATGGTTGAGGATGGAGAAAGTTCAGTGAAGTCTCAAACTTGTTCTTTGCCATTCTTTCTAATGAAAGGGGAGTTGGGAGGGGAGATACTGTATTGTCAGTAGTGCAGTGAGTGGATGGCTGGCTGGCTGTGAGTCATAGAAATGGAGGGGAGAGAAAGGAAAAAGGAAAAATTGGCATGAGAAAAGCCAGGCAAAACTAGGCACTCATGGATGATGCAGGCACACCAGCATGCCAGGTTCTAGGATTACCCAGAAACAAGTGGGTAAATTCTATGCTCTGGAATTCTAATGGACAGTCTGAATATGGTCCATGCTTAGATAAGAGCAAGATAGTGGGGCAATCTAGGAGTCAAAGGCCTTACAGAATTGTGATTCAGTATCAATTATATATAATGATAATATTATTATATGTTATATAACCTTTGGGTCCTAAGTAATATCAAATATATAGTATAATCTGTATGTGAAATCTGATACCCCTCTATGATGCATTCAAAACATTTTTTTTAAATCCAGTTGTTTAATCTCTAGTTAGAAAGCTTTAGGATCAAAAGCCCCAGAACTTGAAGAAGTATTCTAAATTATCTAATCAAATGTCACCATTTTATAGATGAAAAAACTGATGCTCAGAAAGGTTATGAGTCTTGTCCAAGTAACATAATTTGCAATAAGTATCAGAGCTGAGATTTGAATTAAGGTCCTGTGACTCAGAGGATCATAAATTTACCCACTAACTATGTAATGGGAAACTTTTAGCTCCTAAGACACTCCATTTTTCACTCAATGTGTCTAATTATATTTTTTTTATTTTTTATTTTATTTATTTTTTTTAATTTTTTATTCATCTTTCCAAATTATCCCCTCCCTCCCTCCACTCCCTCCCCCCAATGACAGGTAATCCCATACATTTTACATGTGTTACAATATAACCTAGATACAATATATGTGTGTAAATACCATTTTCTTGTTGGACATTAATTATTAGCTTCCGAAGGTATAAGTAACCTGGGTAGATAGACAGTAGTGCTAACAATTTACATTCACTTCCCAGTGTTCCTTCTCTGGGTGTAGTTATTTCTGTCCATCATTGATCAACTGGAACTGAATTAGATCTTCTCTTTGAAGAAGATTTCCACTTCCATCAGAATACATCCTCATACAGTATTGTTGTTGAAGTGTATAGTGATCTTCTGATTCTATTCATTTCACTCAGCATTAGTTGATGTAAGTCTCTCCAAGCCTCTCTGTATTTCTCCTGCTGGTCATTTCTTACAGAGCAATAATATTCCATAAACTTCATATACCATAATTTACCCAACCATTCTCCAACTGATGGACATCCATTCAACTTCCAGTTTCTAGCTCAATGTGTCTAATTATTACAAAGTTACTTCATACATTGAGCTGGAATATGCATTTCCTATGACTTTTTTCAAATTATTCCTGGTTTCATCCTTTGTTGAATCACAATAAAACTCATTTCATATAAAAAACTAGATTCAAGATAGGTAGTATTTAAGAACCAAGCCAGTTAAGGACTGGACAAATCAATAAAACCAGTATTAAAGCAAGCTGTCTAGTTTTCTAGATTTTTAGAAACTAAAAGTAAGAATCTTGACGAAGATTCTGGACAACATCCAAAGAACTATCAATTGATATATTCTCTGGCATCCTACTTATAGCTTTGTGTTGGACAAGACCCAATTCCAGGTTATGACCAGCCTAGAGTCTGCAGGTAATAACAAAAAAAAATGGATATGGTTGGTTATTGTCATCGGGAAAATGAAGATGGCTCAGAGAGGATCCCAGCAGGTATTAAGTAGATTATGATTACATTAGAGTTTTTTAATTTAAAAAAAAAGGTCTTCATATTATACTATTTAAATATTATTGATTGATAGAAGGCAACTGCATGAAAAAAATGTCCATGTGGAAATATGATAGCAATAGCAATAGAGACAGCAAAATGAATATAGCTGAGAACAGTGAGTTTGAGGATGAAAGAGGTAGCCTATGAAATAGACATATACATAGAAGATTGTGACAAATCTGAGTTAAATAGAAGGACCAGAAAAAATGTGAATATAGGCCATGGAACCTTTTTTTACCCAAAATAGTGCAAATGAAAGCAGGCAAGGGAATGCATGAAGGAAAAAAGCCCCAGCCTCTATTCACCTCTCCTTTTCTCCACTCATACCCTCTTCCAGACTTAGAATAACCAGGGTATAATATTCAACTGGATGATTGCCGGTAGCAAAATTCCCCTCCCCCTACCAAAATCACTGCTGATTAAAAGGAGGTCTCAAAGTGGATATGAAAGCTGTCACTGTGAATTTTTGAGAATGCAAATTCTGCAGATACAGTGGCAGTGCTAGAAGGATGTGCAGGCTACATGGGATTTTCTAATTGTCCCATTGTTCATATTGGAGAGAGGCTTCAATGATATCTTGAGAATGGGAGCCGGGAACACTTAAAAAGAAAAAGAAAAAAGAAATTGCTTTGGGAAATTGGTGATTTGGGAATTAGAGGGGGCAGAGAAACATGAAAGTAAGTTCATTTTATGTAAGTAAGGTATGGTATACTCAAGAATTTATGTGGGCAGAAGTCAGGAGGTAGCAGTCAATTGGGAAGAGTAGGCTTGACCTAAGTAAAAGGGTAGATTTGAGATCCAGACAAAAAAAATAGCCCAGAATAATAGAATTTCAAAGCTGGAAATGATAGATCTCTAACTTAGCTAAGTAGTCACTTAAATAGCATTTGTTTTTGTTGTTCATTCTTTTCCATCATGTGAGATTCTTCATGACATTTGGAATTTTGGAGTTTTATTGGCAAAGACATTTGCCATTTCCTTCTCCAGGTCATTTTGCAGATAAGGAATCCAGCCAGAGTAAAAATTGATTTGTTCAGGGTCACATGGATAGTTAGTGTATGGGATTGGATTTGAAATCAGGGAGTCTTTATGTGCAAAAGCATTGGGAAAATATAGGAAGAGCCCTTGCCTTCATTGTCATAGCAGATGCAATATGCAAATAATCACATATGTGACATGTGTATTTAATGGATATGTGTGTGCATATACCCATATACATACAAGACATATACAATATGAATTGGTTATATAAATTGATTTCAGGTGACAAGCCAAAGATGATACTAAGGTTTCCAATGTAATGACTGGGAGAATAATGGTACCCTCCATTAAATAGGCAAGTCCAGAAAAGGGAGAACAAAATTGTAGGGGAAATGAGTTTTGCTTTGGACATGCTGAGTTTGAGGTGCCTTCAAGGCACACTCTCTGAGGTATCCAAAAGGTAGTTGCTGATTCACAACTGGAGCTCAGGAAAGAATAGAGATGGATATCATTTAATTAGAGATTAAAATTAAATCTATGGGAAATGGGAAATTGCCAAATGAAATGATATGAAAGGAAAAAGAAGACCCATGACCAGGCTTTTGGGGACATCACCCATTAGTGAGCATGATCTGAGTGAAGGTACATAAAAGAAAACTGAGGATAAAGCAGGAGGGTAGGAGGAGAGGGAGAAGATATAAATGTCACACACATTTAGACAGGAGTTAATATGCAGAAAAAGATGGTGATTGACAGTCTCAAAAACTTTTTCAGTTGAATGAAATTAGAAATAAGATTGAGAAGGATTTAGAAGTGAGTGAGAAGGGAGAAAGAGGAGAGATTTAATGAAGATGGCCTTCTAAGGTATACAGCTGAGAAGGGGAAGAAAAATATAGAAGAATATGTAATGGGAATGTTCAGATAAAGGGAATATTTTTTAAGAATGTGGAATTAGGGACATGGTTTCAGGCAGCAGGGAAGTAATCAGTAGACATGAAAAAACAAAATACTATATTAAAGAAAATGGAGATGTTAAAGAGGGCAATGTTCGGAGAAAATAGGATGGTGAAGGATCACAGGTGCCTGTTGATGGGTTATTCTTGGCAAGGAAAAGTGCTATCTTTTCATGTGAGAATAGAGTGGAGGGAGGATAATGGGGAAGATGTTTGAGTAATATGAGAAGAAGAGGGTAGAAGAACTTTAAGAAAATAGCCCCAATTTTCTTCAGTAAAATATGAGGTAACATTCTCAGCTACAGAATGGGTGGAAAGGGTAGGGAGAGAAGCATGGGAGATTTGTGAAAGGATGAAAAGATTTGGAATATCCACTTTATTGAGTGGGACAGTGTATTGATTAGAAAGGACTGCCTTGTTGCACTGAAGATCCAGTTAAGACTATATATAACAAAGTTTTATTGTACCTATTCAGTTTGGTGTTATGATTTCATTAATAGAAGAAAGAGAGGTAGAAGATGGGAATAATCTAATTTTGGATTTTGACAAATGTTCTATTGGTGATAGCACAAGGCAAAGGACTCAAGTACAGAGAATGGTGTGGAGTTGAATTATTTCTCTAAGAGTCAGAATAGGGAAAGGAGTAATGTTGCCAGTGCACAAAGTGATTTCTTGGGAAAGAACTTGGGGATAAAGGGATTTCAGATAATGGTAAAGATGAAGAAATACAACTATCTCTGTGTGTACCTGAAGTGGAATGGAAATTAAATCATGGGAATTGAGTAGCTGAAGTACTGAAACCTGGGATATCAATATGCATGTTCAAGGCCTATAATCTTGAAGCCAGAAATTGGGGTAGAGAGAAAATCTGTGAACTAGGCACTAAGCTATTTGAACAAGGAAGGAGATAATCCTGGGAATAATGAATTTATATTGGGCAATAAATTTTGATTGAATAAAACTTAAAAGAGATTACTGACTGGTGGTGGTACAAGGTGTCTGGAAGGAGCAATGGCAATCAAGAAGTATTTTCAATCCCCTATTAGGACAAGTAGTTGGGATAGAATGGGTAGTGGTATGAGTGTATACATACACACACACATGCCCATCCTCCATGTAGCTACCAAAATACATTACTAAAGTGCAAGTATGACTATGCCATAACACTATTCAGTAAACTCTAGTAGCTCCCTAGCATTTCCATAGATAACTTTTCAGAACAAATAAAAATCCTCTATTCAAAATTTAAAGTTTTTTTTTTTTACTTCTGGTTCTATTACAACTTTCTGCCATTTCTCTGCATATTTCTCCTTCTTGAACTCTATAATCTATTTAATCTGGTGATATAACTATATCTTTTTACTTTATTTCCCACCCCTGGGCTTTTATTTATGCTGGTTGACTACAATCTAGTCCCTTTGGCTCCCTTCTCTTAGAATCTCCAGATTTCTTGAAGACTTAATTGAAGAACTTCCTTCTATGTAAAACTTTCCTGACCACCACTCCCACCTTCCTCTCTTCCCCATTGTCATAATATCCAGGACTTAGCTATGTTGAGAACAGGAGCTCTATAGTAGAGTCTGCAATGGGGCCTTTAGGTGAAGAATAAGGAAATGGGAGAGATACAGCATGCTATTTATTTAATTTTTTAATAGTTTTTATTTACCAGATCTATGCATGGGTAATTTTACAACATTGACAATTGCCAAACCTTTTGTTTTAATTTTTCCCCTCCTTCCCCACCCCCAAATGGCAGGTTGACCAATACATGTTAAATATGTTAAATTATAAATTAAATACAATATATGTATACATATCCAAACAGTTGTTTTGCTGTACAAAAAGAATCGGACTTTGAAATAGTGTACAATTAGCCTGTGAAGGAAATCCAAAATGCAGGCGGACAAAAATTCTATGTAGTGGTTCATAGTCATCTCCCAGAGTTCTCCCGCTGGGTGTAGCTGGTTCAGTTCATTACTGCTCTATTGGAACTGATTTGGTTCATCTCATTGTTGAAAATGGCCACAGAATTGATCATCATATAGTATTGTTGTTGAAGTATACAATGATCTCCTGGTCCTGCTCATTTCACTCAGCATAAGTTCATGTAAGTCTCTCCAGGCCTTTCTGAAATCATCCTGTTGGTCATTTTTTACAGAATAATAATATTCCATAATATTCATATACCACAATTTATTCAGCCATTCTCTAATCGATGGGGATCCATTTAGTTTCCAGTTTCTGGCCTTTACAAAGAGGGCAGCCACAAACATTCTTGTACATACAGGTCCCTTTCCCTTCTTTAAGATCTCTTTGGGATATAAGCCCAGTAGTAACACTGCTGGATCAAAGGGTATGCACAGTTTGATAACTTTTTGAGCATAGTTCCAAATTGCTGTCCAGAATGGCTAAATGTATTCACAATTCCACCAATAATGTATCAGTGTTCCTGTTTTTCCACATCCCCTCCAACATTGCACATTATCTTTCCTTGTCATTCCAGCCAATCTGACAGGTGTGTAGTGGTATCTCAGAGTTGTCTTAATTCAGCATGCTATTTATGCCTAGGCTAAGGAAGCCAACAATGGAAGAATGAACAGAGGCTGACAATCATTAGGGAATCCCCTTCCTTCCTCTCCTTCTACTTAGATATTTTTAACTACACCATTTTCTTTCATATCTCCAAAGATCTAAGCCTCTGTTCCACCTGGTGAGGTGAGAATTACAAATTGTAAAGATGAGAAGGGGATCAGAGTAGCTAAATACCAAATCTCAGCAGTGGGAAGAAAAGAGAATTGCCTTTGACTCTTGGCCACTAAGAAAGTTGATTCATATGGAAGAAAATTGGATTGTATAAATCCAAAAAGAAATGATTCGTGCAATATCTCTCCCCCAGTTTTCTTATTTTCAAGACAATCTTTGACTTTATTTTTCGGGTGATGAAGAAATCAGGGTAATTTTGGAAGTACTATTTGATTGATCATTATTAAAAAAAATAGGCACTTGGGACAGAGATGCCAAACTCTGATAGCTCTGATTACATAGCATGCCCTAGTACTAGGAGACAATTTTTCACAACATAAAAAGCATTCAGAAAGAATCAGCAGAACATGCCTTTTTAAAGATGTTAAAAGAAGGGGATAGTTAATGTTGGGAGAGGTATTGAATGGCTTACACACTATTGCATTATAGATGGAACTGTGAATTCATAGTCATTACAGAAAATGGTTTGATGTTTTGCAATGTAAAATGTGCATACTCTTCAACCCAGAGATACTTATGCTCAGCACATACCTTAAGGAAGTCATTGATAAAAATAAGGCTTCCATAAAGAACAAAATATTTACAGTAATCCTTTCTTTAACATCAAAAAGCCAGGGGAGCAAGATAGGTAGTTTTCCCTTTATTTGAGAATGGCTAAATAAATTGCTAAAATGGTGTCTGAGAATTAAGGCATATTACTTTTAAGAAACAATGAATATGATGAATACATAGAAATATAGATTTACATGACCTGATAGAAAGTCAAATAAGCAGAGGCAAGAAAACAATCTACATACTGGCCACAATAATGTTTAATGAAAAGAACAACCACAAAATAATGAAAAGTGAATATTGACAATTTACAGAGAACAAGTATAATTCCAAATGAAATGTATGAAAGTATTTTCCTAAATATATTTCTTTGGAGATGTTGAGGTCCTTGAATTTGAAAGTGTATCACCTTTTCTGATTTTTCAATAGTTTTGCTCATTTTTCTCTTTTTCTTTATTTTTCTTTAAAAAAATTTGTTATATGGAATGGTTTTCTGAAAGAAGAGAGGAAGGGATGCTGGGAAAAATTCTGAAGATGTAAAATAAAGTAAAATATATCATTAAAATCATTTTTAAAAAAAGAATAAGGTTGTAATCTAACCCTGAGATTATCTAATCTTGTGGTCATTGATGAGTTACTTAACCTTGGTAAACCTCAGTTTCCCCATCTTTAAAAAGGTCACACTATATTAGAATTGGAATGTCAGTAGCCATCTAGTTCAATACATTTACAACATCCATACGATAACACATAAATGGTCAACCAACCTCTGCTAGTCCAAAGTGAAAACTTGAAGGAAGAGAGAACCCACTACCTCTGGAGGGAAGCCATTCCCTTTTGAAACTCATAGTTTTTTTCCCTGATGTTATATCTAAATTTAACTCTTCTATGTATTTCTCCTGGTTTTCTTCTCTGGGGCTAAACAGAACAGGTCCAATCCATCCTTCTGATGACAATCTTTTATGTACTTGAAGGTAATTATCTTCTTCTTACCATGCAAAACCTGTCAAGTTCCTTCAATTAATATTCAAACCTTATGGACTCAATTTCCATGAAGTCCTATACTGATTGCTGTCCATGGTTCTGAAGCTTATTACTTCTTAGACCTGAAAACAATATCTTGATAAGGTCTGGGAATAGCAGATTACAGTGGAACACGCACTTCTCTATTCCTGGAAGTTATGCCCTCTTGAATCTACTACCAAACACAAAAGTGCTTCTTTGTGAAAGGCAGCACCTTGGCCCAGTGGAAAGAATGCTGGCTTTGGTATTAGAAAACCTGGTTCTCTTTTGTATATGTTGCATTTTAGATGGTTATAGAATACTTAGTTCCAGTAATCCACTATATAGTTGATGATGTGGAAATTGTGGAAATGGATCTCAGGAGAGTGGTTAGGGCTGGGTTTATAGCTCTGGGAATTATATATATATAACATCAGGGAAAAAACTATGAGTTTCAAAAGTATATATATATATATATATAATTATTGAATGCATTGGAGCTGATAAGAATACTAAGTGAGAGAATATAGGGGAAAAGATAAAGGGGGATAGGGCAAAGGCTTTGGGGGATATCAATAATTTTTTGTGTGACAGAAAGGAAGAATGAGTTAAGGAGGCTGTAAAGGAGTAAGATTGGACAACCAAGGTAGGGCAGAGTCATGAAAACCTAGTGAATAGAGAATAAGTATTATTTCCAACAGTGTTAAATAAGTCAGAGAGATCAAGAAGAATAAAGATCAGGAAAAGAAACTTTGGATTTGGGGCCTCAAAATCATGGTAAGGATGAGGACCAGGTTAAGAGGGAATAGGGCATTAGACAGAGATGGAAAGATAAAAAATACAACTCCTTCATCTTAACTTATTCAATATATAGGATGAACCAAAAATCTTGGTGCAGTTTTAAGCTTTAATTATTAAACTTCACAAGTTCTGAACTGACTTTTGTTAATCTTGTTTGAATAATGATGATGTTGGATGATAGCTAGCATTTAAATAGTACTTTAAGGTTTGTCAAGCTCTTTACAAATATTATCTTATTTTACCTTCATAGCAACCCTAAGAGGTAGGTACTCTTTTAAATTTCATTTTACCAATGAGAAAACTGATACAGAGAGAGGTTAAGTGATTTGCTCAACATCATATAGCTGAAGCTAAATTTGAATCCTGATTCTTTATACTCCAAATCCAGCTTTCTAGCCACTGGGCCATCTAGCTGTAAGGGACTAAGTAAGCATTTTGTTGTTTAATATTTCATGCATATGCAGCACTCTGTGACCCCCACTAGGGTTTTCTTGGCAAAGATAATGGGATTGGTAGCCATTTCCTTCTTTTCTAAAAATTGTTTTTTTCTGGTTATACATGTACATTAATTTCTTAAATACACATTTCTCTGTGCATGTTGGGAAAGAAAAATCTGAACAGACAGGAAAAACCATGAAAGAAGAAAAAAGTGAACGTGGCATGTGTTGATTTATATTCAATTTTCATAGTTCTCTTTCTGGATGTAGATGATGTTTTCTATCCAAAATTTATTGGAATTTCCTTGGGTCATTGAATCACTGAGAAGAACTAAGTCTTTCATGGTTGATTATGGCAACCACTTTAGCACCCTAGATGCCTTAGAATCGGCTGGAGTCAGGATAAGCAAAAGTCTTTATTCTAGGTCTTTAGAGGTAGAAGTAAAGAGAGTGGATGTGTAGGATCTCTGCGATCTTACCGCCTCATCTCTCTCGCAGAAGTGACCCTGGCTAGTCTCCCTGCACCTCCTAGTCCCTCCCAAAATTCTCTGTATACACCAAACTATTGGGCCAGTACAGGATAGTGGGAAGGGCTATTTTCCAAGTATATCAGTAATTAACCTCAAGTGCTTAATTGTCTGACCCCAGTGCATTGACTCAAGAGTTTTAGCCCTTCATAGTTGATCATCACACAATCTTGCTGTTACTCTGTACAATGTATTCCTGGTTCTGCTTGTTTCGCTCAACAACAATTTGTATAAATCTTTCTAGGTCTCTATAAAATCAGCTTGTTCATCATTTTTATAGAACAATATTCCATTACTTTCTTATACCATAATTTATTTAGCCATTCCCCAACTGATGAACATCTATTCACTTTACAATTCTTTTCCACCACCAAAAAATGCTGCAAACATTTGTATATATGTGGGTCCTTCCTTCTCTTTTATGTTTTTTTAAAGATATGGACCCAATAGAGACATCACTGGATCAAAATGTATGCACAGTTTTATAATTCTTTGGGTATAGGTCTCCAGAATGTTTGGATATTTCACAACTCCACCAACAATGCATTAATGTCCCAGTTTTCTCACTTCTCCTCTAACATTTATCATTATCTTGCCAGTCATTTCCTCCTATAACCCATTTTACAAATGAGAAATTGAGGCAAACAGGATTAAATGACTTGCCCAAAGGTCAGGTATCTGAGGTCAGATTTGGATTCATGAAGATGAGTCTTCCTGATTCCAAGCCCAGAATGTCATGTAGCAACCTAAGTGAGCATACTAAATTGTAAAATGCCAGAGTTGGAAAGTTCTTTAGATGGAAAAAAATAGTGTTTAATTAATCAGAGAATATGGGTTCAAATTCTACTTTCTTTCAATTACAATCGGATTCAACTTTAATGGGTCTCAACTTCCTCAGTAAAATGCCAGACTTGAGCTAGGTTTCCTCTAAGGACCCTTGTTGCTCTAAATTTATAAGTCTGGATAATCTCTTCTAACTTTCAACTCACTCTAGATATTTGTAAAATATCCTGGATACATTTCCTCCTGGAATAACAATAGGGTTCGAAATACTCAGCAAAGTATCTTATTCCACTTTGAGGCAACCTTAGTTGTTAGAAAGCTATTGCTTATGTCCAGTTGAAATCTGCTTCCCTGTGGCTTTGACCCATTGCTCCCCATTCTCCCCTTTGGAGCCAAATAAAGTATTACTAATCCCTACTGTGACATTAATCCAAAACCAGAGATGTGAAACTGTGTCCAGCAGGAAGGACCCTCCTCAGTTAAAAGGTTAATTATTTTAATAGCTGATGAGGCTTCTTTCTCAGGCACATCAGAGTGCAGAGAATTTATTATAAAAGGCACATCTCATTAAGTACACACAGAGAAAATAACCTCATTAACAGTGTGCTGTGAAGGAGATACAAGGCACCTCCTGTTCAAACAGGGTCAAAATGAGGAATTGGATCAGAGCAGGAAACTGTTCCTTGAGTTATTTGTGCTTAGCATATTCTGTACCTATTTTAAAAATATCTGTTTTAAAGGCCTGTGTGCTCAGTAGAAGCCAGAGACTAAGAGAAATCTAACAAAAATTCTAGGGTTCTTGAGAGACTGTTCCTATGATAGTTATAGCATTCTTTCAAGGCAATACAATGATACCCAATAAAGGGAAAATTTCATGAGAGCTTACACCTTAGAATTTATTTATTTTCCCTAGAATTATGTAGTATTATAATAATAGATGAGACACTTAATATTGCAAGTAATTTTTAAAATGTAATTAAGACACAAGATCTGGATCTAAGGCACAGAACAGTTGAGATCAGAAAATATGATGAGAAAATGGCTTCAACCAGAATGATTTTAAATCAGCTTATAATTCTTATAACTAACCTATGACAAGAGTGATGGTCCTAGAGTCAGAATGACTCATCTTCCTAGGTTCAAATCTTGCTTTAGAAACTTGATAGCTGTGTGACACTAGGCAAATCATATAATCCTGTTAGCCTCTTTCATCAGAAAAATGGCAAACCACTCCAATATCTTAACCAAAAAAAGTAAATATTGTACATGACTGAAAATTCCTGAACAACAATAACAAATTGGTGCTTATCAGATAACTGTTCAAACTCTGCCACATTTGTGAAGGACTATCACATGGAAGAAGAGTTTGATTCATTCTATTCTTTTAAAAATGCTTACCACAGTGCCTGGCCCATAGTAAGTGCTAGATAAATGTTATCTATTATTAGACATTATTATTATTATTATTATTATTTATACTACTTAGTACCAAGAAGGCAGAATTAGGCAGTATGGGGGAATGGTGTAGTAGATTTTATGTCCACTTAGGAAAAATTCCCTGACAATTAGAATTTTTCCATAGTGGAATTGGATTACCTTGGGATGTTCTCAGGGGAAAATGATGTATTACCCCTTGGGCATTCCTGAATAGGATTAGATGACCTTTGTCTTTATAATCCATTCTATCCCAGATTTTGTGATTGTATGATTCTCTATGACAATTTTTATTTCTTTCCCTTTCAGGTTGTCATCTTTCAAATTCTAAGTTTTAGTAAAGAGGAGTGTGATGAAAAATCTGATTATAAAAGTACTCTTACAATTTAAATTGGAATTTTTAACCTAGAAAATATGGAATATGGAATATTAATCATGTCCAAATCTCTGTCTCTCTCTCTCCATCTGTCTCTCTTTTGTATGTCTATCTCTTTACTTCTGACTGTCTTGTTTCTCTGTCTCATTCTATGTCTGTCTCTGTCCCTCTGCTGTCTTTTTGTCTCTTTCTCTGCCTCTATCTATCTGTCTTTGTGTATATGTATGTATTTCTATTTTCTAACTTTTTGAAATTGAGATATCCTTGGACCACCTGTATAGAACCTCACTATTCTTAGGAAGTTTTGAGACTACCTCTGTAGTTTTCACTTAAATGAGGAGACATAATTCTTTGATAAATTTTTTAAACATTGATCTTTTGTAAATTTGATTTGCATATATATGTATATATACATATAATGATTTAACAAAATCTCTTGCAAGAATCCTTAAATCAAAACATCACTTTCCAATATGTTAGGATATTTTGTTTGCAAGAACACCAAAATAGTTTTCTAAAATTTTCATCACTCATGATCAGGAAATAAAGATCTAAAAATACTAAAAATTATGTTTTTTAAACTTAAGCCTGAATCAGGACAATTTTAACATCTCAGCTTCCACAAATGTAAAATGGTGAGAGGTCTAGGGTTATTGTGAGAAAGTTATAAGTGTGAGATGGTGATGAGGATGATGAGGATGAGGGTGAACTTTATTCAAGCTATTGGACCTTCATTTTCCCTTACATATTTCCAAGTGCCAAGGAATTATAAGATTTTTAAGGTGGAAAATAAGTTGAAGATAATCGTATTCAGCTTGCATTTGGAGAACCAGAAAGGTTAATTGAATTGTCCAAGGTCAAATAAGTAGTAAGTGGCAGAGCTAGTATTTAAACTTGAGACCCTTTTTTGTTGCATTTTTTAGATTCTTCCCCTTGGCTAAGCTAATGACATAATGAAAATGCTGGGATGCTGGTGGCCCCTCAGAACTTAGTTGCTAGTATTTGGCAATAGTGTGTCCTAGGATGCAATTTATAAGTTCATCTAAGTAACATAATCATAGACATATAGCTACTTGGGCTTTAGAAGCTATCTAGTACCCCCCTCTATTTGATAGATGAAAAGGAAGCCCAGAGACAGAAAGTAATAAGAAGATCATAAATCCAGTAAGAGAGCTGATTCAGGATTTGAATTGAGGTCCTCTGGCTCAAAATTCTAATTCTTTCTAAGATACATCCTAAGTCTAATCACAAAGAGTTCACTATATACCTCTGAGCATTTAGTGTGTGTATAAATATAAATATATTTGATTTGCATATCAAAAATATCCAAATAAGAATTTATTTCTTTCCATATATTTAGAACACACACACATATATTTTGATATATAGAGAGCTATGCATAATTCAGTGATATGATGCTAATGATGAAAATATGTTGAAATATATTTATGTATGTGTATGTATACATATATTTATTTTAATATACATTGAATTATACATAATTCAATAATGGTGCTAAAAAGGAAAAATGATCTCAGAGACCTATTAATTAAATGAAGACAAATAGAACTAGAAGCCTAAAAAATGAACTGAGTTTCCCATGACTGGTAGGTAGTTAGATGTTCTGACTCACAATAAAGAGTTCTTTCAATTATAAAAGTTTTCCTTGGATAGTGACTCTGTCCAAACTTAGCCAGAGCCAGGTAGATTATATGCTCTTAGGTTTAGAAAGATAAATTAAATCTATTTGGTTCTGGAAATAGCATAGTTGTACATTGAATGAGTCAATGAGTGAGTGGCTGGGAAAAAATGACATCATAGGCATACAATGGACCATTGGAACTACAAGGACTGAAATTAGCTTCTACAGGCTCAACAACAATAGTCAAATTTTCAGCATATCATTTACACTTTGGAAATAATCAAAAATTATAAATCAAGGCTTGATTTATCACTTTGTTGATTGTCTATATTTAATAAAATGATAGAGAAAAATAATACAGATTAAACTTTAAAGTGTGCCCTGTAAATATTTTCCTTCCTAGAAAACTAATTTTTATACATTTACCAATGCATCCCTCTCACTTATCTGTCCCACCATAGTTGAACACAATTCCCTTCCACAATTTCAGAAAATAAGAAAGAAAGGAATATTTCTATTTTATTACTTAAATTTAGCATGCTGTTTTGTAACCTTGGGGGTTTTGATTCTAATAATGTTATCTTCTGGTTTAGGTCTGAGTTTTTCTTTTAATTGTATTGAGTGGATTCATGTGCCTAAAATTTTCTTTTCTTAAGAGGAAAATTGCCTTTTTAGCTGTAATCAATAAATCACTTAACCTTCAATCAGCACCCACTATGTGCCATCTTCTATATTAGATTCTGAAGATAGTTAAAGACAAGGGAAGCAGATCTCACCCTCAAAGAACATCTACGTTGCCTTGAAAAGTTGTTTTTTTTAAATAGGTCGAATCATTTGGGGCCTACCACTAAATAACTGTTTGATATCAAATAAACATCTTAACTTTTCTGGACTTCTGAAGACTGGCCTGGCTCATGAAGCTTAGGATGCAAGCATGGAGGTTTGAGGACCAAGAACCAGAGCTTTAGACTAGAGACTTCTTTCTTCTATCTTTCCCCCATTCTCTACCTGAATTGTAGTGAGGACTTTACCATCTACTTTTAGATGATGAAATTAGATCCATACAATCATCCCGTGATGAATTCATGAGCAACTTCTTTTTCATGAGCCTTTTTAGGGCTTTGTTTTATTGGGGGAGTAAAGAATAAGAGGTTATTTTGTCTCTCTACTTTCTTTGTTTTATGTCACATTTTTGGCTAAGTGATTAATACTTATGTCTGTGTATCATGGTTTGAAGGGGTGTGTGTGTGTGTGTGTGTGTGTGTGTGTGTGTGTGTGTGTGTGTGTGTATACATATTTCCCCTTCTTCAGAGTCTATTTGTCCCACCAGAAAAGGTGAAGGTGCAGCATTTGGAATAAGGAGACCTGATTTGAGTCAAATGGCTTTCAATGCTAACTCTTCAATCCTATTGATTAGGTGTGTGACTATTGGCAACTAGGTGGCCCAGTAGATAGACTGCTGGACATGAAGTCGGGAAAACATGAGTTCAATTCTGTTCATCGACATTTACTCATTGTCTAAATCACCTTCAGTTTCCTCATCTGTAAAATAGTGAAAATAGTAATATTCACCTTCCAGACTTGTCAGAATAAAATGAGATATTTGTAAGCTCTTTGCAACTTAAAAGTACTAAATGAGTGCTAGCCATCATTTAAATTGTTACCTGAATTTTTAATTTCTCATTTGTGAAATGAGGATAACAATATTGGCTTTATTTCCCTCCTACAGATGTTCTACATAAATAATTGGTTACTATTGGTTACTTAATATTGGTTACTATTGGTACTGCTTCATATCAGCTAGGGCTGGACTTAATGTTATAGTGGTAAAATCCACAAGATTTGTCAGTTGTTTAGATCGGGGAGAGGGGTGTAGGAGGGAGAGAAATGAAAAAGACTCTTTTTATGTTGCAACCTCCTTCTTTCACTGATGAGGGAAGTGAAGTTTATAGGGGTTAATTGACAAGGACACAGAGCCCAAAGGAACAGAGTTGGGAGTGCATGTTACCTTCCTCATCCTTATCCTCATCCTCATCTCCTTATGTCCAAAAGAATTGGAGACCTTAAGTGGAGAAAATCTATCATGGAGGTAGAATATAATTATATATCCCTGTATTCTAGGAAAGTAGCAGATCAGATCCTATATACTAATATAGAATATTCTCTAGATAGCTGTTCTTCTTTCTTCTTTTCTTCTTCCCCCTCCTTCTCTTTTTTTTCCTCTTCCTTCTCCAATTCTTCTTGTTCTTGTTCTTCATTTTCTTTTCCTTCATGTCTTCCTTCCTTCTTTCCTTCTTTCCTTCCTTCCTTCCTTCTTTCCTTCCCTTCTTCCTTGCTTCCTCCCTCCCTCCCTTCCTTCTTTCTTTTTCTTTCTTTCTTTTTGTTCTTGTTCTTCTTCCTCCTCTTCCCTCTCATCCTTCTCCATCTCCTCTACTTCCTTCTTATTATTTATGTTAGTATGATTACTTTAGTTTAACATACGGAAGATGGTTCTAACAATTAGAACTCTCCCAAAAACCTTTTAACAAAAATGTCATGAATTCTTTTCAGAGATGTGGTACAGAACGTCCATTCTCAGAAAAGGATTGGGATATATAGCCTCTGAGATCTTCCATCTTCTAACTCTGAGATCTTATAATTTTATATTATAGTTCTTTATCCTGTGTAAGATTCCACATACATAATATATATGTGTGTGTGTACATATATATGATGTATAAATATAAGTATATATGATATAATGTACATTAAATATAGGTTTTATGTATAAGGTAGATGATATGTATTTGTATGTTAATATATGTGTAATAAAGATCTATCTATCTATTCTTATTACATTTCTAATATTCATGCTGGCCCTCTGCCCTCATATTATATATGTACTGTCCTAGAAAAATGTTCTTTTAATCTGACCTAAACCTTAACTCTTCCCATTCCTGACCCAACTATTAAAAGTTAGTTAGTCAGCAAGTATTTATTAAGTACTTCTTGTGTGTCAGGCATTGTGATAAGTGCTAAGGATATAAAGAAAAGCAAAAATATGGCCTCTGACTTCAGGGAGCCCAAATTCTAAAGTTTACTAAATATCTAAAAAGAGTATAAAATGAACTAGTTGATACCACTTTTTCTTTCAGTTGCTCCATGTAGTTAGTACACAGGATCAAAATAAGTAACATTTAATGTCTTAGGAAAGGGTACTCAGGAAGAATGTACTATTTCCATGGGAGCTGTTCTTTTCTAAGACTGTTTTCCCTTCTCCTACCCCTGACTTAAAGTCTTTTTTCCTTGTCTGAACTTTCTTAGCCCTTTAGATTTTTTAATCTTAGTGTTCAGAGTCTAACTTAGACTAATAGGCTAGGTGACCTTGAATATCTCATAAATGCCCTTGGAAAGGTAAAATCTCCATTTAATCCTTCATTAGTATGCATGTTTATTTTGCATGTTACTTACGATTTTTTTCCCAATACCCCCCCCAAAAAAAAATCTGGTAAATCCCCTCCCCCCCAGAGTAGCCAGCCAAACCCATTTTGTGCTTAAAAAATACACCCCTTATACTCACCCTATCCCCATTTTGTGGGGAAATTAGAGTTTTTGTGACTGATGGTACAGTTTGTGAACACTTATCCAGCTCAATGTCCCAGGATATCAGGATTTCCAGAATTAGTTTTATTGAAGAATCTGGGAAAGCAGCTTCATTAAGTTCTGTGGGACATAAGCTATACCTGGCCAAATTTGAGGAAATGTGTAAACAGTTATGGTGGAGAACATAAGGACTTTTATGACTTTTACTGTGAAAATCTCTAAGGCCCCCTCTAACAATAATCCTAAAGGGTATATTGACAAAATAGCTTCTCTATAAAAGATGATAATTAGGCTGGTTATTTTTCTTTGCATTATTAACATGATTATTAGGGATAGATAACATGGTGCTATCAGTAATTTACTGTTAGACTACAAATATAGAATATATGAATATCTTTGGGTATAATATACGTATTATTGCTAAATGATTATAAGAATTGTTGAATGAGAACCAATGTTGACAACTTCATTCATATTTTAAGAAGTATTTCCAGTAGACACGTTCCTATGACCCTGGAAGAATAATTTCCATCTGTCAGTCTGGGACAAGTGAATCTTGGACATCTTACATATATTACTGGACTTGTGATTTTGTAGGTATGAGCAGCTCTGGGTGAAGGAATTCTTTCTATCAATGTTTACCAATATCAACTTAGTCACTTATGGTTTCACATTATTATCTGGTGCTTCTCAGAATTTAAGTGTTATTTTGAGTCAAAATTTAGCTTTGAATTCGTCTTCTTGATTGTGAAGCCTATCCCCCCCTTCAAAAGAACTCACATTTATAGGGTTTATGAAGCATTTTTCTTCACAATCATCTTAAGGGTTGTTCAGTTTTCAGTTGTGTCTGACTTTCTGTGACCCCATTTGTGGTTATTTGGCAAAGATGCTAGAGTGGTTTGCCATTTCCTTCTCTGTGAAGACCAAGTTAGCACCCTGGATGCCTTAGAATCAGCTGGAATCAGGATAAGCAAAAGTCCTTTGGTTTTTATTCTTGGTCTTTAGGGGTAGAAGTGAAGGGAATGGACACAAGCTCTCCACTCCCTCCCTTCTCCTAGTCCACTGCAAAAGTGACTCTGGCTTGTCTTACTCCACCCTCTAATCTCTCCTACAATTATCTGTATACACCAAAACATCAAGCCAGCACAGAATAGTGGGAAGGGCCATTTTCCAAGCATATGCTAATAGAATATTATCCAATAGGTAAAGTAGCCTTAAGTATTCGGTTGTCTAATTCCAGTGCACCTACTCAGAGTTTCAGTTTTTTACAGTTCTCCAGCTCATTTACAGATGAGGAAACTAAGGCAAACAAGATTAAGTGACTTGCCCAGGGTTACCCAGCTACTAAGTATCTGAAGATAAATTCAAATTCACATCTTCCTGATTCTAGGCTTGGTATTTTATCCACTGTGCCACCTAGCTGTCCTGAACAGTTATTATTATTCTCATTTGACATATAAGAAAACTAGCTTAGATAAATTAAGTGACCTACCTATAATCACTAAGCTAAGTAGAATCTGACTAATGACTTGAATATTGGTCTTTGGGAGTACAAAGGCAGGCTATTTCTATGAGAAGGTGTCATGTTTTTGGAATGAATTTATCTAAATAAGTAATTTGAAGTAGTACACCAATATAGTCAAAGGAGCTAAGATTTTCCTAAGTTGTAGAATTCCCAATTCTGACACTCTCTCCACCTATTACAACCCCTTTGTGACTAATTAAGCCCTAGAAAATTATCTAAGAACACTGAAGGTAAATGATTTTTTTCAGTTTCAAAATTCTACTAACTGTTAAGGTGAGATTTTAAAATATGTCTCATAATCAAAGCATCATTAACCTATAAGAATCCTTAGAGGAAGTCTATCTACTCCAATCTTCTCATTTTACAAATGAGGAAACTGAGCCTTACAAATGTTATTTTTCTGAAGTTATAAAGGTAATAAGTGAAAAAGGCAGAAGATAAACCCAGCTACTTTGTTCTTGTTCAGTCATGTACAATTCTCTGTGACCTTTTTTGGGGATTTTCTTGACAAAAGCATTGGAATGCTTTTCCATTTCTTTTTGCAGATCATTTTACAGATGAGAAAAGTGAGGGTTAAGTGACTTGCCTGTGGTCACATAGCTGTTAAGTGTTTGAGACTGGATTTGACCTCAGGTCTTTCTGACTCCAGCACTGACTCAGTGCTCTATCCACTAAGTCCCTTAAGCTACGTAACACAGCTCCTATATAGTTTAATTTGTCTTTTGTTTCTAAAACTAAATGATGGCTGTTAGCTCTGAGGTCTGGTCATTTTTTCAAGTCATTCTGTGTCCATGCTGCCTCAAGCCCCAATTAATGTTTGAGCTATATCAGTATCTATTGCTTCTGGAAGTCTAATCAGACCTGTGTTTATATAAAAACCTCAACGACTAATTAATCTGTTCAATTCAGTCAAAGAAAAAGTCAATTCACTGTGAGTCAATAAAGCCAACTGTTTTACTGAATCAGTCATTTCACTTGACATGGACTACCCAACTGGATAAAGCCTGTTAAGAGACTTTCCCTGCCCCCACTCCCATAGATGTTTTGCAAAGGGCATCTATTCATTCAGGAATTTCAATGACACCAAAATGTATGAGACTGATATTCAACTGTGCTTTCATTCTTAAGATAATGTTGCATTCAGAATATCACTGTGTTCTGTATTATTTTGCACTCTTTGAAGAACATATAATTAAGGCTCTTAAAGTAAACTTGATTTAGAATGTTAATAGCAAGCTGAAACTTCTGGTCAGTAAGCTGTGTTCAAAACCGCTCATTAAATTGAACTTTTTCTTATTGCTTTTTTGAGGATGATTTTCCAAATTTTTAACTCTTATCATTTCTAATCACAATTAAAGATTCTATTCACAAATAAATATTTGTTGCTAATTTGTGCCTTAGTGTAGCATATGAAGAATTCTTTGACTTTCTGCCTAGGGTCAGAAATTTAGAATTGGAAGGAGTCTTAAAGACTATTTGACTCAAATCCCTCATTCTACAAATTGGGAAGCTGATGTCCACAGACATTAAGCAATTCACCGTTGGTCACTCAACTATCAAATAATAACAGTAATAATAGATATTTTATAGAATTTTAAAATTTATAAGATATTTCACATATTTTTATCCCATTTAATCCCCCATAGAAACCCTGAAAGATAGCTGCTATTATTAAGCCCACTTTATGGATGAGGAAATTGAGGCAGACAGGGATAAAATGACTTGGCCAGGATCAAACAGGACTTGAGGTAGGATTTGAACTCAGGTCTTCCTTACTTCAAATTCAGAACTCTCTTCACTTTACTATCTTTTTTGCCCATACATGTCATTAATCATTCTGAGCTTCATTGCTGTAAAATGAGAAGGCTCTCAGATTAGTAAGGTCCCTTATAACTCTAAATCTGTGATTTTATAATATTATTTCAAATGTTTCTACACAATCCTTCTTTCCTCCCAACATGAACTTAGCAGGTTAGTTGATTATTCTCTTCCATTGTACACTATTCTTATATAGAGACCCAAAGAGAAAATCCCAAACTCTAACATCTTGAGTTGTCTAGTACATAACAAGTATTTAATAAATGTATAAAATAAACAGAAGCCATGGGAAACATTTCAATATAAAAACAAGCAGGTATATGAGGGAGGATTGACTAAATTACTTGGATGTCAGAGTCCTCAACAGAATGGTGGTTTTATTTTGCTCAGAAGCTACCAGTTGATTCCCCAGAGAAATCTAACTCAATATCATTCCTGAAGTAATATCAGAACATCCCTTATACACTAAAGATGGCATTGGGAAGAGCCGTATCATTATTGTAGACAAGAATCAAACATGAGCTCCATTATGCTTTAAATGTCCCATGATGATTTCAAGATTTGAAAATTTATTGCAGTCTTTTATTTTTCAATTAAGTGTGGACAAGAAAGAAAAATAAGTAAGAGATAATAGTGATAGAGTATATGAATTTGGAATTTGCTGAATGGTTGGTGCCAAAGAATGCACATTTATGGATCAATGTTGGGCTGATCATCAATTGGGGAATGCTGAATAAGTTGTTATATATGAAGGTTATTTTATTGTTATTGTTCTATAAAAAATGATGAACAAGCTGATTTTAGGAACACTTGGGAAGATTTACATGAACTGATGCTGAGTGAAAAAAGCAGAACCAGAAATGTATTATAAACAGTAAAAGCAAGATTGTACAATGATCAACTATGAAAAACTTGGTCCTTCTCAGTGATTCAGTGATCCAAGTCAATCACAATAAACTTTGGATAGAAAATGCCAACTGCATCCAAAAGGAGAACTATGGAGATTGAATGTAAATTAATACATGCTATATTCACTTCTTTTTTCTGTTTTTTTTTTTCTTTCCAAGATTTTTTTCCCCTTTTGATTTTTCTCTCTTAACATGATTCATGAAGAAATGTACATTTAAAAAGTTAATACACATGTATAACCAGAAAGGACTAAATGAGTAAGAAAACAAACAAATATATAGATGGAGAATTTTGAGCTGAAAGATGTCCTAGAAAGTCTCACAGAACTCTACTTTTGATGTTGTTTTGTCCAATATTTTATCACTGACTTAGATAAAAGTGTATATTATATGCTTATCAATTTTCAGATGTTATGGAAATTCAAAATTATTTCATCAGATTAAAATGAAGGGTTAGAATCTAGTAAGAAGAAACTTTATATGGAAAAATGTAAACCCCTTCACTTAGACTAAAAAAAAACCAAATACCACAAAAAGAGTGTGAGAGTGGAACCTTAGCTAACATATGTGATTAACTTAGTGGCATGAAAATTCAATACAAATCATTAATTAGGGAATCTTTGAATGCCTAGGCCAAAAAGAATAGAGGTCAGTTAGGTCAAACTGCATTTTATGTAGAATAAGGAAGGCAATCAATTTAGTCTTAGAATTTAGATTAATTTTATTTTGAGTATGTTGGAAAATGTCATGACAACCACTGAAACAACTGGAGATACCCAGCAACACATCAAATTTGGTTGAGAAAAATAATGATTTATACTAGTATCTGCATTTGAATAATAATCTGGATTAAAAAGATGTATTGTTCGGACATGAAAGTGGATGAATATTGAATTGAGTTTGTAAGTCAATTAAAGAAACTAGTGGATCTTTGGTTAGCCTGGTTTAAGGGTCAACTGGAGGACAGTAGGATAATTGTGTTCAAGTGCTTCAGAGATAGCCATGTTCAAGAGAAATCATATTTATTTTTCTTGAGCCAGAGAACACAACTAGGAATATAAGAGAATTCAAATTTGCAGAAAGGCAGACTTATCTGTGATGTAAGGAAAATTGTTCTCACTATTGGAGCTGTCCAAATTTGAAACAAACAAGTTTGAGATTTAATGGGGTCTATCCTTCTCCATGGGGCATTCCATCTCTCATATAAAGGACCTTTGTCTTCTATGACAGGATTGTTCTCAGTAAGCTCCAGGAGTTTCCTATTACCTCAATATTCAAATATAAAATATTTTACCTGGGTTTTAAAACTTTTTTTATATTACCCCCTTTACCCTTTCAGTCTTCTTAGACTTTATTCCCCTCATAGTATTATATGGTCCACCTACATTTCTTCTTGTTCTTCATATACTATTCCAATTCTGGAGTGTCTTTCACTGACTGTTCCTCATACATAGATTCTTCTCTCTCCTCTCTTCTACTTCCTGGCTTTTTTGACTTCCATTACGACAACTCAAATCTCACTGGTAAGAGGAGATCTTTCCTCCAACCTCCACCTGCTATTTCCTTCCCTTCTGCCAAATTTGTATATATCGTGTGTATATGTGTGTGTGTGTGTAATTGTTTACATTTCTCTCCTTTACTATAATTTGAACTCTCTGGGGGCAAGATCCATGTGTTTACTGTTTTTTGCATTCTCAGGGCTAAGTTCAGCTCTTACCACCTATAGTTAGCTCTTAATAAATGCTTGTTGAATGACTTTCTACTCTCTTGCCCCTTTCATTTCCTTCAAAACTCAGTTCAAATACTAGCTTCTATATGAAACTTTCTTTGTTCCCTTAAGTATTTGAGATGCTCCCTAATTCCTTGTTTTCATTTTGAATGTATTTTGCAACTAAGTGGATAGAGCACTGGGTCTGGACTCTGAGTCTGAGGAAGACCTGAATTCAATTCCTGCTTCAGATACTTATTAGATATGTTACCCAAAGCAAATCACTTAATCTTTATTTGCCTTAATCCAATAGAGAAAGAAATGACAAAGCACTCCACTATCATTTGCCAAGAAAATCCCATGCACAGTATTTGTATGCCATGGTCCATGGGGTCTTGAAGAATCTGACACGATTCAATAACTGAGCAACCTATTTTGCATATATTTATTTTGGAGTTTTTTGCACACATGTTGCCTTCTGTTTAGAAATAAGGACCTTGAAGGTAGGGCACTACCCTCAGTGCCAGGTATAGTGTCTAGCATCAGATGGTTTATTGGTGCATTGATTAATGAAGTCTTTCCTTATTCTTCTTATAGAGGTTGTCTTTCTTCTCAAAATTCTTGTGATTCTCTAGTACTTGAGGTTAGTCTATGCATATATTTATTCTAATTTTTGTTTTAATTTTTATGTATCCAAACTAGATTTTATCATCTGCAATTGCAGGGGCTGTATCACTTTTCATATTTTTATTTCCAATATCTATCTCAGAGCCTTACACATGCTAGGTATGTAATCAGTGTGTTAAATGAAATTGCTGCTAACCTTGAGCAACTGCATCTAAATATGATATTAATTTTAAGGCTTTTTAAGTATATGCATTGATATTAATTGATATTCATAGTATACCTGAGAGGTAGTTCATTCAAATGCTTGTTTATTATCATCATCATTTTACAAATAAGGAAATTAACCTGAAAAAATATAAGCAGTTTGTTGAAGTTCACAATACTAGCATATTACAGCATCTAGACCTGAAACCAAGTATTCAAATTTCAAATAGAGCATGTCTTTGACTATTTCCCAGCAACCTACCATAGCTTAAACTCTATGCACCTTGATTATCATGATTAATGTACTCCTAGAATGTCATTTTCACAGCGATTAAAATGATCATTTCTACATCACAAAGATAAATTCTACAGATGTCTTTCATAACATTCCCAACAATTTGTAAAAAGACTAATGGACTATCAATGGAAAAGAATTCTAAGGCCATGAATTACCTGGTTATTTGAAAAAATGCTATTGAGATACATGTCTTTACGAAATTTGTTGTTTTAAAAAATGTTTAAAGATATTTAAATGACAGTTTTGATCAATATTCTGATGGGAAAATGATGCTTAAAAGCCAAAGTGAGGCAAATAAACAAGATTCTTTTGGTCTTTTTGCCATCTTCATAACTATTAGTATTCCTAAAAATACTTTTTTAGTAAACTGTAATACTATTCAGCCTTGGGAAATACATATCATGTACCCTCATTAGAATAAAAAAACCCAAAACAGAGTAAACTATAAACAATCCAAAATATTATATAATTTTAGAATTTAGAAGTATTTTAGGTTCTTTGTTTTTATTCATTCTGCCCACAGAAATCTTGGTTGTGATTGGTAGGTGTTTCTTTTTTGAGCTATTTTCAAACCATGTCTAACTCCATTTTTTCCTCTTCTTTATATGCTACATTTCTCCACTAGAATGTAGGAGGTGAAGGACTTCTTTTTTCCCATTTGCATCTATGAGTGTTTTTTAAATTAATTCATCATTTCAAGATAATTTGATAATATTTATCCTCCTCCTCCTCCTCCTTGTCTTCTTTTTCTTCTTTCTCTTCTCTTCCTCCTCCTTTTGCTTTTGCTTCTTCTACTTCCTGTTATTTTATCAAAATGTACTTCTGCTTCCTATTATTATATCAATCAAATCAAAGATCAAAGTCTAGTTCCCAATTCTTAATGATAACAAGGACCAGCCTATCAGTAAACTAACAATAAAATCCAGTAAAGGGTCAAAGAAAGAATCTGTTCTTCTTGACTATTTTTAGTAAATAACTGTTCAGAACACAACTTGGTCTTAAAGTTCACATCTATAAAGACCTGTAATAGGTATGCATATTTATGTGTCCTGTAGAGCCATTGAAGGACAGGAAAGAGTACTTGAGGATAAGCATACTGTTACAGATACTTTGAAAAAAGCTAAGTGAAAAATCTTCATCATTTAGCGTCAAACCCTATTTCATCAGATGATGAAGTTGGTCAATCTATACATTATTTAGTATTTCTTTTTCTCCAGTCCTGTCAAAACCTCTGAATATAAATATGACAAATCACCCATTAGTATTAAAATGAAATAAAATGATGAAGAGAATACATACTAGGATCACACATAATTCATATATATATATATATATATATATATATATATATATATATATGTATGTATGTATATACATACACACCATGAAATGAGATTAAGAGCATTTAGGAGACTAAGTAATCAACTTTAAAAACTGATTACTCATCATAATACTGAACTTCCAAATTCCTCTGATTCATAGTTGTCAAAGTTTCACTTTTAAAGCCTAATCATATTGTTCTCTTAATACATGGTATATACAGGAAATTGGAAGTTGCCCCTGTCCTAAGGGCAAATGAAAAATCCTGGTGCGAAAAAGAGTCCTGCTGTAGGCTTCCTATCATTTATTTCTTTATAAGTTCTTTTATGTCTTTGTTTTTACATTCATTATATATATATATATATGTATATATATATATATATACATATATATATATATTGAGTGGATAAGTAAGGTATGAATATTTCCTGTATAATCAACTGCATCTGTTTCCTATGAAAAGGATTTTTAAATGGTTCTCTCATTATACATGGTAAGAGCATTATCATAACAATAATCAATTGTGAAAGACTGAGCTATTCCAATCAATGCACAAAAATCCACAATAATTCCAAAAGACTCATGATGAAAACTATCTACCTCCATAGAGGAAACTCATGAACTCTAAATGCAGACTGAAGCATATTTTTCCCACTTTATTTTTCTTGCTTTTTTTGGGCAACATGAAATCTGGAAATATGTTTTTCATGACTTCCCATATATGCTAAGTGTCATGTTGCTTCTTTTCTCAAAGGATGGGGGAGTAGCATAAGGTGGGGAGAGAATTTGGAACTCAAACTTTTAAAAAGCAAATGCTATTTAAATTTTCTAAAAATAATAAAAATAGATAAATAGAAAAAATGGTTCTAAAATTTTGCCCATTTTCCAGCAAAAATTAATGTATTTTAAAGAAAATTTCCATGTCACAGCTTGTTTAAAGAAGAAGCAATGAAATCTCAGAAACCCCAGAAGAAGATAGCCTCCAGGGAGAGATGTGCATAATAAATGTGGAATGGAAAGTAATATTAGTTCAGGCTTGCCACCTCCAAAGCCTATTTTTGTTTAAAGAAGATATTTCACCCTAAGTACCATGGTTTATTTTGCTAAATGCTTACTCCTTCAAGGATGCCAGGAGGGCACTTAAAGGTGACAAAGAAGTTGAAGTTGTAAAACAAATCTTAGGTTTTAGTTAAGAAACAATGGAAAATCAGAAATGTGAAGCAAGCTAATGTTCCTAGCTAGGAAAGAAACAAAGCTCTTAAGTCTCTGTCCTATTTCTTCTCTTTTTTCTATTATCTCTCTTGGTGATCTCATCATCACAAATATTTAATCATTTCTAGGTAGAGAATTCCTTGATCTATATGATCAAATACTTTGCTTATTTCCTGAGCTTGTGTCTTCATAATCCACAAGATGCCTTTTAGACACTTCATTTTGATTTCCTAATAGTTATCACAAACTCAACTTGTCCAAAACAGAACTTATCCACTCACCACTCACTGTCTTACCTATAAACTTCCCTTCTTCCTACCTTTCTTGTTACTGACTAGGAAAGGCCACTAGCCCAATCCGCCAGACGCACTCACAACCTGGGTTCTAATTATGACTCCTATACCATATATCCAGCCTCTCATCAAGTCTTATAATTTTCAACATACCCCTTCTTTTCATTCATACAGTCACCTCCCTACTATCGACCTTTATTACCTCTCCCTCGTACTAGGTTGATAACCTTCTAATTGGTCTCTGTGCTTCAAGTGTCTCCTCATTTCAATTCATCCTCCATTTCATAGTCATCAAAATTATACACATCATCCCCTTTCTCCCAATTCCCTACTGAATGTTTTTTAGTCATTTTACTTGTGTCTGACCTTTTATGACTGCATTTGAGGTTTTCCTGGCAAAGACACTGAAATGGCTTGTCATTTCCTTCTCTAACTCATTTTATAAATGAGGAAAGTGAGGCAAATAGGACTAAGTGACTTGCCTAGGGTCACATAGGTAATAAGTATTTGAGGCTCGATTTGAACCGAGGAAAATGAGTCTGATTCCATGTCCAGCACTCTGTGCTCTATGGCGCCACTTAGCTGAATATTAGCTGCCTATTGACTCCAGGATCAAGTATAATTCTCCTTAAACATTTGCAAAACGCTTTATACATTGTATCTATACACTCTACATTACAATTTTTTATATATCCAATATTAAGCCGGGGGGTGGGAAATACTGATATTTCTACTTGAACACAAAGGTGAACATAGAAGCAATGCATGAACAAGAGTTATTGAATTGGAAGTGGATGTATGCCCTACAACATCACAACTGAAATATGTGTGACATCATCAACATCACAGAGCCAGGAAATGAAAATACTGATTTTCAAAGAAGGGTCTTCTAACTAAATACAGTATTCTGTCTTTCAGTAGCTTAAGAACCGAGAATTTTTTGTAGCACTGGGACTTATTTCAGTTGCTTTTTACAGATTGTCATTCTCAGATGATTTTTTTTCACTCTTTTGAACTTTTTTAGAAGCAGGTCAAACATAGTACATTTGAAAGGGTTTCTTGTACCAATTTCAAATCAACAGGACATGAAAACCTTTGAGTCATCACCAACAATCAGCTTAACTGTCCTCCTGCTTAGTGACCTGCTGAGTCCCATGAATTTATAAACCCACTGCAATCTCACATATTGAGTTTCTGAGTCAGACTTCAATAGATGAATTTTATCATTGCTAGGGAAGCTTTTGGGGAATTTGTAAAACAATCCTGTAATTATTATATAATTTTAAGAAGACCCATTTTAGCACTCTGCTGTCAACTAGTAATAGGGAAAATAGAGGGGCAGGATATGGACTGTGAGATAGAAGATCAGTTTTAAGCATCTTTACTGGTAACCCTCCCCATTCAATCTATAAGAGTCCACAATTAAGTATTATGTCAACCTCTGACTAGTGACTTTTTAGGTCTTAATGAACCCTGTTTGGAATAGAACCACTTGTGAAAATGGAGGTGTATGTTATGTGATTGTCTTCTATGAAACTTTGCTGATTCTGAGTTGAAGCACTCCATGGCTACAATGCTACATGTATACACACACATGTGTATGCTTATAGACATATATGTGCATGTATGTATAATTCATGTGTGTATACATACACATACACAAATACATATACCCCCTCCCATGTGTCTGTATATGGGGTAAAGACAGATTCTTTTTCTGGAATAAGAAGGGTTACCTGAGCCACTTTGTCCCTTTCCTACTTCTCACCTAGAAGCCTAGGAAAGCATGAGATTCTCTCTAAGTTGCTTTTTAGTTCATAGGATCATAGCATTATAAAGTGAGAGGAGAAAGAAACATCAAAGAACATCTACTATAACCCTCTTATTTTACAGAGGAGTAAATTGAAGCCCAGAAAGTGACTTTGTTGAAATCCCACTAGTAGGGAATCAGATTCAAATTCAGAACCACTGACAATTTTGACTTAAGAATAAATAGGAGCAGAATTTGTGATGTCATTGTGTGGAAAGCACCAGATGAGAAATTTTCTCTATCAATATGTGTGGATCTGCTTTGCGATTCATTGTCTTAGAGAGTCATCTGGAGCAATGAAAGATTTGATGTCTTTCCAAGAGTCGCAAGACAGGAGGTGTCAGAGATAGAATTTGAACATAGATTTTCCTGGCTTGGAGACCCATTGTCTTTGTTGCTGTTTGTCCTTCATTCTTGAAGAGGATCATGACTTCAGGGAGAGGATGGCATGACATGCAAATTGAATTTAACTAGGGAGGGCTGGGCAAGGTCACCTGCCTCACTTTCCCCTCCAGAGCCATCTGCGTCCAGTGGCCAGATATAGATTAAGATGACTGGAGATGGCCCCAGATGAAATGAGAGACCTGAGTCTCCATCTGAGACTTCAATCTGAGTCAGTCAGGACCCAAATAATGGACTAAATGGGGCTTGGCTTAGGACTTATTGATAGTTATTTAGAATCAGATTGCTTTTGGATTAAGATCTGATCTTCTAGAAATCACTCTAGAGAGTAAACCTCAAGATGTTTGGGGAAAGTTCAGAAGTGCAAAAGGGGAAAAATGTTTTTAAGAGTCTCTGTAGGTAAGGTATGATGCCCTATGTGGATAGAGAGAAGAAAGGAGGTAAAGGAGAGAGGGAGAAAGAAAGGGAGGAAGAGATGTGGAGAGCAAGGGTGCAACCTCTGTCAAACTGAGACCTTAGCTCAAAAAAGCCAAGGTCTCCCATTGCATCCAGGGACATCTCCATCATTTTGGTCTGTATCTTACCACTGGAGGGGAAAGCGAAGCAGGTGATTGCACAGCCCTCTCTCATTTAAATCCAATTCACTTGCAGGTCATGGCATTATCTCTCCAATGTCATGGTCTTCTTTGAAAATGAAGGACAAACAACAACCTCTGTGATCGTTGAATAAAGCTGGCCTAAAAACTGGAATTGGTCAATTAGAAGACTTTCTACATCACGTAATCCCTCCCTTCCTCTTTTTCTCTCTTCCTGCCTTCCTTCCTTACCTCCTTCCAACTAACTTTATACTTATGTATAAAGAAGTTTTTATTCTTTTAAAAAATTTTAATATGGGAGGGTAATAAGTAAAATATACTTTAAATCCTCTTGTCAAGATGGAATCATGAAAACAAAGGGAATGTGGAGCACTTTAAAGCAGATGCTACAAACTTATTTTTTTATTTTAATTTATTTGTTAATTTTAAAATTTATGGATTCAAACAAACATTTCTATAATAGTTCAATAAGCAAGATAATTGAATATAAAAGCACAACTGTATTAAGGATAACTTATTATTCCTTTAAAATACACAAAAAGATATTTCTTTTTATTTTTCCTTCCCTTTTTTCTTCCCCCCATCCCTGCCTCAGAGGTAGTTCCATTAGATATTTGTATTTAATAATAAATAATAATACACACAAATCTAATAATAAATAATATACACACTATATATATATGTATATATAATATATATGTTTAAAATTATTCTATACATGCTTGTATTTATGAGGTTTTTTCCTCTGGATGTAGATAGCAACTTTTAATTTCTTTTTCTGAGATGCCAGTGTAATTTGCTAGTATAAAATTAACAGGGTGTGAGCAGTATGTCTGATTGGTGCAATTGGGACAGCGGCTAAAGAGTGGGACACATGATCTGACTTGGAAAAAGTTGGTGAAAATGTTAAAACATGCATTCACTTCTCAGATCTTTGTTATGGTTGCCATGGCCTCAGCTATCTAACAGGCACATTTAAACTGTTTAAGAGCCTGATTCAGTTCTGGCTTATAGAAAACTGCAGGAAAATCCCTTTCCTCACCACACATACTTGCCATCCTGCTCTACTTCTGATCTACAGTCCCAGCCTTTCCATAGAACCTCTGTCTAGTCCTTTTCTGTACCCATAGCTACCATGTTTGTTCTTCTCTTTTCCACTTTTAATCCAAAGTCTGAGCTGATAGCAATCTGTTTTATATGATTTTGTCTGTGTTCCGAAGCTTGCATTTGTCCTGGATGAATTTTTTCAAGCCTTTTCTCTTTTTTAGAAACTATCCAGGACATAGGTAGCATTTATAGCTAAAATGTTTAAATATATTGATTTTGACAGCATACTAAGTTAAGTAGTGGTGGATAGAGTGCTGGTTTTAGAAGATGTGAGACTTATATGTGTGTGTCTCTAAGGAATTAACTTCACCTCTTTTAGCCATACTTTATCTGGAAAATGAGGATAATAATAATGCCTACCCCATAGAGTTATTATGGTGATCAAATAAGATAACATGTAAATGGCTTCACAAACTTTAAAATGATACATAAATAGTAGACATATTATTATTATTATTATTATTATTATTACTGTCTATTCAACAAATATGCATAAAACTTCAACAATGTTATTAACTAAATAAGCTTTGATAGTTTTGCCTGGGAATTAATCAGTCATTTCTAATTTGTATTGTTGTATTATTGTATTATATTATATGTATTGTATATGTCTAGTTCCAAAGAGTTAAATGAGGAAGGAATTTAGGGGGTTTTTAGTTTGGTTTTGTTTGCTTTTTAAACGTCTTGATTGACTTGGAATAATTTTTTCCTTGTCGTTATGAAGTATGATTCAAGGTAAAGGTAAAGTGTGGGGCAGAAGAAAAGGGGATAGGGTGAAGCTATTTTATCCACAAATGACTAATGTAGGAACAAAAATCATCAATACAATCACATCATCATCAACAACAACACAAACCCTCTAGTTAGAAACATGTATTTAGCTCTGGAAGAGACCTTAGAGATTATCTACTTCCATTTTCTAATTTTCACTTGGGGAAGCTGAGGCTCAAAGAAATTCAGGAAATTAATAAAAGAGTTAAGATCTGACCTCATGCCCTCACTTTTTTTTTAAAGTTGTAGTGATCCTCTGAAAGAAAACTATCAAGCACTCACACATCAGTTCAGTATTCATGAACCTCAACAGTCTGAGCACTTAGATAACCTATCTCTCCTGAAATATCTTTCTTGGAATGGCCAAACTGACAAATCTTCTTCCCCAAACACACCCTGAATATTTTTTTGCTTTCCTTTTCCTTTTTCAGTTCTTTAAAGTCTATTCTACTTTTAAGGTTCAGCTTTTGTCCAATATGATCTATAAAGCATATATATTCTCTATATAATAATATGTAATTCTATATTATAGAATATATATTCTATGTAATTCTATAGAATATATATTCTATAAAATTATTCTAAAATATAATTCTATAATATATTATAGAATACATATTCTATTATATACATGCATACATATATACACACATATTTATACATATACATATGAAAGATTATTTTGGTCTTCCAATCAACTAGATTTATAACCCAATTGTCATTCTCAACATTTTTCTCCCTTAGTCCACACATATAATTAGTTGCTAAATCTTGTCACATAATCTTCCACATCTATCCTCTCTTTTGTTTACTACTGCAATCCCTACTTTAGTTCAGGACCTTAGTTCCTTTATTCCAGACTATCACATTGATTGTTTAATTGACCTAGTTTCTTCCTGTGTTCTACCCTTTTAATTCAACCTCTAGCTGCCAAAATGATTTTTCCAAAGCATAGGTGTAACCGTATAGTTTCTTTGCTCAATAAATTACAGGGATTACCAGGTACCTAGGTAAGATTAAATATAAACTCTTCTTTTTTGGCATTTAAAACCATTCACAATTTGGTATACTTCTTTTCTTTATGTACTCTATGGTCCAGTCAATATGGTCTTCTCATGTTTCTTTATACATGGCCATTGTACTGGCTTTTTTCATGCTAGGAATACTTACTGCTTCCCTTCCCTCCCCTCCTGGATTTCTTGTATTTTTGAAGAAAAAAAAAATTTAGCACAATGTTGATCCTACAAAACTGACACAGAAAGATAAATAACCCCTGGTTTCAATGAATTTGCAAAGAAGCCAGAGAGAGAGAAAGTTATCAAGAACCTATTTCTCCTTCCCTGATTTTTTACATATATCCTTGTCTCTTGTATAGTATATTCATATTATATATATATATGTGTGTGTGTGTGTAAATATATATGCACACACACACATATATATATGTATAATATATTCTTATAATAAATGTCAGAGACAGATAAGGAGGTTAAATAATGACAAAGGTTAGATTTATAAATCAAAATGTAAGTAAAAGTCGGAGAATGATAGGCATGATGAAATGGGAGTCTTTGAGAAATGGCAGATAGTGTGAGTAGCTTTAGCATCAATGGAAAGTGAAGATGAAGTGAAAATTCTGGGCATAGGAAGCCTCCCATTGCCTTCTTTCAGAAACATAATGAAAAGGTCAATTTCCTTTATAATGGGTATAAGAGAAGCCAGGTAGAATACTCCCTACTCACTGAACTACACTAATAGAAAGACATTAAAAGTGCTAGCACACTAAGATTTATCTAATCCTGGAAGACACCTTTTGTGAATTACCCCCTTATCAGTAATTATGCTATTTAATAATTCAACTGATAACCATTGACTGTGTCAAGTATATGAAAGGGACTGTTCTAACTTCTTGAAATACAAAGACTAAAGGAAAGATAGTTCTTGCTATCAAGTAGCTTACAATTGGGGGAGAGAGTACACAAACAATTTAATTTGAGGAATCAAGGGATTAGGAAAAAACTTCCATGGTAACTGAATGGAGGCGAGGAAAGAATTCATTCCAAACAATGGAGATGGGACTTTGAATGCCAAGTGTTGAAATGATAAGTAATTCATTTTGACAGTGATATAGACTGTGTGAAGTAATTTTCCATAGATTCCTATTATAGCACAATATGATTGCTTAGGTTTCATGTAATGATCACCAGTGTCAGACATGAACATGCTATATCTCTATAACTCTCTCTCTCTCTCTCTCTCTCTCTCTCTCTCTCTCTCTCTCTCTCTCTCTCTCTCTCTCTCTCTCTCTCTCTCTCTCTCTCCCCCAGATTGAAAAGATTCAAATAACTAACTGAAAAGGAGTTTGCATATTAGCTCAGTTCTGAAGAATAGAAGTTGTACTATGTCATAGTATAGTATTAGGGCTCCAAGGTGACTATATAAGATCCCACATTCAGGGAATTTCTGGCACGTTAGTGTGTGTGTGTGTGTGTGTGTGTGTGTGTGTGTGTGTGTGTGTGTGCATATGTGTGTGTTTGAGAAGAACTCTTGAACCATACCTATTTCCCAAAGATCCTGTCTAAAATAGGGTTCCAAATCACAGATTTTCTTACTATTATCTTTTGAAACATGCAATTCATTTAAAAGTAATTATTCTCTTATCAACTCAATTATACTTTTTTCTCATGAAAGTAACATGAGAAATAGTTCACACGTATATGACCAATTACTGAAATTCAACACGCACTTCTTAAGTGCTTTTTATGTGTCATTCAAGTGACAATTCAGAAACCCCCAAATTATAAGTCATTTAGAATTACAACTCAAATGATCAGTATGTCAAGTCCAAGGTAAATTTTTTTAGCACACTACAAAAATAATCAATTAAGGAAGGTCTTATGATCAAAAGTTTTTAGGTAAGGTAGAATGTAACTTAAGGGGGAAGGGATGTGTTCTTTCTCAGCTAGCTTTGAATTGGGGGAATAAATACGAATCTGCTCACTTCAGGAAACATCATGAAACCAACTTGTGATGTGAAGTTAGATTTAAACTCAGCTAACTGGTGCCTGGACAACTGTTTGGGTGAGAGTTTTCTTATGGAGAACTGTAAGATATAATGTTGAAAAGGGAAAGAATCTGAGGAAAAGGATATATTTGATAGAGAACCTACCATTGAAAAATAAAAGAAAATTATAACTAACTCAAACTTCCTTTTAATTAATCTTTTCTTTAAAAAAGGACTTAGGTCAAAAATTTTAACCTTAGTAGGAAATATTATCAATTAAATTGGAAGAGTAATATTTTATGGCAAGCCAAGACAACCTCTGCCCTGTACTTCTTGGGGGTATTATATGTGAACTAATAGCTATAGCAGTGAATGATAAAGCATTACAGCAAGAGTTATAAAAATGTCATTGGAAATCAAGTGGTTTCAGAATTTTCCCTCTTGCACAGTAGTTAGAGGTTTAAGGTGTCAGCATTAGCACTCTCCAGTGGTGTTACTTGCTAGCATTTTGTGTCTAATTACAATGTGCTGTGGGATGCGAGAATGAGTCCCACGTGCACTTGCTGCAGAAAATGCCTGTATCAACAACTTACTCAGTTAAATAGAATTTGCCCGGTTAGCTATCTGAAATGAGTTTCAGTGGGGGGGTGTTTAGAATAACCCTCTTTAATAGTTGGGTGAGAGAAAAATTCCATCCTGAAAATGATTTAAACAAAGCATAAAGAATATTTTCTAAAACTTTCAATGGCATCCCTTTGACCACCAAATGAAGGACAAACTCTTGACCCTGGCTTTCAAAGCAGTTTCCCATCTAATTCCAATCTGTTTTTTTTTTAACTTCTTTTCACCTTACTTCATCCCCCCCCCCACTACATTCCAATTAAATCAACTAGTCAGGCATTGATAAATGTCTATGTGTCAGGTTTTGAGGAAACAAAAGCAAAAGGAAAACAGACCTTGTTCCATGAGATTTTTAAACTAATGGGAAGATATAACATATGCATTTATAGGTATATGCAAAATATATAAAAATCAGAAACAAGGTGAATTTAGGACTCTAAATTGCACCCATTTCAAGATTCTAAAGACTCTTAAGATTTATGAATAGTCTATTGGTCTATTGTTCCCCATTAAAATTGATGATAAATACAAGCATGTAACAACTGGTGGTATGGACTGTTGGATTCAGGAAGAAAATACACGCCCAAGTATGGCCCAGCCATTCCCTATAGAAGTACTAAGAGTTTAGCCATAAGAAGTAAGTTAGGAAGAATAGATTAAATAAGAAAAGAATCAAATCAGAAAGAACTATTATGGTGTCAGGGACATCCAAGAAACAAACCCATGAGAAAAAAGTGTCTTCAAAACATACATAAGCAAAAAAACCTCAAGAAAAAACTGTTTATCCATAAGCTCAATTAGAATTCCTACAAGAACTGAAGCAATACTAGTTTAAGCATTAAAGTGATTTTAAGATTAAGATTAAGAAAATGCAGATGAAAAAGATAGTAGAGGTCTCTGTTGGAAAAACTTGAAAGCAAATTGACAGCTTAGCACAAGAAGTACAAGACATTTCCCAAGGAATAGAATGGAGCAAAAAATTAAAAATTTGAAAGATAAGAAATATTAAAACATTTTAAAAGCTGAAAACCTCCCAGAAAATTTTGGAAATTTATATAAAAATTATTGACCTAAAAAATCAAGGAGATAAACCAAGAATCAGTAAAATATTGAAAATCATAACTAAAAAAGAAAATGGACATATTTCAGGAAATTTCAGGAAAGACTGTATCGTTTTCTTTTTTATTATAGTTTTTTATTTACAAGATATATGCATGGGTAATTTTTCAGCATTGACAGTTGCAAAACCTTTTGTTCCAACTTTTCCCCTCTTTCCCCCCCACCCCTTCTCTCAGATAGCAGGTTAACCAAATACATATTAAATATGTTAAAGTATAAGTTAAATACAATATATGTATACATGTCCATAAAGTTATTTTGTTTACAAAAAGAATCAGATTTTTGAAATAGTATACAATCAGCCTGTGAAGGAAATCAAAAATGCAAGCAGACAAAATTAGAGGGATTGGGAATTCTATGGAGTGGTTCATAGTCATCTTCCAGAGTTCTTTTGCTGGGTGTAGCTGGTTCAGTTCATTACTGCTCTATTGGAACTGATTTGGTTCATCTCATTGTTGAAGAGGGCCATCAGAATTGATCATTATATAGTATTGTTGTTGAAGTATATAATGATCTCCTGGTCCTGCTCATTTCACTCAGCATAAGTTCATGTAAGTCACTTTCTGAAATCATCCTGCTGATCATTTCTTACAGAACAATAATATTCCATAATATTCATATACCACAATTTATTCAGCCATTCTCCAATTGATGAGCATCCACTCAAACTGTCTGTATCTTGTAGAATCAGAGGGTAGAGTGAAAATAGAAAAAATCAACTGGGCACCTCCTGAAACAAATTCCAACATGAAAATTTGAGGAACATTATAGGCAAAATCTAGAGGTTCCAGGGGAAAGAAAAAATATTGTAAGTATTCATTTAAAAAAAAATCTAAGTACATAGGAGACAGAGTTGGGATCCCACAATAATTAGTAGACACCACAATAAAAAAGTGGAGAACTTGAAATACTAAAATTTAAAAGACAAAAGATATAGATGTACAACTAATACTAGCTTATTTATCAAACTGAGTTTAATCTTAAAAAAGGATTAGGGAATGTTTAATGAAATAGAGCACTATTAAGCATTACTGATAAAAATGCCAGAGCTGAATAAAAACTCATGGATTAAGAATAATATGAAAAGGTAAATATAAGTAAGTAATAGGAAATGGTATAATGGTATATATATTTATATTCTAATTTTGAATATAACACCAAATTTCCCTAGAATCCTAATATCATCAAAGGCAAGAGAGAGAATTAAATAAAAGAGCTTAGGAGCAATTTTGTCATATTTTAATGGTTTTTAAATAGAGGATTGATATACTTAGGAAAAATGAGCAACCAGAGAGGAATTATCTCATAAAATAAGGTGCTCAAATGAAAATCTATTTAAATAAAGGGGAAATCAGTTTAGAACTATGCCCATAAAGTTATAAAACTGGGCGTACTATTTGATTCAGTAATTTTACTACTAGACCTATAACCTAAATAAATCAAAGAAAGAGGACAGGAATCCACATCTATAAGAATAATTAAGGTAGTTCTTTACATGGTAACCTCAAATTGGAAATTAAGGGAATCTTTCAACATTGACAGACAAATTTAGAATAAATCATGAAATTATGGAGTTATAGCATTACAGAGCTTGAAGAGACCTTAAATGTTGTTAGGTGGCACAATAAATGGAGTTCTAGACCCAGAATCAGGAAGACCTGAGTGAAATGGTGGCTTTAGATGCTTACTAGCCATGTAACGCTGGCTAAGTCCCTTAACCTGTATCTGCTTTAGTTTCCTCATCTGTGAGGATAATAATGTCATTGACTTCCCAGGATTGTGGTAAGGATAAAATGAAATATTTGTAAACTCCTTTGCAAATCTCAAAGTGATATATAAATGCTAGCTATTATCATAAGCTGCAATTTTTAAGTATATCATAAATGACATCTTCAAGATGGCACACATAAATATATCTCAGTATGAACACATTATTTAAAATAAATCTAATTATGATAAAATGATTTAGCAAATTATAACATGATCTCAGTATTATATTGTTACACAGAAAATGTTAGACAGAATAGGAGAAGGCCTTCATTGTAGCTCTTTGAGTATTCATGGGAGGACATGGACAAAATACCATATGACACTGTATAATGCATGAATTGTAGACTAAACCAGTAGAGGTAATACCTATGCCAATGAGATCACAGATTCATCAAGGTACTAGTTTTGAAACTTTTCAGAAATTTAAATAGCATTCTCCATAGTTCCCCAAAGAGCATTTATCCAGCAGTTGAAAGACTGGAGGCTTTTGAAGTCATTTAACATTTTGAGTTTACCAATACAATATTCAATGTGCTAATCCAATTCGGTTTCTCAAAGAAAATATTTCCTTAAAAGTTTTTTATCCTGCTTTTAGTGTAAATGTGAAAGGGAAAAAAAAAGTTCTCATTATTCCATTGAAATTCATAGTTTATTCATTACTTTCTTGAATTGGTTTTTTCCCAAAAATCTATTATATATAAAATGGATTTTTTACAATCAGAGCTGGAATTTGGTCAAGGAAAATAAAATAGTACATGGCAGAGTTTTTCACAGGGATCATAACCTTTTAATATGGGTCAATTTTTATGTATAAATACAAATAATTTTTGCATCATTAATATTTATATTCACTAAATTCTAATGTCTTCTCATTTTCTGTTCTTTTCCCTTCAGATCATAGTTGGAGAAACTGCTGTATTTTGCCTACAACTAGCCACAAGGGATTTTGAAAATCAAGAAAAAACTATTTTAACCGGAGACTGTTGCTATATAAATCCACTAGTACGCAGAACTGTCCGGTTTCTTGGTATGTGTTCATTGTATTGTATTTTTTTTCCACTATTTCATTTTTGGCTTAGGCAATTGGTGTTAAGTGACTTGCCCAGAGTCACACAGCTAGGAAGCGTTAACTACCTGAAGCTGAATTTGAACTCAGGTCCTCCTGTATAATCTGCCTTCCTGGCAGTTACAATTACTAGTCTGCCCTAGGCCCAATGGTACCTTTGACCACTGACCTTTGCAGTGTCAACTCTACCCGGCTCGCCTCCTCTGAGGCCTTCAAAGGTCTCTGGCCATGAATCTATAGTTTAATAACCAGTAGCGCACTCAAGAACAGCCATGTGTAATCTTAAAAGCCTTTATTATACCTACTCACATAATACCCTGACTTGATGCCCTGACTTGTTGGTTCCCTAGTGAACACCTGGTCTGAAGACCCACATGTTCACTACCAAACTCCTTACCTCTCTCAGCTATCCATCAGCTTGGCTTGGCTACCCCAGGCTAGAGAGCCAGGTTAAAGAGTGCCAGGTTAAAGAGAATGACTGCTGTCTGCAGTGGGCTTATAAAGGGCCGGTGAGGTCACATACACAGCCAACCAGCGAGAGAGCTGTCACCCATTACGAAGCTATCTCAATATGGACAGGATCCCACCCACAGGGCAGTCCTATATCCACTTTTGTGCCTCAATCTCCTGTTGCGCTGTGCCCGCCCATTTAAAGGGCCCTTACACTCCTGACTTCAGGGCTGGTACTCTATCCACTATGCCATTTAGCTGCCTCTTTTTTCACTATTTTTGAAAAGATGCTCATGTACAAAGTAACAATTCAAACCCCCAGCAATATTACTTAGTTGTCTCTAATATTTATTAATTTGATTTTAAAACAAAACTTTCTTGTAAACATTTTGTTTTCAGATACTGTGGGACCTTTTATACTTGATTTTTTGGAAATACTTTTATTTACAATAAGATCTAGAATTATAAAAAATAATAAGAATACTTTATTAGACATTGTAACTACAAATGGAGCATTTTATCCTGTTTTTTTTTAAAGAATTGAAGTAGATTATTTGATATCTTGTGAACAGAAAAGAAAATGCAAAGGTGGGGTGAGGTTGAGTGGATTTTTCACTTCCCATTAAGTTTCCTGGGTATCTGGAAGACAGTTTGTGAGTTACATAATGTATTCACTTCAGGCTTCTTTCTTTGCCTGTGTATTTGTCTGTATTTGTAGATTAGAGTCAAAAATAGCTTCCCCCATGCAGGCATATATAGATTCTTGGGAAAATGTTGTTTTTTAGTTTCATATGAATTCCTATAGTATACAATATATCTAAACTAAATTTCTGGAAATTGTCAGTAGAGACATAAAAATGGTTCTTTATGTTAAAAAGACATAAACCTACCTAAAGTTAGGTAAGCATGAGGCAAAATAAATGTTTTCTGTGTTGCATTTATCCAAAATTTATCAACTTCAATACTTCATTATACTGAGTGTTGTCCTGAATTTTGTACTGAATGTTGAATCCCAGAGTGCTAAATTACTGAAGATCATTTCTAATTAGTAAAATTTGGATAAAAGAAAAATTCACTTCTTTGGAGATATAGTACAAAATAATAAAAGTCAGAAAATTAATGAAATATATATAGGGAGATTATTTTGCCCTCTTCTATATAGTGAAGCTCAATTTTGTTCTGTGTCAGTATTCCCTTCCTAAGTAGAAGATATCCTAGTGGCTTGTTAGTCTTCAGTTTTGTGACTTCTTATTGGCAAGCTTGAGATGAAAAAGGATTGGATATTGCTGTCTAATTCATCTACTAAGATAACCATTAAGAATAATAGCAGGTTATATTTTTTCCTTAATAGAGCAATGAAAGCTAAATTCCTTTAATTATGCTGTCATTCTGATTATTGATCTGTGTTAAAAGTTTATGTTTACACACATAATAATTCCTTAAGTGAAAATTTACCATAAAGTTTCCAAAAAGCCCCATCAGTACTAATTATCTACTTAGAAAAAACCCCAAACTCATCAAATTTGTTTTAGCAATTTAAGCTTTCCCATACTCTGGCTCATATGTTAAATTGTACCTTTCAAAGTAAACCATTAAGTGTTTCATAAATATCATCAATTTATCTTCCTGCCATAATTATACAAACTCTAATTCCTTAGTTTTTGTGAAATTTTTCTTTTTAAAACCTGTGCTATTTCAGCCCACAAAATGTACTTGAAGAATAAATACTACAGAATAAGCCTGCTATGTTCAGACCTGAGATGCTTTTTTAAAGATTAGAGTTGGGGGTGTGAAGAAGACCAGGAATGCATTATCTCTTTCTAGTTCCATATCTACACTGACATAATCATATCAAAAGGTAATTGGCAAAGTGCTAATCTTTAGGGGTCTAGCTTCTTGACTTTGGTCTGTGGATAGATTTCAGGAGTCTGTGAATTTAAAGTAAATCCATAGTCATATCTTCCCATTAAAAATAAAATTTGAGAAATATTTATTTTTTAAAATTTAAGTATGAGTTTGATAGAATAATAATAGTTGATGTTTATATAGCATTATATGATTTTTTAAAAATAAAATACTTTAAAACTTCCTTAAATTCATTGAATATCATTTGATCCCTTAAATAGTGTCTTCATTTTACATATCAGGAAACTAATCTTTAGAGAAATTGAAAAACTTTCCTATGGTCACATGGATAGTAATTTTTGAAAGCAAAATTCAAATCTAGAATGTCTAACCATAAATCCATGTTCTTTATTCTATACTAAGGAAGTGATTAAACTATTTTTCTTTGATTGTTTTAATTTTAGAAGGAATTAGATTTATTTCTTGCTAGTAGGTTATAACAAAAGCATATTATTGTTGAAGAGGGGCACCCAGTTAACCTCATTGTCTACTTTACCTGTACACACTGAAAGAGATAGCAAGTCATAATAGTAGAACTGGTCAAGGAACTGGGGAACACTAGGTCATTTGATCTTGGCCAAATCCTAGTGCTCCTTGACAATTCTGGAAGACATGCATTAGTAGATGCATTTGGCCCTATGTCTGGATTTACTGTAGGCCAAAAAAATTATTAAGTTATGATCATGCATAGAGGAAAAAACTGTTCTAAAACCTATTTTCTATACCTATATTTAAAAAAAAATAAGATTAAAAAAACCTACCAAAGAAATTTTTTTAAGGACTAAATATTTCTTTCTTTGTTTTAAACATGAGACTATTATACTTCTATCTCCACTACCAAAAATGAAAACAAAACAAAATAAAAGTTTCTTTCAATGTTTCTTTTGCTCTTGGTCATCAGTCCACACAAAAACTAATTCTACTCTCACAGGATCTAGAGGTACTGATGAAAATGATAGAAAATTCATATTATAGAGGATTTATTTTACTTTTTTATGTTTTTAAAAACTTTCCTGGCAATATGGGAGCCCTAGACTACCTTCTTAGAATTGTTAATGATTATAGAAGGATTTTTTAAATATTGGAGTAACATAGTTTCAGCAAATATTATGTGCAAGAAAGTAGTTCTTGACATTTGATCTTATTATTTAAAATAACTCAAAATAATTTATCTTCCCATTCTTTTAATAATAATTTAAATATCATGATTTCATTGTTTTATCAGAATTAATTTGTAATTACATATTTAAATATACCTATATATAGCCATGCATGCTCACATGGTCCCAGGTCATTAAAAGTGATAGTCCAAGATCAATTAGCTATTATTTAGTTATTTAAGATTTTTTTTCTGAAGCAATTTGATATTCCTCTAAAACCATTTTTATTCATTTAAGATTTTTCATGATAATGAAATAAAATGGCATTGACTTTTACTGCAAATTGGCAACTCCATCAAAAATATTTATATGAAGGATATAGAAATATATCTCACAAAATAATATTTTGCTTTTTAATTTGCATTTTAGTAGACTAATGAAAATATTTCTAGATAAGAGAAGAAATGTAGATTTCAATATAAAAACATAACTAACAATATAGATTCTGATAAAGTGTTTTGAATATACAAGTCACATTTCTGAAGCAATCAAGCATCAATATTTTATGTACCAAACACTGTGCTAGGTGCAGGGAATATAAGTAGAAATGTGAGACTATCTCTGCCCTCAAGGAATTTATATTTTATTGGGGAGGGATTAATAATATGCCCAAGGATAATTAAATACAAGATTTATAGGAAAAAGATGAATGCAGTGATGGTAATGACAACTGAGGGAACCTGTAAGGGAATTTCTTAAGTAGGTGAAACCTAAGTTTGAGCCTTAAAGATAGTTACTGTGCCAAGATTCCAGAATACATTTTCATCCTGCAAGTTATGTCTTATAAACATTCCAGGCATGAAATTATAGCTAGTGGCAGACAGCTGAACATAACACTCAAGAGTCTTAAATAATTTAACACTCCCGCCACTCCAGATGGTTAAGGAAAGGAGGTGGAGGGAAGAAGAGAGAGCCATATGTATAAAATGTTGGTGGTTCCCAAAATGTTTTCCCTGTTGATTTATTGTCTACTAGAGTCTAAGGTAATCTAGCGGATTCACTCTTTCCTTTCTTCCTCAGGGATTTATACATTTGGGCTGTTTGCTACAGATATCTTTGTGAATGCTGGACAGGTAGTGACAGGGAATCTGGCTCCACATTTTCTTGCGCTCTGCAAGCCCAACTACACGGCTCTTGGATGTCAACAGCTCACACAGTTCATCAGTGGTGAAGAGGCCTGTACTGGTAACCCAGATCTCATCATGAGAGCTAGAAAAACCTTCCCTTCCAAAGAAGCAGCGCTGAGTGTGTATGCAGCGATGTATCTGGCAGTAAGTAAGGATTAGCAATTTTTTTTCTGTATTATCCAATGAAATGTTAGCATTAAAAGTTGATGCATTTTGATTTTTCCCTGCTATTATAAAAGTCACTTAATAATACATTGTTAACTTTCCTTTTGAACATTTAATTTATTTTTAATAATGGTTATAGGTACTGGGGGTAAAATTAAGTCTCTTGGCTCTCATGAAGATGTGTGGGGCTGCTTTTGGTGGTTGGCTGCATAAAAAAAAATATGTACAGTCATTAGTGTTTCTATTTGTAGATGTGTTTATCTTTTGATTAAATAGGATTTAATGGGGATGAATCTGTCCTTCAATTTTTCTCATGAACTTGTAACAATAACTCAATTAAGAAAATTACCAAGGCATCTTTACATAGTCATTTTCCATAATCTCTTTGATGAGATTTTATTATGTGCTTCATATTATCAAACATCCTTCTTGTGAACAGGGTTCTTGTCCTTCTTGGTTATGATGCTGTAATATTTATTCATATAAACACTCCCACATGGCCCTCTAAATTATACTTTCCTTTTCCTGTATCATATTCACTATCAATTCATACTAGGGTTTTCAAGGCCAGATCTTTAGAGACTGTTGGCTTCCTCCCTTGCCTGCATTTTGGAGAGCTGCCATAGAGTTCAATAGGTAGATATGTACCTAATTCCTGAATTTCTGAACAAATTCCTGAACAAACTGGGTAGGTTTGGATAACTACAATAAAGCACTCAATCAATTATGGCAACTATTTCTTAAATAAAATAAATCACTATTAACAGGATGGTTATTGGGGAAATAGTGGAAAGGATATGGGACTGGACTTGGAGTTAGGAAGGCCTGGATTAAAAACCTACCTTAAACATTTGCTACCTGTGTGATTTTCTGCAAATTTCTTCACTTCTTTGAGCCTAGTTAATAATCTATAAAATGAGAAGTTTGGAACCTGTGATAGCTAAAATCTCTCCCAGTTCTGTATTTATGATTTTCTAAAATATATACCTGTATGTGCAATGGACCATCTTTCAGTCTAATTACTTATTGTTAATCACCTCTTGAGCTGACCCCAGTTTTTCCTGTAAGTAGTAACTAAGAAGCTCATTCTTAGCATTGTCTTAAAATTATATGCCTTTTATACAACTATAGTTCTGACTCTTAACATGTCAGGAAAGCTGGAACAGACCGCTTTTCTATAGGCTTTAAACTATGTAAGCTCCAGGAACAAAGGGGATAATTGGTTATGTCCTGAAATCAGGACAAGGAGTTCAGCCTAGAAGATCTAGGATATAGAACACAAAATAAGGTTGAAGTGGGCCAAGGCCAGAGAGGATCCTGGAAGCCAGCTGTTAATGAAGAATTAGGAGTCTAAAATCAGATAATTTAGAGCATGTACTTACCAAAAGTCAATGCTAGGTGGTGAGTTAGAATGTATTCTCCAGGTAGTATCTGAACAAATAGAAAGACATAAAAAGTCAAAATCAGGTTTTTTTTTATTTTATTTTTAGTTTATGAGGAAAAAAAGCAACCTTGATGTAATACAACAAAACAATTCTTTTTTTTTTTCCGAAAGCAGATAGTGTCTTTCTTTTTACATCCTTTACCAATAAATCCTTTTTTATATCCTTTACCAAGATACCAATAAAACTGTACTTTTATATTAACCCAGTACTTGGCTTCAGATTGAATACTTTTATTTGCTTCTTTTTATGCATGAGAGCTGATTTCTAAGTGTAGTGAACTGGGGATAAGAAGGTTAGATAATGAAAGACCACTTGATTAGAAGGAGGAATAGAACTTCCCCATCTTTTGAATTTGCCTATTTCTGTAGAAAGCATCATATATTAATGTCTATACCCAAATTCACCACTTTGGAATCATTCTTGAATTGTCACTCTCCTTCAACTTACCTAGTTAGTTTCTCAGCTTTGTCATTTCAATTTTCATGAAATTCTTTCAGATTTATTGCCTAGTCTCTTCTCAAATGGGCTTCTAATTGATCTCTCAATCTCTCCAATTTATCTCTTTCTTCTCCAATTTCCCCTTTACAGAATTGCCAAAAAGTATTTGTCTGACCACTTCACTCCCTCATGCAATAAATTCCAATGCATCACTATTACTTCTAGGAACAAATATAAAATCCTATATCTAGGAATTAAATCCATTCAGATCTTAACCCCAATCTATTCTTCTAGACTTATTTAATTCAATTTAACATTTAGCAAGCACCAACTATGTGTCAGTCACTATGCTTATTACTGAGGATATAAAATGAGGCAAAGGACAGTTCTTGCCCTCAAGAAACTTAATGGTTGAATGGTTGAATAAGTTATGGTATACTATTCTTCTATAAGAAATGATCAGCAATGATTTCAGAGAGGCCTGGAGAGATTTATATGAACTGATGCCAAGTGAAGTGAGCAGAATCAGAAGATCATTATACACAATTACAAGATGATCATATGATGACCAACAGTGATGGACTTGGTTCTTTTCAACAGTGAGGTGATTCAGGCCAATTCCAATAGACTTGTGATGGAGAGAGCCATCTGCACCTAGAAAAAGGGCTATAGGGACTGAATGTGGATCACAACATAATATTTTCACCTTTGCTATTGTTGTTTGCTTGCTTGTTTTTTCCTCCTTTTTGACCTGATTTTTCTTGTACAGCATGATAAAAGTGAAAATGTTTAGAAGGATTGCACATGTTTGTCCTAATTTTACTGTTGAAGCATAATTTACTTTCTGTCTAGGGGAGAAAAGAGAAGGGGAGGAAGGGAGGAAGAGAGAGAGAAAAATTGGGAACACAAGGTTTTGCAAGTGTTAATGTTGACAACTATCTTTGCATGTATTTTTGAAAAATAAAAAGCTATCATATAAAAAGAAACACAATCTAATGGGGGACAAGATACAAATAAATATGTAGAAAGAAAGCTATATGAAAATAGTAGGAAATATTTGATAGAGAGAATGAATCAGAATTTAAAAGATATAGGGAAGTCTTCCTATGCAGAAGGTAGGATTTTAGTTGGAACTTAAAGGAAGCCAGAGAAGTCAACGGTCAGAGCAAAGGAAGGTGAAAGATGGAATGTCTTGTTTGTGAAACAGCCAGGAGGCCAGTGTCCCTGGATCAAAAAGTACTTGTTGAAGAGTAAAGAATAAAAAATAGGAGGTTTTGTTATAGAGAGCATTGAATGTCAAACAGCACATTTTTGCATTTGTTCCTGGAAGCAATAGGAGGCTAGTGGAGTTCATTGGATATTAAACATTACTTCTCTTTCCACATTCTATGATCCAATTAATTGTCCCTTGCTGTTTCTCATGCCTTCACAACATCTCCCATTTCCAAGCCTATTCACTCGCTGTCTCTCAGGCCTAGAGAAGAAGAAGAAGAATGATAAAAAGGAAAAGAGGAAGAAGAAGGAAAGAGGAAGAAGAAGGAAGAGGAGGAAGAAAAAGGAGGAGGAAGAGGAGTAATAAAAAATTATAGCTCTTATGTACCACATACTGGTCTAAGTGTTAACAATTATCATCTCATTTGATCATCACAATAACCCTGGGAGGTAGGTACTATTATCATTCCCACTTTACAATGAGGAAGATGAGGCAAAAAGAGGTTAAGTGACTTACCCAGGTCATACAACTAGTAAGTGTCTATGACAGAATATAAACTCAGGTTTTTCAGGTTTTTTTAGTGTTCTATCCACTGTGCATCTTAAATAACTTAATTTCTTTCAAAACTCAGCTTGAACTCTACTTTCTACATGAAATCTTTCTTAATCTATCTAGAATGCTAATGTCATGACATATCTTATATTCATTTTATCTTTTTGTATATATTTATATATGTGCAGATTGTCTTATTCTTCCCTCAATATAATGTAAGCAGAGGGAGGTCAAAGATTCATGCTTTGCCTTTATTTGTGGGGTTTTTTCTCTCTCCCCACCATTCCTGCATATGGCATAATGCTTGGCCCATAATAGTTGATTAAAAATGTTTGTTTAAATTATAAAGCTCTCTCTATAACTGTTGTTATCTCTGCCTTTGGTAACAAAGCTTCTGATAAAGTGTGTATCAGGAATGCAAAAAAATTTTGTTTACTAACTAAGTAAAAAATGAAAGTAATAGGAAGAGTAGAGCAGTTTGCTTGATTTACTGCTCAGCACCTGTCCCTTACCTGTGAAGCCAGTCTTCAGGGTTAATAGCAACTTATTTTCTTCAGTTCCAGACATTTCCACTATATTTAGGAATAATATTACAAGTTCAAGAGACTGTTCATCTTTCTTATCTTGGAAAAAGTCCAACATCTCTTTAGTGCAAGTAGTTACTTCAAACTAGTATGAGATTTTATAGCACCAGATTGTTGTGGTGGTAAAAAAAGGACCTGTATCTGAATAGGAATACACTTTCCTCCCATTTACTCTTCAGTCCATCAACTCTGGATTTCTTGATTTTCTTTGCACCTGACTTTCTCTCTCCTGAGTATCAGAATGTCCACTGACTCTTCACAGTGCTTAGAATGCCATCCTTCCTGAACTACAGCAGAGCTTCTTAAACTTTTCCCTTTCATTACCCCTTTTTGACAAGAAATTTTTATGTGACTGGGCATATAGGTATATAAAATAAGTATATGAATCAAATATTTACTGATAATAAATCTGGTAAGAAAGATTGATAAAAACATTGATAATAAAATAATTTTATGACCCCCACATTCAGTTATGAGACCCCATATTAGGTTATGAACCATAAGTTAACAAGTTGGAACTTAGAGCAACTGCCTTTCCAGATTCCTTCATGATTCAGATCATATCTCAATGTCTATAGGAAGCCTTTCTTGGTATCTTCCTGCTCCTTCTTCCTCACTTCCACTTTTTAAAGTATAATTTACTTTCATACTATATGTATCTTTTCATAATTTTTACATGTTATCTTCCCTATTAGGATTTGAGCTCTTTGAGAAAATATATGCTGTTTTAGCTTTCTTTATATCCCCAGAATCACTTAGCACAATACCTGATACATAACAAATACCTATTAACTGCTGATTCAAGTCTCAGCTAAAGTCTCTATATCCATGTGGAGCCTTTCTTAATTGTTCTTAACTTTAGTATCTTCCTTCTGAAATCATTTCCAACTTATCTTGCCCATAACTCATTTTTATATAGCTGATTACATTTTCCCTCCCATTAGATTGGGAAATTCTTGATAGCAGGGACTTTTTTTGTTTTTGTTTTTGTTTTTTTGTTTTGTTTTTTTGTTTTTGCTATTCTTTGTATCATCGGGATTTAGCCTGATGACTTACATATTGTAAATGCTTAATAAATGCTTGCTGACTTGACAAAACAGACAGTTATTTTTCTGCTTGTATACAATAAAAGAACGCATTGTTTTAAGAGGCAACCAATTTTACTTTTGTTATAAATGTTTCCCATAAGCTAAGTCTTATTCTACTTCTCTATAAATCTCAATCATCGTGCCTATGATTGGCTTTGAGAGCCAAGCAGAAGTTATTTCTGAACTTTGGCTTATAACTGTAGGAAGGTTGGGGTCTTGGTCTGAGATGGAATATAACTAACAAAGGCTAGTAAGAATGAATTTTCCATTTGAGTGACAATCAAAAGAGGCAGAAACAGAATCAAGTTCTGTCCCTGAAACAATTTCAAGCCACTTAGAAAGAATGAGGATATATTGAAGAGACCAGAAAATTGAATTGACGAATAAAAGAATTACATAGAGTATTTTATGTAAGGAACAGCTAGGTGCTCAGTGTCACTGGGTACATGAATGGAAATGGAGGTTTAAGAAGACTAGAGAAGTATCTTGTGTGGTGGGATAATAAGGGGATATCATGGAGGTTTTTGAAAACCAAAAATAGTTTTTTATATTTGGTCTTGGAGGTGATAGGAAGTCACTGAAATTTATTGGATAGGGCCATGAAATAGGGTCAGAATTGTTCTTTATTAACATTATTTTAACAGAGAATACACTAAAGTGAGGAAAGACTTATGGCAGAGAGACCAGCCAAGAGGCTATTGCAATGCTTCAGGTTGAGGTGATGAGAATTTATATTAGGGTAATGGAAATGTTACAGAGGTAAAAATTAATTGGATTTAGCAGCAACTTGGATATATGGGATGAGAGAAAGTGTCAAGGATGAAAACTAGGTTATGAGATTGGGTGACAGGGAGAATGGTAGTACCCTGGATAGCAGAAGTTAAAAGGAGAGGGTTTGAGAGTTTAGTTTTGGCCATGTAAAGTTTAAGATATTTATGAGACATCCAATTTAAAATATCCAATAGGCAGTTGGAGATGTGAATCTGGAGGTCAGCGGGACATTAGAGATAGTTCAATAGATTTGAAAATCATTAGTATGATAATTGAATGTAGAGGAACTAATGATATCATCAAGGAAAATGGTATAGAGGGGAAAGAAAAGAGAGCTAAGGTATAGCTTCTTGGTTTTCCCATATGTAGCAGGTATGACCTAGCAAACATCCAGCAAAAGAGTGTGGAGTAGTCAAACAAGTTGAAAAAGCATCAGGAGAGATCAGTGTCATGAAAACTTAGAAAAGAGCCTCAAGGAAAATAGGGTCATCAAACTTGTCAAAAGCTACAGAGGTCAAAAAATGAGAAGTGAGAAGAACATTAGATTTGACAACTGAGAGATTATTGGTAACTTTGCAGAGTCAGTTTCAGATGATGGATGAAGTTTACTTGAACTTCGATTGCAATATACCTTGGAATTTGTGATAAAGTAGAAATAATTAGTATAGTCAATCATATTTTGTGAAGCAAATTTCAAATAGATGATACTCTGGGAATCAAAATTTCACATGAAAAATGACTCTCTAAGTAAAAAAAAATGTGAAGATGGAAAGAGAAATAATTCTATTTTTTTTCAAAAGAAGTAGTTGTTTAGAGATGATGATATGGAAACACCAGAAAGTCTTTAATGATTTAGATTTTTACAAACAGGATAATGGAGAATGAATACAAAATCTAAGGAGGAGTAGGCCTACTTCCCATGGTGGGTGAAATGATGATAATGGATGGCAGAGATAATGTCACATCAGAGATTCTGTTTGCATTTTTAAAAATTCTTTTTATAAGTAAAGGTTAGGAAGATGTGAGTTAGAAGATAGTTTGATTTAAAAGGAGTTGGATTCTAGTAGACTGCAGACTCACCATGCATCTACATAGTATAAATAGAGAAAACTAAAATACTAAACAAAAAAAAAAAATTGGAGTACAATGCTATAGGACTAATGTGATCTGAAATCTTAAGAAAAGAGAGTGATTTATGTGGAGAGGGAGACAATAGCTTTTCTTCCACCGTTCTTTGCTCTAAACAGAACAGATCTGGAGTAGAGTGTTCAGTTGAGGATGCTCATTAAAGTTCAAAGAAGACAAGAGAATTTGTTATGCTCTTCTAAAATGCTTATTTTAGAATAAGGAATCTCTCTTTCTTTGTCACAACATACTTTTTATATGACCTGCATATTAAGATGACTCTAATCTATTTTCTCTCTCCTTGTCTATTAATGTTTCTCAATTATTCTAAGTCAAAACTGGAATTGTAAAATATTGGGGAAATAACAGCTTACATTGTTATGGATATTAAAGTAGTTTATAAAGTTTTTTGCTACCCTCAACTTTATGAAATAAAGAGACCAAGTATCATACTCATTCTATAGAAGAGATAACATTCAGAGTTGGGCAGCTAAGTGGTGGAGTAGATAGATCTCTGGGCCTGGAGTCAAGAAGCTCTGGATTCAAATCTAGCTTCAGAAACTTAATAGCTGTGTGACTCATGGCAAATTGATAATCCTTTTGGCCTCGGTTTTCTCATCTGTAAAATGAGCTGGGGAAGGAAATGATAAATCTCTCCAAATTTTACCAGGAAAACCCCAAATGGGCACATAAAGAGTCAGACACTACTGAAATAACTGAAAAACAACAATAACAAAATCCATAGTAATTCCCAGCTAATAAGCTATATTTCTAAGCCTAAGATCCATTAAACATGTCTCCTGATTTCAAGTAAAGTGGTGGTAACCTCATATTTTATATTTCATCCATGCGTGATACCTGAGTCTTCTTGCTCTTTACTCTATTGCTTCAGTTCTCTGATTGAACTGCATCCTTTGGACTAGACATCTGCCCAACAAGCCTCTATTCTCTGGAGGAACTTAACCCCTCAGTTTTTGAATGCCTCCTCCAGGACTGAGCTATCTTGATTGGGGAGTAAACTTTAAAATGATGTTACTGCCAGAAGAAACCTTAAATGTTTGTTTTTTTTTTTTTATCCAACTCTCATTTTTTTAAATTATAAACTAAAAGACCCTATCATTGTCTCTGGAAAGGACTTCTCATTTGGCTGTCCAATAGAACAACTCACCATCCATGAAACTCTCCAGAAAAAAAAGCTCCCTTCACTGACCACCATTTTCCTAAATACATTGTCTCCCGCTAAGAACTTTCTCAGTTTTGTAATTATTATCTCTAGATTAGCACATGGTAAGTATTTAAGAATTTTTTCCCTTTTGTTTGTGTACATATCTTTCTCTACTAGAATGTTACTTTCTAGAGGACTGAGACTAGTTTTTTTGGGAAGGACTGGTTTTTATCCCCATCACATTGCCTGACACATAGTGGGAACCTCATATATCTTTATTCACTGATTGATTGAAACACCCTTGAGGCATATAGGAAGTAGTTTCTAACTACTCCTTTGTCCATCATTTTCCCTTCTATTTTCCAGGTGGGTCAGCCCTAAGCAACTGGGACACTGACTTTATTGTTCATTTGTTCACATAATTATAGGGCTGTAGCATATACCAAAACCCATTCTTTTGGAATAGTATTATCCATATGCCTTTTTCCCATGATAACAACTCCTTGAAGCTACCTTTCTCATCGATTATAATATTGGATGTTTCTTCTCTCACACACAGGAATTTATCAAGAAACCTGACAATTATCTATTAAAAAAGTCAGGAATGTGATATTAACTGCCTATCTAATGTGACCTGTAACCTCAAAGCTATCCATTAATCTCTTAAGTTTCTCTTCATTGGTTCTGTTCCACTCCTACATTTCTTAAGTATCATGTCCTAGTAAGAGCTGAAAGTAGATCTCTCTAGCCAGACAGGTCTAGAGCCCTTATGAAACTGACTGTAAATATAAATTGAGTACCCTACAAATTCATTGATGTGGAGTCTGTACTGTGAAACTAGCCTTTATCACTGTTGCCACTGTGACATTGCCTTTTGAAGAAAGTGACCTTGGGTCACTCACTGGCTTCTGAGGATTGGCCTCCATCCCCTCAGTAGACCTTTTTTATGACTCTCAGTGGTTCTAATTTTCAGTTGTGAGGATGTTAAACTAATGTACAACCTCCTATTTAGCTGTAGCGAATTTAGCTACCATTGTCCAAAAACCTCAATTGGCAATTTTCATTTTGGGGTTGTAGGAATGCTTTACAGTTTCCAATAGCTCATGCAGTATAGTAACTTCATTGCCTTCTTTTTTCCTATATACTTTACTTGTCTCTTCATCTCTCTCCATGGAGTCTATAGCATTGTATAAAATTGTTTCAATGTCATCATTATCTCAGTCAGTAGGTACCCACAAAACTAGTAGTCCTTAAGGAAAGCTAAGTCTTGTCACTGATTGCTGGTTCCCTACTAAGTGAATAGCTATGATGCAAGTATGCAGTATACAGAGAGAACTAAAAATTTTTCAACAAAATGTAAAATGATATTTCCAGAAAATGTACTGTGAGACTTCCTCAAATAATTCAATGACACTTTTTAAAAATTCAGTTTTATTTTATTTTTATTTCCAAATTACCTCCCTCCCCTACCTATTGAGATGGCGAGAAAAACAAAAATCATTATAAATCTGTATAGTCACACAAAAAATTAGCAAATTAGCAATGCCCTAATAATAATGATATAATAATAATAATAATAAATAAAGTGAATTTATGCTTCATGCTATAATATCACTTTAACATAATTATTTAACATAATTCCTTGATTTAAGATGAGTGGATAGGGTTTGCATTGGAAGAAAAAAACAAAATTCAGTTTAGACTGGTGGTTCTTAATATGTGATTTGTGTGTGTGTGTGTGTGTGTGTGTGTGTGTGTGTGTGTGTGTGTGTGTGTGTGTGTGTTTGTGTGATGAACCCTTTGGAACTTTGATGAAATCTATGGACTTTTCAAAATAGTGCTTTTTAAAAATCATAATAGAAAAAATGCCAATTTCACATAAAAGTCCATGAAAATAAGACATTTTCTCCCACCAAAGTTTGTAGACATACTGAAATCTGTTCACAAGCCCAGCCTAACAAGCATTGGTCTAGATTTTGAACAAAAGAGGAAAAATACTCAAGAAATCCCTGAAAACACTAATTTAGGGAGCCTTATTGAGGCCCTAATTCTATAAATCATTTTACATTTATTTTGTACATATCTTTAAATGTCTTTGAAAAACTATTCATAATAAAATGGATATTGCACACACAATCCCCCTTTCCACAGAAATAACATTATTTCTTGGATTCAAGGTGGGTGCAAATATTTGATACCCTTTTCTTGTGGATTTCTACCAAAAGACCAGGAAATAATTGAAAATCAAATAGAATTTTTTTTAAATTTTAGACAAAATAGCAAGATAAATTCCCATAAACCCTATGATTTTTATCAAAGTGAGGAAATCCCAGTGTGGATACTCCTTCCACCAATGGAAATCATAACTTGTTCATGACTTACTAGCAATGTACTAGAGAATTTCCTGTGAAACATGAAAGTCAAGTGACTTGCTTGCAGTCAGTAGTAAAAATTTTAAGTCAGAGGCAGGATTTGAATCTAACTGTCCCTGATTCCAGGCTCAGATTTTTATCTACTATACTGTTTTGCTAAGCAAAAAACTAGGAGTACAAAAAAATCAAGCAATGTAGTCATTCAATATCCTGCCCCCTTCACAGATGTTTAAAACTTCTCATAGATTTATGTACCATTGAGGAAGAACAATTTTGATTAAAATATTCTTCCTTCCTGTTTCCACATGGCTCTACTTCCCACAGATCCTGGGTAATATCAGGAAATCATACTGTTCTTCCACTGTGCTTTGTATTCTCTCCTCTTGAGGCTGGGATGATTGCTGTTCATCTGCAATGGATGTTACCTGCCAAGACTCCACCACCTGTGACTTCTTCCTGCCATAGCTATCTGCTAAATCTTTATCTCAGCTTCTGATGTCTTTCTCTTCCCTACTACTGTTCTTTAAGCTTTTTGGCTGCCATCCACTGGGGCTCAATCTTACTCTTGCTGCTTCCACTGCTGCTGCTCTGGCTTCCTGCACTTTTCACTTGGAGAAGTGTCAATGATCTCTTGGTAATCTTTCAGACCACATGCTTCACGTTAGTTCAAAATTTTTCACTTCAATTGTGAGTCAGGCCTATAGTCTCAACTGGCTAACCAAAAGGCAACTCAGTTTCATATTTCTTTAATGGAAAATCCCTTTGTTTAGGAATAAGTGAATTCCTGCCCCAAGACATGTCCCCAAATGGGCCAAACTTCTCATTGATTTTTAGATCCCTTTTTATTTTTATTTTCTGTTTCCAATTTAAATAAAGCATCCAGTATATGAGTAGCATACATTGCCTTCAGATATCAATAATCTCATGAAATAGCTAAAAACATGGCATAAAAATGGGGCAAGAGAGGTGGAGACACAAACTGATTAGTTCTTTCATTAGCATCTCAGCAAAAACCATTTACTGGAAGAGCTGCATTGATAAACTAGAGAACACACAATTATAGATACCCAGAAAGGGGATGACTCTTAGGTAATTATTCTACAAGAGAAGGTGGGGAAAGAAAGAGAGAAGTTTAGGCTAGGGAAAATGAAATTTAGTAAGTTCATGTTCTCTGTCTTCAAGCATCTGTGACACTCAGATCCTTGCTTTCCTTGAAGAAAATAATCCATGTTTCATGACTCTTATCCTCAATCTCTGGAATGCTCTCTCCCCTCCCTACTTCCCTGGATTTCTTTAAGTACCAGCTAAAATTCTAACTTCTTCAGAAAAACTTTCTATGCTCTCTGTTAATTATTTCCATTTATTCCATATATACCTTGTTCTCCACTGTTAGATTTTGTGATCCTTGAGACTAGGGATTATCTTTTACCTTTCTTTGTACCCTTAGTAGGGTAGGTAATAAATGTACATTGGTTAATTAACTGATTAAAATGGATATTAGTGACATTAGACTCCTTTTTATATAGTTCTATAAAAAGTTCAATATTTAACACCATTACAATGAAGGGGCAGGTAGGTGGCAAAGTAGATAGAGCTCTAAGGTTTCATCTCCCTGACAAATCTGGCCTCAGATATTTAGTTCTGGGACTCTGGGTAAGTCACTTAATCATGTTTGCCTCATTTTCCTTATCTGCAAAGTGACCTGGAGAAGGAAAGAGCAAACCATTCAGTATCTTTACCAAGAAAATCCCAACTGAATTCAGAAAAAGTCAGACATGACTGAAACAATTGAACAACAATCACAATAAAGATAAGATTTATGTATTTTTGTCTTTACTTTGGAGAATTCAAATAACCCATGAAGACCTGGATTTTGGAATTTCAAAGAATCAGAGTTTTTGTGTTGTAGAAAGATAAGTTGTCATCTCAGCATCAAAGCACCTAGTAGGTGAAGACATATGAGACTCTCCAGATAAAACTACATTTAGATGTAATTTATCCAGCAAAGAATTAAATTAGAATTAATCACTGTGCTAGATGTGCAGGATACAAAAGAAGAAATAGTCATGACACTTGCCCTTATTGAGCTTATTCTTTCATTTTGAGGAGATAATATGACAATATACAATGAAAGAGCAAAAATACTTGAGGTTACAAATGAGTAAGGCTCTCAGTGCATCAGATACATCCATCAAGTAAACCTAGAGAAGGATATAAACATGAGTCCCACAGAATGGAGAAATATGTATAGGTTACAATTTTCATCTTTTGAAGAGTTTCACATTGATGAGATCATTGATCCAGTGAACTATTTGAATATGGACACGGAAGAATTATCTTAGGCATAAAAACAAAACGAAATCTTGGTATGCAATGTTATGAATAGGATGGGAATTTAAAAAGTTGTTTTGGTGGAGGGAGTATATTTATAATCAGAAAAAAAAAAAGAGAGGTAGACACCTCTGGTTTCTTCCAGCATTCTCTTAAAGTTTTTTTTAAACAAATCTTCTTGTAACCAATATGCCAGAACATTATCTTGATAATTATTAATTATTAATAACAATTTTGAGAAATATAATAGTTTGACTAAAATAAGCCATAGTGGTAGTTTTATTTCTCTTATCTACCTTATTAAGAATATGGACCAAGCCTATAGTGAAAGAATCATAGATCACCAATGTTTATCTTTCAAATGTTATCTTTTGCCTGTTATAAACTATGTTTAAGTAGGTAATTTTCTCTCTAATACTTTATTGTCTTCCTCCCTTTACACTCTCTCTCTCCTTCTCTCCTTCCTTCTCTCTCTCCCTCTTTCCCTCTCTCCCTCCCTCCCTCTCTCCATTCTTAATAAATAGATTTACGACTAAGTGAATCAGAAATCATATACTATTAAATGATTTGATGATACCTCAGCCAAGTAGATAGATATATCTACTTCTGTAATTGTATGCCTATGAAATATTCATATAAAAATACATTTTCATTATGGCTACACTATAGTGCAAAAAATGAAGAGCAATGGGTATGTAATAAATGGATCTGGCTTGAATTCTGCCTCTGCCTCTTACTATCTGTATAATAGAGGGTGACAGCCTTTCTTTCCCCCAGTTTCCTTTTCTGTAAAATGAAGAGGAATGAACTAGAGAACACATAAGAATCTAACAACTCTAAAACTAAAATTCTCAGTTTGTTTTCACCCCAAAACTTGACTAAATAATGATTTTGGATGTATTAATGTGGTTTTATATGAAACTAGTCATGGCAACTCTCCATCTATCTCTTTTTTAAGCATAGGATTTATAAACAGTTCTTGGTTTTATATTTGAGTTGAAAAATATATGCATAGGGAGATACATATGTATCTGTATCTATATATTAATTCATAGATTTAGTCTATGAACAGATACACATTTTTAGGTTCAAATAATATAATGTATATGTATAAATATACATTATTTATTATATTTACTGTATACACATATATTTATATGCTCATAACCATAGGTATATGTATTATATGTGTACATAAGAATATATATGTGTATATATTCATATTCTGGTGTGTTTCAGATGGTTTTAAACTGTATCAGCAAGTTTATTCAACTACAAAAGCTAGGCTTCTTTCTTTGTAAGAGATTGTGATAAATGTGTCATTTATTTGGGAGTAGAAGACACATTACAATAAAGCTGAATGTTTCTGGGAGAGAGAATGCACTTAATCACATTGCTCATACTATACCCATGTCCAGTAGGTTCCCACTCCCCTAAGCATGAAACCAATCATTTCATGAAGGTCACAGACAAGGGTACAGATTAACAAAGAGGGTGAAAAATTAAGCAGGTTTTTTTTTAACATCACACTTAAGTCTTTCATCATTAAATATTAGTTCATCCTTAAAATCGGATTCTCTACTTGTAATTACATTGATGGGTACTAATGTCTGGTTAACAATAGAATCTTTTCTCGGCTAACTGCTTTTCTCCTTCTCCCTACCACCCCCCTTTTTTTGCTTGAGTGTGGGTGGCTGCTATGGCAACTCTGAATTTAACTCCTGCTGCAAACGTATGCTTTGCAGATGATTCTTGCTTTTATATTTGAGCCTGTATACAAATATATCTCTTCACAGTTTCATTAAAGACACCTAGAAAAAAAAAATTGCCTTATAACAGAAGTGTTGGGATGTTTCAGAATGATTCAGTCTCATGGAATCCTTGTTGGCACTTTGACATGTAAATAGAAAGAAACAACCATATTCTGCATACTCTGATAAATAGGTTTATAACTTTATTTACTTGGAGTTATATTTTAAAAGGTATAAGAATTATAAAAAAATACATAAATACCTAAGCAAAAATAACAAGACAACCATCATGAAGGAATACATATTGTTAAATTCACTCCTCAAATTATTTTGAAAAACTGAATGAAAAAGGACTTATTAAATACATTTTGGATGCCAAATACTAGACTAAGCATGAGGAATGCAAATGGAAGCACATAAAATATTCCTTGCCTTCAATGTGCTTATATTTATAATAATGGAATAGATGATTTTGAGGGAAGTTATAAAAGGAAAATGTAATCTGGAAGTAATCATGAAATGATTTGGAGGCTTGAATTTGGTCAAGACAACCTCATTTCTCAGAGTCCAAGGACCTAAAGAATAAAGTCCAGATGGTTCCAGTGGGATGTGATTGAGGAGGATGGTCCAAACTGGAAGTAGCATTATAATTGCTTTTATATCAACATGTTGAATATAATGATTGAATATAAACTCATGGACAAAGATAGTTTTGGTTTTCCCTTTGTGTCCCCAATAATTCACATGATATCATTAAGGATATTAATGTTGTTTAATATATACTTATTGATTAAATGAATATGTAGACAATAAGTATTCTCATTTTTTATTGTTTATAGAGAGGTAAATTGAATATTGACCACTTTGGTGGTTATGGATTTCATTTAAAAGGCTCTATAATGTTCTGGAGCTGGGAGCAATCAGCACCATGCCACAGATTACTTAGAATGAATATAACCATTTAAAGAAACATTATCCCTTCCCCAGAAGGACAATAGTTGTGACATTTTTTTTCACTTTTTTCTTTCACTTTTCTCAACTTTTTTTTCTCTCTCAGTATTAGAATCTTTCATATTTAGGTTTGTATTTTCTCCATCAACTTTCTCTAAAAATAGCTCCCAGACTCTCAGGCCTTTACTTATTAATGTATCTCTCCTGAAAATTGGGTAAAATAAATCAGATCTATTGGTGTCCCTTTTTAAATTCCTTGTTCTATCCCTTGGCCTGCTTTTATACAAGGAAGATATTATTTAAAATATTCATTCTTGGATCTTAGAAATGAGAAAAGGAATGGGTGGGAGATGCTCCTAAAAGGTTAGCATATATCCCAACTATGCTGGAAATCATGTGGCAGAAGTTTCTGGGTTTGGAGGATAGGGAAGAAAATTTAGTTTTCATCATCTCACTGGAAAGTAATCATTTTTGATATCTAGATGTCCAATTCATAATCAGGAAGTTGCTTTTCAAAATCATCCTTGTCTTATTTTAAATTGACATGTCAATTTGAGATACTCTTAAAATTCAATTCTGCAATGGAAAAATTATAGACTAAAGAGTCAGAGAAGATGGGTTCATATCCTACTTTTATATTCCCTTTGGATGAATTGCTTAAGATCTTCTCATCTATAAAAGGAGAGGATAGTACTATCATTTAAAGTCTATTATGGTTCTAAATCTATGATACTAGGTCAATAAAAGATAAATATGATCCTAAGAATTTATTGGTAGTAAGTAAACTTAAGCTTTTACTATTTTTTGTACTTTGTAGTATTATATATTTTGTGGTATGGAAGATGACAAAATTATATAGGATCACAATTCAAGTTCATGAATTTAAATATCCTCTTTCAACTTCTGCAAAGTGAAAGAAACAGTATCTAAACAAAAGATCTTGATTTAGAGGTAGAAAAGACTTTGGAAATCATCTAATGAAATTCTGGATATAGTAAGTACAAAATGGCAAACACAGTTTATGTTATGAGGAATAAATAAACCTCAAATTCTGTCCTTTTGCAGTGTGGCAATAAGCTGGCCCCATCACTTCTTATTTATCTGGGGATCTGGATCTAGATCCTAAACCCTCAATAAAAATCACTGCCTGTCCATGATTTGGTAAATGAGTATTAAAGAGTTGCTTCAGTTAAAATTATTTGTCCAGGATCTCATAGCTTGTAGTTGACAGAAAAGAGCTTTGAATACTTTTCTTCCTTATTTCATAAAGTCAGCACTATGTTCTCTATACTAGTTTTAAAGATGGCTCAGAAATCCAAGATCCAAAGATGAGCTTATCTTATTTTGGCAATCCCATATCCAAAGTATGAGCATTAAAGACTAGGATGTGGAGTTTAGTGATATCATGTCATAATAGCAGAAAAACCCTTCAGACTATATAGATATGATTTAAGTGACATCTCTTATGAATATGGATTGGAAATGAGAAATAGTTTTATACATAAAGCACCCCATCATATCTTATCACATGCCAGGCACAACCACTAGGACCCTTAGCTCAATACTAAATAAGCTGCTAGATTCTTATACTGTCCAGAAGCACCAGACACTTCCTACCCCACCCCGCTCAAAAAAGTACCAGACATAATCAAACTCAATAGTCTTCTGGACAACATAAGTACAATATCAAACAAACAGCCAAGGCCAGCAATCACTAGCACAAGAATCCTGAAACAGCACTCCTTCCACCTTGTGAACAAAGTTCAAATTTAAAAGAAAGTAAACCTCTCCCCAAAAATGAGCAAAACATATATATAATTTGACTATTAAAAGTTATTATGGTGTCAAGGAAGATCAAGACACAAACAACAATAGCAAACATTTATGAGCAAAACCCTAAAGATAAATAGGAAGTAATCTCAAATCCAGAAAGAACTCATGGAAGAGCTCAAAAATGATCTTTAAAATCATATAAGAAAGGCAGATGAAAAATTGAGAAAATAAATGAGAATTATGCAAGAGAAATATGAAAAAAAGTCAAAAGCTTGGTAAAATTTTTAAAAAATAGAATTGATGAAATGGAAAAGGAGATTCAAAAGTCAACTGAAGAAAACAACTACATAAAGAGTAAAATTGGCCAAAAAGACAAGATAATACAAAAGCTAACTGAGGAAAACAACACCTTAAAACTTAGAATTGGATAAGTAAAGCTAATGACTCTATGAAATATCAAGAATCAATTAGCCAAATCTAAGACAATGAAAAAATGGAAGAACATATAAAATACCTCAAGAAAAAAAATCAACTGATCTCAAAGACAGATCTAGGAGAGACAATATCAGAATCATTGCACTACCAGAAAGCCATAATCAAAAGGGAGACCTAGACAGAATTTTTCAAGAGATTATCAAGGAAAAGTGTCCTAATGTCCTGGAATCAGAAAGAAAAGAGGATTTGAAAGAATATACCCAACATCTCAGAAAAGAAATCCCAAAATAAAAACTCCGAGGAACATTATAACAAAATTTCATAACTACAAGGTCAAGGAAAATAATCCTGCAACTGGCCAGAAAGAAACAATTCAAATATTCAGAATCACATAGGAATACATAGCACTTGGCAGTGGCAACATTAAAGAACTGGGGTCATGGAACATGATATTCCAAAAGGCAAAAGACCTAGAGCTATGCCCATGAGTCACTTACCAGGCAAAATTAAGCATTACACATCAAGGGTAAAAAAGTCATTGCGGGGGGGGGGGGGAAGCTAGTTGGCACAGTGGATAGAGCACCAGCCCTGACATCAGGAGTTCTTGAGTTCAAATCTGGTCTCAGAAACTTAACACATCCTAGCTGTGTGACCCATGTGCAAAAAAAAAAAAAAAAAAAAAAAAAAAAAAAAAAAAAAAAGGAATTCAGTAAAACAAAAGAATTAAGCTTTCATAAGGAGAAGCAAGAAGTAAATTAAAAATTTGACCTCCAATATCAAGACCTAAGAGAAGCATAAACAGGTAAAAAAGGAAAAGAAACATAAGGGATCTAATAAAACTAAACTGTTTACATCTATATATGGAAAGATATTATTTGCAATCTTTAAAATTGCCTCACTAAGCATACAGTTAAAATACATAGACAATGGTAGGCATATAAAATGAAATTGAGAGCATAATGTAAAAAAAATTCTTGTACCCTGCTCTTGTTGCAGAAGGAATGAAGAAAAAGAATGGTGTAAATTATTTCACAGGAAGAGGTGCAAAAGATCTATTACAGTGTAGAGGAAGATAGGAGAGTAAGCAATGAGCATAATTGAACCTCACTCTTATCAGCATTGGCTCAAAGAAGGAATAATACACACATCATTTGAATATAGAATCTATCTTATCCAACAGAAAAGTAGGAGGGGAAGAAATTAAGTAAAGGGAGTTGACAGAAAGGAGGTCAGATCATAGAATATGACTGAAGGAAAATACTGGTGGAGGAGAAAAGGGATAAAAGGAAAAAGAGAGGACAAACAGGAAGAAGAATAAGATGGAAGGAAATAACACAGATAGCTGTGAATGTCATCTAGGTGAATTCTCCAATAAAATGGAAGTGGGTAACTTAGTGGATCAAAAACAAAAATCTTAATATGTTATTTATAAGAAATACATTTGAAGCAGTGAGATAAAGTAAATGTAAGGAGCTGGAACAGAATCTATTATGCTTCAGCTGATAAAAAAAAAAAAAAACAGGAATAGCGGTCCTCATCTCAAAGTTAAAGCAAAGTATACCTGATTAAAAGATGCAAGGAAGAAAACTATGTGTTGTTAAAAAAAATTCCATAGAGAATGAAGCAATATCAAAATTAAACATATATGCATGAAATGGTATAGCTTCCAAATTCTCAAAAGAGAAGATAAGTTACAGGAACAAATAGACAACAAAATGATACTACTGGGGGACCTCAACTATTCCCTTTCAAAAAATCCAACAACAAAAAATAAACAAGAAAAAAAACTAAAAAGGTCACTAGAATATTAGATATCATAAGAAAATTAGAAAAGCAAGAAATAGTTTACCTGTCAGATAAATGGAAAGGAGAAAAATTCTTTATCAAATAAGAGAGTATTTACAAAATGCAAAATAGATCACTTTGATTACATTACATTTAAAAACTCTTGAACAAACAAAACCAATGCAATTAAAATTAGAAGGAAAGCAAAAAACGTGGAAACAGTCTTTATAGCAAGTGTGTCTGATAAAAGTCTCATTTTTCAAATATATAGAGAAATGACTTAAATTTATAAGAACATAAGATTCCCAATTGAAAAATAATCAAAGAATATAAACAATCAGTTTCTAGATGAAAAAAATTAAAGCAATCTATAGGCACATGAAGAAGTGTTCTAAATAACTTTTGATCAGAAAAATGCAAATTAAACAACTCTGAGATACTACCTTACATCTATCAGATTGGCCAATGTGACAAAAAAAGAAAAGGAAAGTGACAATTTGGAAAGATGTGGGAAAATTGGGACATTAATACACTGTGGATGGAGTTATGAACTGATCCAACCATTTTGGAGAGCAAATCGGAACTATGCCAAAAGGGTAATCAAACTGTATGTATCCTTTGTCCCAGCAATACCACTACTAGGGCTTTATCCCAGAAAAAATATAAAAAAGGGAAAAAGTATCTACATGTGCAAAAATATTTATAGCAGCTCTTTTGCTGTGGAAAAATACTGAAAATTGAGGGAGTGTCAATCATTTGGAGAATGACTGAACAAGTTGTGGTACCTGAATGTAATGGAATACTATTGTTCAATAATAAATGATGAACAGTCAGATCTCAGAAGAAAACTTAAAGAATTTGTATGAAAATATGCAAAATGAAATGAGCAGAACTAGGAAAACATGTATACAGTGTCAGCAACATTATATGATAGATCAATGATTCAAGACAAGTATTAAAGTCTTAAGGAAAGAAAATAGAATCATAACTAGATAAAGAACTAATGGGTTCTGAATTAAGATCAAAGCACACTTTTTCCATTTCATTTTATTCTTGTTTTTTTTTTAATTTTTCATCTATTTCTTCTTTCACAACTGTGATTAAAACTATTCCACATGTATAAATTATATCAAATTGCGAACCATTTACAGAAGAGAGAAGGGGAACCAGGGAGGGAGAAAAAATCAGAACTCAAAATCTTGTAAAATTGAATCTTAAACATTTTCTGGATATGTAACTGGGGAAAAGAATAAAATACTATTAAAATAAGATAAAAATGAGTAAAACAAGGCTGCATATTGTCATTTTATTTATTTAACTTATATTCTGAGTACATATGTTAAATGCCAGGCTGGATGACTCAAAAGCCAGGATTGAGGTTGCCAGGAGAAATATCAACAATCTCAGATACTACTCTGATGGCAGAAAGTGATGAGGGTGAAAAAAGAAAGTGTAAAAGCTAGCTGGAAAACATTTTTTTAAAAAGATCATGGCAATTGGTCCTACCACTTCCTGGCAAATAGAAGGAGACGAAATGGAAGCAGTTTCAATTTTTATAGTCTTGGACTTAAAAAATCACTGCAGACAGCAATCAAAGCCCTGAAATTTAAAGATGGAAGGAAAAATATGGCAAATCTGGACAGCATACAGAAAAGCAGGATATCACCTTGCCAACAACAATCTGTATAGTCAGAGCTATAGTTTTATCCAGCACTGATATATGACTGTGAGATTTGGACAGTAAGAAAAGCTGAAGACTTGCAGAATCAATACTAAAATTGTGGTATGAAAAAAGACTTTTGAATATCCCTCAGATAACAAATGGATCAAAATAATCAATACTTCTGGAAAATAATTCAGACTCTTTATTAGAAAGCCAAATATGGAGCTGAACCCCAAATACATAATGAAAATGCAGGACTCATTGTAAATGACCCAGATATTGGGAAAGATTGTAAACAAAAGGAAAAAGGGACAACTGAGGATGAGTTGGATAGGTACTATCATGGAATCAATGAACATGAATATAGATTTTGAGAGATAGTGGAGGACAAGAGGGCCTGGGATCATTAAAAGTCAAACATGACTGAATAATTGAACAACAATTGAATACCAACATGGTATAAATTCTAAACATAAAAATGTCATGGTGGGAATTATGTTTTAGCATAATCTAGCAAATATTGAGAGGGCAGAACCAGCAACATTGAGCAGCAGTTCCCAAAAAAACATTTCAAGTTTGATGAGACAAAGAAACCTCCCCCCCCCCAACTTTCTAATCTATAGAGCTATCCTAAAGTTGAATGGATTTCCTTGAGATGTGGTAATTTTTCCTTTATCATAAGTCTTCAGGAAATTGATGGAAAACCTCTTGAATGAAATAGAGGAGATTATTTTTTTCAAGTGTACATCTAACTAGAGGAAATACCTTCCACTTTTAAAAATTATTTTATTTTGTTTGTATTGTCTCCTAGTTTGCTGAAGCAAATTACAATCCATTACTTGATTTTAATTACATTAAAGATTAGTCTAAGTTTTAGTCCAAGGATCAATTGAAGATGGGAGATAACTATTGAAGCATAGCTCAGGTATGAGATAACTACAATTGTCCATATTTAAAGCAATGAAGGTTGAGAATAGGGTGACTTTACCTGAGCAATTAAAAGTAGTATGCATAATATTCTTATGTGACTCTGGTTTCTGATGGATTGAAGTCTTTACTTTTTATAGAATTGGAAGAGCATGGACATCGCAAATGGCCAGGAGAAAACAATAACATGGTATACAGGAAATGCTAATAGTGAAAATTGTAAAGCTGGCTCTATGACTTCTTTCTAGACATTTTCTATCTGAGCAAAAGGAGATTGGCTAAGTTGGACCCACAGGTAAAGCTTTTGTATTTGCCTGAGGTTTTAAATGGCATCAGTAGTTCACTAAATATCTATGATTAGAATAGCCGAAGCCATCAGCCAGACTCAAATTGATGTTATCCAATAATGAATTAGCATTGATAGTTTGAAGATTCACCACTTTGTGGCTTTTCATTCTAGCACAGAAGTTGAAGCAATATAAAATAATTTAAGAAGGTAGTGCTTGGAAAATAAAAGGGACAAGCATTTATTAAATACTGATTGTGCCAGACATTGTACTAATCATGTTACAAATATTATCTTATTTGATTCTCAAAATATACTTGGGAGGTAGGTATTATATTACATTCATTTCACAATTCAGAAAACTGAGGTAAATAAAGTCAAGCAGATAGTGTCTGAGTCACAGTGTGAATGGAGGTCATTTTGACTCTAGGCTTGTCCACCTTTGCTTGGAAAATATTGCATTGATATTCCCTCAAAAAAAAAAAAAGAAACCATATTATAAGTTATCTTGTTTTTCAGTGGGAAGAACTAATTCTAACCTACAAAGTAGTATGAATAATCTTAGCTAATCAGGAACACAATGTACTTTGATTTAAAATTGATTCATTTTTAATTCTTCTGCCATCTAGTGTTCTATAGCTCATTTGGGGTGTTCAGGAAGCCTAATTGCTTTTTAAATAACACCTTTGAAGTCACCTTTAGTTTCCTTATCCAGTACAATAATAGGCTGCATAATAACCTAGTAAGTATTTGTGGCACACATCCTTGATTAAAACACTTCATGTTAGTTAAGAGAAAATTGGTCCATGGCATGAAATAAGAACTACAGCTTAAGGAAATGGCATCTTCTGTAACTATGCTGATTTACTTTTTTCCTTCCTTGGCCTTTTTCAAAACCTCTTACAGCAACTTGACTCGGGAGCTTAAGTGGCCAGTGCTTAAGCAAGTTCTTTTGCCTCTTTGAGGCAAACTTGATAAGGATAAGTGGATAAGATGGTAAATATGGAGTCATGAATAGCCTTGGTTTGAATCTCATTTTAAAACTTTTCAGCCATATGATTGTGGGCAAGTCACTGTTTCTCTAAGCCTCAGTTTCCATATCTACAAAATATATAATAATAATGTTGATGATAATGATAATGCAAAGTAATAAAGGCTGGTGGGAAGCCTGAGTTAGATAAAGAATACAATGTGCTTAGGTAAATTTAAATTAACATCAATTTTAGAAAGTATTATAATTATAAAAATTATGCTTGGAGTAGAAAGAGAAGAATCAGAAAAGCACAAAATCTCAGAATAGGAAAGGATTGGAACTCTCACCTAATCCAACCCATTATTGAAAAAAAAAATTTACTAAAACATATTTGAAAAGTAGTCATTCAGAATGACAGTCTTCTCTGAGCTTATCATCTTCATTTGTCATGGACTTGAAGTCCTTCACTATTCTATTCATTAATCTTTTGTCATATCTAGTTTATGCTAAACTGTGGCACACAGAAGTAAGCAAAAATATTTCAAAACACTTCTGATCAAGTCAAAATACATAGAAATATTATTGCCTTATTTATGGAATGTATTCCTCTTAATGAAACATAACTGCCAATTTTAAACTCCCCTTTCTTCCTCCTAATATTTTTAAGATACTGTTTCATTGGCCTTAGAGCCAGAAGATCTAGGTAACTGTCTTGGAGATTTCATATTATATTCAGCAAACTTTTTTTAAAAAATTCAAAAAATATTTCTTGCATGCTTACCATGTAAAGAGCTTGGAGTTATCTTCCTATACTTATTTTGGTAAAACAAATAAACAAAACCCAATATTTTCCAAGGCAACAGTTTTGTCAGAAAAACTTGTTTTTAGTATCTCTTACATGTTTTTCCTTTTCAGCTTCTCTTCTATCTCAATTCATCATTCCATACTGCTGCTCAATCTTTATGCTGATGTCTTTTTCAGCCTGTTTTCTCAACTACAGAATGGGAAGAGAAGACAAAGTTCTCTTTTAATGCAAAATCTGTGATTCTATAATTCCATTGATCTTGAGTGCTCTTGTTTGGTAAGAGGCAAATACTTAGCTTCCCAGCTACATATCTTCACATTTGATCTTACACACTGTAGTTACTAATTGACTTTGACAGAAACCAAAAAGACATAGTACAAACACTGAAATTTCTATTGTTATTTATAGGAGAAAGGATTAGAGAAACATTTCTAATACTTTAAGTACACTTTTTCTTATAACATTCAGGTTCATAGAATTTGAAGATCTTAGAGCTGGAAGGGACCTTAGAATCTTTCCTGTGTACAAACCTCACCTCGAACTGGTTTCTTTATTTTTTTACACAGAGGCATTCTCCAAAGTGAGACATTTTCCTTATAAATGATTTCAAGTATTGAGTGATAAATTTAGTTAAGTTGTTAAGAGGATAGTTGCAATAGACAACGTGTAAATGGGTCGAAATGTATCTCCTTTCTTTGCTCAAAGAATAACACAATTTGGTTATATTTATGGGGGATAAATATCTGTAGAGTTTGGGACAAGGTCATGGAATAACTAAGCACAGAGATCCTCCTAGTCAGAAGAATCTTCTGTTGTGATACATGATTAAGCAAATACAATGATCAAAGCATTTCATGGCAGCACTCCTTGGGAGTTTACTGACTACCGCTTGTTCATTATGTTGAGATCATTCTGAACACTCATCAACTTCCAGGTCTGGGAAATTAGAACAGTAGTGAATGAAAGATTAATAGAGGAAATGGGAAAATATCTCTTTGTATTCTCTTTAGTTTATCAATCTCTAAAATGTGGGAGTTGTATTTAGCCAAAGTTCCCTCCAATTTGAAAATGTTGCCATTTTAAACAAAGATCTTTTCCCTCAGAAAAATGTCATCCTCTTCACACACACACAAAATCACTAAGTGCCTGTTAAACAGACCTTAAGCATTTGACTTTGTATTACAAAAAGCAACATAGACACAATTCCCTTGGACCTTATAAAGAGTTTTTAATTTGATACAGACTGCATCAATGAAGGAAGGGTACATTCAAACATTGAAGTTGGAATTACATAAAGCTACCAGAGTGACTTGTTTGATGTAGTTCTTTAAATAATGTATGTTACTGTTTCCTATGAAGATTTTATTAGAGATGTAGGGGAGTAGGGAGATTTAGAAAACTCTTTTGTCGCAGTCTGTTTTAGTGATGCCCCTTTGTATAACTAATAATAGCCTTGTGTGGGAAGGGTGCTTGATCCCCCTTTCCCAAATTAACCAATCAGAAACATCTTCATTGGATAGTGTCGGTTTTCTGTGGATCGTGTCACTTCCTGTAATTTCACTAACTTCATGTGACTTTCTGCATCCCAGGGTTCAAGGCCTGATCTCCTGGCTCTGGGAATAGGGATCATGTGATTTAGGCCTCGTTTCAGACTGAGTAAACTTCATCTAATCAATGCCATTCAGCCCCAAGACAGATAACAGATTATGCTGAATTAGATCTATACACCTCCCTGAAAGTAGAAATATTGTTATACATATACAATAATCATTCCCTTCTTGATGGTCCTAATTGATGAAGATAATGGCAAAAACTCTGTCTCCAAGCAGGTCTAACAATCTGATTTTCACATAAACTGTATCTACCACAGCCGTTCCCTGAAAGTCATTAGTCTTTTGTGGCAAGCTCTAGGAATCTGATACCTTCTTCTTTATATACCTTAAAAACGCTTCCAATTAGTGGAAATTGATATTTACTCAATGTGAAACTCCAAATTCTGTCCCAGGTTTCATGCAATCTGTGGGTCCATATCCACTGAAAAACAGAAGTGATGGATTCATTTTTACCAAGAAGAAGATTTTTTTTTTAAAAAAATGAGCAACATATTAAGCAAAGAGACATGAAAATATCCTTCCCCATGTAGACATGGTATATATACAGTCACACTTCATAAACATTGGGAAAGGGATAGCACAGGAGAGACATATATTCAAGATATATGCAAATACATCCTGAGAACATGTATAAGGAATACCATACATTAATAAATAATGAATGAAATAATCAATCAATGAAAAATCACTCATTAAATGCTAGTGTTATTTCCACTAATATGATCATATCAGTTCCTAATATTGCACGATATAATGCCAAGGATTTTAGTGGCAAGACTTCCTTTCTGGACTTCAGTAGTTTTTATTGTAATTAACCCCACAGAAGCAATAAGCAGGTCACATCTCCAATATTGCTTCCTGTGATGATCATTGTGAGTGCTGAGCTGGAAGAACTGGAGGTGTTACCACAAGTTAATATTCCTGGAACACATAAGGGAAGAATATATATACAAAGATAGTAGTCACATCAGACATCCAATGCCATGATGATGCTATTTTCTGTGATGTCAATATAATGTTTTCTGGTGGATGATACATTATCTTTGTTGGAAACTTCCCTAGTCTTTACCCAATTGCATCCTGCTGATATCTGCTGAGTTTCAGCTCCTTAATGTTATTTGTTGTTCTCTCCTCTGAAAGGTGCAGTGATTAGAGAGCCTCTTTTTGACAAGTTCAGATTAAAACATCATTAGCCCATAGCTGAAGCTATAAACTATACTATTCCAAGTTCACTGTCTGGTTTTTGGACTTTTTTTTTATTTACCCCTTGTCACATCTCTCTAAATTGGGGTTAAAAATTCCTGAGATTAACTGATTTACCCCAGGCTTAAACTGAAAATAAATAGAACAGGAAAGAAGGAGGGAGTTCCTGAATATAATTATAAATATGTTTTCTTTATTTTGCTGTTGATAGTGGCACTATGCTTACAGAGAGTCATTCAATTTATTTGCAATAGACACACTAATTTGATTGACCTTTGAGAACATAGAAGCATGGAAACTTCAAACTATATAATTGACTTTTCTTATTCCCCCCTTTTCTTCTATGATATCATGGTGGTAGATGTTGAATAAATAATGAGTATACTTAAATCAGGGTGCCTTACATTAATTCAACATAGAAAAAGTGAACAGACATATGTGATATTCTTTTTTTCCTGAGGAGTTAGGGTTAAGTGATTTGCCCAGGGTCACACAGCCAGGAAGTGTTAAATGTCTGAGGCCATCTTTGAACTCAGGTCCTGGCATTCTATCCACTATACCAACTAGCTGCCCCCAATGTGATATTCTTTTTTGGAAGCTAAAATCTTAATACATTGATTTTTCACATTTTAGGGTTTATATTTCACAATCATCAATTGATTTTGCTCATGCAGACTTTTTATTTGAGGAAGAACATTGCCAAGTCAGATTACGTTCAGAGGAGGTAACCACTCACCTTGAGTGAAGAAACTCACAATTAATTGAGGTTTAATGACAATTTCATCTTTCAAAAAATGGAGGAAAAAAACCTGTTATTTTACACTTGACTCATCAATAGGAAGCAATGATTTGCTTAAGTAGGAAATAATGGGAAGACTGAAGGAAAAGTATTTGCTTTAGAAAAAGGATAAAGGAGAGAAAACAAGTATGTATTCAGATACATGTTATAGATTTTGACAGAAAAGGTATCAAAAAATGTAGAATAGGTAGGTTTCCTTGCTTAAAATTTCATAGAGCATATGAGACCAGACAGGTTGGAAAACTCTTAAGAAGAAAATAAATGCTGATAAGACTTCCGGCCAAGATAGCGGCGTGGAGGCAGACAGCTGCTTGAGCTCCATGTTTTCTCTCAGGACTTACTTCATGACAAGCCTCTGAATTAATGCTTGACCAGAAAAAAAACCCACAAATAATCACCAACAGAAGACATCCTTGAAATTTGCCAGAAAAGGTCTATGTTTGCTCAGGGGAGGGGACAAACAGACTGAGTGCAGACTGAGGACAAGCAGAGAGAGCAAGACAGGCAGCTTACACTGCTCAGACCAAAGGGGGAGAGGGTTACAATCTCTTCCGTTTCTGCAAAATGACCTTTACCCCGGAGTGGATGTTACCTCTTGGCAGCAAGCCAGGAGCAGCAGAGAAGGTGTAAACATGGGAGGTAAAGAATAAAACCCCCAGAAAGCTAGTGTCTCTTGTGACCCGGCCACCCCCACCCGGAGTGACTCAGCCTGTTGTTCTTAGAGCATCAGAGCACAGACATAGCACAGACATAGCACAGCCATCGCTGTCCTGTTAGTGTCTTGCTGCTGTCTCCCACAGTCTGTAGAGGAAGCCTGATAACACCATCCAGCCCCATCCCCCATTTTTATACATTACCAACACAAGCTAACAGCAAGAGATACAAAGAGAAATTCCATTCAAAATAACTGTCGATATTATAAAATATTTGGGAATATATCTAACAAAGGAAAGTCAGGAATTATATGAGCAAAATTACAAAACACTTGCCACAAAAATAAAGTCAGATTTAAATAATTGGAAAGACACTAAGTGCTCTTGGATAGGGCTAGCAAATATAACTCCCTAAACTAATCTACTTATTTAGTGCTATACTAATTAGACTCCCAAGAAACTATTTTAATGACTATTTTAATGACTAGAAAAAATAACAACAAAATTCATATGGAAGAACAAAAGATGGAGAATTTCAAGGGAAGTAATGAAAAAAAAATCAAATGAAGGTGGCCTAGCTGTACCTGATCTAGAACTATATTATAAAGCATCAGTCACCAAAACCATTTGGTATTGGCTAAAAAATACACTAGTTGATCAGTGGAATAGGTTAGGTTCACAGGCCAAGATAGTGAATAAAAATAGCAATCTAGTGTTTGACAAACCCAAAGATCCCAACTTTGGGGATAAGAATTCATTGTTTGACAAAAACTGCTGGAAAAACTGGAAATTAGTATGGCAGAAACTGGGAATAAGCCCACACTTAACACCACATACTAAGATAAGATCAAAATAGGTCCATGATTTAGGCATAAAGAATGAGATCATAAATAAATTAAAGGAACATAGGATAGTTTACCTCTCAGACTTGTGGAGGAGGAAGGAATTTGTGACCAAAGGAGAACTAGAGATCATTATTGATCACAAAATAGAAAATTTTGATTACATCAAATTAAAAAGTTTCTGCAGAACCGAATTTTGTTGTTGTTGTTGCAAAGGAACAAACAAAACTAATGCAAACAAGATTAGAAGGGAAGTAACAAATTGGGAAAACATTTTTACAGTTAAAGGTTCTGATAAAGGCCTCATCTCCAAAATATACAGAGAATTGACTTTAATTTATAAGAAATCAAGCCATTCTCCAATTGATAAATGGTCAAAGGATATGAACAATTTTCAGATGGTGAAATTGAAACTATTTCCACTCATATGAAAGAGTGTTCCAAATCACTACTGATCAAAGAAATCCAAATTAAGACAACTTTGAGATACCACTACACACCTGTTAGATTGGCTAAGATGACAGGAACAAATAATGATGAATATTGGAGGGGATGTGGGAAAACTGGGACACTGATACATTATTGGTGGAGTTGTGAAAGAATCCAACTATTCTGGAGAGCAATCTGGAATTATGCCTAAAAAGTTATCAAACTGTGCATACTCTTTGATCCAGCAGTGCTACTACTGTGCCAAAATGTTTGTGGCAGCCCTTTTTGTAGTGGCTAGAAACTGGAAAATGAATGGATGCCCATCAATTGGAGAATGGTTGGGTAAATTATAGTATATGAATGTTATGGTATATTATTGTTCTGTAAGAAATGACCAACAGGATGAATACAGAGAGGCTTGGAGAGACGTACATCAAATGATGTTGAGTGAAATGAGCAGAACTAGGAGATCATTATACACTTCAACAACAATACTATATGAGGATGTATTCTGATGGAAGTGGATATCTTCAACATAGAGAAGAGCTAATCCAATTACAATTGATCAATCTACACCCAGAAAAGGAACCCTGGGAAAGGAGTGTAAACTGTTAGCATTTTTTGTTTTTCTCCCCAGGTTATTTTTACCTTCCGAATCCAATTCGGAACAGAAGGGAGTGCAAGGGATAATGTAAAAAATTACCTATGCATATGTACTGTCAAAACTGTTATAATTATAAAATTAATTTTAAAAAAAAGAAAATAAATGCTAAAAAACCAACAACTTCAATGAGATAGAATGAGGAGATCTACCTAAAGAGACAAATTTAGATAAAAAAGAATTCAATTTATACTTTAAAAAGACACATATGGAATCTGGAAGTAAGGATAGGAAATGTAGAATAATTATAATTACCACATAATGACAGTTTAAATTTTATAATATGATGTATCTCTGTGTATATAAATATATATGAGTGTATTATTTGTATGTATGTGTATAGATGTATAAATGTCTATACACATTTTCATGTTTAGATGTATGAATGTATATATACATATGTAGGTATGTTTGTGTCTGTGGTGGCTGAGAAGAGAGGTACAAAATTCTGAGTCATGGGCCGATTTTATCTCATTATAGAGTCATTTGATTCAGTAGTATACCTTAAGTAGTATATCTTAAAGTACCTCAAAGATCATCTGCTAATAAAATATCTTCCATGTATACATCAAACGTGTATTAGATTCCTTGAAAGATATAACACAAATAATCTTTGGCCCTCTGATCAATAATACCAAGTGAGATATAAGGCAAACACCAAGCTGTTTGCTGAAGATGTTCACCACAGTCATGGAAAGAGTCAAATACAAAATCCATACTGAAGAGGGATGCCCAACAGGCAGTGAACTCCTGCAGATACTACATTTTTGTAGGCAGCATTGATTGTTAGTTGCATAAAACCCTAGAATTTCATAGAACTTTTTAAATAAGATGCATAACCACTCAAAAGATTTTATCCTAACTTTCCATGGAGAAAAAAAGAAAATAAGTTGTGAATATATTTTATCCATATTATAGCATGTAGTTAGACAACCTTAAAGTTTCATCCATCAGGGTTTATGTATGTGTGTGTGTGTGTGTGTGTGTGTGTGTGTGTGTGTGTGTGTTGTATATAGATGGCAAATGGATAATGAGTTGGTCTCATTAGTTTGGATATGTGTGTGTGTGTGTGTGTGTGTGTGTGTGTGTGTGTCTCCAAAGAAGTATAAAATTAATAACACTTAGGGACAATGGAGAGGTAAAAGGTTAGTAAGTATCTCCTGTAAGTAAACTTTGGTGAGAACATAGAGAAGAGCCCAACAGGAAGCTCTGTGATCTGCCTAATTGAAGGGCATTTCCACATTAGTGAGATTGCAAATTACTCTGAGTATTGGAAAATAAGAAAGAACAATCTAACAATTGTAAAATGTAATTATCTCACAGAATAGTCAGCTGCATATTACTTAGGGTACTAGACAGAGGAGATTGAGAGGAGAGGATCAAGCAGAAACCAGATAGCCATTGATAGACTTATCCTACAAAGCACCTTTGCATTGAAAGGGAAGTTGGATTGGATAATCTTCCATCTATCTTCCAAACTAGTAGTAATAATTATTGCAATTTAAGTTTTTAAAAATTGTTCTAAGAGTAATACTGTTAGATAGATAATATCTTGATCAAATGTTGAATTCAGAGATAACCAAAAATAGCAGAGATAATAATTACCTTTCTATAATGTTGACAATTTACTAAATTCTATACATATTTGTGATCTCATTTTGTCCTCATAATAGGACAAATGTTATAATTATACCTGTTTTATAAATAGAAAAACTGAGGTAGACAGATTAAAAAATTTGACAAGGGTAATAAAAATATGTTACTTAAATAAGATTTAAACTTGGTCTTTATGACTTCAGATCCAATACTCAACTTACTATGCCCTAATTGACTTGTTCTTAATTATGAAACAAGTAAGCATAAGAGGTCAAATCTGAAAACAGGTATTTTTTTTTTCATTTTACCATATCACCTAAGGCAATATGTAAAGCAGCAGTTTTAATGAGGGGGCATACTTTTCCCAACATGCCCCTGTTTTAGAGTGTACAATGAAATTATCTAGGGGCTTTTTGGACCCTTTGATTTTTTTTTGTCTCCTTATACTTTTATATAAATTGGTAATTATCTAAGAAAAGTATTATTAACCATTTTTCTTTCATAGGTTCCTTCATCAGTATGGTAAAGCCTATGCAAATGAGTAAAATAAAATACATAGAATTGCCAATGAAACCAAAGATAGTGAAATAAGTTATTTCATTTCTTATGATATTGTTTGATGCTGATCATGTCAAATATTTTCCATATCTTTTCTTGAAAACAAATATTTATATTACAGAGAGATAACTTCTGATGATGAAATGTACCTCCTTACCCTTGGCAGAAAGACAAAGCACAAGATCATCTTGTTACATACATTGACAGATGTAATCACTGTACTAATTTACCATTTTTCTTTGTTACATTGGAGATTTCAATTCTCAAAAGGTGGGCAATGTATCTAGAAATGACATATAAAAAATCAAAAGACCTCCATTAGTTTGTTATTTCTTACGTCTAAACCATATTATCTAACACTATTTTCTATTTTCTACTATGCCCATCTCTGTGCTAAAGTTATATCAATTTAGTTTCCATGATCTTTATAGAATTATCTGCTTACTCACCTTCTGCAATAGACTTGTTATTTCTTACTGCCAAACCATATTTTCTAATACTATTTTCCATTTTCTCCTGTGCCCAATTCTGTGTCAAAGTTATGTTGACTTAGTTTCAATGATCTTTATAAAATTATCTGTCTGTCCACCTTCTGCATCAGACTTGACAGATAAACTATTTATTTTCCTGGTCATCATTTTGCTTATGCTTAACAGGAGCAATGCCAAGTGAGATGACCAAATGCCCCATGCAATAATACTTCTTATTGCCTTTGGGTACCAAGGTCATACCTTAACTGTTCTCTTTTGTGTTTGTTTTGCTATGGAAAACTTGCGAGTCAGTTTTCCTTTTAAATGCAACTTTTTTGTCTTCCAGTTTCATTTATATTGAGAATATCAAACTCATTGCTCTAGAGCCATAAATGACTTTAGAAATCACTGAGTCAAGCCCATTTCTTTTCTAGAGAGCCAGAAGTTAATTGATTCTAAATACATGGCACTGTTATGTTGCTCATTGAATATATTGGTCATTGAATAAATATCAAATATTTGAACAGTTTTTGAACAGGCAGTCCAAAAACAGTGTGATTCTTAGTGCCCTCTGCTCCTTTACCCATTATTGATTGCTACTGTCACTTCAGAAGCTGTGAAAAGGTGTAACGGAAAGAGGGCCAGATATGAAGTCAGTAAGTCCTGAGTCCAAAATCTTCATTAGAAATTTACAAGCAGGAGCAGCTAGGTGGTGCAGTGGATAGAGCACCATCCTTGAAGTCAGGAGGATCTGGGTTCAAATAGCCTCAGACACTTAACTAGCTATGTGACCCTGGGCAAGTCACTTAATCCCAATCACCTCAGCAAAGAAAAAAGGAAAAGAAAAGAAAAGAAAAAAGAAATTTACAAGCTATATGAAATGTGGTAAATCAATTAATCTGCCTGCCTCCTTTTCCTCATCTGTAAATGGGGATAATAATACTTACCTAGGGGCATCTGTGTGCACAGTGCTTAGAATACTGAGCCTGAATTCCGTAAGACCCAAGTTCAAATCCAGCCTTAGATCCTTACTACTTACTAGCTATGTGGCTTCAAGGAAGTCACTTAAATTGTTTGCCTCAGTTTTCTCAACTGTAAAATGGGGATAATACCAGTATCTACCTTGCAGGGTTTTTGTGAGGATCAAATAAAATAATTTTCATAAAGCTCTTAGTATAGTGTTTGATACATAGTTAGTTTTTAATAAATGCATCTCATCTTCCCTTTCCCCTTTCTCTACCTCCTAAGATTGTTGTGAAAATAAATGGCATAATGTTTGTAAAGTACTTTGCAAGTCTTAAAGCACTATATAAATGTTATCTATTATTACTAGAATAGATCCTGTAGGACTAAAGGTTATTTCATATTTATTCATGGGTTTCCATGGCAAAAGAATTAATCAAAAGTGGCAAATCTACTCTATATTTAGGTAAACTAGTTCTCAAACAGTAAGTACTCTATAAGGAAGGACTATAATAAAGATCTTTCCAGGATGATGGAACCTATCAAAGCTTGTGTTTTGCTGGCAAAATGGTAAAGAAAGCTTATACATCACCCTATCCCTAGTGTGATGAGGTAGTTGAATAAGACCGGTGCAGATATAAAGAATGTCTTCTAGTTTTCCCAGGTACCTATGTCACAATCTGGATGGTTTCATTTCTGACTTCATTAAAAATGGATCCAACTTCTAGCTATTCAAGCCCTACTACTTCCTTTCTTATAGAGAATCTGAATTTCAGGGAAAATATCTAAAGAGAATGGAGATTTTTTTAAGGCATTCACAATGGTAATTAACTCTTTGCAGTAATCCTTGAGTTTGAACCCACAACCATTGTTACTAAGAGCCATTGTAGGCATCTTATTTACCTTTCATAAATAACTTGTTCAAAATTTATCATAGGTAGTTAGTATAGCTGCATATTGTATATAAAGCTTTCAGGATTTAATTTCCAGTTAGACAAAAACCAAGGCCCTGTAAAAGTAGGAAGTAAAAGTAACTTTAGTTAATAGAAAGGGGTGCAAATATAAATACGTGTGTATATATATAAAACAGATAATTAGCTTTGTGTTTCATATAACCAAACCAAAAATCCTTTTACTAAAGGAAGTCTAGATGTAACTAGGTATGTTACTAATTAGGAATGTAGATATTATTAGATTTTTCATACTTCCTAGCTACTATACTTTGTGGCTAATTAAGCAATTTTGTGTAGTAGGGAAAGTACTGAATCTGGAGTCAAGGTACCTGAATTTGAATCTTGCCTCTACTATTTATCACCTATGGGATCTTGGCCATATCCCTCAACCTTTCTGAGCCTTCTTGTAGCTCACCTATAAAATGAGGAGTTTGAAGAAAATAGCCTTTCAGTGTTTTTGCAGTTTTTAATCTATGACAATAAAATTATTTTTAGAATTGTTAGAGAACTTGAGTAGTTAACTAAGCAAATATAAAAGTATGTACACCTATATATGATTGTGTGCCTATATGTACAATTTTTATTTTAATTGTTACTAAATAATTTTAAAATATACACATATACATACATCTTATATGCATATATGTGATATATAATGCAGATACTGACATGTAGTTTTTTAGACCTGTAAAATCACACATCTGGCCTAACATATAAATATTTATACAGACATGTCCAGAAGTGACTCATGTAAATGTAGGGGACCATAAAGCAAAGTAACTTATTTCCTGCTTTCCATATGGAAATCAAGCCTTTAGTCATACTTCATTTATCTTTTGCATTCATTTTATGAGCCTTTCCCCATTTTTTTACAATAAAATAGAGGCCCTGAGTACAAGTTCATTAAAAACAAACAGTGAAATTAATTTTGTGGCTTTTTTTCCTGTGGCTATTCAACATGGAATAATATGATGATACCAATAATTCAATATAATTTGTATTTTTAAAAATAATAGTTTCGATTTACTGGGCTCTTTTCTTATTAGCCAGAATATGGTAGGTAGATGGAGTATATATTGAAGAACAGAGAAAAGAATCACATAGGAAATGAAGGCATGAGTGAGTTGAGATCAGGGGAACTATATACACCAATAAGAATATGGTCACATCAAAGTATTAAACTAGATACAAAATATCTTAAATCATAATCTCAGTTAACTTTAGAGATAGCAGTGGTGAAGTCTATAGAGAATTAAGCTTGGAGTCAAGAAGAGCAGGAAGTTAGTTATGCATTATAATTTTCTCCATTTACATTACTTTCCATTTACCAAAGTTGCTTTTATTGTCTGTTAGTTTTGCTTATATGCTAAATATCAGCTTATTTACTAGCTAGATGATCCTGGCCAAATCACTTAACCTGTCAATGACCTTACCTATAAAATGAGGATGTTGGACTCAGTGACCTTTAAGATACTTTCCAGTTTTAAGTGAATAATCCTCTTATCTTCAAAGATCCCATAAAGCAAGTAGTATAAATTACTGTTCCTGTTTTTCATACAGATTCAAACATACCAAATGACTTGCCTATAGTTTTAGTTGGAACTCTTCCCATTTCTGTGTTTTTTCTGCTAAGCCAAAAAATCCCTTTCCTTAAGAAAGTCTCAGACTAGTAATAGTGAATCATAAGTAGTTGTTACCAAAGGAAAACACAAATTGCAGATTTAACAGAAGAGTGATTTGAATTATTCTGTGACTTGAATTGAATATCCAATCTTCTTTTAATTTGGACATTTTTTGAATAATTTTCGAAGATGCTGCCTTTACCTTTTGTCCTTTTGAAAAACCAAAGCACAAACAACATAGTTAATTTATCCATAATAAACTCCCCTGAGATTATAATGCATATTTTATAATATTTAATAGTAATATTCATTTTCATGCTTTCATTTGCTTGCTAGTCAATGAATGTTAAAATCTGGTGATGATCACTTTCTTAGAATTGTGCCATAAGATATATTTTTCTACATTTTAACTTATTTTAATTACTGTGTATATTCCTTTATTTATTTGTATGTCTATCTTGTATCCATGCAATATTTTGGATGGATACAGTTTCATTTGTATCTTTGTATCATCTATGCCTACCACAATAGTTAGCACAAATTATGTATTTAATAAATGTTCATTCATAAGATCATGTATTTGTAGGTCTAGAGTTGGATCTCTAAAAGATCTCTAAAAGACCAATAATTCAGCCTTTTCATATGGAAGTTAAGTGATATTTTCAGATAGCCCAAGATGACACAGGTTTTTGTGCAGTTATTTTTCAGTAATGTTCACCTCCTTGTGACCCCATGTAGCGTTTTCTTGGCAGATACTAGTGTTTTGCTATTTTCTTCTCTAGCCCATTTTTACAGATGAAAAAACTGAGGTAAATGGGATTAAGTGACTTGCCCAGGATCACACAATTAGTAAATGTTTGAGGCCAGATTTATTCTCAGAAAGAGAAATTGCACTGTGAGACTTAGCTGCTCCTAATTATCAAAGGGACTACATTGAACCCAAATTAACTTCAATTGAACCCCTACATTTTATATATATGCCGAGGTGAACTGTTTAAAACCAATCAACAGCCCAGGAAGAATACCAAGAGTCTTAATTGAATATCTCAATTGAGAAAAAGCAAGGAGACAAGTATTACTGGATTGAGGAGTTTGCAGGAGGGTATTAGGTATAAAAATACCAGAAAAGGGTTCTCATTTATGGAAATCTTTGAATTATGAATGGAGAATTGTATATTTAATATTGAGGATTATAGGAAGTAAATGAGATCTATTGAGTCAATGCATAAGACATGATTAGGGAAATAATTTTGGTAGCTGAATAGAGTATGGGGCTTGAATGAGGGAGACTTTTAATAGACTAATCAGCTAATGCATAATAAATAAATAAATAAACAAACAAGCAAATATAAATAAATGAACAAATGAATGAATAAATAAAAACAAAAGTCTAGGAATATAGAGATAAAGGCCTCAACCCAGGATAATGGAATTATCAAGGGAGAGAAGGGAGCATATTTAAGAGATGTTAAAAAGGTAGAATCCACAAGTCTTTGCAGCAGATTAGGCACAGAGGAGGAGAGACATCTTGAAGGATCAACGATGACACCTATTTTGTAAGCCTGGGAGACTGGGAGAATGGTCACAACCTTGATAGTAATAAGGAAGTTTGGAAATATGAGTAGATAATGTGTTCAGTTTGGGTATGTTGAGTTTAAGATATCTCTTGGACATACAGGTTGAGCTATCTGTAGGTAGTTGGAGGTTTGAGACTGGAAGTCAGTAAAGAGGTAGGGTTAACTAAATTGATTTGAGGATTGTTAGCAAAGAGATAATTAAAGAGATAAATTAAAGAGATAATTTAATCCAATATCCAAATCTGATAAGATCCCCAGGTGAAACAGTATGTAAGAAAAAGATCCCAGGACAAAAATGTGTGGGACCTCCACAATTAGTGCCTATGGCCTAGATGAATATCCAGCAAAGGATACTGAAAAGTGGATAGCAGATTAACTAGGGAAGAATCCTGTCCAGAAAATTTAGAGAGAAATGAAATGTCAAAAAGAAGGGAGTGATCAATAAAATCAAAGGATGTAGAAAGGTTAAAAAAAAAAAGGGATGAGAATTGAGACAAGTCCCTTAGAATGGTATCTTTGGAGATAGAAGGTTTGGCTCAAGAATGTAGAGAGTTAAGAATTAAAGTAAATAAGAGGAAGTAAAGGTGTCTATCATAGATAGCTTTCTCAAGAGTTTAACAAGAAAAGGCAGAAGAAATGTGGGATAAGAATTCATAGACATGGAAGGGCCAGATTGGTTTTTTGCTTGTTTTTTGAGATTGAAGAGACATAAGCATGTTTCTAGGTGGTAGGGAAGCAGCCAATAGACAGATAATGACTAAAGATAAGTGAGACTAGAGATGTTTGAGGAGGCAATCTGCTAGAAAGGTGACATGGAATGGAATCACTAGCACAAATAGTGAGGTTTGTCTTGATTAAGTATGTATTTTCTTATGAGACTGAAGTGGAATGGCAGGAGGCATCTAAATAATATGACATGAGGAGGGAAGAAAAATGAAGGATTATAGACCATCCTGAGATTGTGGAGAAAATAAGCCAGGTATGAATCCTTCTGCCTCATTCAAAGAATTGCAAGCAGAAAAAGGCAATTGAAGAAGTAAAAAGTAGCAGCAGAGATACCTGGGAAGGTTGCACTTCTCCTAAAGGAGTCTGATTCTTTGTCATGCCTAGTATTATGATGGTGTTGTTGGCACATTAAGGGACTTTGGGGCATGCTCATCATACTCCATGGGCACATATATGTACTTTACATGTAATATGTATTCTGTAATTACATTTGAGATGAAAAATTAAATTACATAATCTTATATTTCAGAGTTATGTGCGATATGTTTGGGCATCTGGTCTTTTTAATTTCATAATTAGATTAGAAACTAAGTAAACATGAGCAATCAATTTCAGCATCCTTCCTGCATTATTATTATTATCATTTTTAAGCAATTTATTGTTATATACTCCCTTATCTGCCAAGTTAGAAAATAAGACTTGCAGCATAATTTCAAAGTAACTCAAACTGCCAAATGCTCAAGGACAGTAGAGAAGAGTTACAGCTTTCACATTTGATGTTGAAAGACAGTAGAAAATAGAACATAAAAACTTCTGAATTTTACATTAACAGCTGAGGATCTAAATTGTAAGATCCACATTTTTTTTAATTTTTTTATTATATATATATATTTTTTTTTATAATATTATCCCTTGTATTCATTTTTCCAAATTACCCCCCCTCCCTCTATTCCCTCCCCCTGATGACAGGCAGTCCCATACATTTTACATGTGTTACAATATAGTCTAGGTACAATACATGTGTGTGAATATCATTTTCTTGTTGCACAATAAACATTAGAATCCGAAGGTACATGCAACCTGGGCAGACAGATATTAGTGCTAACAATTTACATTCACTTCCCAGTGTTCCTTCTCTGGGTGTAGCTACCTCTGTCCATCATTGATCAACTGGAAGTGAGTTGGATCTTCTTTATGTTGAAGATTTCCACTTCCATCAGAATACATCCTCATACAGTATTGTTGTTGAAGTGTACAGTGATCTTCTGGTTCTGCTCATTTCACTCAGCATCAGTTGATTTAAGTCTCTCCAGGCCTCTCTGTATTCCTCCTGCTGGTCATTTCTTACAGAGCAATAATATTCCATAACCTTCATATACCACAATTTACCCAACCATTCTCCAACTGATGGACATCCATTCATCTTCCAGTTTCTAGCTACAACAAAAAGAGCTGCCACAAACATTTTGGCACATATATGTCTCTTTCCGCTCTTTAGTATTTCTTTGGGATATAATCCCAGTAGTAGGGCTGCTGGATCAAAGGGTATGCACAGTTTGATAACTTTTTGGGCATAATTCCAGATTGCTCTCCAGAATGGCTGGATTCTTTCGCAACTCCACCAGCAATGTATTAGTGTCCCAATTTCCCCACATCCCCTCCAACATTTATCATTATTTGTTCTTGTCATCTTAGCCAATCTGACAGGTGTGTAGTGGTATCTCAGAGTGGTCTTAATTTGCATTTCTCTGATCAGTAGTGATTTGGAACACTCTTTCATGTGAGTGGATATAGTTTCAATTTCTTCCTCTGAGAATTGTCTGTTCATATCCTTTGACCATTTATCAATTGGAGAATGGTTCGGTTTCTTATAAATTATGGTCAATTCTCTATATATTTTGGAAATGAGACCTTTGTCAGAACCTTTGTTTTTAAAAATATTTTCCCAATTTGTTACTTCCCTTCTAATCTTGTTTGCATTAGTATTATTTGTACAGAAACTTTTTAGTTTGATGTAATCAAAATCTTCTATTTTGTGATCAATAATGATCTCTAGTTCTCCTCTGGTCATAAATTCCTTCCTCCTCCACAAGTCTGAGAGGTAGATTATCCTCTGTTCCTCTAATCTATTTATTATCTCCCTCTTTATGCCTAAATCATGGACCCATTTTGATCTTATCTTGGTATATGGTGTTAAGTGTGGATCCATATCTAATTTCTGCCATACTAATTTCCAGTTTTCCCAACAGTTTTTTCCGAATAATGAATTTTTATCCCTAATGTTGGAATCTTTGGGTTTGTCAAAGATTAGATTGCTATAGATGTACCCTTTTTTGTCCTTTGTATCTAATCTGTTCCACTGATCTACCGGTCTATTTCTTAGCCAATACCAAATGGTTTTGGTGACTGCTGCTATATAATATAGCTTTAGATCAGGTACACTTAGACCACCTTCCTCTGAGTTTTTTTTCATTAGTTCCCTTGCAATTCTCGACCTTTTATTCTTCCATATGAATTTTGTTGTTATTTTTTCTAGGTCATTGAAATAGTTTCTTGGGAGTCTGATTGGTACAGCACTAAATAAATAGATTAGTTTGGGGAGTATTGTCATCTTTATTATATTCGCTCGGCCTATCCAAGAGCACTGAATGTCTTTCCAATTATTTAAATCTGATTTTATTTTTGTGGCAAGTGTTTTGTAATTTTTCTCATATAATTCCTGACTTTTCTTTGGTAGATGGATTCCCAAATATTTTATACTCTCAACATTTGTTTGGAATGGAATTTCTCTTTGTATCTCTTGCTGTTGCATTTTGTTAGTGATATATAAAAATGCCGAGGATTTATGTGGATTTATTTTGTATCCTGCCACTTTGCTGAAATTTTGAATTATTTCTAGTAGCTTTTTAGCAGAGTCTTTGGGGTTCTCTAAGTATACCATCATGTCATCTGCAAAAAGTGATAGTTTAATTTCCTCATTTCCTACTCTAATTCCTTGAATCTCTTTCTCGGCTCTTATTGCCGAGGCTAGCGTTTCTAGTACTATATTGAATAGTAATGGTGATAGTGGGCAACCTTGTTTCACTCCTGATCTGTAAGACCCATATTTACTGGTGATGTGACATTCTGTAAGTCATTTAACTGTGTCAAGCCTCAGTATTCCCCACAGTTGTGATTGTCTTCTCTCTGAGATTACCTTCCAGTGGAAATATATTTGTGAATATGTATATATGTTCATGTATCTGCACATGTGTGTATACCCATATTTGTATACCTATCTGGAAAGAAGAGAAGGAAAACAAGAAGTAGAAGAAGAAGGAAGAAGAAGAAGAAGAAGAAGAAGAAGAAGAAGAAGAAGAAGAAGAAGAAGAAGAAGAAGAAGGAGGAGGAGGAGGAGGAGGAGGAGGAGGAGGAGGAGGAGGAGGAGGAGGAGGAGGAGGAGGAGGAGGAGGAGGAGGAGGAGGAGGAAGAGGAGGAGGAGGAGGAAGAGGAGGAGAAGAAATGCTGAGGAGGAGGAGAAATGCTGAGGAGGAGGAGAAATGCTGAGGATGATGATGACAATGATGATGATGATGATATTAAAGGTCTAAGCAAGGGTTACAATGGGCTCTTTCTAATGTAGAGTAGGAATTCTTGTAGCAATTTCAGAATAAGTTTCTATTTTGACTAATATTTCCAAGAGGGTGTGATCCTCCACGGATATCAGTATCAGGTCATGCTGAGCCTCTTCTTTTCTCTACCTCCTCATTACTTTTCTGAGTTATCACTGAGTTATCTTTTAGATAACTTTATTTTAGATATTTTTTAGAACTAGTCAGGATGACAAATCTGTATCTAGGTCTATTGTATCTGGATTAGATTTCCTGTGCTGCCTCCATCTGTTCTTTATTATCAAATCCTATTATTAAACTTAGAGCTAGAAAGGTCTCAAATTCCAGCTTGCTCACTTCTATTTTACATATGGGAGAAGTGAGAGACCCAGAGATTTAAAGACTTGCTAATGATCACACAGATAGTGTTCTCTAACTCCACATCTATTATTTTGCCTAATGCATTATGCATTATATTGCTCTCCGTTCTTCTCTGAAATAAGAGAATTTGCCTGTATGTAGTATTGTAGGTACCATATCATTGTTTTTATTCACACTACTTACCTGTCTACACAAATTTTGGCTTGGCAGTTCCTTTCATGAGGCAAGAAATAGAGAGAGAAAATAGAAAGAAGCATCAGAAGAGCTAGCAGCAAAGGCAGTGTGTTATGATCTATTCCCACTAACTATTTTTCTTAGGCTTTTATACATGTAGCATATCAAAATATTTAGATAAAACTAGGCAAGCCTTGTAACTAAAGTGATTAAATGGATCAATAGATAGAGAGAACGACCCAAAGTCAAAAAGATATGAGTTCAAGTTCTGCTTTATTCTTTTATTGGCTATATGACCCTGGATGAGTTTTATCTAACCAATCTCAGTCTCAATTTCCTCATTAATAAATAGTAAATAATAACAATAATACCTATTTCCCAAGCTTCTTCTGAGGATCAAAGGAGATATTGTATATAAAGTCCTTTGCAGACTTTATAGCACTATATAATTGTTAGCTATAATGATGATGATATATATTTCTAATTAACTTTATCCTTCTTTTACTCTTATCTTCCTTTTCTCTAAGAGTTAAAAGAATCACATAATCTCAGAGTTGGAACAAATTCAGAGGTAATATACAAATAAATGAATATGAATCTTTCTACTAAATATCAGACTCTTTTTTGTTTCTTTTTAAAAATATTTTATTTTCCCTAATCACATGTAAAAACAATTTTAACATCTTTTTTTTAATTGATCTGAAAATTCTTTCTCCCTCTTCTCTTTCCTTCCTCTCAAAGATGGCAAGCAATTTGATATAGGTTATGCATGTGCAATCATGCAAAATATATTTCCATATTAATCATGTTGTAAAAGAAAGCACAAACAAAAAACTCCAAGAAAAATAAAGTAAAAAAAGTATTCTTTGATTTGCATTCAAAAATGCTTTCTCTAGATTTGGATAGCATTTTTCATCATAAATCATCATAAAAATAGGGTTGTCTTAAATCATTTATTGTTGAGAATTGTATTGTATTGCTGAGAATAGCTAAGTCATTCCCAATTGATCATCATATAATATTTCTGTTATTGACTACAATGTTCTCCTGATTCTGCTTACTTTACTTTGCTTCAGTCCAAGTGAGTCTTTCTATGTTTTTCCTGAGACTATTCTATTTATCATTTCTTTTGGTACAATAGTATTCCATTGTAATTATATGCTCCAGTATCTATTCAGCCATTACACAATTGCTGGGCATCCTCTCAATTTCCAATTCTTTGCCACTACTAAAAAAGGTTGCTATGAATATTTTAGATATTATATACATATATATATATATATATATGTATATATACATGTATATATATACATATATATATATGTCCTTTTGTTTTTTCTCTTTATTTCTCTCTGGCATACAGGATTAGTAATGGATATTAGCCTCTTCTTTAAGACTTCCTGTGAGTGCATACTCATTACTTCCTAAAACAGCCTTTTCTGCTTTTAGATGGATCAAATTGCTTGGAGGGTAATATCAAACCTCAGTCTATCTATCATCAGCATTCATTTCTCCTAATTCTGTTTTCTGGATCCAAGAAGGATAAATAAAATGCTTCTTCCTTTAGATAATCCTTCAAATTGTTGAAAATAAGGCTAAAGGAAGGAAAGAAAATAAGCATTTAAGTACATATTACTATGTGCCAAGATCTGTGCTAAGTGGCTTACAATTATTATGCCATTTGAGCTTTATAACAACTCTGGAAAGTGGATTATTATATTATATTGAATCCATTTTATAGTTAAGAAAGTTGAGATATATGGAGGTTAAGTGACTTACCCAGAGTGAACTAGTAAGTGTCTGAGGCCAAATTTCAACTCATCTCTTCATGATTCTAAGCTTAGGGGTCAATCCCCTGTACCATAAGTTTTTAGCTATAAATTTTCACATTTCCATCCCACCTTTTCTCAGAGAATTTCAGTTTACATTTTTTCAAGCTAAGCATGCTCTATTTCTCCAAATGATCTTTATATGGCAACTCTACCATATTGGAAATGCTTTTCAGCCTATGTTGTAGCTTAATGTATTTCTTTCTAAAATGCATAGCTAACTCACTCTCAGAGACACGGCCAAGAAGGCTGAACCAAGGCAGAAAATTGTTTAAGCTCTTTCCCAAATCCTTCCAAATATCTTTAAATAAAATGACTCTAGAATGGCAGACCACCCCATACACACACACACATACAAAAAGACAGAATTAAACAATTTTACAGCTTAATGCAACTTAGAATATTAGCAGGAAAGATGTGCCCCACCTCAGTGAGAATAGATCATGGTCCAGCACAAGCCTTTCCAGCACAGTCTGACCTCAGTAAACCAAGAGCAGGCCTTGGGAGCCATTGAATTAGCAGCATCACTGGCTGCTTCTAAAGCTCACAACTCACAGACAGTAAGGAGATCAGACATCTAATCAGAAGGGGATTAGTGGAATTTTATTGCCAGCACTGAGGAAGGACTCTGTTACTTTGTCCATATTTGGATCCAGTTGTCAGTAATGGGTAGCAATCCCAGGGGGATGAAAAGCACTAGCACACAAGAGCTTGCAACCACAGTGGATTGAAGACTTTCCTCACAATTTCAAGGCAGAAAAGAATGCATGTGGTAATTCACAGACCAAAGCATAGGTCAAGAGTATAGTAAAATTTTTTTCTTGGATCATACAAACTTGGAAGAACTAAAAATGTACAGAACCCTAGAAGTATCTCTGAAAACAGCTGCACAAACCCCCTGAAGCTTAAGACAGGTTGCCCTCCAACCAGGAATCAGAGCCCTACTTTAACAAAGAGTAAAAAGTTAAGTAATAAGCTGGAAAAATAAGCAAACAATAGAAAAAAAAATTCTGACCATAGAAAGCTATTATGATAATAAGGAAGATCAAAACACACATTCAGAGTAAAATAACAATGTCAAATCTCCTACATAGAAATTTCAAGATAAAAAAATGAATAGGTATTAGGCCATTAAAAAGCTTAAAAAGGATTTTGAAAATGAAGTAAGAGAAGTAGAGGAAAAATTGGGAGGAGAAATAAGGGATGCAAAAAAATAATGAAAAATGAGTCAATAGTTTGGTAAAGAATGCACCAAAAATACTGAAGTAATTATATTTTATTTCATTTTATTTAGCCAGTAGCAGAGACACAGCAAGTTTATTTTCATTTTCTTGGACAAAACAGAAGTGAAGAACCTTTGTTCTATAGACTGGAACAATCCCTTCCCCATAAGGCACCATAAATTACTGTTGCTTGTATTTGATGCGCAGGTGCACACACATACACACACACACACACACACACACACACACACACAAACACACACACGTGATCATGATCAAACAAAAAAGAAGTTAGACATCATTTTTTAAGTAGTTATCAAGGAAAACTATCCTCATATTTCAGAACAAGATGGTAAAATAGAAATTGAAAGAATCCATCAGTTACATTCTAAAAGAGACCCCAAAATGAAAACTCCCATGAATATTATAGGCAAATTCCAGGTCTTCTAAGTAAAGGAAAAAATGTTGCAAGTAGTCACAAACAAACCATCATACTTAGTCATGGTAACACAAGATGTAGCAGCTTATGTATTAAAGAATTGGAGGGCTTTGAATATGATATTCTGGAAAACACATGAGATAGAATTACAATAAAGAATCATGTTCCTTGCAAAACTGAGTATAATCCTTCAAGGGAAAAGATATCCAATGAAGTAGAGAACTTTCAAGCTTTACTGATGAAAAGATCAAAATTAAATAGAAAATTTGCCTTTTAAATACAACACTCTATAGAAGCATAAAAAGGAAATAATAAGGGACTTAATAAGATTAAGCTGTTTATATTCCTACCTAAAAAGATGAAACTTGAAACACACATACATATAAACACACACACACACACACACACACACACACACACACACACACACACTCATCTTTAAAAGGCATAAGTGTGAGTTGAATATGAAAGCAGGATATCTAAAAAAATAAAATTAATAAAGAGAATGTACTGAGAGAAATGAAAAGGGACAGATAGAATGGGGTAAATTATTCTTATTTAATATTTAAAGAAGTAAAAAGTAAGGGGGAGTGAATCTTATTCTTATCAGAATTCATTATAAGACATATTAATAGATACCCTCTATTGATATAAAAATCTATTTTATCCTATAGGAAAGTAGAAGGGGAAAGAGATAAGAGAAGAGGGATTTATAGAAAAGATGACTAGACTGAGATGCTAGTGTCACACCTATTCAATTGGCTAATAGGGCAGAAAAGAAAAATGAGAACTGGTGAAAGAGATGTTGGAAAAAATGAAAAATTAATGCATTGTTGGTAGTGTTGTAAACTGATTCAGCTATTCTGTAGAGCAAGCTGGAACTGTGCTAAAAGGGCTCTAAAGCCATGCTACCCATAAGTCTTAATCCCAAAAGAGATTTTTAAAAAACCAAGGGGACCTATATATACAAAAATATTTATAGCATTTCTTTTGGGGAAGCAAAAAAAAATTGGAAATTGAGGAAATATCCATTAATTGTGGAATGGTTGAACAAACTGAGATGTGTGGAATACTATTGCACTCTAAAAGATAATGAACAGGAAGCACTCAGAAAAATCTGACTTATATAAGCTGAAGCAAAGTGAATTGCACTATGTATAAAGTAACAGCAAAATTGTAAGATGCTCAACTATGAATGCCTTAGCTATTCTCAGCAATTCACTGATCAAAGACAACACAAGGACTGGAACTCAGAAGAGAATCTAGGGATGTGAGAGACAGACACAGAGACTGAGAGGAGGACAGTGACATAAGAGGAGGGGAAAGAATAGAGGAGAGGTATTTGATTGTAAACTGCATAGATGTAGTCTTACAGGGATAAAATCAAATAGTAGAATAAAAGGGAGAAAATGGATGTGGAAGGCCATTGCAATTATTCAAAATGTTGCAATGGTATATTAGGAATAGAAATAGAGATAAAGTAGGCTCATTATTATTGAAGTTGTATTTATAAGGCTTGATAACTGATTAGACCATAAAAGTGAGGGTGAGGGAAGAGTGAAAGCACCAGGGTACAAGAAATGGGATACTGGAGGAATGTGTGTGTGCAAATATATGACCTTGAGTAATGTCCATCTTAAGAATTAGAAAGACAGTACTTGCTTCAGTAGCACATGCTAAAATTGGAATGATACAGAGAAGATTAGCCTGGCCTTTGTGCAAGGATGACATGCAAATTTGTGAAGCTTTCCACATTAAAAAGAAAAGAATTAGAATTAGAAAGAAAACAAAAGACTAGTAAAGAAGACTATTAAGAAAGAAGACAATAATCATTTCTTAAATATCTACTTTGTCCCAGGCTTTATAATTATTATTTTATTTGATTCTCATAACAACTCTAATAGGTAAGTATTGTTACCCCTATTTTATAATTGAGGAAATGAGATAAAGGGTGTTTAAATGACTTGCTCAGTTATCTATGCATGTGTATTGAACTCAGGTTTTCCCAATTCCAGACCCACCATACACTATCCATCATGCCAGTTTGTTCTGACAGAGAATGGTTAAAAATTTATACAAAAATAAAGTATACTGTTTCTGGGGGAAATGGCGTAAAAAGTGTGGCCAAAGGAATGTAAAAATATTGAATTTGAAATACAATAAAACTCCACCTTTTAAAAAATATGGAATACTATCTAGTTTTACTTCTGTTAGTTAATAATCAATTACTAAATGATTATTATTTACCAGCCACTATGATAAGTGCTGGGATTAAAAAGAAATGCTCTCAAGGAGCTCACAGTCTAGTGGGGGAAACTTGATAAACTGGAGAGGAATCTGTAACAGAGAGGAAGGACTAAAATGAAAGAAGATTAGGAAGGAATCCTTGTAGAAGATGAAATTTTTGCTCAGCCTTGAAGAAATCCAGAAATAAAATATGAGGAGAATATTCCAAGCATGTAGGATAGCATGTGAAAAAGCCTAGATTAGAGAGATGAAGTATAAAGAGGAGACTTGGTGTTATTAGACTCCATGTCATATGGGGTTAGGAGGAAATTATAGGAAACAGACTTCATTGAATAGAAGAACATGGTTAGATTTGCATTTCAAGAAAGATATTTTAGCAAAGTGGAGGATGGAGTGGAATGTAGAGAGACAAGAAAGGGATGTTAACTGCAGGCTGTGTCAATAGTCCTGGCAAGAGGGAAAAAAGACCTGTATCAGAGTAATAGAATGTCTGAGGAGGGAAATAGGCATATATAAATGAAGTCATAGAGTTAAAATCAATAGAATTGGGCATGAGATTAGATATGAGTTATGAGAGAGAATGAGAATGTCAGCCTCAGTGAATGGGAGCATCATGATGTCCTTGTCAGTAACAAGGAAGTTCAGGAGGAAGAGTATAAAGGAAAAATTATGAGTTCATTTTGGGGCATAATGAATTGAAGATATCTATTTTGAGGTGTCAAATTAGCAGCTAGACATGTGAGACTGGAGTTAGGAGAGAGGATAGAGCCAGATTTAATAGATCTGAGAACCATCAGAATAGAGATGATAATTGAATCCATGGAAATCAATGAAGTTTCATAAAAAACAAAAAGAAGAGGGCATAGGGGAGTATCCTGAAGGACGTCCATCACAAATATGATAGTTTTGATAGTGAGTGAAGTTTTGATAGAAAAATGACATTGAAAATCAGACTGTAAACAGTTAAGAAGAGGGTGAAAGAAAAGGCATTTTAATATTGTTTTTTCTTATGTGTATGAACATGTAAATTAATAAATTTCTTTCTCTAAAATTACAAGTTTTAGATTCTACTCAGTGTTTAATATTGTTGAGATTTTTTTCTATTTCAATCATCCTGTGTGTTAGCTTTCATTCCCAGATTCCTTTCATCTAAAATTTGACAATGTCTTTTTTGTATCATTAAAGTCACTAATAAAAATTTTGACCAATGACAAAACCCTTAGGTTTTAGATTTGAAGTCTCCCTTAAAATGGGAAGTAGTCCACGAATGATCCTTGCAAGCTATTCAACCAATTCCTAATCTAATAAATTGACTGTCAGCTGGTCTATACATCTTCATCTCATACACAAAGCTAGCATGAGACAACTGTCAAATGCACTGCTGAAACCACATTTATTCTCTCTTCATCATTCCTCTGATCTCCCAGTAACCCTCTGAGGCTAGTTTGACATAACCTATTCTTGATCAAGAAATTCTGGGCTTTTTAAATGCTATTTCTTTTGCAAATGTTTACAGATCTTTCATTTAATAAAGTCCAGAATTTGCAGAATTAAGCCACATTCCTCTCCCTTGACCCAGTAAGGATGTTCACCTTTTTTTTTCAATCTTGCAGTGCCTTTCTCATGTTCAGTAATCTTTCACGGATCACTGACAGCAGTTTGGTAATGGCATACTTCAATTCTTTCAGTTAATTTCCATTATTCAGTTAAAGTATATGTTTAGCATTATGACTATCATGAAGAATAATGAATATTAGAAAAGTTACATCAGAGTTGAAGTTAATTTTTAGAAATTACTCAAATTTTCTCATAAGTACTTTTCCATGGCTCATCTCAATGCTATGTGCTATATAATACAAAGCCAGAAAAAATATGATATTCACCTCATGCTTAGTGAATATTGTAGCTATCATCATAATATGTGTACATATATACATATATATTTACATAAGTATAAATATACATGATTTTGTTTTTCAGTTTCTTCCTTCATGCTCCATCTATGCTATACACATCTGCATCAAATTAAATTTCTTGATCACTTCCTTAATTTAGGTCAAAATAGCAGAGCATAAACTCAAAGGGTTTCAGCCAAGAATTGGAAATCCCATTTCTCATAGAGGGTTGTGCTTTGTGCCATACAAAGCACTCAGAAAGTTGCATTTTTCCATGTAGATTATGAAATATTTCCCCAGTTACCTTGCATAAACTAGGCATTGACCCACACTTAATTATTTAAGATAAAAAGGTTTCCCTAGAAGAGTCAAACACAATGATTTATAAATTTCATAAGAATCTAAAATGGAAAAATGTAGAATAGTAACTTCCATGCTTCTTCTTTTCTAATCAAGTGAAGTTCTGGGTTCATGTGTTTTGACTAAGCCTGAGGTAGTTAGTGGGCAAGTGACTGACAATATTGTTGAATCATCTATTTTTCAAAGCATTTTCTGAGCATAACATTAGTGTCATGGTCTTTAATAAAAATATTTCTCAATATCAATATAGTATCCAAATTTTGCAGTCAAAACTAGCTTTCTTGTCATAAATAATATTATTCATCACTTAAAATTAAAACAGGTATGTTCCATATTCTGTACATAGATTTGCAATAGGCCTACGCATGAGAAAGCTTAACTTTATAAACTATTCAAGGAAAGAACTTGTTGGATTGAGGAGAAATCAAGTTACTGATAAGTATAAAAGTTTTTAACTTTTAAACTTCATATGAAGTGAGGTTAATTGTCACTAATTCATCCTTATTACCGAATGAGAAGTCAGAGGTCTAGACAGATGTCTATTCATTATTTCCACAGTTATTGCATTTTCTCTTTCATATTTGTTTTGTTGTAATTCTGACTCTGGTAAGTGTTATGTATAATTAAAAGGATACAATATTTTATCATTTAAAGGCAAGTTTGGTCACTAGAACTAAATCTTAAGGCCATGTTACAAAGACTACAAAATATAATTAGTTTTGAACTTAAAACTTATTTTAAAATCAACTCTTCCAAATCTGATTTTATATGTAAATTTATATACTATGATTATATCCACGTTCTCTAATGCTATAATTGAAACTGATTGAAAATTGTAGTTTTCACCGAATCTCAGAACTACAATAGGACCTTAGTGATGCTCTATACAATTCAACCCATAACTTAATAGGAAAAAAATCCCTTTCTGACAACTAGAAAAAGTAATCATCCAGCCTCCACCTGAAGACCTATAGTGAAGGGGAATTTGATGTCTCATTAGGCAATTCATCCTTTTTTTCAGTCATTTCAGTTATGTCTTCTGCATTTAGTATTTTTTTTTGATAGACTGGAGTGATTGGCTATTTTCTTTTTTTTTTTTTTTATTTATTTTTATTTTATTTTATAATTATAACATTTTTTGACAGTACATATGCATGGGTAATTTTTTACAACATTATCCCTTGCACTTACTTCTATTCAGATTTTTTCCCTTCCTCCCCCAAACCCCTCCCCCAGATGGCAAGCAGTCTTATATATGTTAAATATATTACAGTATAATTTAGATACAATATATGTGTGTAGAACCGAATTTTTTGTTGCACAGGAAGAATTGGATTCAGAAGGTAAAAATAACAGTTTACATTCATTTCCCATTGTTCCTTTTCTGGATGTAGCTGGTTCTTTCCATCATTAATCAATTGGAATTGGATTAGCTCTTCTCTATGTTGAAGAAATCCACTTCCATCAGCATACATCCTCGTACAGTATCATTGTTGAAGTGTATAATGATCTTCTGGTTCTGCTCGTTTCACTCAGCATCAGTTGATGTAAGTCTCTCCAAGCCTCTCTATATTTCTCCTGTTGGTCATTTCTTATAGAACAATAATATTCCATAACATTCATATACCATAGTTTACCCAACCATTCTCCAATTGATGGACATCCATTCATCTTCCAGCTTCTAGCCACTATGAAAAGGGCTGCCACAAACATTTTGGCTCATACAGGACCCTTTCCCTTCTCTAGTAGTTCCTTGGGGTATAAGCCCAGTAGTAGTATGGCTGGGTCAAAGGGTATGCACATTTTGATAACTTTTTGGGCATAGTTCCAGATTGCTCTCCAGAATGGTTGGATTCTTTCACAACTCCACCAACAATGCATCAGTGTCCCAGTTTTCCCACAGCCCCTCCAACATTCATCGTTATTTGTTCCTGTCATCTTAGCCAATCTGACAGGTGTGTAATGATACCTCAGAGTTGTCTTAATTTGCATTTCTCTGATCAATAGTGATTTGGATTGGCTATTTTCTTGTGCACTTCATTTTACAGATGAGAAAAGTAAGGCAAATAGGCCTAAGTTACTTTCCCTGGGTCACTCAGCTAGGAAGTATCTAAGGCCAGATTTGAACTTAGAAAGATGAGTCTTCTCAACTAGGTCTAGCATTCTATATACTGTGCCACTTAGCTTCACCCATTACACTTTTTTAAAAAGTCTAATAATTAGAAAGTTGTTTCCCCTCTTCATATTGAGGGAAAATGTGTCTCTCATTAATTTTATCTGTTGCTTCTAACTTTGTCCTTTGAAACAAACTTATTGAGAAATAGAATCAGGATCAAAAATATGTCAACAGAATGTTGACCTAGTCTCAACTAGGTCTAGCATTCTATATACTGTGCCACTTAGCTTCACCCATTACACTTTTTAAAAAAGTCTAATAATTAGAAAGTTGTTTCCCCTCTTCATATTGAGGGAAAATGTGTCTCTCATTAATTTTATCTGTTGCTTCTAACTTTGTCCTTTGAAACAAACTCATTGAGAAATAGAATCAGGATCAAAAATATGTCAACAGAATGTTGACCTAGTCTCAACTAGGTCTAGCATTCTATATACTGTGCCACTTAGCTTCACCCATTACACTTTTTAAAAAAGTCTAATAATTAGAAAGTTGTTTCCCCTCTTCATATTGAGGGAAAATGTGCCTCTCATTAATTTTATCTGTTGCTTCTAACTTTGTCCTTTGAAACAAACTCATTGAGAAATAGAATCAGGATCAAAAATATGTCAACAGAATGGAATGATGAACCAAGTCCAACAAGACGACATTTAACAGAGATAAATGGAAATTGCTGTATATGATTCAAAGAATCAACTATACAAATACAGATTTCATTATTTACATCTGCCTCTATCCCTAGTGCCTAGCACATTGTCACAGAATAGGCACTTAATAAATATTTGTTGATTGATTGAAAATGTACTTTCACAAGAGTTTTTGTAATAAAAAATGAAAATATCATTAGCCTAAAAATTCAATAAGAGATGACAAAGTGATATAGAAGCCTTAAAAAGAAGAAGAAGAAAGAAAGTAATTTTAACTGCAGTAGAAGCGTATTCAAAGCAAGGAAGATAAAAGTTCTGCTTATCACTCCCTATTTGGTATATTCTATTTGATCATTGGCACTAGATTTAATTAAGAAATAAATTAGCAGAATACAATGACCAGAATGATAAATGTACTTAAAATAACTCAGTACAAAAAATTGTTGAAGGAACCAGGAATGTTTAGCCTAAGAAAAGAAAATATCTAGGGAAACACATGACTGTTGTCTGCAAATATCTAAATGGTCATCATGTGGAGGAAAAATTAAATCAGATTTGTTCTATTTGGTTTCATCTTATTAGATTTGGCCTCTCATTCTAGCCCAGGGAAATCTCTCTTTTTAAAAAAGGCCTGATTCTGTCATCTAATGTATTTGTTATTCTTTCCATTTTTGTTGCATCTATAAATTTAATAATTTAGTCATTTATTACTTCATCAAATTTATTGGAAAAAATGTTGACCCAAAAGAGGGTAAAGAAAAGAGTGCTCTGTTGTTCCACTAAAGAACTTCTCCCAGATTATTTCAGTCATTAATAATCAATCATTCTTTGCCACGAGCTAGCCGATTCTTAATTTATCTAATAATACTATTATCTAGAAAGAACTCTGGGAAATGAGTATGAACCACTACATAGAATTCCCAATCCCTCTATTTTTGTCTGCCTGCATTTTGGATTTCCTTCACAGACTAATTGTACACTATTTCAAAGTCCAATTCTTTTTGTACAGCAAAATAACTGTATGGACTTGTATATATATATTGTATTTAACATATACTTTAACATAATTAACATGTATTGGTCAACCTGGCATCTGGGGGAGGGGGGGAGGGAAGCAGGGGAAAAATTGGAACAAAAGGTTTTGCAATTGTCAATGCTGAAAAATTATCCGTGCATATATCTTGTAAATAAAAAGCCATAATAAAAAATAAAAAAGAATAAAGAAACAATACTATTATCTATCTCATTTCTCTAAATCTTATCTAAAAGAGCTTTATAGTTTAGTGACTGACTAGGTAAATGCTGTGCCTTATTGTCAATCTTGTCTTCTGGTTTTGTAGTTTATCAGTTAGTTAATTAATCACTAAACATTTGTTAAGAACCTACTATGTGCTAGGGACTTGGATAAGCACTTGGAATGCAAAAAGAGACACAAAAGATAGTCCCTACACTCAAGGAATTTACAATCTAATCAGATATGCCTAATTATTTAGTTCATGTTGATTTTCTCCCTGTTTAGTCTGTCTGAAATATACTTCTTACCACAGTTTTGCTTCATTTTTTTAAGCCATTGATTTTTTTCACAAACTTTTCCAAATTCCCTCTTCAGAATAGTATATTTTGATGCATATTATTATTCTGTTACCATGTTGTCCAATATTTTTGATACAATATGCCTTGCCAATGTGCATTTTTAACTTATGCATAAAGTTGGATTCAGTACCATATGAGGATCAGTTGAAAAAAGTGGGAATGGAAAGGAAAGCCTTGAAGGGATATGACAGTTGATTATAAAAATTGGAAGGCATGTGATGTGAAAGAGAGATTTAAGATTGACCTACTTATCCCTGGGAGATAGAAAGATATAATCAGAAAGACCCTTCATTTCCAATCAAAGAACCTCAGCTTGAATTTTGGTCTTGCCACTTACTTTTGCTGTGATCTCGGCCTAGATATTTATGTATTCTCGGCTTCAATTTTTTCATCTGTAAAATGAAGGGTTTGTACCTTTGAGATCCATTTCAGTCCTTGATCAAAGATCCTATGACCCTTCAAGAATAGAGCTAACAAGCATTACAGTGAGTTATCTTTAAAATGTGTAGAAGATAAAAATAAGCAAATTTAGGCTTAATCTAAAGAAACATTTCCTAATTGTAGCTACTAAAAAGTGAGATTGACTGCCTTTGGAACCTTGATATCACCCTCTCACTTGAAGTCTTTAAGCAAATGTTACTATATGATCACAAATTGGGTATGATATTTGTGTCTTATTCAGATAAAGTTTTGACTAGGTGGTTGGTTGGACTCTGAAGTCAGTTACAGCTTTCAGATTCCATTATTTTGTCCATTCTAAATATGAATACTGCACAGACATGGATTATTAATTAAATATTGGGTTAAAAAAGGTTATCAGTGGGTAAGTAAAATTAAATTATTCGTAATCATTTCATCTGTACTTTTATGGTCATTTTCATTAAAATAGCAATAAGCTTAATTAAACTGATATTAGTCAACTTTATGGACATATTGATACATTATCCATACATATTTTTTCATAGAGCATACATTAGAAATAAAGTAGTTTATTAGAAAGATGACTGGATTCAAAGTCCAGAGATATGAGTTTAGAACCTGATTCTGCAACTTTGTTCTTCACTTTGGGCAAGTAACAATTTGTTTAGGTCTCCATTATCTCATCTGTGAAATGACAGGGCTGTTTTATGTGACCTCTAAACTCCCTTCTAGCTCTGAATTAATGACAATTTGACAGAAATATATTAGATTGGCATATAGACTGCTTAGTATCTTGTCCTTTTCCATTTGTCATTTCAGATGTACATTACCAACACGATAAAAGCCAAAGGAACAAGACTTGCTAAACCAGTTCTATGCTTGGGCTTAATGTGTTTGGCCTTTCTTACTGGACTCAACAGAGTAGCAGAATATCGAAATCATTGGTCAGATGTGATAGCAGGTTTTCTTGTTGGAATATCTATAGCAGTATTTTTGGTGAGTACTTGAGGCTGATTTTGATTGCATTGCATTGAGGCAAGTGAATTTGCATTATCCATTTTGAGAAAATGAGTGTGTAAAAACTATACTAATTCTCACTATTGTATGTAGAAATTAAATGGGACCTATGTATAGTATTCTCCTCATTCTCTCTGATGAAGATTAAATGGCATTTCTAAATAACATGATTGTGAATATGTTTCCTGAAACCCACTTTTTACATAAAATGACCTTATGCCCTTGAAAATGGGACAGACCTAGAATTCATGAACTCTAAACCAATATTATTCTCCTACAGGTACAAAACATCCTGGTTGTAATGGACAGAATACTGGATCTAGAGGCAAAATAAGGATAATAATACTTATATAATCCAACTCATGGGGATAGTGTAAGGAAAGTACTTTGCTAAGTGCAAATCATTATATAAATGTGAGCTGCTATTATTGTTATTTTAAAATTCAGTTTTATCTTATTTCCAACTCCCAGCTCTATGACATGATTCAATTTCTTTCATTTATAAAAGGCTGCATTAGACCTGAAAGTACAAAAATAAAAGTAAATTTTAAAGAGGAAGCTATTGGGCACAGTGGCTAGAGCACTGAATTTGGAGTCAGGAAGTCCTGAGTTCAATTTCTGCTTCAGCCTATTAATAGATGTGTGCCCCTAAGCAAGTCTGTCTGACTTGGTTTTCTATCTGTAAATCAGGAAGAATCATACTACCTACCTTAAAGTGTTACTGTAGGATACAAATGAGATAACAGTCAAAGCACTTTCTATATAAGTACTATATTAATAATTGTGATGTGATTATTAATGAGACCTCTCTCTCAAGGAGCTTATCAGCCTCTACTGGAGAAATACATTTTTTCCACAGATGATAGGTAAATACAAAACCTATATAATATAATAAAAAGTAAATTCATGAATTTAATGTGCTAATATTGGGAAGGATATGGAAAGGGTTTGTATAAGAAGGGATATGTGACTTGTTTTGAATGATAAGTGCTCTGGAAATAGGGTGATACATAAAATGCTATTTGATTTATTATTTTAAAAAGTCATAATAAATCTGGAAAATTAAGAAAGTTTTTATAGAAAAGGCAATTCATTTCATGGTAGAGGATAAAATAATTTTTAGAAAAAACTTATGGAGATGAATAGGTGTGAAGAAGTTAGTAAGGGAGTGCATTCCAGATTAAGGGGACTCTCAGTGAAAAGCACTGATAGAGAAGGGAAGGTTATATATTAGCAACAGTTAATAAGCCACCTTCTTTAGAAGAAAGTGTGCATGAAGAGCAGTAATGTGAAATAAAAGGAATGCATAATGGTTAAATAGAAAAATAACTGAGTCAAAAGTAAAAAAATCTAATGTCTAGTAATAATAATAACTACCATTTATACAGTTCTTTAATTCCTTTACCAAGGCTATCATATTTTATCTTCACAATGGTCCTATTAAATCAATTCTTTTAGTACCCTTCAAATATTAGTAAACTGAGGCAAATACAGGTAAAATGACTTGTGCAGGATCACACAGTAAATAATGCCCCAAATCATATTTTTAACTCATTTCTCACACTTCAGGTAGAAGACTAAAAACTATGTTCCCTAGTGAACTGGTCTTCACTTGGTATGTAATGACTGATCCCTTCAAGGCTCAGTTTCTTCATGAGTAAAATGAAGTGGTTAGTGCAAATGGATTCCAGCATCCAGTCTGGCTCTAATATATTTTATATCTTATAAAACAATTTTTAAAAAATAATTTCAAAGAGAGGAAAACTTGATTCTTTAGGCTAGCTTCTCTCCTGAAGAATCCATATGACACAAACAGTACTTTGAAAGCTTCTTGTAAACAAATATTTAAAATCCACTGTGATAGTTAATATTTTTAAAAGCCTGGAGTAAATGCTTTTATATCACAAATGTTCTTTTCCAGATAACTTATTTTGGTAACTATAATTTTTGTATTTTAAGCATTTCTCAAAGTGGACCCCATCTGTTTCCATTGACTACCACTAAATGTTTATCCCTAAAGCAGTGATTTTCAATCCTAGCTTTCCAATCTTTGCTAATTACAATATTCTCAAAAGGTATCTAGAATTCTCAAACATTTCCTAAATGAAATTTGTTTTAATTTGACTCAATTTCTCTGTCTCTGTTAGTAGTATTGGCCTTCTCCAAATCACTCAACTTCAACAATACGTCATGTTAGTTTATGTTATTTGTGGATTCTCTATAATGAGTCAAACTACCAATGACTATATTTTCCATGTATCTATGATTTTGTTTCTATTCCCTCATGTCCATTCTAAGATATGGTAGAAAGTATGCTGGATTTGAAGTCAGAGGAGGAGGCTATGTGACCTTGAACAAATTTCTGAATTTTTGGGACCTCAATCTTTTTCATATATAAAATGAGAGGATTAGAATAAAAGGTCTATAAGGAACCTCCATCTCTAAAGTGTGGATCCTAAGATCTATATAATTACCATCACAGGCATGTACAGTGTGAGTTCCATATTGTGATAAACCAGGGAAAACATTCCCATTGGCTCTTATGAGCCAATACATTTCCCAGGGTTGTGGAATCTCTGTCTATGTTTACCCAGGATTTGCAGAGGTTCCTAACTGACCTCACTGACTTCAAGCCTTTTTTTTTTTTTTTACTAAGTGGTCTTTCTCATCCTCTTAAAAACTCTTCATTGCTCCTCGATTGGATAGTGTCAATTCAGTTAAATTCAACAAGAAATGAAGTATGTACAAGCCTTCAGTGTTAGCTTTAATAGGCCCCACTCTACTTTTTCAAGTTTATTTCCCATTATTCATTAATTTTTACTTCCCACTCCAATCAACATTATATTCCTTTTACGTATACCACATTCATTTTCATTTTTATTCATGTGTTCACATTTTTCCTTTTCCAAAAATATTTTTTTCTTTATTTAGCTTAACTAGACAAGACCCTGTTCAAGTCTTTTGAAGGCAGAATAGTACTAGAGAAAGACTATTGAATTTAGTAGTCAGAGACCCTAGTTTCAAATCCTGCTTCTGCTACTCACTATCTATATAATCCTGGACCAGTCACGTAATTTTTCTTACCCTTGGTTTATTCAACTGGGATAAAAAAGGAATTTAATTAGATATTCTTTGAGTGTTTTTTTTTCAGCTCTAATTCTATGACCTTCTTCATGAAACTCTTCCCATGATCATTCCATACCTTTCTAGTAATTCTAACTTGCACAATTTTCCACATAGTTATGTAGTCTCTCTTTCTAGCTATAGTTAATTATAATTTCTTTTAATGAAGGGCTCTATTAATTCTGACCTTCCCAATTTCCCATGTAGTTTTGTAGTCTCCCTTTCTAGATATAGTTAATTGTAATTTCTTTTAATGAAGGTCCATGTCTTTTATTTTACTGTGCCCCATCTCTACCCCCAATTTCTAATGCATTTGAACCTCTGTTCTCTGGCCTCTAACCTAGCATTCTTTGCTCTCCCGCAGGGAATCTTAACAGTTATATCTTGTAAAAATGTGCTCTTGGTCATAGGGCATGAAGTGCACAAAGATTTAGAATCCATTCCCTCATGGTATGATGAAATAGGATGACAGAGAGCTATAATGGATAATATTACATAGTAAGTGCAGGGTATGGCTGTAAAATTAAATGCTATTTGGCTTCAGACAGGAAGAAATGAACCTGGGGAATCAGAAAAGATCTCAGTAAAAAGGAAATTAGTTTTGTGGTAGGAGCTAACAAATATTCAGGGGAAAATAATATGGGTAAATAGTATTCTAAAATCTCTAGAATTTTTTGATTTAAAATGAAGTTGCATGTTTCAATTAAAGTAATATTTGACTGTTTTTATTATAAGGAACTGTACCCATATTTGATATTATCTATTATGTATAGAAGATATGGTGATGAATAGTTATATTAGCTACTGTCAAGGATTATAGGATCACAGCATCTAAGAGATAAAAAGATTTTAGAAATAATAGGATCCAATCCTCCCAAATGAGGAAACTTGGTGCCAAAGCAGAATCTTCAGCCTGGCTCCTAATGTAATGATGTTTTCTGCTACACCACTTTGACTTTGCAGTGGAATTAGGAAGGAAACAAGTATTTAATACCTACTATGTGCCTGACACTCTGCTAATGGCTTTGCAAATATTATTTCATTTGATTCTAGGAAGTGGTTTTACAGTTAAGAAAACTGAGACAAACAGAAATTAAATGATTTGCCCAGGATCACACAACTAAAAAGTGTATGAGGCTGGATTTTACTCAGATTTTACTTCTTTAATTTTGACCTAGAGCTTTTCCCACTATATCACCTAGCTTTCTATTTTAATGAACAATTAAACTACATTAAATTGACATTTATTAAATCTCTATTATGTGCCAAATAATACAAAGAGCCCTCCCCTCAAAAGAACAAACATTCCCTGCCTTCAAAGAATTTGTATTTTCCATAATTCCTCACTCAAGAATCTTATATTCTCTGTACAGGATAAATTTAAATGCAGATAAGTAAATATGTTCTGATATCAGGAGGAAGTGAATATAAACAACTGAATTGTTGAAGGGAGTTAGGAAAAGCATTGCAAAGGCACTGGCACTGGAGCTGAATTTTGAATGAAGTTTGGGGTTGTATTATTCAGTGGAAAGCACAGCAAATACAAAGGTGTAAAGATGGGAGATGATAGAACATTTAGTTAGGAGGAGAAACATCTTTGCTTATTTAGCTGGAACATAGTATGTGAAGGTAAATAATGTGAAATAAGTGGTTAGTCAGATGGGAGAAAGATAATGATCAAAAATATCTTTCCCTAATAATTCTTTTTAAAATGAAATAGATTCTTAGATACCTATGATGGTTTAAGTATAGTCTAGCTTTAAGATATAAAACTGACTTGAATAACTTACAGCTCAAAGACTTTTCTAGTCATAAGATTTTATAGAGAGTGTATGTATACATACATGCATATATATATATATATATATATATATATATATATATACAATAACTTTGGTAACATATATATATAATATTTATATCTTTATGGCATTAGAATAGATCAAATATCCTCATTGGAAATGTCTGTGACAATAAATGAATAGCAATGTGCAAAGATATTTTTCTTAGCTATTAGCATTCCATAGTATGGTTTTATTTTCATACAGAGTAATTTTGTTTATAAAACTGGATAGCAACCAAAAATCTAATTGGCCTTTGGAGAAAATCTGGTGGTAAGCCTTCTTAAATAAAAGCCTTCCCAGTAGAGACTATGGAATTTTGTAATTTAAATTTGTAATTATACATTAAACATTTATGAAAAAGAATTGCTATATTTTAACTGTACAAAAATTGAACTTTTTTCCTGTTTCACTACAGAGAATAATGAAATAATAATTTTAAAATGATAAGTAACAAATGCAGAGAAAAGTAGACAGTATATTATTCATTAATTTATATAAGCCAACATTAGTACATATATTGGTCATGTCACTGAAATTAAATTCTCCTACCACAATATTCTTAAATGAATTTAAAACCAAGATGACAAAGCGATTGGTAACAAGATCAATTCCCTTTATAGCATCTCTAGTTTCAACAATAGCCCAGGTGAGTTATTATGAAAATGTCAGATGTATAAAAGAAATTTATAAACAGACAATAAATATGATTATTAAATGGGAAACTACTGAGTTTGTGAAGGGTTCCAGTTGTAAAATGTTTTATAGTGTATAGAGATATGAAATGAATTCCATTTAAATTGTGAGCTATATTAGGAAATGTCATTGGGCTATTAACATGCATAGGGTTGTGATGTTCTTGAATTGATTTGAGCATCAACAATACTTGAATCATACACATTTAGTGAGAAATGTTGAGAAGCAAAGTCATTATTAACTGAATGGTAGAGCAAGTGGTGAGCTTTATTTTCTGAATTATGTAATACTTGTGTAAATTTTATTTATAATTAAAGTCCACCAGACATATTCAGAGAAGATAAATTTAACTTTTACTTCACCTCTATGCAATCTTTTCAAAGTGGTTGAATTTGCTGTTATCTTAATTAGAATTGTCAATCCATTAGCCATACAGATACCACAGGAAGTGATCACTTTGGATTCAATTTAACGGTTATTATTTTCTGTAACTTCTAGGTCGTATGTGTGGTAAACAATTTCAAAGGAAGACAACCAGAAAATGAACACATACACATGGACAATCTGGCACAGATGCCAATGATCAGCATTCCTCGAGTAGAAAGTCCCTTAGAAAAGGTAACATCTGTCTATGTGATTCATCATTTAAATTCTAAACCATGATTGTTATCTGGGAAGAAGTCACTTATGATTTTTTTTGTTTATCTGAAAGAGAGTCTGCTCATTTCGACCATGATTTGCCAGTACAATCTGAATAGAATTTAATCTAATTTAAGATTAAACAAGGTCACGGTCACAAAGAGATGACTGTGGAAAACACTTATTCTACCCAAAGTGCTTCTTTTGCAGGTGGAAGCAAGGATACATGTACATAAGGGGGGGGGGGGAAACCTCAAAGCTTCTTGACACTTCCAAAATAAGTAATATCTGCTAGTCAAACTTAGAAAAGGAAAAATTTAAAGAAATCTTGTGGGGGTCATATTAGTTTAACACATTTATTGAATGCTCATTTTGTGCATGATGCTGTTTGGGATATGAAATAGGAAAAATACATTGTAAAGAAGCTTGTAATATATAATACACACATATAGAACTATAATGTGAGGAACAAAACATGAGATTAGGGTTGGGATGTGGGAGGTGGAGAGAAAAGGGATAGTAAGGGCAAAGGAATGAGGTGAGAAGTGTTTGAATCTAATGAAAAATAATGGGGGAAAGATAAGTTCAGAAAGGTATGTTGAAATCAAATTACAGAGGCTCATAGACACTGGCCTGATAAAAATATCAAATTGAAGTTTTCGGAAAATATCTGATACCACATTAAATAATTAGAGAAAAGAACTCAGTTCACAAGTCCTGAATTGTCTTATTTTGTTTTGTTTGGGGTTTAAATAGGGCATCAGGTTACATTGCTTAAGTATCATGTAAATGTTATATGGCCTTTCTTATTTCAAGAAGAATAAATCTTTAGGTGAGCATGCATTTGCATTTTGGAATATTACATAATAGAATAAAACTCAACTCAAAAATTTCAATAAGCATTGATTTCAGGAAGAAAATAAAAGTAAAGGGAAAATTTTATTTCAATATTTCAAAAAGAACAGTCAGATATAGAAAATAATTTTTGTTCTAAAATTACTGTATTCCACTTGAGAAAGAATATTTTTTAGAAGTGAATATCACATATTTTGTTACCTAGAAAATTGCTCCTTGTTTAGTCACAGGAAAATCACAGATTGAAGAGAGTTTTTAAAACACTTTTCATGAAAATAGGACAACTGTGTTGATTTAGTTTTTTTTTTGTTTCTTACATGCAACTCTTTACATGATTATATAATAGAGAATTTAATCTTGTAAAATATGAGTGAATATTTACACTAGAAAATAGCAAGAGCCTTCAGCTAACATCAGAGAAAAGGATCCATCAGAGTCAAAGCTCCATTGTTGACTTCTAAAAATGTTAATTGTAGCAATGAGGTTGTAATAAAATGATTTCATGCATGCAACTATATTTTGATGGATTTATAATCTCATTCATATGAATGGTCCTACTTAGTATGAACCTAGTATCAAAGACCTTCTGCTTTAATATTTCATGAGCACCACTGCAACATTAGGTCTAGCAACGTTATCTCTCATTTTCATTGATTTTTTTTAATCCACTTTGAGATATATTGAAAATTGAACTTTTCTGTCTTTAAAATTTCCTCACCTTCAACAGGAGTTTCTTCTATATGTATTTGATTGGCCCAGCCTGATATTTTGTTAATATCATTTTTACTTCTTCATATAACCTTGAGATGTGAACTGATTGATACCCAGTGTGTTAGATTCACTGTTATCACTGATATGGATACTAGAAAAAAGTGGAATATCAACTCATTTCTCTTCTATTTCTTCCCTTTTTATATAAGGGCCAGTGAGATGATCTGATTTAGTAGTCTCATGTTTATCTATAATCTCATTTCACCTTCATTGATTTTTATTGTTTTGTGAGTTGTCATTAAAATCTTTCATCTTCCACTTAAAGTTTTTACAAATAATCAGACAGTTATAGTCAGTACTGTACTTTGTTGCTATCTCTTCCTGGCATTATAATTCCCATCACTCTTTATTGCCATGTCTCTCTGATATTTGCAGTACCCACTATTGTTCTTCATCATAATGTCTCTTTGCTTATGATAATCAAGGGTCAAAACGTATATTGAGCTGATTTGGAGAACCTTGTAGAGTTCTTCTATTTCTTCATGCTCTGCAATAAGTGTTGACACATAAATTTCAACTATTTTCATGACATGCATTATAAGATCCAAAACCCAGTGATGACTACTGGCTAAATGTTTTTGTTCTCCTTGGGAACATGACAAAATCAACCCTGCCAATTCCTTTATTCACCTCTCAGAAGAGAAATTACAAACAATCCTATTCAGCTACAAATTCCTTAAGCTTCTGGTTTCATTCATAGCAAGATTATCAACATGGGCATTGTTTAGTTCTTTCAGTAATATATCAAGTCTTTTGATTATAGGCAGCAATCTCACATTTAGGGCATCAGCAGCGACATTAATATTTATGAATAGTTTCATATTTTTTATTCTTAACCCCCCTATGAGAAATGAATATTCCTCTCTTGTATTTAATAACTAATTATTAAATCAGAACCAAGGTCTTTGCCCTTTTTAATTAATCAGTGTGGGAAATTCTTCTTAAATATTTACTCACACACTAATACATTGTTGGTGGAGATGTGATCTGATGCAAACATTCTAGAGAGCAATATGGAATACTGGAGTATGACAAAAAAAATGTATTGAACTGTACATACCCTTTGATCCAGCAGTGTCACTACTGGGCTTGTATCCCAAAGAGATCATTTTAAAAAGCAGACAGGACCCATATGTGCAAAAATGTTTGTAACAGTTCTTTTTGTGGTAGCAAGAAACTGGAAACTGAGTGAAAGCCCATTAATTGGATAATTGCTGAATAAGTTATGGTATATGAGTATAATGAAATAGTATTGTTTTATAAGAAACAATCAGCAGAATGATTTTAGAGAGACCTGGAGAGATTTACATGAACTGATGCTAAGGGAAGTGAGAAGAACCAAGAGAACATCGTTACACAGCAATCATAAGACTATATGATCATCAATTCTGATAGACGTGGCTTTTTTCAGCAATGAGGTCAATTCTAATAGACTTGTGATAGAAAGAGCCAACTGCACCCAGAGGACTGTGGGGACTGAGTGTGGATCACAACATAGTATCTTCACTTTTTTGTTGTTGTTTGCTTGCATTTGTTTTTCTTTCTCATTTTTTTTCCTTTTTGATCTTGTGCAGAATGATAATTATGGAAATATGCATAGAATTATTGCACATGTTTAATATATATTGGATTACTTGCTATCTAGGGGATGGGATGAGGGAAGCTAAGCAGAAAAAAAATTGAAATACAAGGTTTTGCAAGGGTGAGTGTTGAAAACCATATGCATATGTTTTGAGAATAAAAAAAAAAAACTTTAAAAAAATAAAAAAAAAAAAAGATTTACCCAGGCCATGATCTAATCAGATAGTAAAAAAAAAAATTCAAATTTGGGTTAATATGTTTATTTTCTCATTATGTTTGCTCAGACAAGTCTAGAGAAGAATTGATTCTCTCTTTGCCAAAGAGGTGATATGGAAATTGATATGCCTTTGATGAAGACTTGGGTGACCCAAGACCCTCATTTTAATATAGTCCATCTCCCATTGTATTTACCAATCAGAGTCAATTTTCATTCATTGTATTGTAAGTAGGTACCTCCTATATGCAGGAATTAATTTATATTGCCATATTTTCAAACAATTTCTGACTGAGTTCAGATGGTTACTCTTTGTTTTGATTCTGATGGTTAGGCTGGGAGAATAACTTATAATGCATAAATTTGGAGTGAAAGAAATTTTATTTGAATCTCACTTCTGTTACCTATATGATATTATGCAAATGACATTACATTTCATGTTCTCATTTACTTCAGTTCTAAAACAAAGAGATTAGATAAAATAATCTCTAATTTTCCTTCCAGCTCTAAATCTGTGACCCCTTAGGGCCAGTATCTAAAGCTGCAAAGAGTAAATAGGATCATAGGATCCTAAAAATAGTTTCAGAAAAATCTTAAAGGTCATATAGTCCAATCTCTATATTCTACAGATGACACAGCTTAAACTTACAGTGAGGCCTGACTTCTTCCAAGACTCAGTTTAAATTCCATTTTCTGCAAGAGACCTTCTCTGCCTTTCCCTTGAAAATTACTTCCCATTTATTCTGAATGTATCTTGTAGAGATATACTTATTTATATAATATCTCTTTTCTTAGAATGTAAGTTTTTTGAGGGCAAGGACTATGTTTTAGTCTATCTTTGTATCACTCAGCTCTTTGCATAGTGCCTGGATCATAATAATGCTTAATATATATTTATTTACTGTTGACTATACTACAACATAAAACACAGACTCCATGTTTTGGAAATAAATATTTTTCCATGTGCATTGATTTGGCAGTTGATGGATAGAAATTACCTAGACTCGTCTTGCAAATTGCTCTTTAGATATAGTAAAATCATATTCTAAAAACCTTTGATTATTTTACTTGAAATAGTAAAAACTCAAAACCTATGGCAAAAGGTTTACTGATGCTTCATTAGCTTATCATTTTCCAGTTGTCAGTTTTATTCAAAAAAAGATAAAGGTTTTCTTTCAGAAAACATATACATTCATCAAGCTCCTTCTATTAAATATGATTTGTATAAACTATAAATTATAGGATAATTATAGCATACATGCAGTCTTTAGTTTCATGACAGCTATTGATACTTTAATTATATATCATATATCCAATTACTATTTTTGTGGGATAAATTCATGGTTTGTCCAAAATCATGGTGAAGTTTGAATATTACAACATCTGCATTTTAAGGAAATTGTCCAACATTTATCCACAAAAACATGCCCAGTATGTATTCATGTCCACTAAACACCATAGATTCATTCTTATAAGATTTTAGTTGAGATATATACATACACACACACACACACACACACACACACACATATATATATATATATATATATATATATATATATATGCATATACACATAATGCACATGTATGGAGTGCCCAATCATATAACTTTAGCCTCAAAAAAGAACATAAACAAAATAAAGGATGTTTTAGATATAACAGAGGGTGTAAATTGCATATAAGGATAATTTTAAAAAATAATAATATAGTATTTGTTCTATGAGCCTGAGTCTTCTCATCCTACTTGCCAGTTCTGCCCTGAACATGAGGTAGGAAAAGGTTGAAAATAATGACCTTTTCTCTTTCAGAAACTCATAGACACATGTATCTACACATGCACACACAAACACATTTTTCTGTGTATAGATACATACTATGGCTATTGTTAGTTTTATAGATTGATACTTGCCTATCGTGTATGGTTAAAAAACAATGCAAGTAAATCTGATAGATTATTGCTCAAATACAACACCTAGATGACTGTTCTTTCTTCTTAAACTTCCACTTTCATCTCCAATATAGCCTTTATACATCATCCAACACCATACAATTTGCAAAAAAAAAAAAAAAAAGAAAGAAAGAATTTCAAGATAAACATCTTATATTTGATAGACTGGTTCCACAATTAAAATGAATCATACAGCAGTATACATACTACTACCTGAATATTATTGGGAAGACTGATCAACAAAAGAAGAATTATTTACCTTCAATTCATTTTGAAAAAGAATGAGAATTTATATTTACACCAAATGACCTCCTCAGCTAAGTTGTATGATGAGGTAGAAAAAACCTAATTTGTTAATATTACCGGTGCTAATGTGTGTATGTGAGGGGGGAGGTAGCTGTGCTTATATTATATTATATATAATTATATTTAGAATTATGCTGAACAATGACAACAGTTTTAGTAACTATTAATCATCATCTATTATATCAACTCAAATGATTAGATTTAGAATGAAAAAGATCTGTCAAAACCAGTAGACCAAAAAAAATCCAAAAGTGATTATTTTGTTATATTTTTCAATTTTTGTCCAATTGTATTTGGATATTTGAAACAGATACAAAGTTAATACTGTCTTAAATTTTATACCTAAGTAACAAAAACTAAAAGGTATTAAGTGCAATTATCTATCTATCTATATATCTATATATATATATATATATATATACACACACACACATTTTACATATATATAAATTAAGCAGGAAACAATTATAACAAAAATTCTATGCATACCTCCAGAATATTCTTTCTTGATATATTTTCTTAGTATTCATTTTTCACTCCAGAAATGTACTTGTGCTTTCAGACTTTGTCCTTATCCAGTACACCGTAATACATTTTGTATTTGACAACATTCTAGCATCAAATAAGAACGCATTGATCAAGCAATTGCTTATCTCCCTTATTAGATTGGGAACTCCTTGAGAGAAGTCCACTTTTTTCTTGCTTCTTTTTTTAATTCTGGGAATACAAAAAAAGACCAAAATATATTAAAAAAAAAAAAAAAGAAGAAGAAAAAATGGACTTCTCTCAAGGATTTCACAATCTAATAAGGGAGATAACACATGTAAATAATGTGTACAAACAAGATATGTTCAGAATAAAATAAAGATAAGCAACACAAAAAAGGATCGAAATTAAGAGGACTTGGGAAGAGGTAGAACATGGAATTTTATTAAAATGTAAAGGAAATCAAGAGATAGAGAAGAGGAGGAAATGAATTCTAGGTGTGGAGAACAGCCAGGGAATTCATGTATTCTTGTGGGTAGAACAACAAAGAGGCCAGAGCTGCTTAAATCTTTTTCACCTACTGTATTGCTGTCATGGAGGCAGCTATTTGAACTGAACTAAAAGTAATTTAATAACACCAATGGCAAGCCGTAAGGTGACAGACAGCCCTCAACTTCCAGAGGTAGCTTGAATTCTGACTAACCATTTCATCAAAAACAATTACTTGCTTTTTCTTGGTTTTTCTTGTCCTCTGAACCTTACACATCAAAGAGACTGTAAAGTATTTTAGTGAGGCTGATGTGATATTTACACAAAGGGAAGTAGTGGTCATTGTGTTACTCTAATAAAATAGGTGGGAATGGCTGTTGGCTACTGCTACTGCTGCTGCTGCTGCTTAAACTTAGATATGGTTATGGACACTGCCATTATAATGTTAGCTCCATTTGATATCCCTCAGTGGATATCAAACATCATAAAAGTGGGAACTATTAGCTTAAGAAAACCAACAAACAATTTCTCTAGAAGTAGAAAAAACAGAAATGAAATTCAAATATATGTATTTCTGATTTCATAATGATGTTAAATTCATTTTTTATCCTCTTAGGAGAAAATTGATGTCAAGACTTTAAGAAAATTTCATTAATACATAATTGTTTAAACATCTTTCTAATTCAATAGCATGAATATTCTGTCCTTCCTTTAAAAATATTTCCTTATCAGAATGGATAAGATAAAGAAATATTTTACCACTACTCAGATCATGATCTGAATGGCCAGGTAGTTCAGTAATTAAGTAGTCCAATCCACTCCCTTTACTAGCAAGGAAGTCAACTAATTAACTTGCAAAAGATCATAGGAAAGAAAAATCAGAGTACTAGATTTGATAGCAGAACTGATCCCAACATTTTAAAGCAGTGAAGTTCAATGAATGTTTCCTATGTATTTATAAAAGACAAGACAAATCAAACCCATAATGATAGTACTACTTTTTTTTTCCTAACCTAGACCTTTGATGTCATTTTTGTAAATAGTTATCAATAAAAGAATTGCCTCTTTTAGTATAGATTGGAAACTGTTCTGTATCTTGTGGTCTTTGATACTTGTGTCATTGAAAGGTTATGTCCCAGTCAGGATGTGTCATAGATAGTACTTAAACCAGAATATTTTTTACTCTATGACCAGCTTTCTACTCATTATATTACTGACAATGCTAGTACACATTGAATAATCAGCTCATCCTGTTCAGCAGCTAAATTACCTCAAAGTGACAAACCTTTTCAGGGTTGATGCACCACAAGCTGAATATCACTAGGGTAGCCAGAAAGGTTTTCATCCCTAAATGACACTGAGTCACCAACTTAATGGAATCACCGAAATTTCAAGGAAAGGTTCGGTATTTGTTCCGTGGAAGAATCAGAAAAGTTCAGTTCAACCTCTCCTTCATTAGAGAAAAAAAAAGAGATATGTTGATCTTGGGCCTTAAGGAGATATTGTGTTATAGTGGGCAGAGCCATAGGTTTTAATTTGAAACACTTGGGTTCAAATACTAGCTCCAAGTCTTTGTAAACATGTGATCCTGAGACAATTGCTCCTCCCCTCTGAGCTTTACTTTCTTCACCTATAATATAGGAATGACAGTAATACATGATCTCACTGACACAAAATTATCAATAAAATGCTTTTGGACAAGTTCAACTATTGTGTATATTCCAGATAGTATTACTATTCTTTACATAATAAGAGTGTGAAATTTCAACATATTGCCTCAGCAGATGTAGGAAGAATAATCACCTTCAGCAGCAGAAAACATTTCCCCAAGTACTTTATAGATTAATCAAGTCAGAATAAGGCTAACTGCCCCTCTAAAACTTCTTATCAATACACCAGATTGACTTTTGCTAATACAATTAATGAAGCAGTTTTTATCCAAATGTAGATGGCATATATGCTACACATGGCAGCAAAGAAATATTATCATAAATGGACCATACATCAGTGTTGTAGTTAGGAGTAGCAGAAGGGAAAACCCTGAGATTCCTTTACTAGAAAAAATAAAATTACACATTAGTGAATACTCAATGATAGAGTCCTTTGAGGTTTCCAAATGCTATGCATGAGTAATTATTTCAAGATAATTTGATATTCACTGGCTTACCCAGAATGTAAAGTTTTATTTTATGAAGTTGTATGATTTTTAAGATGACATATGGGGCAATGTCAAGCTATTTTATTAGTTATTAAAATACTAGAATATTTCATGCAACAAATATCAGACATTTTTAAATCCAAAGTCTAGATTTTAAGTGTCAAAAGATGTTTTTTGTGGAAACCAAATATTTAGACTGCTGTCATCTGTAACTTTTCCTGCAATTCTATTTAATGAGGGCATTTAAAATATTAATTTTTAATCCTTATAGATTTCAAGGTTGTAAATGAATGTTCTAAACCATTGTTATATATGGATTTTTAAATGAATGTTCTTTATATGGCATTTTTAAAATTCTCTTTTGTAACTAAAATATTATATACAAGATAGAGAGAGATTTTAATAATGTAAATTACATTTTGCAGAATTATATTTAATCTCATTTGTTTAGTCTCATTTGAATAAGCATACAATTAATTAATAGGTTTTTCTGTTGTGTCACCCATTCAGTTGACTGCTGAGAGAGAAATCAACCAATAGGCAATAAAAAATCATTTTGGTACAAGCAGGAATTCCCCTAGGGTCACTCATACTTTTGGGTAGTAGGTTCTGAATTTCTCTCAATTTTATTCCCTATAGTTTTGGCCTAGATAAATGTCTAGGAGTATTTAGAATTATCTAGAAGGACCACATCACTTTGAAATAGAGTTTTGAGTCAAGAAAATATAAAATCACCTTGGATTAAAATTAAGCAAATTAAACAATAAACTTATTAGGAAGTTCATGGATGATATTAAATATTGACAATTTTATTTCGAGACTTAGTGAAGGCAACTGAACTAGAGCCTAATTGGACTGTGCCTTATTTATTCATAATTATTGGATCATAAATTTATAGTAGGAAGGACTCAGAGGTCACATAGTCTAACTTTGCACCCCACACTCCCCTCTCCCTTTCTGTTTCTTATTTTGCTATTAAGCAAACCGATTCAGAGAGGTTACTTAAATGGCTTGCCCAGAATCCCATGAATAGTATTAAAAGTAGAATTTGAACTTAAATCCCCTGGATCTAAATCAAATACTCTTACCACTATCTCACCTAGTTCAGTCCCTTCATTTTATAGACATAGAAGCAGAAGTCCAGAGAATTGAAGTTATTTCTACAAAGCTACATGGTTTCTGTCAGAGCAAAGACTAGAATATAGATCTTTCAAAAGATTAAGTCATTGCATAATGATTATCTCAACTATTCAAATTAAGTTATAGTGCCTTTGAATATTCTGTAGCTAACTAGTACAAAGATTTTAAACATGAACAACTAGTCAAACAAATAGTATCTTAAAATGATATTTGGGTTCTTGGACCAGTGAGTGATAGTCTTTTATAGGAATAGATTGCAGATAAAGAGAGACAGAAAAATATACTTACTTCTTATCTTTCAAATCTAGAAACAGCTAAATGTCATGATAGACATGGAATTAAGGATACTCAAGTTCAAATCTGGCCTCAAACACAAACCAATATCTTCCTGGCAACTTAATCCTCATCTGCTTTATTTTTATCATATGTAAAAAGGGAATAATAAGCATCTACATTCTAGGGTTTTTATGAGGATAAAAATAACATTTATAAAGTACATGCACACAGTAGACACTTAATAAATGTTTTTTATTTAAAAACCAGTTCATATATGAAAACAATGCTAAATAGGACAGAGGGTAGCGAATGTAGGAATATTATTGTCAGAATGAAACAGCATTTGACAAGAAAAATATTTAAAATCAACCATGTTTTAGCTAAAAAACTCCCTGAATTACGGAATACTAATTCCTGGATAATAATCAGATCCCCTATAACCACTCTAAAACAAAAAAGCAAAAACAAAACAAAACAAAAAATTTATAAAGCTTACCAGACTAATCATAATCAAGAAATCCATTGAGAAATAGTAGAAAGTAACTTCCTGTATCCCATAACTATGCAGAAAGTCAACCAGAAGACCACTGAAAAATAATAAAGAAGACCATCATCAAAGCCAGTGCTTGTTCAAACAAGTTAGCAGCTTTCCAGTGGGATCAGTCTCATGTGTAGCCTTCAGGACTCTGTATCCAGAAAAAAACAGGATTCCCCTATAAAGCCTCATGTCAATGAAAACTCATAGCTGCAACTCTCAAGGCCAAGAGATTGCCAGAAACCAGTGCAGTCATGGCTGCATTTAGATAAGGACAGCTTAGGACTCTGAATTACCTAACCCTGTATCCTAAGATGACAGAAAAATAGGGCCATGCAGAGCCAACAATTTAAGCCTCAAATATCCAGGGGAGGCTAACCTTAGGAGATAGACTTCAGAGGTGAACCAGGGTGAACCAATTTATCACCAAGAAGGGTCCACCACCTCAACCAAAAGTGCAGCAAAGGACAGAGCTCCAGTCCAGGAATTAAGTCTGAAAAAATGAGTAACCCCCCCAAAAAAAAGATATCATATAATACATGTGTGTGTGTGTGTGTGTGTGTGTATATACACACACATATGTGTGTAGGTATATACACATGCATGTATATTAAGTACTATGTATATGTATGTATTTATGTGTGAGTATGTTTATAGTTCCAGATATGCCTTTAAATTCAACCTAGAATGAAACAGTGAAACTATAACAACTGCTGAGGCTCAAAGAAATACATGGATTTTTTTTCTTTTTTTAATAGTATTTTATTTTTTTCCAAATACATGTAAAAGATAGTTTCCAGAAAGTCATTCATTTTTGTAAAATTTTGTTACAAATTCTTCTCCCTTCTTCCTTTACATCCTCTCTCCCTAAGACAGCTAGCAATCTGATATAGTTAAATATGTACAGTTCTTTTAAACACATTTCCATATTTGTCATGTTATGTAAGAAAAATCAGATCAAAGGGGGAAAGCCATAAGAAAGAAAAAAACCATCACCACCACTGCAAAGTAAAAATACTATGCTTTGATCCACATTTAGTCTCCATAGGTCTCTGTCTCTCTGTATGCAGTTGGCATTGTCCAACCTGAGTCTATTGGAATGGCCTTGACCTACTGCATTGTTAAAAAGATCCAGGTCCATCACAGTTGATTGTCACATAATCTTGTTGTTACTATATACAATTCTCTTGTTGTTCTGCTCTCTTTACTCAGCATCAATACATGGATTTTCTACAAGGACTATGTATGTACCCAAAAGAAATAAAGCAAGAGATAAAAATTAAATTTAAAAATTAAAAGGGAAAAGAATTAAAAGAATAAATAAATACCTTAGGACAGAAATTGGTCGATCTTAACCAAGTAATAAATTCCCTCAAAATTAGACTAGACTAAATAGAATTCAGCAATTCCATAAAAAGAAATATTAAAACAAAATCAAAAGACTAAAGAAATAAAAGAATATATAATATACCCTATATTGAAAACAACTGACTTGGAAAGGTAGTTTAAGAATCAAAGGACTCTTAAAATCATGTTTAAAAAAAAAGCCTGTTCTCCATATTTCAGTATGTTTTACTGAATCATCACAGATTTATGTATTTAATTCTAATCTTCCCCTTGAGCTAGACATTACAAACTCCCTATTTTGGGATATTTCAAACTGGATATCACATAAAGATCACAAATATGTTTAATTAAAAACTGAACTTGTGTTTCTTCCAAAATCTAACCTTCTCCCTATCTTCCCTATTTTTCTGAGGCTACCAGGATCCTTCCAGCCACTCAGGCTTGCATCCTCAATCATCCTTAACACTTCACTTCCCCTCAAACCATCTAATTGCCAAATGTTGCTATTTCTAGCTGCACAATACCCATGACATCTATCCCTTTAGCACCATCATTGTTCAGATGCTCATCACTTTCCACCTGGTACAATAGATTAGAGTACTCTTTTTTTTTTTTATTAGAGTACTCAATTAGGGTAATGATATACAAATCTCTCCCCATTTATTAGATTTTGAATTGATCTCAAAGATAGGAAGATCCATATGCAAGTCCTATCTTTGTTATATACTGATCACACAGTCTCTAAGTCATTTTTGTTAGACTGCTCTAATATTACATGATGTTAAGAAGTTGCTAACTTGCATTTGAAGCTTTATCACAGGGGAGTTGAAAAAGAAGGTGGAAAGAAAGGGAAGAAGAGGGAAAGAAGCAAGCATTCCCAAGCACTATGTTAAGTCTGGGAAAAGAAATACAAGCAAAGAGAACAACAGCCCCTGCCTTCAAGGAGCTTATGTTCTCATGGAGGAAGACAACACACACACACACACACACACACACAAAATCTGGTTTCAGACACTTAATACATGACCCTGAGCACCTAACTTAGCCCTATTTGCCTCAGTTTTCTTCTCTGTAAAATGAGAGAAGGAAATGGCAAACCAATCCAATATCTCTGCCAAAACCAACCCAAATGAGGTCACAAAGAATTGGATATCTCCAACAAATAAAAGTAGATAAGTTGGGGAAGAAGTGGAAGGATAAGAGGACCTAAAACAAGAACATTTTTAAATTTCAGAAAGTTAGGAACAAGGAATGAGTGGGGAATGGAAGGAAGTTAACCTGAGATCCAAGCATCTTACCAATGACAGTAGTGGGGCAGGACTTGAAGAGGAATATTTTAGGTTGAGCAGGTCACAGGAATGGTAGGATATTCTAAAATGAATAGCAAAATGCAGAGAAAAGTACCAGGATGAGATAGCAGTAGAGACATGACTTTGAAGTTCAGAAAGTTAGAAAAGAGAAATGAAAGCTCAAGTTTATCATAATCTATACATACAGTACCTCTTTCCCCAATACATACACAAACACTATACTTGGATGGGTTCCATCTATTTTTTTGTTTGTTTTGGGCTTTATTTTGTTCTGGGTTTCTTTATTGTTATTGAAAAATTAGAAAAAGCATTAGAAATATTCTAAATATAAAATTTTTAAATGATTTTAAAAGACCTCTGTGATAATTAGCATACATTTTCTTTTATTAAATTTAGCAAAACATTCCTATCTATTTTCTTGTTATATCAAGGCAGTTATCTCAAATAATTATTTGAATATTATCCACTTTATAGATTAGTCAAAACAAAATGAATACCAATTTATTTCTCCTTTTCATATGTTATGCTCTCTGGGACATTTTGTTGCCTATACTAAAAGGTCTTGGAAATTCTTCCCTCTCTATAGATACAATCATCCTGACTGAACTCTATATAGTTTTCTGTATACCCTTATATCTGAACTATTGAATAGACTGTTACCTGGTTTTCCTTTCAGGTTGTGCATCTTCCCATAATCCAGTGAAGTGTATCCAAATTAATCTTTCTTTTCCAGACTATTGTTCCCATTTCCTTTACATAATTCTGAAATCAGTTTGGAGGATTTATGTTTTCATTTCTTTCTCCCCCATATTTACACACACACACACACACACACACACACACACTAAACTGCATGTATATAAGAAATAAATAGCTGTTGATTTTAATTTTTTGCTTGATTACTGACATTTCACACTCTACCAATTTGATTTATCAGAAGTTTTAGCTTGTTTTTTTTTTCTTACTCTGAATTCCAGGAATTCCTGGGAGAGAAAACACACTTGAATCTCTGAAAACATCTAGTATTCAGCAAGATATTGATTACCTCACAGGTTTCATAGGAATATTAAATGGTGAAGTGTTGCTACTTAATCCACTACTTAATATTTCACCCTCATCAAGACCTCTGCCTCCAAGTAAAGCTGTTTAACTGAGATAGTGACTTCAGAAGATCCCTTTTCTTTTGAAGTGCAGGGTGTTTGCTATGCCAACTTCAGCTGTGATATTCTACCAGAAAATGTCTGAGCACAAGAAATAGACAGGAATAAATGCCCCAAATTATACATTGAGATTGTGTGTGCATGAATGTCTATGATATATGGAGAATACTGGAATACAGTTTGCCTTGAAAAGGAAGAAAAGGCTGTCCCAACAGTAAAAAACAGACATTTAAATGAAATGATGAGAAATAATAAAACAACATTCAGTAGATTGAGGCTTTGAATAAATTAGAGTCATCTCCTGAGTCTGTGTGAGAGCCCTCTTGTCACTGTCATAAATGAATGAATCAGAGAGGTTCTGATAGTGAAGTGTCATGTACTTTGTGCCTTTGATGGAAGAAAAAGAAAAGTTTAGGCAAATAGGGTCCATAAATTTTGGCAGCCTCATGAATGTCTCTCTGGGTTCTGAACATAGAAGAATTTATTTTCATTCCTTATCAAAGTAATTCAGGGGGAAGGATACACAGCTATTAAGAGGAAATCCTTAAATGTTGACTAATCTGTTCAACGATACATTATTGATAATTGAAGCAACAGGTGTGGGTGATAAAACTGTTCCTAAATCTGTACTTTTCCTTTGGCTAAAAGAAGCTTCTAACTTATAAAGAGACATCTACCAAAAAAAATCTCCTAGATATACCATTGCTCTGCATCTAAATTAAATTAATTAATCTGTAATTGGTTCTCTTACGGGTCAAATTTCTATTAATTTAACTAAAATTATGTTTTAAAGGCAAGAGAAGTTACTAGAATATATTCTCATATCAATTGCTTACTAGACAATTTAAAAGAATAAACACTACTAAGAGATGGCAAGGAATACTATTAGTCCAGACAACTAGATGATCCAGTCCAAGAAGAAATCAGTTAAATATAGTGTGCATAACATCTTTAGATATCCTTATTGTCAACATTATAGCCTCCATCCTTATTTTTGATCATTCTTTCCCAATTCATACACAATCTTGAATTTCACCTCTGTAACCCAACTCTGGTAGATAAAATCTGACAAATTCTTTTGGATATTTTTTATTTAAATAGTATTCTATTTTTCCAAATACATGCAAAGATAGTTTTCAACATTCATCTTTGCAAAGCCTTGTTTCCAATTTTTCTCACTTTCATCACCTCGCTGCCTTCCCCAAGAAAACAAACAATCTAATATAGGTTAAACAAGTGCAATTCTTCTAAACATATTTCCATATTCATCATGCTGTGCAACAAAGAATCAAATCAATGGAAAAAATATGAGAAAGGAAAAAAAAACAAGCAATAACAAGAAAAAAAGGTGAAAATAATATGCTTTGATTCATATTCATTCATCATAGTTCTCGCTCTGGATGTAGATGGCCCTTTCCATCCCAAGTCTGTTGGAATTGCCTTGAATCATCTCATTTTTTAATAGAATCAAGTCTATCACAGTTGATGTTGTTGTTGTGTACAATGTTCTCTAGATTCTGTTCACTTCACTTAGCACCAGTTCATGTAATTCTTCCCAGGCATTTTTAAAATCATCCTGCTAATCATTTCTTAGGTCTGACCTTATCTTGCTGGCACTTTCACAGTCAAATCCACAGCAAGTTACCTGAAACCTTACCCCATTCCTCTCATTCCCTAATGTGTTGTTTTTCATTTTATTAGAGAAAATAAGGTCTTGAGGGAAGGGGATTTTATTTGTATCCCTAGTGCTTAACACAAAGCTTGGCTCATCAGTACTCAAATAAATGATTGTTCTATTTATCATCTCTGTTAACTTATCTATTGATCCTTCTTTGTGTTATAGAAAGATTAATGTAGAATGTGAGCTCCATTAGACAAGAAGCAGTTTGGAGATTTTTGTTTGCTTTTTCTTGCCTTTCTTTGTTTTCCCAGTAGTTAGTGCAGTGTCTCACACAAAGATAGCACTTATAAATGCTTATTGACTGACTGACAGTCAGCTAGATGTTACTGAGCTGATTGTAGAGTCAAAAAGTTAAGGGATTGAGTCTGATTATGGTGCTGTGGGTTAAATGAGGCAGCTAGGTGATATGGTAGGTAAAACATTGATTTTGGAGTTATGAAGATCAGAATTTAAATCCACTCTCAGCTGGGTTTGTCACTCAATTACTTTCTGCCTCAATTTCTATAACTATAAAAATGGGAATAACACCTTCCTCCCAAGGTTGTTGTAAGGATCAGATGAAATAATAGTTTAAGTTCTTAGCATGCTCAATAAATGCTTATTGCCATTCTATTCCTAAATGAACTAATGGTTCTATCTCAGGCAACTCTCTTAGACTGAAAGTTCCTGTGTTTGTGTTTTACCCAAAGACTTCCACATATAGATGAAATTGCAGATCAAAACTTTGGCAAAATGGAAAAAAATTCTCACCATCTTTATCTTGACTTCCAAAATGAATTATTTAGTTGGCAATAAACATATTGCCTCTCTCTGAGGTTCTTATACACGCTTAATTTAATTAATTTCTCTGGGATGGACCATCAAGATGACTGGATAATAATATTCCATATTACTAGAAAGAAGCTAGTAAAAAATAAAAATGTACAGACATAAAGGAGACCAAAAAATGCTTCTTTTTAAAGATTTTGATTCATTGTTTTTCTTGGTAACTTAAAGATTTGGAACTTGAAGCATATTTTTCAAGTGAAGGATTCTGTAATATAATTTTAAGAAAATTAATGAGGCTCCTCCTTGATTGGATATTTTAACCAACTTTTGAATTAGATCAGGGAATGAATTTTGGTATTGTGTAAATGACAGCCTCTTATATTATGACCTATCAGAAAGGACTAAACCATAAGAGTAAAGCACTGTCAAATTGGATAGAAGAGGGCAAGTCCAGATGGCATTCATTTATAATGGCTCAGAAGACTAGTGTCATGAAATTTGGATCATATTCTGATTAACTGAAAGACAAAAACAAATAATTTGAGTGTTTCCCTTTGTACTTATCCATATCCTACCCATTATATGCAGAAGTCCCTCTGAGGCCCTGACAGTGACCATACACAAATAAAGGACAATTTCTAAAAACGTTTTAAGCTAGAAAGGCTTTTGTTATAATCCTATTAATGGCATTTTCTCTATAAGGAATAGCCCAAGTATACATTGACACTGACCATTAACTAATTAGTTCTTTGGTCACAGTAACTCATGAAACAGATGAAAATACACTTTGGCTTTTCATCTTTTTTTACTCAAATTATATTTCAGTAGTGACAGTGACAGAGTAGTTAGAAAGGGAGTCCAAGAATCAGAGATCATGCTATGTTTTGTCTATCAACAAACAACAATTTAAAGGTTGAAATGTAAAATGTAAAATTTTCTTTAACCATATGCATCCCAATATGAATTCAATCGAAAGAGTAATCATTAATGGGTCAATTTAATCTTGAACAGAAGATTCTAGTGGAGTATTTCTAGAATAAGGTGTTCAATATTTTGTTTTATAAATAATTTGTATGAAAATATAGAATGTGAGCTTGAAAATATATGGATTATATGAATATAGATTAATAGCCAGTCAATTAATCAAAGAATATTTATTAAGTACCTATGGTATTCCAGACAAGTCAAAAGAAAAAATTCCTATTTCAAGGCCCTTACTATTGAAATGGGGGAGAAAAAAATGTATATACATATTTATGTATATATAGAAATATATACCTATATGAACATACATGTATGTCACATGATAGGTAATATTCCTATCATATTCTGCAAAAACAATTTGCATATATTAAATCATTTAATCGTCACAACAACCTGTGAGGTCAGGACTACTATTATTCTCATTTTGCAGATAAAGAAGCTGACTGTATATTAGATGTAACTTGTCTAGGGTTACACACCTGATAAATATCTGAAACAGAATTAAGACTCAGGCCTTCCTTACCCTTACCTTCCTTATCAGAACTCTATGGCATTTAACTGCTTCCAGAAAACTGAGTGTTAGGATCCAAAATGTTCTCAACAGGTTCAAAGTTTAGACTAAATCTAATAAAATAAAATTTAGTCAAAAGACAAAGTGCTAATCAGGTTCCAAAAAAAGCAAACTTCCAAGGCCTTATCCAGAAGCAGAGATAGGCAACAAGCTCAACAAGGAAAGTAATAATCCTACTATCCTCCTCCCTGGTCAAACCATATAAATATTATATTCCATTCTGAGCACCACATTTTAGGGTGTTCATTAGCACTAGAAGACTAATTTTAATAGAAAATAGCCAAGAGATGAAGAAAACTGGAGGAAAGTGGAAACCAGGACAAAGGAGCATAAGTTGAAGAAGTTTTGCTTAGAAAAATAAAGATGCAGGAGATATAATAATAACTGTTTTCATATAGTTGAAAAGGCATTATACAAAGGAGTAATTACATATGGTTTTTTTTGGCTCAGACAACAGATCTAGTGATAAATATGTAGAACCTTCAGAGTTGCACATTTAAGTTCATTGGCAAAGAAAAACATCATTAACAATTAAAGCTGTCAAAAAGTAGAATGAGCTGGCTAAGTAGGAAAGAAGGCCATCCTGACCTGATGTGTTTAAGAAGCCTGAGTATGTTATAGAGGAGGTTTATTGGGTGAGTTAACATATAAGATACAATCCACTTTGAAATACTGTGATTATGTGTAGCAGCTAAATAAATAGATATTTACCTGTATTTTCTCAGAGAAGTAAATAAAGCAATGAAATAATTGGTTTCATTCCATTTCATAAGTCAGTTTGCCTTGCAGAATTCCTGAGCATAAACCAGACAATTAACATAAAAATATTGGAAGATACATGAATATTTGTTGCATGAGTTGACTCTCTAAACTGTCAATATATATTTCAGTACTTACTAGCCTTAATCTGAATATAGAAATAGCACTCAGAATAACAAATTTGGGAAGATTGCTTAAATCCAAAAGAATGATTAGAGAATCCTGAAGAAAACATGTTCAGGGATTTGTTTTTTAAGATAGCTCAAAAGAAGAATCATAGTAGAATTATCAACAACAACAACAAAGATAATCAAGAAGGCATCAGCAACCACTGACCTATGTCCTGCTCTCTTTTATCTATAAAATAACACATCGAGGGAATCCTATGGGAATATCAAAAGCTTGTCTTCCGCCAGCAAATAAATAATGAAAGGATATGAAAGACAGAATAATTCTTCAAAAATAATTATGAACTATCAGCAACAATATGAAAAAGCATTCCAAAACTCTTAATAATAAAAGAAATCCAGGGCAAAATAATCTAATTATTATCCAATTTTTGGCAATCTAATATTTGGTAAAGGGACAAAAGAAGGAAATAGTATTGAAATGGATACTTAAAGACAAGCATACTAATACAATGGTGGGGGAGGAGCTGCAATTCAGCGAAAAAATTCTTGAGAGAACATGTTTTAAATAAATAGTAACTAAAATAAAAAATCTGATCAGTAAACATCAGCTCTCAGGTAGAATTCCTGAAACTTTAAAGAATGATGTAGCAGCTCATTCAAAGAAGAAATGCCAAAATTTGAAAACTATTCTGGGGGAAGAGTCAAGTTATTTTTAATGAGATTTAAGTTTCTCAAATTTCACAATAACTATATTCAGTAATCATCATCAATAATCATAATAAAAAAGAATTTAAGGTTTCATATTTAAAATTACAAGGTACTTCTGAATTCTGAGATTTTATACTATAAAATTATATTTATTGACCCTTTGAAAATGAGAATTTTATTTAGAAAGCATTTTAGTAGCTTCATTACGGAGGCAAAAATAGTTACTCAATCTAAATCAATTTTAGACACTCAGTCTAACTCATTTGATATAGACAGTTTAAATCTATACAGTTATTTCCCACAAGCATTTGAGTAAGCTAGCTGCCTGGATTATAATGAAACTCTACTCACTGATAACAGCCAATTTTGAATTATGCTTTAGAAAAGTGAAGAAAGTCCATAAGTTCATACCCTTTTACCCATAAATCCTAATTCTGGGCATATTCTCCAGAGGTTAAAGACAGAAAGAAAATTCCTACAAACACCAAAATATCCATAGCAACAATTTTAAGGTAGCAAATAATTAGAGGCAAATGCTCATTGATTAGAGAATGGCTAAGCAAATTGTAATGTATGATTGGAGACTGACTGAGGAAATCATAATGCATGAATATGATGGAATTTTGTTGCTCAATAAGAAATGACAATAATAAAAAAATGCCAAGAATATAGAAAGATGCTGATGGCTGTTATCCTTCATGTTCAAAGAGTATCAGAAGGACATCACTATGTCAGGTTAAAGATATAATGACTATGACTGATCAAACCAATACAAACTAGGAAGGTCCAACAATAGGTTATATACAAACAATTCATATGCACATTTGGAAAGGAGATGTCCCTAAATTTGGATGTTTCATGTTTCTTCTGAGCTACTGCAATTTTGCTTTGCTCACTGAGCACAATGCTTGATGCTGAGATACCATGCTGGGCAGTCCCAGGTCAGTATCTTTATGTCTCCCAATTGATTCCAAAGTTCTTCAGAGACCTTGTATCATTTCTCCTGAATTCCATGTGAGCACTTGCCTTGTGTGAGTTTTCTGTAAAAATAGTTTGTTAGGCAAATTCCTAGTTGTCATTTGAACAATATGGCCAACCCATTTGGAGTTACATTCTCTGCAGTAGAATTGGAATAATAGGTATTTCAGCTCAAAAAAAGACCTCAGTTTCCAGAATCTTATCTTGCCAGGTGATCTTCAGGATCTTCCTAATTCAAATGGAAATGATTCAGTTTCCTAGCATGGCATTAGTACACTGTCACAGGTATTGGCACAATGGCTCTGTAGACCATCAATTTAGTAGGTAATCTAATACCTTTTTTCTCTCACACTGTCATTTGAAGCCTCCTAAACACTGAACTAACTCTGGATGTGTGTGCGTGTGTGTGTGCGTGTGTGTGTGTGTGTGAACTTCATAATTTATGTGTATGTTCTTAGAAAGCATACTGCAAAGGTAAGTGAATTGAACTGTGGCATTCAAAATGTCTCCATCTGCTGTAGCTGATGGTCCCACATATGGATGGTGCAGTGCTGCCTTGGTATTAATTGACAGTCCAAAATTAACATAAGAGCCAGAGAATCAATCCATATTCTGTTGCATCTCAACTTCAGAAATCACATTGAATCATCTGTGAACAAAAAGTCATATACCAACTTTTCCTTTACTTTAGTCCTGGCTTAAAGACTTAAAATTAAATAATTTATTATTAATGTGGTAGCTGACCTGATGCCATTTTCATCCCTGTTGAAGGCATTTGAAAGCATTACTGAAATATTATGCTAAAAAATCATGGGAGCAATCACATAGTCCTGCTTCACTCTACTGGTGACTGGGAAAGCAGAGAAGCATTCTTTATTATCCAGAACTGTGCAAGCATACCATCATGGGACTGGCAAATAATACTGATTAACTTCTCCAGAGAAACAAATTTTGCCACGATCTTCCATGAAGCCATCAAGATTGGCAGTATGAAAAAACTTGGTCAGATTGATAAATTGTGTACAGAGCTGTGTTCTGCTCCTGCCTTTTCTCCTGTAGTTGTTGGACATCAAACACCATGTCAACAATTGCTTGACCCATTCTGCAGCTTCCCTCAAACATACATATAATACACACACACACACAGACCAGCCTTCTGTGATTGTCCCAGGGCAAGCTATTTTCTTTTCCTTTATAAAAAAAATTGAGACATACTTGAACTCCTGGAGGATAACTTGCTTTTGCCATGCAACCCAGAAGATTTCAGTCAGCTTTTTGTATGAGTAGTGGATCTGCTGCCTTATTAATCTGGCTAGAATAGAATTAGCATCAAGTGCATTGCCACATGAGAGAAATCTGTCACTCAAAACTTTTTCAGTAGGGGGTTTAGCTAGAGAGAGACTTCAACTTAAGATATATGATCAATAGTTTCATCTTTAGTTGATGACAGTCTGATGAGAATTTCGTGGAAATATTCATCCCACCTCTCCAGGATCATATCCTTATCACTAATCAATGTAGCTCCATCAGTACTGAGTAATTGAGATGCACCATAGATATTTGGTTCATAAATAGCCTTAAGGGCATTATAAAAGTGCTTTGGATTGTTCCTATCAGCATAAAACTGAATTTTATCTGTCTTCTTACTGAGCCAAGAATCCTGTCTCTCTAAGCTTTGCTTCCACTTTATTTTTGATGGAATTCAACTCTACTTTTTAGCGACCAATGAACTATCCTTCTGGTAAATCCTGTTTTTTGCTTAGCAATTTCTAAATTCCCCCATCATTCCCATCAAACCAATCTTGATAGTTGCAATTAAAGAGTTAACTTTTTTTTTAAGTAATAGTTTAATTATCACTATCAAACAAAACTTAAAACAAGATGTTATCCACAAAGTCCAAATGAAAGAATTTGTCCAGGTGCTTCTAATTTATCTTTGCCACTGTTGATGAAATTAAGCCTCAAAACACTTTTTATTCTTCTCAAAGCAGTTCATGGTCACTCAAAGGAAATGATCCTATAATCCTCTCAGAAAAAAGTAAAGCTGCTATAAAAATACATTGACCAGGATTGAGGAGGTATGTGATCCAATAAATTCTGACCTGGTCAAACCACATTTGGAGATTGATCTTTATTTCTGAGTATAACATATTAAGAAGGACGTGAGAAAGAGAGAGTGCAAAAAGGAGAACAAGCTCGATAATTAAGGGCTTCTGGCACATGTTTTATGAATATTAGTTTAAGGGCCCTGAGGATGTTTACTTTTAAAAAGAGATGAGAAATATAATATTGAACAAATCATAAGGTTTAGACCTCAAAGAGACTGTTAGAGGCCCTTCAGCTCCAACTCTCATTTTATGGATGAGGAAAGAGAAGTCTAGAGAGGATAAATGACTTAATATATTATTATATATTAACTAATTATATTATATTATATACTTATATAATTTTTATTTTAAATATTTTATTATAAATATATATTTATATATTCTAATTATATATTAACTAATTGTATTAGTTAATATATATCTGAGGCAGAATTTTAACTCAGGTCTTGCCAACTCTAAGTCCAGGTGCTATCCATTACAAACGGTTCTGTTTCATCATCTGGAAATGATGGGATTGGTCTACATCAGGACTTCTTCCTACTTTCTACCCCTTTTCTCCCAAGAAATTTTTAAATGATTCAGAGTACATAGATATATAAAATAAGCATACAAATCAAATATTTACTGATAATAAATCATAGTTATAATTCAGTTATATGACCACAGTTTAAGAAATTGAGGGTCCTTCCCAATTTTAAAGCTATGATCTTATGTTCCCAAATGGCACCAACCTTCCTATTTTCTGTCTTCAGTTATTTGAAGCATGGTTTTAAGGAAGAAAGATTAGTTTTATGTTGCTTATCTACAAAGATCAGAACTAGGAATTATGCAAGAAATTTGCAAGGCAGATTTAGACTTGATGGAAGTATAAGGGAGAGGGTTACACCCTACCACCTCAATTAAGGTAATAAGTTTAAACTCATAATGGAATTTCAACTAGATGGCTTAAGCTCTGAGATATCTTTAAAAGTGTGAATGTAATTAAGTCAAGATGGGAAGAGCTGATTGGCCAACTTAACCAGCTAGCCGTGTCTCTGGGGGCTTTTAAATAGCTGGGAAAATGTCAGTATTTGGACAATCTGATGGTAGAGAAATCCAGAATTGAGGATACCATTACAAGAGCTGGATTGAGTTCCCCCACATTGGAGGGAAATCATTCTAACCATTAGCACTGTACAAAATACCTTAGGAGAGAATGCATTTTTTTCTTGCTAGAAGTCTCCAACACCAATATTCAAGCTTTTTTGAAATGGATTAAAATCCTGCCTCTATTTGCTTAACAGTTTTGTGGCCCTGTTTAAATCAGCTGACCTTTAAGCAGGAGATACTAGTAAATGTTTAACAACCAACTGGGGGCTTGGGGGAAGGAGGAACCTCATCACATACTTTTATAGTTAAATTGTGTTATTAACACTTTCTTGACCACTTTTTAAAAGTCTGAAGAATCAACAAAATAAAAAATTATGTCTTGATTTGTATGTAATATTTGCTGATTTCCAAGATATAAATGCTCACATTGAGAATTATCTTTATTAGTCTTCCTGAGCTGATTTTAGTTGACTCCAGCATACTTTTTTTTCTTTTTTTTTTTCTGAGGCAATTAGGGTTAAGTAACTTGCACAGGATCATATAGCCAGGAAGTGTTAAGTGTAATTAGGGTTAAGTAACTTGCACAGGATCATACAGCCAGGAAGTGTTAAGTGTCTGAGGTGGGATTTGAACTCAGGTCCTCCTGACTTCAGGGCTGGTGCTTTAACCACTGCGCCACCTAGCTGACCCCTCAGCAATCTGTTCTTATCTACCCTTAGACATATCTTCTCAGCCGGAGATAAATCTGGATCTGTATTTCTGGAAGGAGTCCCCTCCGTAACAAAAAATTCACATCATCTTCATCAACTTGTCAACTAGAATGTAAGCTCCTTGAGGACAAGGTCTGCCCCTTATGCTTCTCTCCACAAGAGCTAGCACATTCCCTCTGTCATAGATCCGCCCAATGTTTAATGCAAAATAAACTTTGTATCCTTGTCTATATTCCTGATGCATGAATTTCCGGTTCTGTGGTTTTTAGAACCAAGGGAGCAAGCAAAAATTACTGGCAAGTCCCCTCTTCTCTCACAACCGGAAATAAAAGTAATTGGATTATTGCTGCCAGTCACTCCCCCTGCAGGCTGCTTAGTGCAGAATGCCTTGCATGCAACTACTACCACTAGGTGGCACTGCTGCCTTGTTAGCCAAAGTTCATGCTCAAGGTTTCCACTTCAAGCAATGTTTGATGAATATTCAGAGCATTGTGCAAAATTAAGTAGGATCAGAAACTCACTCTTATTGGCAGGCGCTTTACTCTATTTACCCAAGTACTTGAATGCATCAAGGATATTAACCAGCAGCTAGATAGTGCAGTGGTTAGAGCACCAGCCCTAAAGTCAGGAGGACCTGAGTTCAAATCCGGCCTCAGACATTTACCCCTAATTACCTCAGAAAAAAACAAAACAAACAAAAAAACTACTTAACCAATCTCCAGCCTATCCTATCAGCTCCAGAAGGCTGTAGTGACTCAGAATGAGAAGACTTCCTTTACAATTACCTAATATCACATCCTATATCATATCCTCTATATCATAACTTTCCCCTTTGTGGTTTTAATATGCTATACATAATATACCATGAAAAAAATTACCCATGCATATATCTGGTAAATAAAAACTATTTTAAAAAAATATAAAATAAAATAAAATAGAAAAAAAAAGAATAAGAAAGATAAGTACAATGGAGAAATCTTGAAAAGAGTTGTGAGAAATTTGAGGAAATTTAAGATTTAGGAGTTTAGGATTGGGTAAAGTGTATTAAAGAATTCTCAGTAGAAAAGGTGAAATCTGAGTTGATTCTAGAAAAAAAAAAGAGAGAATTCAAAACACTGAGAATGAGAGAGAGGAATATGACTCTATTCCGTGTATGAGAGAAGAAAAGGCACAATAATAAAGGGCCATAAAATTGTGAATGTAGATAATAATCCAATTATTATGAAACATAAAGTACCAGCTGGGGAGTAGCATAGGTTAAGCATAGAAAGATAGGTAGAAACTGGTTTATAAGGCCCTTGAATACTAGGATCAGTAAATAAAGGGATCACCAAAAGCTTTTGAGTTCTTATGATTTTTCATTTATTATTTACTTTTTTGTTTTTCTTAACTCCTTTGTTTGAACTTAAAAGTTTCTATGCAGCTATAAATTTTTCATCAAGAATAGTTATAAACCTTGTCACCATAATTGCTTTTTAGGGTGGAATTCTCATTCTTCCTGCTACTTCCTCACTTCAGACTTGATATTAGGATTGGACTCTGTATTTGTCCATAGGCTTAAATCATATTGTCCAAAAAAATGTCTGTTTTGAATTTAAGTATTTACACTTATTTTGGAGAATCTGATCAAGTTCTGCATAGAATTGCCCTTGTCTCTATACCCCATACTAAATTAATCAAGCTCTTTTGGCTTATGCTTATTAGAAGCATTCAAAATAATATCACCAAATAGCTAACAAAATAATGTGTCTTATTGTTATAGTCAAGGATCTCTGAGAGAAAGATGTTGGCCTGATAAAAATTTCCTTTAATGTCACTGAGAACATGACCTGTTGCCTGTGTTTTGTCTTCCTCTATGCATAAATTGCTATTATAGCCATAGTTTTCCTTTACATTTATGTCCCTGGCAAGTATTCTAGATGACAAAATATTTCATAAAGTGATGATTCTTATTGTAGTTGAGCAGAAACATTTTTTGTTGTCTTTGAGAACACAGTGAAACCAAATCTTCCAAATCATTTGCTCTTTCAAGAATGATTCATTTAATTGCAACATTATTCCATGTTAATAACCATTTAGTACAATTCCATATCATGACAAAATCTGATCCCTGGTTATGCTATGGGGCATAGAATGTTTGTTGAATTAATAAAATGTAACAGGTATATTTGACATGGAGCTCACCTGTGTGTGTGATCTTATTTAGTCAAGCAACTAAGTGATATAGCAGATAAAGCACTGTAGTTGTATGATTCTGGTCAAGCCGATTAATGCTATTTAACTCATTTCCCTCATCTGCAAAATGAACTGAAGAAAGAAATAGCAAGCTATTCTAGTATCTTTGTCAAGAAAATGTCAAAATGGGTTCACAGAAAGTTGGAAATGACTGAACAGCAGCAACAGCTATGTAAAACCAGAACATTGTGAGTCAATAAAAGTGCACAAGTGACAATAACAGGATCATAGAAGGTATGATCAATGGAAAAAACTAGAGGTTGGCAAAGCCCTAAACTTATGGGGTTATTGTCTGTATCATCAAGAGCATGCGAAGTGTGATGATCTTGAATGGCTCTATTTCATATGCTCTGACTACTTAATCTGCCAGAAAGCTTTAGCAGCGGCCCTGGGTCTGATTGCTTCCCCATGAAGAACTTTCAGTTATAACAAGAAAATATTATTAAGGGTTTTTTTAAACCTCTTATCATATTCAGAGTCTTTTAAGTTTCCGCAGGGAAAAGATCATCTGTGATAAAGGGTGACAAGTGCACCCAAAGTTTAGGGTTGTGAGTCTAGGAGCAGTTTCAGTTATTATAATATTATAAAGATGACGCCATAGATAAATATTGGGTGTTTCTGAGGAGTGATCTTTTAATGTATCAATCAGTGATGCTGCAAATAATACCACTATGATGTGTAATTAATTGTAAGTATATCCATGCCATCTACTTTTTTTTTTTCAACTTAAAAGTGGAGTTGATTTCTGACAGCAGTAATGGAGGCAAGATGGAAGACTAGCCAAGCTAAGTCTTTTGTCTCATATGACTATGATATAGAAATCTGATTACAATTTCATCCGATAAAATAATGAGTTAATATTTAAGTATAATTTAATGATTCATAAAATATTATAGGTATCCCGGACCCAAGATACTGATAATTTTCAAGAAGAAACATCACAGGGAAATTCTTTTAAAGACTGTCTGGCTAGATTCTTCAGCTGGATCACAGGAATAAACCAATTTGAACATCTTCAATTAAGGCAATAAACGTATGTGCGCTAGAGCGCACTAAATGTGTGGATTGAGTTAAAAAGCTAAGGCAAAGAAAGGAAATCACATCCTTCTGTGCAGGGTTTGGATCATAGTAAAAGTGTGTCCAGGAAATGGAGTGGCAGAAACATTTTCTCCTTCCACTTTTAGCCACACAATTTTATTTCATTTTGCCCTGGTGTTTAACTGCTCAAAGGGTATAAGTAAGCATTTCTTCAACATAGTATTTTTCATTTCTGATTGCCTTTAATTATACCTTTTAAAATATTTTTTCCCTTATGCTTTAATTCTAATCACTTCCCTAGTGAGTCTTCTTTTCATTTTTCTATTTTTAAAAAATGAAATGAGTGAGAGGCAGGTCTTGTCAGATAAAAAAGCATAGCCAAATTTTCATGGCATAATTAATGTCAGTTTTGTGGTTTTTAAATATGATTTTAAAAACTAGAGAGAGTTTGTAAGTTCAGGAAAAGGCAACACAGAATATAAATAAGGAAAAGGAATTTTCATGCACAATCTAGCATTTTTAGAAGATTGACACATTAGAGGATTTGCAATGAGCAATTCTACATACTAAAGCTATTTTTAACAAAGAAAGTGGTCATTTCCATCCCCAGGATCCCTGCACTCAAGGATTAGGCCTTAGCATTTTGCTTCCCTATTTGCTGTGGATTTGGATGAATTACTCTCAAAGAATGGTTCATTTAAAATATTCTGTGGTTCTTTTTATTCAGTTCATGCTCTTTCTTCTCTAGTATGTATAATTCCCTAAATGGACTAATAATTGGTCCTCATTTTTAACTGTCGAAAATGGTGTCACCATTTACCTTTTGTGTGTCTGATTTAAACATTTCTGCATGAGTTTTTGGTGTGCCTCATATTTGTTTGCATTTTCACAAGGTTTACAATTGCATTCATTGTGGCCTGTATTATGGCTTGCTGAAAAGGGAAATCTATTGTAAGGCAGCTTACACAAATTTTCCCAGTTGATACTACCTGGAGGATATTTTTTTAGGAAAGATGATCTGAAAAGACCAAATGTAATTTTGGCATTGATTTGTTTGAGAAAACTGCTGATAGGCATGGCATTGTTTATGTTTTTTTTTTTTCTTTCTGCACAATTTCCATAAAGCAAAAATATTTCAAATTTGTCATTTCATTCATTCGTTAAAACAAGCAAATACATTATTATGCATAGCTTAAAAAATTTGATATATGAAGAGGAATTTGAGGAGTTTCTACTTATTCCTCTCATACTGTGTTAAGTGAAAAACCCAAATAAACAATTCCAAGATAATTGAGAATTAATTTCACTTTTAAAGACAATGTATTATATAAAAAGTGGGCTTGGGATCAGGACACATTTGTTTAAATCTCAGCTTTGATGCTTACTAGTTGTGTGACCATAGACTAGTCATTTAATATCTAAGCCTTATTTTCCTTATCTGTAAAATCAAAATTATTTTGTCCAGGAAAACCTTTTTTTTTTACATTTTAGAATGTGTCAGTAAAAAATGTTATCTCATACATTAAGCCAAAAGGCTAGGCGTGAAGACATATAAACATATATATCTCTCTACGTCAAGTGGACTTCTGAATATGACTCTTTCCCATCAGTACTTATGGAATTCAGAAAAAAAATATATAAACATGCTATTTGACAGCTAATTGTCAATTCATTGCCTTTAGAAATGTGTTAGGTTTCAGAGAAACAGAAAGACTTTCTCATCTGGCAATCATAGCTCTGAGACAAAGCAAATTGTTTTTTCTTTTGGTTTACTTTGCAAAAGAATAGAAGAGAGAAAAGAAAAATAGGTATTTAGGTATAATTTCTCATTTGTACCAAAAATACAGCTTTATTCTAAAATGGAATTAATTGTGGAAAGAAAAGGAAAATATAATAACTCTGCCACTATAGAGATTTGGATCAGTTGATCTCCAAAAGTCTTTCTAACTCTCTAAAATGCTTTAATTCTGTGTTTATTAACGGATTATTGGCTGATTACAAGTCTGGAATTTCCACTAAGAATTCACTGAAGGGGGGGAAATTCTCATTATATTTTTGTAAGAAACCTTTATGTGTTTGAATGACATTAAAATTCCCCTTACCTTAATCTCTTCCAAAAGGAATCACCCCAATTCCATTCATCTGGTTTCATAAACTTTTTTTATCTTTTGGTTTTTCAGAGTTATGAACTTTCTTTTTAAAAGATATATCCCAAATATAACACTTCCACTAGCAATTAAAGGGAAATCATCTGAGAAGTGATCTCAGTATATAAAATTGGTTAGTTGAGATTTTGATCCTGACCCTAAAATTATTTTCCCCAAAGGGAATCTAGGATCTGTGAGGTGCAGATTGGAGAGACAAATGAAAAACCAAGGGGTTTCACTTAACTTATGTCCAGAACACATACTTGCCATTTGGTTTTTTAAAATACTGAGGTTTTTAAAATGTCACAACTACTGCTTTTATATCTCTCCATCCTATATTATAATAACGATGTGTCAGTAGATGTAGACAAAAACATTACAGTATGATCATTAAGGTTTTTGTTTTTTAAACCCCATTATTTCACAAACTTATCACTTTACCCATTGAAACTTCAAAATCTTTATCGATCATATTTGTAAAGAACTCATTATCCCTTTTCTAGGTGCATGCAATTTATTTTCCTTCTCCTGCTATACTGCTCACACTTGTCTTTTTGGAATTTGTTTGGTTTGGTTTGGTTTGGTTTTGATCGCTTTTTTGATTTATTAAGGTCATTTGGAATTCTAATTCTGTCTTCCAGGGTGCTGGTTGTCCATGCCAGCATGTTATCATCGGCAGCAAACTTAATGAGTATATCCAATACTTCATTACCTAGGTCACTGATGAAAATGCTGATCCTGAGGAGATGGTGCTATGAAGCAGCACTCATTTATGCTCTGCTCTATTTTCCAATCTCCCCTCCTGTCCATGATCTCTCCTCTGATATCCTCCCAAATGCTTGTAATTCATTATCACACACTGCCCAATCAGACAGGTTGTATGAACTTCTGTCCAATTTTGATACCAAACATGGCCCGTAGTGATAGTTTTAATTTGATGATAATTTGGACCAAATGGAGTCAATATGAAGTCTTTCATGTTCAATTAATCTATCAGGTCTTTCACACAACTTATGGGACATGCTACTATTTTGATTGACCAGCTCTTTTCGAAGCTACATGTATCTTTTTCTTGAGAGAACTCAGAGCACCTTGCAGATATCTAGTTACTTTTCTCAGATTTTTTGTCATAAATTATTAACAATTTGGAAAAGCACTTACACAAAAAATCAATCATCACATTTATGTCAGGAGTTTATGATAGAACCAGGAAAGTTGACTATGTCTTCTCAATCATGGACTAGATTCTCTACTGAAAAGCAGAAAAATAAGTTTCTTCTTTTAAGTTTAAGTAAGTTGCAAAGATTAGATAATAAAGAAAAGATGTTTTGATAGTCACACATTACAGGTTCAGTCTGAATTGTAGCACATATTATGTGACAAGCCATAAAGTCCCAGACCATACTCCAAAAACTTTCCTACTAAGATCCCAAAAGGGTCTCTTTCTTCTTCCCAACTGTGCATCCTAAGATCCTTCACCTTACCATAGCCCCTTTTCCTTAGTCCATCAACTGAGCTTTGTTTTGGGTGACTTGTTGTTTCCCACAACTATAATGACAATCCCTTGAAAATAGGGACTGTCTTTACAACCATGGCACTTAGCGCAGTGCTTGGCATAAAAAAGTATTTATTAAATACCTTTCCATTCCATTAAAGATGAAGAAGTAGTTGCTAATTTGCACTGGGAGAGAAATTTCCTCATTGGGAGTTTCCTATGCCAATAAAATCACAGTTCTAGTCAAATATCCATAAGTTTGTTGTGATCATAAGCTACAATTTAACATAATGTACCAGACAATCTTCTAAACCTAAATTACCAATTTATATTGATGCAGGAAGTTTTTACATATGGAGTTTTCTGAAGCAAGAAAATCATAAATCTAGAACTCCTATTCTCCCCTTCACCCAGCTCAATTTTTTAAAATTCAAAAACAATATGTTAAAATTTTTCAGTGTCTTTAATATGTTTAAATGCTTTCCTTTTCTATCTTTTTCTTCAAAAGACCCAAATGGAAGACATCATACTTCTCATTATGCTTTAGTGAAATATTTTTTTTTATGATTTGCAAAAATATGATATGAAAACTATTTGGAGAACCAACATTTATTTTCTCCAAAATTCCATTGTTTCCAGAGTTACAAGGAACAAATAAAAAGTTTGTCCAACAGTGACTGTAAATTTCTGATGTCCAAATTAAATATGTATATAAACCTCCTATCTTTGTACCTTGTAAAGAAGGACAAGGTTAATGGTTTTCTCTTAACATTTCAGTGACTAAAAGCATTTTCCTGTTTATGGAGTGAGCATTTAATTCAAAGGGTAAAAATTATTCAAGAGAAATTGGAGGGAACAACATCATTAGTTAGCCTTTACAACAGAAAACAACTGGTGCTTTATACATAAGAGAAAAAACAAAGTCCAAAACTTTTAAATGTATTGTTAGAGAAGAGGAAAGAGCTAATAATTGGATTCTATTAATTTCATTGCCAAATATATTCTAACAAGCTTTTATTTTAATAGCCTAAGAAGTATGATCTAGCTTTGACATATGTGAATCTATGGGGAAATAATTTTAATAATTAGGAAAACCTATAAAGACTGTAAAGAATTTCACATGAGATGTAAACAACTAAAGCTTTGCAAACAAAAAGTCTGACTCTGAATTATGCATCAAAACAAAGTGTGGAGTAGTTTTTTGTCAGTTAGCAAGCATCATTTCAATCCCAGCATTTCCCCACTTCACTCCCTGCCATCTGTCTCACAGGGAGCAATTAATCTTAAAATCCAACATAGAACAACATTAAAATTCTATTAACACTGAAAACCAGTATCAGAAGTTGTCTGGCAGTGCCATTTTTATTCCTCTAGAATTCAATGTTAACTATAAATGGTATAGGTATGGAATACTACTTTATTTTAACAAGGAAAAATAAATTGTTTATAAGATATATCACTGATACTAAAATTCCATAAGATCCAATTTTATGTGTTGATATCTATGACCCCTTTTATATTATACTATCTATTCATGGCTGAGCATTTTAAAAGTTCTAAAACCAAATGCCAAAAAAGCTTATGTTCCCATGATTCTGACTCTGAATTTTCTCTTCTGTTCACAGAACCACATCACGGCCTTCGCAGAAGTCACATGATGTCGAACTGGATGCTTTTTCACTGCACTGGACATCATCCCTTTTCACAGTCCATTCATGAGTCCCAAAGTCTTTTGATAGCAGGATCAGTTTATAAAAATGTCTGGTTACTGATCATTCATACAATATTGAAGTCTATGTCACCTTTGTTTTGAAAAGATGCTCCTTAAGTATTCAGATTTCATGTTATAGTCCCACAAAACCATCTCAACTATGAAAAGCAAATTATATGCTCACTAGATTTATATGAAAAACCCATTATATGGGCTTAGTTGAGCTTTTCAATAATTTGTGTTATCTAATTCAGCAGTATGCCATATTTAGTTTACAACAGTCAAAAAGTTTAGGGAGTTTTATGTCTTTACCCCTTTTATTTAGCACAGTCATTTTAATTGAAACATTTCTGTGTGTAAAATTTCTTTTTTAAAAATATGTTATATATTCAAATAACATTTGCACATTATATTATAGTACACTTCACTTAAAATACCATTCCTCCTGAACATTCTCAGACTGGTGCTCCTGCTTTTGAAGGGAAAATGCCCATTTTTTTTACTGTAATGAGTAATGTATCATAATTAAAATATATTTATTTGGATTTTTCCTGATAATTGTGGTTGAAATGTTAACTGTAGGGCTTGTTGGGATGCAGATTGTATGTAGGATAGTTGAAATAAGAATATAAAACAGTGATGACTTTTACTGGCCAATACTGTGTGGGTAGCAGTATCTCAGAGTAGGTTAAAGGCCCCATCTTGTATATTGACCATTCAAAGTTTCTGTGTAATTTAAATGGAAAATAGGTACACAATTGTACATCATTGAAATTATATGAAAAGTCACAAAGGTGGTTATCATTTCATCTTGACATATATCTTGTATTTTGAGCAAGAGGGTGGCAAGACTGAGAAAGAAGATGTTCATATTCAGGCTGGGTAAAATTCCATTATGTTCAATTAAGAAGCATTTATTAAGCACTTCCTATGTTCAGAGCATTGTGTTTAGTGCTGGAGATGCAAAGAAAAATAAAACAATCCCTTCTCTCAAAGAGCTTACATGCTACTTAGGGATATGTCATATATACAGAGAAGTAAAAATAGCATGATGTGAGGAGGAAGAAGGCACTGGCAAGTGGAGTATCAGGAAAGGTTTCACAGAGTTCGTAGCACCTGAGCTACATCTGGAAGGAAGCTTTGTTCAATGAAGATGGAATATCCTATAAGAAAATTCACTCTTCATTTGTTTGTCTAGCAAAGAATTTGAAATTCGACATCGTAGATACTCGTGAAATATCTTTGGCCTACATAACTAGCAAGAATTTACTGTAAGACAGCTCTTTGATCTTGACAACATGATAAGAATAGACTTGATTCCCTCTGAAATTTCTCCAAATAGATATAAAGACTTTTCTTCAATGAGAAACAAAGTCTGTGACTTTCCCTGATCATTGCTGGAAGTGAAAGTTCATTATGTCTGACCAATGGAGTATTTCTGTTTTTAATCTAAGAATTCAATAATAGTATGATGTTTTGATAATATAACTATTTTTATGTTAGAACACATTTTCCAAAACTGTCTCTTATAGTTGTGGGGTTGTTTAAAATTTCAAAGTGCTAAATGGATGAACTTGGGCAAGTAATATCCTGTCTGGGTCATTTTCTTCAACCATATAATTGTGGGGGTTGGACTAGATCACTTCCAAAGTTATTTCTTTCTCTAAATCCATGATAGGATTAACTCAGTTGATCCCACAATAGCCTATGAGTTAAATCGGATAGATATTAATATCTCCATTAATATCCACTGAGGCTCAGAAAATTTTAAAGTGACTTTTCATAGGACATATAATTAACAAATAGTGCAGTTGGGATTAAAATCTAAGCCTTTCCCCAGCAATCTTGGAGGAGTAGAGGAAGCAGAGGAGAATCAGAATACTTTCTTAGCCATAATAAATATCAGCAAGGTTAAGTCAGGTCATTTCTATTGTGGCTTCTACTTTCCAAGGACCAAACCTTTTGTCCATCTGTTTCCACTTGATAGCAATGTGTGAGAAGGATCAACATTATCCATTAAGTAAAAACTTCATGGAGTAGTTACTACACTATTGGGCTTCAACGGGAAAACCTGGATTTGAATCCCATTTCTGAAACTTAGCTAGTGATATGATACTAGGTAAGTCACTTAGTCTCTGTATGCAACTCTCCAAGACTCAGGGGAAAAGATTATTGTATCTGAGTCAGAGAACTCGATTCAGATTCCAGTTCTACCAATTTTTTACCCATGTAACCATGGGCAAGTAACTCTTTTTAAGGCCTCAGTTTCCTCATCTGAGTCATCTGAGATGACCCCCAAAATTCCTTTAAACTCTAAATCTACAGTCCTGTAATCTACTAAATCATAAATTGCATTCTGCATTGGTGCATTCTTTTGAAATCACTGATCTTTCATGTTATCATGTCAAGACATATTGAATTATATCTTAAATTTTTCAATGTCAAGTATGTACAAAAGCACAATTCTGTGAAAAATCTGATCTAGTTAAATCTGAGTAAAGTCAAGTCAGTTACAGTATTCAAAAGTCTAAGATTTTGGGGTTAACTTTTTACAATATAGGACTCATTGATCCCACCACATGGAAAAAAAAAATATAGCATATATGTGTGAGTACATATGTGCTTATATATACATATTTACGTATCTGCATATATACGTATTATATATGCCAGAAAAGAGCCCTTAACTTTGATACTGCTACTCAAAATAATGGGGAAAAAGAATTAGGACATGAATATGTAAAAATGTATATATGCTATAGAGAGAATAAGCAAATACACCTCTTTCTGATGAAGACATGTCTCCTTTTTATTCTAGGTATTTAGGGGCCCAGGTCACTATCAATTGATCTACCTGAAATTTTCAATGATACCTGTTTGCATGGCAGGAAAGCTGCACATGTTTATTCTGATTTCTAAGATGACTTATAAAGGCTCTTTTATGTTAAAAGAGAGGTGAACCTTCTTCAAAAGACTGTGTCTATTCAACTTCTAACTGGGCCTCTCTCTTCTCAGGATGTACCCCAGCCAAATATTTCGGGTTATTTACCAATTTTCTTTGTGAACCAGCAATGGGACAGAGGGCAGGGTGGGAGGTGGGGGTGGGGGGTGGGTCTGGGAGGGTAGAATAAAGAAGAATGAGGAGGATGCTCTGCTGTGTACTGTATTTTTCAAATAAAATTTTTAAAATAAATAAAAAATAAGGTTCAATTGTTTTTCATGCATCTGTATAGTTCTTTATTTGGGAGAGAAAGTAGGTTGCACTAGGGTGCCCCGAATGTATGTTAATGCTCCCATAAATGGAATTTTTCATTAAATGATTCAGGAGCTTTTTGGAAATTTCCTTATCCTAGTGGATAAGGGAAGCAAGAATTCCTCCCACCATCAAGGATTAAATTGTCATTATGCAACCATTCCCCACCTGGGTATTTTTAACCCAGGCCCATAGGGGAGGAGGGTGAAATATGGAATGGATATGGATGCTTAGAATAAATAACATATTCATCCTGCCTTTGAGGAGGTCACTTAGAAATGTACATTCTTGATTTTATGCCCCTAGAGCACCATTTGTTAAATTAGCATTCCACACCAAGTCAAAGTTAACTTGATTATGTACCTAATTATCTAATTTACACATTGACTACCATATTCTCCATACAGTCTAGTATATTGCCAAGTATATACATTTTAAATTAATTTGCTGACTTATGGAGGTTGTTCTTGATGGTGTTGTTTTGGAAGGGGAAATAAAAACAGGGTGGCTCAACACAAGCTCACTAGCTTACTTTGATGTCTGAATAGCAAATACTTCTATGGTTCTTTCAGGTCTATTAAGTATTTTATAAAAATATTCTTATGTGCCCCTAAGAACAAATCTACAGGTACCAATATTATAATCCTTATTTTTCTGATAAAAAAATCAAACCTAAAAGGTTTTTGCTTACAGTAGTTGCTAGTAAAAACAACTGAGGCAGAATTGTTAGTGCAATTGTGAACTGATCTAGCCATTCTGGAGAGCCATTTGGAATTGTACTATCAAACTATTCATACCTTTTGATCCAGCAGTCTCATTGCTTGGTTTGTAACCCAAAAAGATCATAAAAGAGGGAAACGGACCCACATGTGCAAAAATATTCATAATATAATAGTGAAGGAATTGGAAATTGAGTGGATGCCCATCAATTGGGGAATGGATGAATAAGCTTTGGTATTTAAATGGAACTCTATAAGTTCCATTATATAAGAAATGATGAGCAGGCTGATTTCAGAAAAGCCTGGAAAGACTAACATGAACTGATGCTAAGTGAAGTAAGCAGAATCATAAGAAAATTGTACATAGTAACAGCAAGATTATATGATGAGGACTTAGCTTTTCTCAGCAATACAATAATCCAAGACAATTCCAATCCAGAGAAAGAACTATGAAGATTGAATGTGGATCAAAGTATACTATTTCCATTTTTTATTTGTTTTTTTTTTCCTTTCGTGGTTTTTCCTTTTTGTTTTGATTTTTCTTTCACAATATGACTAATATGGAAATATGCTTTAAATTATTGTATATGTATATATAGTATGTTTGATTGCTTGCTATTTTAGAGAGAAGGAAGAAAGAGAGGGAGGGAGGAAAAAAAATTTAAATCACAGATGAGGGAACTCCCTCTGTAGGATACAGGTTGGCACCTTTGTCTAGGAATTTTCTAAGAACACTGAAGTAAAGTGTCTTGTTTAGTGTCACACAGGCATTAAAAGTCAGAGGAAGGATTCCAAGCCAGCTTTCCTAGCTTCAAGGCTGGCATTCTACGTTTTTATGGAAATCTTTCTAAAATTACCTTAGTAAAGAGAGAATACTAAACTAAATGAAGCTTGTTTTGTTCAAGGTCATCATAGTGAACATCATTTATTATATACAAGATTTAATTTTTTAAAGTGTGGCAAATTAGATTGGAGGCTGGAGTCATTGGATTGTATAGCACATAGCGTTCCCCCTTTCCTCCTCCTTTCCATTATTAAACCTTACTCATTGTCCATAACAGTATCCTCAAATTAAGCCCCTCATCTCTCTCCCAGTCACTCTCTGTTCTTGACCCTTTGGTAAAACAATTAAATTATACACTGTCTTTTTCTCTTGAATTCCCCACTACCCCAGCTTCCTTATGATATTACCAATTGCATCCTGCTAAGTCTCAATCTTGGGATCACTTCCAGCATCCACTACCATTACTCCTACACAAGTGCTAATGAATGAAGGTGGAGAGAAATCATGCAACTGTTCTGATTGAGTCATCTATAAGTTTATGTTGCACAAGCAGTGGAACCTTGCTTTTTTATACTTTTCGACTAACTATCATGCTCTCTAGAAAGCCTCTTCCAAAGTTTTTCATCCTTCCTCAAACTTCCCATGGCTTCCACTGAACCCAGTTCCTCAGCTGAGAATTTAATTTCATATTTTACAAGAAAAAAAGCCATTCACCTTGAGCTTCCTTTTTTTCCTCTTCATCTCATATCTCTGATATGCTTTTCAGGGACTATTTCATCCTTCACCCATCTCACATAATGAGATGGCTTGACTTTTTATCAAGGATAATTATACTGCTTGTGCAAGTACTCCCATTCCATGCAAACTCCTTCAATAGATTGCTGTATCTGTCATTTCTATTGTATCATTTATCTTCAATCTTCTCCTGTCTACTGGTTCCTTCCTTACTACCTATATAAAAGCTCCTCTCTTCTTCTATACTCAAAAAAAAATCCACCCATCTCTAACAACTATGTTATTGCCCTGTACTTCTAGCTTTTAAGATTAAACTCCTTGAAAAGTTTGTTTATAGTAGGTGTCTCCACTTTCTTCTCATTAGATCCTTACTATCTCATAATATAATTTCTGACCACATAATCCTACTGAAACTGTTCTCTCTAAAATAATCAAAGATCTCTTAATTGACAAATACAATGGCTTTTCTCAGTCTTCATTCTCCTTCATCTCTCTGGGCTTTAACATCATTTGACATCTCTTCTCTCCAAATTTCCTGCTGATTCTCCTATATATGCCTTCTCAGTCTCTTTTGGTGGATTCTCATCTAAATCACATCTTTAAAGGTAGGTGGACCTGTGGGTTCTGTCTTGGGCTCTCTTCTCTTCTCCCTCTATATAATTTCATTTGGAAATCATACCAGTCTCTTTCTTTCATGACAGGACTAATGAACTGTTAGATGAAGAAAATGCTATTGATATAATTACAAGTCCTAGCAAAGATTCTGATAAAGTGTCTAATGATTTTCTTAAAGATATTCTTAAATATGATATCCTTAAAGAAAAGATAGAAAGATGTACATTAGACAGTAATCATATTTGATTTGTTCCTCACAAAAGCTTTGAGAGGTAAATTCTATTAGCCCCATTTTGCACATGAGGAAATTGAGGCTGCAAGACATTAAGTGATTTGCCCAAGTCATCTAGCTAGAAACTATTTGAATAAGCATTTGAATTCAGCTCTTTTTTTTGCTCCCAGACCAACATTCTATGCATTGAACCATTTAGTTGCTCCTCTTAGTAATCTTTTACTGTTCTTTCTTATACAAACTTGTTGTTGTTGTTGTTTTTATTTCACCTTGTGCTAATATCCTTTTAAAACATCTATGTTTATAGGTGGGTTTCCTTTGAATTCCTCTTGGTCTCCTTAGCCAGCTTCCATGTTTCTTCTTTACTAAAATTATTTCCTTTTGTAGATTAAATACAGTGTCTTTATTAAACTCAAGAACACTAACTATTAGGAGAAGAGCCCTTTAAAAATAACTACTGGGAAAATTAGATAGCAGTTTGGCAAAAATTAGGTTAACTTGACATGAGACTACAATAAGCATCAAATAAATATTCAACTAAAACAAAAATGTGAAATCATGAAAAACAATTAATAGCAACAAAAATATTTCACAGTTTTGGGAAAGAAATTTGTAATAAATGAAAGAACAGAGAAAGTCATAAAAATTCTTTTGCCTTTATAAAGTTAAAAAACTTTTGAATGAACAAAATCCATTCACTAAGAATAGAAACAATCTTTGAAGAACAATTTTTGATATTTAAAATATGATGACAATTGGTAAAAACATATATATAATACATATATTGTGGTACATGTATATAGCATATAAACATACATATTTGAAAATTGATGAAAATTGGTTTGACTAGTATAGAGTATATAAGCATACTGCTAATATAAACTTAGATACTAGGTTTTACCTGCTTACCAAGCTTCTTGTTGGGATGTCACATCCAACTTATTAGATAATTTAGAAATACCCTCTCTATTATTGTTATGCCACAGTTTCCCTGAATTGTTATACTTCAGTTTCTTGAATTGTTCTGCCTCAGTCCCCCTGGTTGCAACCCCTCCTTCCTGACCATTAGAACTGATATAAATTAGGGCTGGGAGCCCTGGCCATTAGCATTCCATAAAGCCATAACATGCAGGTGGTTTATTTAGAGATAGGTAGGCATATTTCAGATATCCTGGCTCCTAGATCCTTTCAACTTACCAGGATTTATGGTCTTCCTTACCCCAAATCTGTCAGAACTGAATTTATGGCCCATTCCTGAAAATTCCTGCTCACCAGTGCTCTCCCCTTCTGCCTTTGTTTCCTTTATCACTGAAGTCCTATAAGAATCCCTGGAATCTCACATTTGATGTTGGATGCTTTGAGACATGAGCCCAATCCAGCCCTGGGGCCAAAATTGATCATGTTTTGCCCCCAACACAATCTCTCCCTCTCAAATAAAATATTAAAAACGCTCTAATCTCTATCTTGTCTCATTTTCTCCAATACTACATTGTGACTGGTTCTGACTACACTTGAATGACAGGATAGTCTCCTATTGATGCCATCTGGATCTTTTATCTAAACACTATATATTTGAACCCTAGTGGTATGAGTCAAAAATTCATAATGTGATTTCTAAACTAGAAATCTTCTTGCTGAGTGCTGAGGACAATGGAGACCATATTTTAAGCATGTTCTCTGAAATATTTATTCTCCTCTTCCTCTCATGACTAGTAAAACAGTTTTGTTAACTCTTAACCTTGTATGGCTCTGCTATTATTCTTCTGAACTCCCCTGTAATCTAAAACTCAAGAATTATTCTTGAATAGAAAAGTGTTCCATAACTATGGATACCTTCAATGATGGAACTGCAGACTTCAGACTTAGATGGCAAAGTAATCAAGAATAAAACATTCCACTTCTCTTTTTTAAAAAAGTGTTCTATTATGAGTTTTTTTTTTACATATTTAGAATTTATTTCCACTACATGAGAGACACTTTGCAACATGGTTAAACCCAAATTAATCAGTCTCATCCAAAATGCATGGAACATTTCACATCTTATAGTAACTTCTTCCGCCCTCTCTAATTTTTAAAGAGCTTTTAATGAACAAAAAATCTATTTTATCACCCTCTTACTCTCCCATCCTATTGGGGAAAAAAAGGAAAAACAAATTATTAAAAATATATATATATATACTATTATTAAATACATTGAATATCTATTATTCCAGAAGAATATACTATTCACATTCTGGCAAATGTCATATTTATATATATATATAAATTATTTATATATATATAAATTATATATATTTATTTATATTTATATTTATTTATTTTATTTATATTATATATTTATATATATAAATTATTATTTATATATATGACCATTTGCCAGAATGTGAATAGTATATTCTTCTGGAATAATAGATATTCAATGTATTAATAATAGTATATATATAAATATGACCATTTGCCAGAATGTGAATAGTATATTCTTCTGGAATAATAGATATTCAATGTATTAATAATAGTTCTATAGTTTTCTTTTTCTTTTTTTTGCTTTTTTTCTGAGGCTGGGGTTAAGTGACTTGCCCAGGGTCACACAGCTAGGAAGTATTACTATTTGAGCTCAAATTTGAACTCGGGTCCTCCTGAATTCAAGGCTGGTGCTCTATCCACTGCGCCACCTAGCTGCCCCAGTTCTATAGTTTTCAAAGTTCATCTTTAATGTTGCCATTATATAGTATCTCCTGGTTTAGTTGATGTCATTCTTCATCAATTTATACAAGTCTTCAAAATTGTGTATTTTTACAATATTGGTTTTATACAAATGCTTTTCTGGTTTTGTTTATTTCACTTTACATCATTTAAAGTAAATCTCTTTGTGTGATTTTGAAATTATCTATATTCTCATTTCTTACATCACAACAATATTCCAGGACTTTCATATACTACAACGCATTCATCCATTCCTCAAATAATGGACATCCCTTTAGTTTCCAGATTTGTTTATTTGCTTTTTTCCACTGCAGAAGGAATTGCTATAAATAATTTTGTACATACACAAAGTTTTTGTTTAAAAAAAAATTACTTTTGGGTATAGGCTTAACAGTTGTATAACAGGGTCAAAGAACACACACTGTTTAAGAACTTTTGTATACAATAATTCCAAATTGGTTTCTAGAATGGTTTTGTGCCCATTTATACATCCACCAATAGTATATCAATCTTTCTGTTTTCCCACAACTTTCCACCATGTATCATTTTCCTTGTGTGTCATATTTTACAATTTGATGTGTGTGAGATAGAACCTCCCAATTGCTTTAATTTGCATTCCTCTAATTAGTATTTACTTGGAACATTTTTATGTGGCTATAGATAGCTTGGAGAACTGCCTCTTTGTATCTTCATATACTATTCTCAAATGAGAAATAATTGTTATTCTTAAAAAATTCAGTAAGTTCTATATATGCATATGTGTGAAAACTATAAATATGTGTTTACAAATATATATATATATATTTCTCTATATATACACACTTATATATATACATGTGTACATATGAATATATATATGTATGTGTGTGTTGTATATGGAGAGAGAGAAAAAGAAAGGAGGAAAGGATGATAGAGTGGAAGGATGAAGAGAGGGAAAGAGACCTTTTTCAGAGAAATTTGGTACTTTTTTCCTCAGTTGTTATTTGTTTAATTTTTTTTTTAGCATTTGCTAGTTTTATATGGACAAAATGATCCACATTATCTTCAGTGAGTCTCTTTAGCTATAAGCTTATCTCCATTTCATAGATATAAAAGCTTTTTTCCATGGTTCTTTTATTTATGATGTACTCTTTTACATATATATTATATGGTCATACACACACACACACACACACACACACATATGTGTGTGTATGTGAGAGAGAGACGTATCCATTTAGAGTTTATAGTGTGATAAGCTATAATAAGATATGAGGTGTTGATCTAATCTAATTTCTTCCATACTGTTGTACTTTTTTCTCATTAGTTCTTGTCAAGTAGAGACCCAAGTTTTTTCAAAACTTTTGCAACAAGAATGGGAAAAAAATGAGCACCAGAAAATCATTATGATAAAAAAAAACCCTGGAGATCACATTTCAATAAATAATAAATAAAAAATTCCCAGACACCTTTAAGAACTAGAATCCAAAAAGAAAATATAAAGAATCCATTATTGACTTCCTAAAATAAATCACTAAATGAAAATTCCCATAGATTCATAGTCACAATGTAGAGCTTCTAAGTCAAAGAAAAATTCTACAAGCAGTCAGGAACAGAGTTCAACTAAAAAGGAGCTACAGTTAGGGTCACACAAAAACTAGCAGCTAACATCATAAATAATAAAAAATAAAACTCTACTAGTTGTGACTTTATTGTACTCCATTCCAAATTTATCAAATTTATCAAAAATAAACCAGAATGAAGTGAAGTAACTGGAAGTTTCGGAAGAGCTAAATTAGATATACTTCTGGTGATTACTGAATATAAAGGAATGTACAAATAGTAAGAATCAGAAGACCCAATTTGCTGTGAATCCCTTCCCTTTGAGCCTAAGCTACCCCTGCATTCTCAATCTGCTGTTCCATGCCTCTGCTGTACGCTGCAGAGCTCATTCGTTGTAGTCTGTAATAGATTTGAAACTAGAAAATGAATAAAACTACAAAAACAAATACTGACCATGACAGCTCAACCAAATTTTTATGTGAGGTGTAAAATTAAGATATCTACAAAAGAAGTGATTTCAATCCTCTCCTATAAAAGAAAGAACATGGATTTTGTGACAGTTTTTCTCCACTCTGCTTATATTCAGAAATATTTTCTTCCAGTTTATAGATTTTCTTTCTCCACATGTAATTGAAATTGCCAGACATATAATACTGAATTAACAAAGTATACTTCCATTTTTTCCTTAACAGGTAAATTGAAAAAAATGATGAGGTAGAATATGATCATTCCTTATAACAAATTCAAATTTATGAATATGGTTATTAATCCTTTCCTATCTGTCAAAAAACTCAAAGTTTTTCTGATAGGAGAGGCAAATCTTGGCTTATATCCCAGTGTCAATGGCAAGCTTGCTTTTAAATGTTTCTACACATCCATTTGATCCAAAGTAATGATGAGTAAGAATGAACTATCATTACTTCACATCAAAATAACCTCATGTACAGCTTGCTTTGTTTGTTATGCAGTACTTTGTGGTATGGTAATACCATTTTTTGTATTAAAGGCAAGAAATTTAGAATAACTCTGCTCTCCTTAAATGGGAAATTCATTAGACATATGGTGACAGCAGCTGGGCTCATATCCATACCATTTTAGACATGCTTATATTTATTCTGTGTGTTTGGTCCTAATCTTGAAATGCAAAAGACATATGGACACAGCAGCTGGGCTATCATCAATCGAGACTCTAGCAGTGTTCATTTTAACAACATATATTAAAAAAGGATAGCATTACTATTTTTCAACTTCCACTTCTACATCCTAGTTGCTGTCTCTTTCTAATTCCCTGGGTTTCCAGGAACATTCAAAGCATACCAGATACAAAAAACATAATGCTTCTTTACTACTCTGGTGCATATTCAATAACTATTAATTTACTTAGTAAAATCATTTATTAATCATGTGCATTGGTTCCAGCAGAGATACACAAACATGCTCCTTGGTTCTGGAGGTGATAGACATTTTAGTTAAGAAAATGTCTCTGAACTTTTGAAGCTCAATGTGTAAAAGGTGATGGGACAAACACAGCTACAATGCAGAGTATTTATGTGAAGATTTTTGATAGACACAAAGAAAAATGTCATGTGAAATATGACAAGATCCAGTCAGATCAATAGACATTTATTAAGTGCCTACTGTGTACTGAGGATTTTGAGGCACTGAGGATACAAAGAATGGCAAAACAATAGTGCTTTTAAAACATCACAATCTGATGGGAGTAAAGCTCTTGTGCATATGTGACTTTTTTCCAGGATTCGAAAAAAATATGTTGTTGTACTACTGAAATGATGACAAGAAGAACACTGGATTTGGCATCAGATGATGTAGGTTTAAATGCTAGCACATGGAGATTAGTAAAAGTTTAATGTAGAAGGGTAGCAATAGAACTATGTCCTGAAGAAATCAAAAAATTTAGAGGAGATATGTACCATATCAATGAAAAATACTTTCCAACAAATGAAACCAAATTAAATTTGCCTGAATAAGATAAAATAAATATAATAAATTCTGAGAGCTCCTTGAAATAATAATGGAGCAATTTAAAAACCTCCAGAATAATTAAAAAATAATTCAAGAAAATTAAGTGAAAATATGAATTTTAGTAAGAAATTAAAGCTCTTAAGGAAGAAATCAACACATCCACAAAGAAAGTAAGGCATTTGTAATTATCTAAAAGCAACATATTATATAAAAACAGTAAAGATAGAATGCAAAAATGCATAGGTAGAAAGAATTTAATAGAACAAAATCAAAAGAGATCAAATGAGAGTAACATAAAAGTGATACACAAAATGAAAACATTTACCTTAAAGATAAGATGTTTTGAAACTATAGCATAATAATTATCTTTATAATTTCTAGAAAAAAATTATGAAAAAGAAAACCCTAAAATACAGGAGATTTGTTAAGAAATAAAGGAATTAAGTAAAAAAATACCAAATCAAGAGAATTTACAATTCAAAATTGTGAATAAAATAAAAATAATAAAATAAAATAAAAATAAAAACAATACACCAACATCATAGTCAAGCTTTGAAAATATAATATTAAAGGAAAAAAATTATAGGCAGCAAAGGAAAAGGCCTATTCCTACTTTAAGTCAAAATCAGAATAGCATAAGATTGCTTTATATTTATTAAAAATGAATAAATTGGAATGGAATATTTATAGAAGAAAAGATTAGTTGGCATCCTGAACTAATGTATGCTACAAAGTTGAACCTAAGGATCAGAGAAAATAATTGAATATGAAGAAAAAGGAAAGAATCAAAGGCTTTTTGTCAGGAAAAAAATATTAATTTTCAAAAGCATACTAATCAAACAGGAGAAAATTAAACATATTCAAATAAAATGTGATCAAGGTGAGAGAAGGCCATGAATACATAAGTACATTATCTGAGATTTTGAGAAGGATAAAGAAGTAATCAAGCAGTTAAAAAACTGAAATAGTAAAATAAATCATTATGAAAGATCAGTATGAGGGTAGAAAGAAAAAAGAAAGACTATTTCAAAAGAAAATTTCCATTCACAAATAAGATCCCTATTAAAGATGATGGGACTATAAAGAAAAATTCCTCTTGAGTGAGAGGAGGAGAGAAGAAAATAGATTAAGGAGCCAACAACAATACTGACCAGTACTTGATAGGTAGGGATAAATGAGAAGCCTTCAATTTCTCCCTCTGACTTTGAAATGAAAGGAGAATTAGAACTTTGGGGGAAAAGAGCATATAGATGGAAGAGTAATGGGAATTAGTCACAGTCAAAAGAAAGACACAAAAAGAAATACTCTAGTAAAATCTTGAAGCAACATCATAATGGTGTGAAGGAAGAAAATTGTGGTCTTATCAAGAATTCTCTGAGGTTTGGGGAGGAAGGACCCATTGACACTTAGAAAGATTAACTATTTCAAGATGGGTCTTAGATCTTTGAACTAATAAGCTCTGGGAGGAGGAAGTTCTTGAAACAAGAACTTGGGGACCAAAATTTTATGATTTTAACAAGAGAACATAAAGCATAACATTATAGGAAAGAATGGCATAACAATATAATCACAACATCAAAGATTCATAGAATTTTAGACTTGGAAAAAAGCTCAACAGCCATCTAATCCAACCCATATCCATAAAAAAAGTCTCTATAAAATATGTAACAAATAGCCATCCTGCCTCTTCTGAAAAACTTCCAATGAGAGAGAGCCCATCAAAACCTGACTACTAATTTTACTTTTGGATAACTCTAATTTTAAGAAGTTATTCCTTAGATGAATGGATGTCCATCAATTGGAGAATGGTTGGGTAAATTATGGTATATGAAGGTTATGGAATATTATTGCTCTGAAAGAAATGACCATCAGGAGGAATACAGAGAGGCTTGGAGAGACTTAAATCAACTGATGCTAAGTGAAATGAATAGAACCAGAAGATCTCGTACACTTCAATGCTGTATGAAGATGTATTCTGATGGAAGTGGATATCTTCAACATAAAAAAGATCCAACTCACTTCCAGCTGATCAATGATGGACAGAAACAACTACACCCAGAGAAGGAACACTGGGAAGTGAATGTAAATTGTTAGCACTACTGTCTATCTACCCAGGTTACTTATACCTTCGGAATCCAATACTTAATGTGCAACAAGAAAATGGGATTTGCACACATATATTGTATCTAGGTTATACTGTAACACATGTAAAATGTATTGGATTGCCTGTCATCTAGGGGAGGGAGAAGAGAGAGGGAGGGGATAATTTGGAAAAATGATTACAAGGGATAATCCTATTAAAAATTACTCATGCATATATACTGTCAAAAAAATTTATAATAAAGTGACTTTGTTTTCAAAAAAAAAAAAGAAAGAGTTTTATAGTTCTGAGGAAAGAAGCATACATATATAGTATAACAGTGTGGTGGAAAGATGCTACAAACAGTGCTAAAAAGTTTGGCATCAAGAGATGGCCTTAATTTCCTCATCAATAAAATAAAATATTTAGACCAATAAAAAAAAGAAGTTATTCCTTGCAATGAAATTAAATTTGCTGTTTTGCAATTTTCTCCCACTCTTTCTGATTTTTCCCTTTGATGACTGGGAGAAGAAAAATGTAATCCCCTTTGTACATTATAGTCTTCAGTCACTTAAAGATATCTAACTCACTTGGATCTTTACCTCCTCACTCCAATTTTCTCTTTGCTAGGATAAATATGCACAGTTTTTTTCAACCAATTCTCACATGCCATGGAATTAAGGCACTTCATCTTTCTAGTTAGCTTCCTCTGGATGCACTTAGATTTATGAACACTCTCCTTAAACTGTGACATAAAGGACTGAACCCAATACTTTATATAAATATATATGTATAGGTAGATAGATAGATAGATAGATATAGATATAGATAGATAGATAGATATTATATCTATTTATATATATATATATATATATATATCATATATAGATATATATAATGGATTGTAATAAAGATGTCACTTCCCTATTGTCAAACATTATGCCCCTTTCCCTCAAATCACATAAACAAACTTATCTTTCTTATGTAGCAGGGTTAAATGTGCAGTTCATTACAACTGCCACATCTTTTTTCTTCCTAAGAGAAATAACTATCCCATGTTTTGTATTCTAAAGTCCTTTTTCTTAAACTCAAGCAAAACTTATATTTTCCTACTTAACTTTACTCTATATGTTGCAGCCCATGTTCTCAAAATGGATGAGAGAGGAGAGACATATTAACCCATAAGTTTTCTTACAACTTCATAGTGAGAATAAAGAATAACAAACTTTGGATTAAGAAATCATAAACAAACCCAAGGAGAAACTACAGCAAATATATTTTGCTAGACTTTTGCACAAAGAGTTTGCCAGGAACCTGGGGGAACTAGGGAAAGAGTCCAAAAAGAAAAGCCCAGTTGGGAGAATAGCATAGGAAAGTCTTCCAATTTAGAAGCATCAGAGGAGAGCCAGGAAAGCCTTTATCCAGGAGCTATGTGCCAATAGAGTGATGTGTAACAAGGGCACTATGTTGTTCTAACTCTGATCCTGACTCAGTAGTTTATATGGCCATAAGTCCAAGGGCAACAATTAGAATAAAACCTAGATAAGAATGTCTAATTGCAGGATGTCACAGTATGGAAGTTGAGCCCTCCAATGCAGTCCAGCCCTGTACCACCTGCCCCACGTGCTAATGGTCCTTGAATCTCTTTCTAGGCATTTATTCCAGTTGAAGATGTTTCTGAAATTCTTGAAGAAGAAAGCACTTATTATCCAGCTTCTAGATACATATCGGAACAAAAGAACATCATAACATTTCTTCCAGAAGCAAATCAGAATCAAAAGACCTAATTCAGAAAATATGTTTGGAGGAATAAATAAGAAAATAGTATTGATAATAAAGAAATATTATGGATCCAGTTATAGATCCAAAAATATAACTCTAAGTAATCTACTAGATAATCTCCAACAAAATCACAGATTTATCATAAATTATACTAGAATTCCTAGAAGAAATTAGGCAAGAGTTGTAAAAAGATTATATGGAAAAGGAAATGATGGTTGTAGAAGAAAGAATTGGAAAAAGAATAAAGAGCTCAGGACAAGTTGTGCAAAGCCTTACTCAAGTAACACATTCCTTGAAAATTGAATTGATAGTATCATTTCAAACACAGATTAATGATTTCACAGATTAAAAAATTGAACAAAATTGAAAGAATAAAACAATTTCAGAAAACACAAAGTATCCTATATCAAAACCAAATAACTTGAAAATAGGTCAATGAAAAATAAACTGAAAATCATCCAACTATGTAAAATGACTCAATGATAAAATGATTATATACAGTATTTCAAAAACATCATATTAAAAAACTACTGAATTTCATCAGGGATTGAAAAGCAAACTATTTCTTCCTTGAAGTTTGTAGTATATTTTCTTTGAGATATTAGGAGGTTTTATTTTGAGGTTTCTTTTAAGAAGTAATTGTTAATTCTCTCTATTTTCATTTTTATTGGTATTCCTATATTTAATATAGTGCCTTAAAAATAAAATGCATGTTGCTCAATTAATTAGCTAATTGACTGCTTGGGAAGTGTATAATCTATATTGCCTACAAGAAAGCACTACCAATATCAGGATACTCACCTTATACATGAGCAAAATTTTCACCCCTCTAGCCATTGAGGCATCATTTCCTTAATATCCTTAATATATCCCTTAAAATACTATGTTTTCTTGTCTTTCAAAAAACTTCTGCAAACAGAAGTCATTTTAACACAATGCCTCTTAACAAGAATTGAGCATCACATTAAGTTTGAGTTCAAAAAGACCTCAGGGAATATCTGGCTAATAATATAAGACCAAGAATTGCTTCCCCGGGGTAGTCAGCCAGCTTTAACATCATCTTGTATCTACTCTTTTTTAAAAAATAGTTTTTATTTACCAGATATATGCATGGGTAGTTTTACAACATTGACAATTGCCAAACCTTTTGTTCTAATTTTTTCCCTCCTTCCCCCTACCCAGATGGCAGGTAGACCAATACATGTTAAATGGGTTAAAATATAAATTAAGAAGATGGCGGCGTGGAGGCAGACAGCTGCTTGAGCTCCTCGTTTTCTCTCAGAACTTACTTCATGACAAGCCTCTGACTTAATGCTTGACCCAGAAAGAAATCCACAAATTATCACCAAGAGAAGACATCCTTGAAAGTCGCCAGAAAAGGTCTGTGTTTGTTCGGGGGAGGGTCAATCAGACTGGGCGCAGACTGAGGGCAGACAGCCAGAGCAAGACAGGCAGCTCACACAGCTCAGACCGGAGGGGGAGGGGTGTGATCTCTGCCGTTTCTGTGAAAGGGCTTTTGCCCCAGTGTGGATGCTCCGTCTTGGCAGCAAGCCAGGAGCAGCAGAGAGGGTGTAAACACCGGAGGTGAAGATTAAAACCCCAGAAAGCCAGCGTCTCTCAGAGCCCGGCCACCCCCAACCCCCACCTAGACTGACTCGGTGCATTCTCGGAGCCTCAGAGCGCAGACTCAGTACAGTCATTGCTGTTCTGTTAGTGGCTCTCTGCTGCCCTACCCCCAGTCTGTAGAGGAAGCCCATTAATACCATCCAGCCCCATCCCCTGCAAAACAGACCAATTGTTTCTCTTGTCAGTTTGTTTTCTTTGATTCCTACTCTGACAAAATGAACAAAAAATTCAAAAGGGCTCTAACCATTGACAGCTTCTGTGTGGAGAGGGAGCAGACTTCAAATGCTGAGGAGACTAGAAACAGACTGTCCCCAGAGGAATCCCCTGGGAGGGATATAAGCTGCTCCTCAATACAAAAGAACCTCATAGAGGAAATCAAAAAGGCTCTCACAAGAGAGCTGGAAGAGAAATGGGAAAAGGAAAGGGAAGCTTGGCAAGAGAGCCTGGAGAAGTCATCCCATGCATTCAAAGACAGAATGGACAAAGAAATCAAATCATTGAGAAATAAGATTAGTGAGCTGGAAAAGGTAAACAACTCCAAGGAAAACAGGATTAGAGAGCTGGAAAAAGAAATCAGCTCTCTAAAAAATAAAATGGATACAATGGAAAAAAATTCCATAGAAGATAAAAACTCAATTGGACAATTACAAAGAGATATAAAAAAAGTGAGTGAAGAAAATACATCATTGAAAATTAGACTGGAACAAGTAGAAATGAATGACTCAAGGAGAAACCAAGAGGGAGTCAAGCAAAACCAGAGAAATGAAACAATTGAAAAAACTGTCAAGTACCTTACCAGAAAGACAACAGACCTGGAAAACAGATCCAGGAGAGACAATTTGAGAATAATCGGACTCCCTGAAAAATGGGAGGAAAAAAAGAGCTTGGACACCATTTTCGAGGAAATTATCAAAGAGAACTGCCCAGACGTTTTGGAAACAGAGGGTAAAATAGACATTGAGAAAATTCATCGATCACCTACTGAAAGGGACCCTAAAATCAAAACGCCAAGAAATATAGTGGCCAAGTTCAAGAACCATCAGACAAAGGAAAAGATATTGGAAGCTGCTAGAAAAAAACAATTCAGATATGGAGGATCCACAATAAGGATAACACAGGATCTAGCAGTGTCCACATTAAAAGAACGCAGGGCCTGGAACATGATATTCCGAAAGGCTAAGGAACTTGGTATGCAGCCAAGAATAACTTACCCAGCAAGAATGAGCATCATTTTCCAGGGAAGAAGATGGACATTTAACGAAATAAATGAATTCCATCTATTTTTGATGAAAAAACCAGACCTACATAAAAGGTTTGATCTTCAAATACAGAACTCAAGAGACTTCTAAAAAAGGTAAAAAGAAATCTTGAGAATTATACTTCTGTCAAAAAAATATGTAAAGAACATATGTACAATTTGTTTTAGAAACTAGAGGTGGAAAGGAGATTATATCATAAAAAAGTATAAAGTGATGGTACTACATCTCATGAAGAGGCAAAGGTAACCTATTATATCTGAGAGAAAGAAAGGAGGGAGATGAACATAGCGTGTATCAATAGACATATTCGATTTATGGTGAAACTTCTTCCACTTCATTGAAAAGTGAAAGGGAAGGAGTAAGCTAAGGGGAAGGGAATACAGTAATTTCGAGGAAAAGGGATAAAATAAGGGAAGGATCTTTAAGGTGGGGGAGGGATCCTAAAAAGGGAGGGCTGTGAAAAGCAAGTGGTGTTTACCAGTTTATTACTGGATAGGAGGGTAAAAGGGAAGGAAAGGGGAAAAGCATAAGCAGGGGTTAATAGGATGGCAAGCAATATAGAATTAGTCCTTCTAACCATAAATGTGAATGGGGCAAACTGCCTCATAAAGAGGAAGCAGTTAGCAGACTGGATTAAAAGTCAGAATCCTACTATATGTTGTTTACAGGAAACACACCTGAAACAGGATGAGACATTCAAACTAAAAGTAAAAGGGTGGAGCAGAATCTATTATGCTTCAGGCAAAACCAAAAAAGCTGGAGTAGCCATTCTCATCTCAGATCAAGCAAAAACAAAAATTGATCTAATTAAAAGAGATAAGGAAGGGCATTATATCCTGCTAAAGGGAAGCATCAATAGTGAAGCAGTATCAATATTAAACATGTATGCACCAAGTGGTGCAGCATCTAAATTCTTAAAAGAGAAATTAAGAGAGCTGCAAGAGGAAATAGATAGCAAAACTATAATAGCGGGAGATCTCAACCTTGCACTCTCAGAATTAGATAAATCAAACCACAAAATAAATAAGAAAGAAGTCAAAGAGGTAAATAGAATACTAGAAAAGTTTGATATGATAGATCTTTGGCGAAAGCTAAATGGAGACAGAAAGGAATATACTTTCTTCTCAGCAGTTCATGGAACCTATACAAAAATTGATCATATACTAGGGCATAAAAACCTCAAAATCAAATGCAGTAAGGCAGAAATAGTAAATGCATCCTTTTCAGACCATAATGCAATCAAAATAACATTTAATAAAAAGCCAGGGGAAAATAGACCAAAAAATAATTGGAAACTAAATAATCTTATACTAAAGAATGATTGGGTAAAACAGCAAATCATAGACATAATTAATAACTTCACCCAAGAAAATGACAATAATGAGACATCATACCAAAATGTGTGGGATACAGCCAAAGCAGTAATTAGGGGAAGTTTTATATCTCTACAGGCCTACTTGCATAAAATAGAGAAAGAGAGGGCCAACGAATTGGGTTTACAACTAAAATTGCTAGAAAAGGAACAAATTAAAAACCCCCAGACAAACACAAAACTTGAAATTCAAAAAATAAAAGGTGAGATTAATAAAATTGAAAGTAAAAAAACTATTGAATTAATTAATAAAACTAAGAGTTGGTTTTATGAAAAAACCAACAAAATAGACAAACCCTTAGTAAACCTGATTAAAAAAAGGAAAGAGAAAAAGCAAATTGATAGTCTTGAAAATGAAAAGGGTGAACTCACCACTAATGAAGAGGAAATTAGAACAATAGTTAGGAGCTACTTTGCTCAACTTTATGCCGATAAATTCAATAACTTAAATGAAATGGAAGAATACCTTCAAAAATATAGCTTGCCCAGATTAACAGAGGAAGAAGTAAGTAGTCTAAATAGTCCCATCTCAGAAAAAGAAATAGACCAAGCTATTAACCAACTTCCTAAGAAAAAGTCCCCAGGACCAGATGGATTTACAGGTGAATTCTACCAAACATTTAAAGAACAACTAACTCCAATGCTATGTAAACTATTTGAAAAAATAGGGATTGAAGGAGTCCTACCAAATTCTTTCTATGACACAGACATGGTACTGATACCTAAACCAGGTAGATCGAAAACTGAGAAAGAAAACTATAGACCAATTTCCTTAATGAATATTGATGCTAAAATCTTAAATAAGATATTAGCAAATAGACTTCAGAAAATCATCCCCAGGATAATACACTATGACCAAGTGGGATTTATACCAGGAATGCAGGGCTGGTTTAATATTAGGAAAACTATTAGTATAATTGACCATATTAATAAGCAAATTAATAAAAACCATATGATCATCTCAATAGATGCAGAAAAGGCATTTGATAAAATCCAACATCCATTCCTACTAAAAACGCTTGAGAGTATAGGAATAAATGGACTATTCCTTAAAATAATAAGGAGCATATATTTAAAACCTTCAGTAAACATCATATGTAATGGTGATAAACTAGAACCTTTCCCTGTAAGATCAGGAGTGAAACAAGGTTGCCCACTATCACCATTACTATTCAATATAGTACTAGAAACTCTAGCCTTGGCAATAAGAGCCGAGAAAGAGATCCAAGGAATTAGAGTAGGAAATGAAGAAATCAAATTGTCACTTTTCGCAGATGACATGATGGTATACTTAGAGAACCCCAAAGACTCTGCTAAAAAGCTATTAGAAATAATTCAGAATTTTAGCAAAGTCGCAGGATACAAAATAAATCCACATAAATCCTCAGCATTTTTATACATTACCAACACAATCCAACAGCAAGAGATACAAAGAGAAATTCCATTCAAAATAACAGTCGATAGTATCAAATATTTGGGAATATATCTACCAAAGGAGAGTCAGGAATTATATGAGCAAAATTACAAAACACTTGCCACAAAAATAAAGTCAGATTTAAATAATTGGAAAGACATTCAATGTTCTTGGATAGGCCGAGCGAATATAATAAAGATGACAATACTCCCCAAACTAATCTATTTATTTAGTGCTATACCAATCAGACTCCCAAGAAACTATTTTAATGACCTAGAAAAAATAACAACAAAATTCATATGGAAGAATAAAAGGTCGAGAATTGCAAGGGAACTAATGAAAAAAAACTCAGAGGAAGGTGGTCTAAGTGTACCTGATTTAAAGCTATATTATAAAGCAACAGTCACCAAAACCATTTGGTATTGGCTAAGAAATAGACCATTTGATCAGTGGCATAGGTTAGGTTCACAGGGCAAGATAGTGAATAAAAATAGCAATCTAATCTTTGACAAACCCAAAGATCCCAAATTTTGGGATAAGAATTCATTATTTGACAAAAACTGCTGGGAAAACTGGAAATTAGTATGGCAGAAACTAGGCATGGACCCACATTTAACACCACATACTAAGATTAGATCAAAATGGGTCCAAGATTTAGGCATAAAGAACGAAATCATAAATAAATTGGAGGAACATGGGATGGTTTACCTCTCAGACTTGTGGAGGAGGAAGGAGTTTGTGTCCAAGGGAGAACTAGAGACCATTATTGATCACAAAATAGAACATTTTGATTACACCAAATTAAAAAGTTTCTGCACAAACAAAACTAATGCAAACAAGATTAGAAGGGAAGTAACAAATTGGGAAAAAAATTTTACAGTTAAAGGTTCTGATAAAGGCCTCATCTCCAAAATATACAGAGAATTGACTTTAATTTATAAGAAATCAAGCCATTCTCCAATTGATAAATGGTCAAAGGATATGAACAGACAATTTTCAGATGATGAAATTAAAACTATTTCCACTCATATGAAAGAGTGTTCCAAATCACTATTGATCAGAGAAATGCAAATTAAGACAACTCTGAGGTATCATTACACACCTGTCAGATTGGCTAAGATGACAGGAACAAATAACGATGAATGTTGGAGGGGCTGTGGGAAAACTGGGACACTGATGCATTGTTGGTGGAGTTGTGAAAGAATCCAACCATTCTGGAGAGCAATCTGGAATTATGCCCAAAAAGTTATCAAAATGTGCATACCCTTTGACCCAGCCATACTACTACTGGGCTTATACCCCAAGGAGCTACTAGAGAAGGGAAAGGGTCCTGTATGTGCCAAAATGTTTGTGGCAGCCATTTTCATAGTGGCTAGAAGCTGGAAGATGAATGGATGTCCATCAATTGGAGAATGGTTGGGTAAACTATGGTATATGAATGTTATGGAATATTATTGTTCTATAAGAAATGACCAACAGAAGAAATATAGAGAGGCTTGGAGAGACTTACATCAACTGATGCTGAGTGAAACGAGCAGAACCAGAAGATCATTATACACTTCAACAATGATACTGTACGAGGATGTATGCTGATGGAAGTGGATTTCTTCAACATAGAGAAGAGTTAATCCAATTCCAATTGATTAATGATGGAAAGAACCAGCTACATCCAGAAAAGGAACACTGGGAAATGAATGTAAACTGTTATTTTTACCTTCTGAATCCAATTCTTCCTGTGCAACAAAAAATTCGGTTCTACACACATATATTGTATCTAAATTATACTGTAATATATTTAACATATATAAGACTGCTTGCCATCTGGGGGAGGGGGTTGGGGGAGGAAGGGAAAAAATCTGAATAGAAGTAAGTGCAAGGGATAATGTTGTGAAAAATTACCCATGCATATGTACTGTCAAAAAATGTTATAATTATAAAATAAAATAAAAAATTTAAAAAAAAATATAAATTAAATACAATATATGTTTACATGTCCAAACAATTGTTTTGCTGCTTGTATCTACTCTTAATCAGTCTTTTACATATCCATCTGTGTAAGAATCAAAATGTAAGCTTCCTGGGGGCAGGAAGAATTTTTGCTTTTTGCATCCTCAACACTTAGCACATTGACTGGCACATAGTGAATTCTTCTTGATTACTTGACTAAAGAAGATCATGAAGTTGAAAGGTTCTTCAAGCCAAGACCAATTGGATATGGGTTGTTCAAAAAACTTGCCGGTTTGCCTTTGATATGTTCTCTCAGAAGCAATTTTCTTTCCTTCCTTCCTTCCTTCCTTCCTTCCTCCCTCCCTCCCTCCCTCCCTCCCTCCCTTTCTTCTTTCCTTCCTCCCTTCCTTCCTTCCTTCCTCCCTTCCTTCCTTCCTTCCTTCCTTCCTCCCTTTCCTTCCTTCCTTCCTTTCCTTCCTTCCTTCCTTCCTTCCTTCCTTCCTTCCTTCCTTCCTTCCTTCCTTCCTTCCTTCCTTCCTTCCTTTCTTCCTTTCCTTCCTTGCTTCCTTCCTTCCTTTCCTTCCTTCCTTCCTCCCTTTCCTTCCTTCCTTTCCCCCTTCCTTTTTCATTTTTTGTTTTGTTTTGTTTTGCTTTGCTTTTTGGTGAGGCAATTAGGGTTGTATAATTTATCTATCTAGGATTACATAGCTAGTAAGTGTCAAGTGCCTGAGGCTAGATTTGAACTCAGGTCTTCCTGACTTTGGGAGTAGTGCTCTAAGAAGCAATCTTTCTTAAGGTAATAACTTAAATACATGAAGCAAAAACATAGCAAGAACAGTTTACTGACTCATTTAGACAGCAATGTGACATAAGCCAAAAAACTGTCAGCTTAAAAAGCTATCAATATGGCACATTTTTTAAATAGTCAGGTCCACTTGAAAATGGACATTTCTCCTGAGAGAATTACCATCAATCATAGTCAGCATATTTGGCAAAGAGATGGTAAGGCACATCAGTAAGCTAGGTGCTCCAAAAGAGATGAAATACTCCATCAGTTAGGTTATACATTTTTAAAATACATTGAATCTTGCTGACTCCTGTGCAAAGTAAAGGAAATTAAATTACATGACATAAGTCAGATTTATGTACACAGTATGGTCATATAAAAATTATTTCAATAAAAAATAACTTGTATAATAAAAGACTAAAAATAGAGATAATAGAATAACCATTATACACATTCAGATAGACATATGAATTAATTTTTAATATTTTTCTCAGCTAAAATTAAAAGTAGTCTTTAAAAAGCAACCTAAGTGGTATATTTTGTCCTGGAATAAATGGGAGAGGGGTAAAGAAAGTAAAGATCATATGTTTCAATCTATAGTTTGCAACCATCAGTTTTAGTATGGAGGTGAATAGCTTTTTTGTATTTTGAGCACTAGATAGTGCTGTGAAGAGAGCATAGTAATTGGACTCGGGAATACCTCAGTTCAAATCTAATCTCAGGCATCCTGGGTAAAGTCACTTAACCCTATTTGCCTTAGTGTCCTCATCTATAAAATTAACTGGAGAAGTTAATGGCAAACCATCCTAGTAGTATCTTTGACAATAAAACTTTGAATGGAGTCACTAAAAGTCAAACATGATTGAAATGACTGATCAATAAAAAATAAAAATATAGCTTAATAGAATATCTTAATGTATATCTATATTCTACTTTAAGATTTATAAAACATTATAGAACTATGATCTTATTCAAGTTTCACAACAAACCAATGAGATAGGTACTATAGATATTAATATTTCCATTTTATAGATGAGGGGACAAGTTTAGAAAGGTTAAGCCACTTCCTATTAATCACAGAGTTATCATGTGTCTATCATAGAGGACTTGAATCTGAGTCTTCTAGTCTTCTGGTCTAGCATTTTATTATGTTTCTCTGCTCTTTTTAAAAAATCCAGATGAATAAGAAATATTTCTCAGCAGCTTTAAGAATTTTTTCTTCAAATGGGAACAGAAAGTGCTCACTCTCTCCTGTTTACATATATACTTACACCAGTGAGTGGCAAATGTCTCTCTAAATGAATGTCTTTTTGGTAAATCAGCATCTATACAAGGAAAGTAGATGAGGAGAAATTACTTATATAAGTTATGTATTAAATAAAATTTTTATACAAAATTCTTTAGAGCTGACAAAGAAGTCAGGAAAGCCAGAGAAAGAATGTGTCATACTTTTCCAAGTCTAAGGCAAATCACTTGTAGGGCAGGCTACTGCAAAAATGGCTTCCCAGATTCCCTTTTAATCAGTGGTCCTTGATATTTTTTTTCAGTTTCTCAGTTCCCTAAGAACTCTGAAGCTGTGATTGGTGAGAAAATGAGGTGGTATCTGTTACCCACCCATCTCCACAAATATGCTTTGGGATCTTTGAGAATTTTCCCTGGTTAAGGGAAAAAAAGAGGAAAAGAAAGTGGGCAGTAGAAAGCTTGACTCATCCCCTTGACTGACTTTGGACCTGTTCTCATAGATATAGTGACAGGCATCTGTTCTTGATTAGGCTCTGAAAAATTTTCCCAGAGCCCTGGGGTTCAGTCCTTTATACCAAAAATTATGAGCACATAAAGGACTGCCTGGCAAGACAAAGAGCAAAGATACCAAATTCACTCTTCTATGCCAGTCTCCAGAATCTAAATTATGAAAAGGCAATCATTCATTTACTTAAAGTCTGTTCTTTTGTAATTTATACATCAGGGTGTCTTGAAATGGACTAGTAGTCAGTTATCAATATGAATTCAATAATCATTTTTCTATAATAATCACAATATTTTATTACCACAAAATTATAGATTAAGTTTTAACTTAAAATAGCACTTATTCTAAATTAATTGATCATGATTGTGTTGATTATGAATATAGATATTAATTAAATAAATAAAAGCTTTAGTCATAAATTATGTTTTCTTAAAGATATTTATCCAGCATTTTTAGATTTGCCAATTATATATGTACATATATGTATATATATATATATGTATTTACCATCTCCAATATAATATTTTGATATCTAACTATTCACTATTTATTAATTTAAATAAATTTAATTCATTTTCATCAAGAAATTATAAATTTATAGTATCAAATAAGGATATCACTTAAGTTACAAAACTTTTTAATAGAAAAGATATCCTTATGATAAAGGGTCATATTAACACAAAACAGATACTTTGCAAAAATCATAGCTTTGCTGGCTCTAACCCATTGGGGTTTCCTGACTCTAAATCAAGAATCCTAGCTCTCAGAAAAGTTTTAACTCAGATATTGAGGCAAAGGAAACAATGGATAAAAAATATTTCACTTAACTAGGAGTGAAACTATGTTGTCTTCAGTGGTTCTTTCCTGTGTTCTTGAGGTATATTCATTAATGTGCCTCAGGCCTCAGACAGAAGAGATAGAAAGAAAGAGATTTGTTTGAGACTCAGAAAATTAATAATTCATAAGTATAAAAAAAACAATTATTTATGTTGTGAATTTCATGAAATTCATTTATTCAACAAAAATGGTTCAGAGTTTAACAAGCACTTGCAAGCTTTTTATCTCTCCCAAAGGCAAAAGTTTATACTGTCACCAAAGCTAGATCTGAGGTGCCATTATTTTGAGGAGCATTCACATTTCAAAGGGATTGACAACCCCTGTTTTCCAACATCTCCTATAATAGATGGTTATCCAATGTTGTCTTAAAGAGCTTCATGGATTCAAACTCCACACTTTTGTGGCAGTTCATTTCACTCTTAAAGAATTCTACTTGTTAAGATGTGTTTTGTTTTAGCAAGACAAATTTGATCTCTGTACCACAGGTCCTAATTCCTTACTCTTACATTCCAGGACCCTCCCTCTAGCCTTAGATGTCGGGTATCACGAGTCTATTCACTTTTTTCTCATGGCAGTTTTTCAATTCCTCAAAGAAAACCTTAGTGGCAAATCTCCTTTTTATCAGGACTTTTCTTCCACAAGTCAAATATTCCCCAAGCTTCAATCAATCCTCATACTATATTGGTTTTTTCCTAAATCTAGTTCTGGGTCAGTCAAGGGGTCCAGGCTCAGCTTTAAAATATAAGGAAATACTCATGAACTGTAAAATTAAATAAAATATACTGACTTTCAAAATGTCAAAAGAATACATTTCAGCAGATAAAAATGAATGTTGTCATCCACATTCACCACTATAGCACTGTTGAATCAGAAAGGCAAGCCACAAGGAAATAAGAATTCTGTTAAGCCAAGAAATTTCCAGAGACCGGGCTGATTATGCATCAGATGATAAGTAAATTATTTCAATATTTCAAGCCTTAGTAATACAGACCAATCAAAACCTAAAGATGGCTTCTTTTCCCAATATGTAAAACAATACTGCTTTTACCCATAATGCACTCTTTGGTGGCAAGATCCCAAAAAATCTTCCAGGGGATCTTCCATCATTTAATTGAGCCTTGTATTATTAAATAACTCAGATCTTTGAACAAAGCCCAGCATAGACAGCTCTGGGGGAGAGGTTTATTTGCAAATATTTTGCAAATAAAGTAAAATAAATAAAACGTAAACCAATATAGTTTCTTTAAAAATATAGGATATTGAATGTCAGAGAAATAGGTGAGATATCAGGTGCAACTCATAGGGAGTCTCCCAATGCAAAGCAATGGGAATGAAAAGCAGTGCCAGGAATATCTGACTCACAGTAGTAATGACAATGTCTTTAACGTAATAATCAATCCCCATTATGGTACAGGTTATCTGTAACAAAGCAGCCAATAGGTCATAAACATCTTTCATGTAGACTATTTATACTTCCTTAATATATGAAGTCAGTATTTTCAACCTACCAAAAAAACTTTCTCCCTCTTTGGGAATCTCATTGGTACATGATAACCAATCCTTCCTATATTAGAGACTTCTCCTAAGTCTGTCAGCTTCTGCAGAAGCTTAAGTACTTCACACAGGCACTCCAGATTGCCACTAAATAAACTAAAGGCATTTATTTCTTCTAGCTGAATTTATGCACAGTGATTATATAAAGAGAGGTTTTTTTCCATAATCCATGTTTCCAGAAGGCAAAGTACCTTCTAATAATTTGAACACTTGGGTTCCTTAAAATTCTTTTAGGAAGAAGTTGTGTAAAACATCCCAGGGAAAAGTGACCTGTTATCTGTAGGGGTTCTTAAGAGGATAAAACTTTAAGGCCTACATGGCTTTCAAACATTTAGTCAAATCTGAGTTTTTGTGACTCATAAAAAAAATCAAAAGGACCATACTGTCCTTTTGCCTTCTTGACAAAGATACTGGCATGATTTGCCATTTTCTTTTGTAGTGGATAAAGGCAAGCAGAAATCAAATGACTTACCTGGGATCCCACAATAAGTGTCTGAGGCTGAATTTGAAATCAGGTCTTCCTTACTCTGGGTCCAGGACTCTACTAAAGTACTTACATGCCTCATTAGGAAATGGAAAAAGAAAGGCTAAAAGAAGTCAATATAGATTACTTATAAAAGTACTTCAACTTTCTTAGAAAAGTCCAAAAAACAGGTCCAAGAAACTACTTGACTAGAAAACCCTATCTCTTTCTAGGATATCACCAATACATCAGCAATACTCTAAAACCTCATTAGCAGGGAAATCATGATTAAACTGTTATTTAAAGAATACATTTCAAAATTTAAGAGTGGAAGCTTCCTGAAGATTATGTTGAAGATGGAAAATGTCCAAAAGTGAAAAAGGTTGTCTCAACAGTCTTGAGGTCAACATCACCAAAGGTTTTTAAGAATCAAATCTACCTATAATAATTTGCAAAACCTCAGCTTCTGGCATGAAAACGCACTATGTGACAAAAATTGCTGGGAACATTGGAAAATAGTGTGGCAGAAGCTAGGCATAGACCAACATCTTATGCCCTATATGAAGATAAGGTCAAAATGGGTACATTTTATAAAGGATGATACTATAAGCAAATTAGAAGAGCAAGGAGTAGTCTCTGTCAAATCTTTGGAGACGGAAGTAATTTATGATGAAACAAGAAATGAAAACTTTATAAAATGCAAAATTGATAATTTTGATTATATTAAATTAAATTGTTTTTCACAAACAAAATTAATGCAGCCAATATTAGAAGGCAAGTAGAAGCTAGGAAACATTTTTACAGCGAGTGTTTCTGATATAAGAACACGTCATTTTCCATTTGACAAATGGTCAAAGGATATGAACAGAAAATTTTCAGATGAAGAAATTAAATGCTCTAAATCAGAATTGAATGGAGAAATTCAAATTAAGACAATTCTGAAAAGTTAAAGGTACCACATCATACCTATGAGATTGGCTAAGACAGGAAAAGATAAAGATAAATATTGGAGGGAAAACAGGGACACTAATGCATTGTTGGTGGAATTGTAAACTAATCTATCCATTCTGGAGAGCAATTTGGAACTATATCCAAAGGGCTATCAAAATCTGCATACACTTTGATCTAGCAGTGACATTAATGAATTTGATTCTCAAGGAGATCATAAAAGAAGGAAAATGACACACATTTGTAAAAATGTGTTGCAGTAACTCTTTTGTGGTGGTAAAGAACTGGAAAATGAGTGTATACCCATCAACTGGAAAATGGCTAAGTTATGATATATAAATTTAATAGAATACTTTTATTCTATAAGAAAAGATGAGCAAGCTGATTTCAGAAAAGTTTGGAAAGACTTATATGAACTGATGCTGAATGGAGCAAGTAGAACCAGGAAAAAAATGTATGTAGAAATAGCAAAATTGTATGATGATCAATTTTGATAGACTTGGCTTTTCTCATCAATTCCAATAAATTTTGGATAGAAAATGCCATCTACATCCATAAAGAGAACTGTGTAGACTGAATATAGATCAAAGCAAACTATTGTCACTTTTTTTTTCTCGTGTTTTTTTTTCCCTTTATGTTTTGATTTTTCTTTCCCTCATGACTCATTTGGAAATATGCTAAAAATGAATATATACATAAAAATTATTTTTTTTCTAAAAAAGAATCTGGTATTACATAAGCTGAAAAGATTTCCCTTTAAGTAGACAAGGAAATTATCTTCAGGATTAGTTGGCCCAAGAGACTAGACCTTGAGACACTAGCACAGATTTCTTGTTTCATGAAGTATAAAATATCCACCTTCTATAGGTGTGAAATTCTAGACTTTTAATAGAATTGTCACTGAAATGGAGCATTTTTCTAACACACCATAGTAAATGCATTCCTTATTGAATTTGACAGTCCATGAGTGTTTTCATTGTTCTTAAATCTTGTGCCTGAATCACTGGATGGTTATGAGTTAGACTTGGCCTAGAACATCTGGTGTTTGCTGACAAAACAAAATCAAAATAAGTCATGTTTAATTTTGTACCTGAAGTGTGGAAAGGGTGACCCAAATGTTAGGGAACCCCAGATGAATGACTGAATATAACACTTGGATACCCTGGGACTATATGAAAAGTCATTTCAATAGTATGAGGAAGGAGTAAAAATTGACCTTTATAGATTTATCTTGATGGGTGGTTAAGGAATTTGACTGAGATTGTCATCATGTCTTTACCTAGGTGGAGAACTTGAGAAGTGCTCTGTGAACTTGCCATATTCTGTTACAAGTAAACACATTGAACATAAAGGATTATTCATGGTTTATTCTTTCATTCCCTGATGGTCTTTTTCTGTCAGACTTTCAGATAAACAATCCTCCCTGTCTTTCTTTTTTTCTTCTTCCATGCTGCTCTAGTCTTACTGAAATTCATTCTGTTTATTTTTCCAGATTGGTTTCATCAGTGTATTTGATTAGCATTTTCCAGTCCATTATTAGTAACACTAACAAATACATCAGAGAGTGCCAGGCCCAAGGCAATTTTATTTATTGATTCTTTTTTTCCTGGAGTATCCTTCCTTCTTTCTCCATGGCCTGTAATAATCAGAGGTAAGAGATGACTGCCTTCTCCTTATACAGTGTCCTCTCATACGAAGTGCCAAAAGGTAGTGTGAATCCATTACTAATGACATGCTGCCCTTCTCACCCAAAGGCAATACTGTCAAGATGGCCTGGCCTTTGAGCTGTGTATGCAGAGAATGACTATGGATTTGATCTATCCTCACTTAGGACTGACAAAACATATTTGTGATATGGCCAACCTGGCTTAATGGATGTCCCCAATATATGGCAGGGGAATAGAGAGAAGCTAATTGGACCATGGAGGATCTAGATACCTTATTTTGCTCTCATGAGCACCACATGGTAACTAGCTGACCTGACCTGATGCATGTTGTTTTAAGATAATTTAGCTGGCCCAACAGCATTATATTTAAGTACAGAAATAACATTTTATCTGATACAGGGGCCAGCCACTTACATACGCTGTGCATCCTTCACTTCCCTTTTCTTCTGGTGACTACCTTCTATTCAGCAAAATTTAAGGATAGGTAGAAGAACTGGACATGGGATTTAATTGATATAAAAAATCCTTCCAACCAATGTAGATCTGTAACTTCTGTGCAACTTCTAGTCTTTGAGAGTTGCCTAGATAAAACACTGAATTTAAGTGATTTGCTTAAGTTGGCCTATCCAGTATATATATGAGTCAATTCTTGATCACAGGTTTCCCTAGTTCTGCAGTTATCCCCTTATTCATCGTACCACATAATCTCTCACCAGAAGTTGGAACTGTTGTTTAGTTATTTTAGTCATATCCAACTTTTCATGACTCCATTTGAGGGTTGTTTTTTTTTGGCAAAGATACTGGAGTGATTTGCCATTTCCTTCTCCAGCTCATTTGATAGATGAGGAAATTGAGACAAACAGGGTTAAATAAGTTGTCAAGTGACATATGGCTAAGTAGTGTCTAAGGCTGGATTTGAACTCATAAAGATGAGCATTTCTGATCCTTAGTCTAATGCTCTATCCACTGTGCCACCTAGGTGCCCAAATATATATATATATATATTTTGCTGAAGTAATTGGGGTTAAGTGACTTGCCCAGGACCACACAGCCAGGAAGTATTAAAGTGTCCAAGGTTGGATTTGAACTCAGGTCCTCCTGATTTCAGGGCTGGTGGTCTGTCCACTGCACCACCTCCCTGCCCCTGCCCAAAGAATTTGAGTGGGGTAAACAAAAAAAGATGAAACTCAACTCAGTTCACATTGCTGCTTTTATGTAACTGTATTTGAAACTCTAGGCAAAAAAAAAAAAAAAAAAAATTAGGATCAGACTGAGATTTCAATGATCTATGCAGCAGCTGTCCCACATCAACACAGATAATAAAATAACTTAAAATACTATTCCCTAGCACTTATCAGTGATAATCTGGAGATCTGATAAAAGCTAGGCTATGTAAATACTATTAATGGAAAACACATTTCCACCTGGGAAATAAGACTAGAATCCTATGACTAACAATTCAGTTTCAATAGAATGCAAAGGCAATATTAATAGTCCATAAAAAAGATAAGAATCCACCTGCTAAAAATGAGGCATTCTAAAATTGAGAAAACTGGAATAAGGAAAATATTATTTAATTTTACTCCAGACTTTTGGTTGGATATATTATTAATCCCTACATTTTAAAAAATTTTCTGAGAGGCAACATGCAGTTTTTATTATTAATAATTATTATTGTTATTTTTTATTATTAAGTTTTTAATATGAACCAAGCACTGTGCCTAGTAGATAGTGTTGAATTTGAAATAAGGACATCTGAGTTCAAATTACTATCCAGACATTTAACTTCTGTGAGTCTCATTTACCAATGTAAAATAGAGATAATGGCATTTATACTATTTACCTCTCAGAGTTGCTGTGAGGAAAGCACTTTACAAATGAAAATTGCTGTTATTATTGTCTACCAGAAGCAGGGCCAGATAGACTAAATTGTAATACAGATAAAATTTACTTTTTCTAGTTTTTCATTTGCCCATTTGCACTTAATTCTCAGTTTCCTGTTAGTTGGTGCCCTTCTGATTAAAATCTTAAACTTCTACCTTTTATAGGAATATCTATGTTTTATCTGGTGACAAGATCTTTATGTAAGGAAGTAAAGATTCAATTGTGAAAGTTTAGGCATAAGGAAGCTTGTAGGGGAAGCATAAAGAGACTCAGAAAGCTTTTCTCATTACTTTAGATCTACACACCTACACTGGAAGAATTTATTTTTAAATGTATGTAAAGGAATTCAAGAGTACAACTTTCTTTTCTGTACCTGGATCCTTTCTAGGTTCTTTTACTTTAAAATTCAAGCAAAAGAAATCAATATTAACTTAAATTTATTCTGCCATTTGTGTATGGTAGGAGATGCTATAGTCCAAAAACAGTGATATCATTCACTTGGACTTCCCTAGTACAATATTATCTGCTAAGTTTCCTAATTTTATCTATTGTCAGGAGTATTTACATCAGTGACATCATTCATCCTTGAAGGGAATTGAAGTATTGAGCTTCTGTAAAAATAACAACAATTAAAGCTGCCTTTTACACAATTATTTTACAATTTAGAAAGAACTTTACATAGATTACATAATTTAATTTTCACAAGTTAGGGATTGTATGTATTGTATTTATTCCCATTTTAGAGATAAAGCTACTGAAGTTAAATGACCCTCCCAAGATCCTACAGCTAAAAGTGACAGAACCATGATGTCAATCCAGTTCATCTAGTGCCATCATTTCTCTTTGCTTTATGATATATGATCTAGGTAATACAACAATGATTTCATGGTAATTCTTCAAAAGAAAACACGATCATATTAAAGAAATCTGTGTGTATTTGTTCCAGAGAAAATAAATTGTACTCTGTTCCCAGTTCTCATAGTGTGAACTATTGTTTCCTCTCTTTTTTGTGCTGCATTCTCCCTTTGCCCCTATTTCCATTTAGTGAAGTGTCTTCTCTTTGTAAAATCTGACTCAGATACCCTTTCACATTGTTACCCTCCCTGAAACTCCAAGAGAAAAGTAGTTTCTTTTCCTTTCCTCTCTCATAATTAGCACTTTCTTTCATGTTCTTTGTCTCTTCTGGCAATCTAATTTAAATTATAAACCCTAGAAAGCAGGAATTAGGCATTTGTTAAAAATTCTTCGGGTCCCCTAACCCTAATAGAGCCTTGTTTAACAGTTCTGCTATTTCTTATTCCTCTCCTACAAATTATCTTTGGGCAGCTAGGTTATATCAGTGTTAGAGCACTGAGTCAAAATCCATGTCAAATCCATCCAACCTCAGACACTTACTAGCTATGTGACCCTGGGTGAGTCACTTAACCATGTTGCCTCAGTTTCCTCACATGCCAAATGAGTTAGAGAAGGAAAAGGCAAATCACTCCAGTGGATCCTTGCAAAGAAAACCCTAAATTAGGTCACAGAGAGTTGGACATGACTGAACAATACAAATCAGTCCTCACATGCTTTCTAAAGCTCTAATTTGAATCTGTTTCTTTAAAAAAAAAGTATCTGGCATAGATTCTTAATTTTTTTATGTGTATCACAAACTCCCTGAATAGTCTGATGAAGTATATGGACCAAACCCCTTCCCTGTATAATGCTTTTAAATACATAAAATATAAAGAATTAGAATAGAAGCTAATTATATTGAAATAGAGTTATCAAAATTATTAAACAAGTTCATGGGAGCCCTGATCTAATTTGAAAAATGACTTGTCAATGCTCTCAAATATTGTTCTAAAAAGATCAAATCTCACACAGCAAAAAGAGCCTTATCAACTGCCTCAACTTGAGCCTGAGGGAAGGAAAAGAAGGAAAACAATGCTCTGACATAGATTAAATATGACTTGTCTCCAGCAATCTTTTGTGCCCAAGATAGTACATAGGTGCTCATGGAATTTAGAACTGGAGAGACTTTAGTGGCCCTGTATTTATTTCACATATGAGATCTGAGGTGATGATGATGTGGGGATGGTGGTCATGGAAGTCGTAGAGGAAGGAGGGAGCAGAACTGGACCTATGAATCTCAATCCAAAGGGATTCCCATCAGTGTCTTCTGCGCAGACCTATAGACTGATGTCAAAAAAATGTTCATGATCCTGGGAACAGGCAGGGACAGACATACAGAGAGAGTAGAGAGAAGAGAAATGAGAGAGAGACAGAGAGACACAGAGAGAGACAAAGAGAGAGACTAAGATAAGAGAGAGAGAGAGAAGAGAGAGAGAGAGAGAGAGAGAGAGAGAGAGAGAGAGAGAGAGAGAGAGAGAGAGAGAGAGAGAGAGAAAGAAAGGGAGAGAAAGGGAGAGAAAGGGAGGGAGAGATAGAGGGAAGAAGAGAGAGAGGGAGGAAAGAAGGAGGGAGAGGGAGGGGAGAAGAAGGAGGAAAGGAGGGAGGAAGAGAGATGGAGAGAAAGGAAGGAGAAAAGAAGAGAGGGGAAGGAAAGAATGAAGAAAGAAAGGAAAACAGAGAGAGAAGGGAGACAGAGACAGAGGGAGACTGATACAAAGAGATACAGAGAGACAGACAGAAGAGATAAAGAGAGAGAGACTGAACAAGACAGATACAGAGAAAAGAACAGAGACAGAGTGACTGTCACAAAGTTTGTTCTTCATCTTGATCTATTCTGACATTTCTAATAGTGTTCTAAGAAAGTCACTGCTGCTTCCCTGGAAGCGTCTGTCAATGCCCAAACCAGCTGATGACAACCTCAAAGAGCTCAGGCCTAAAGATAACAAAATTAGTTTCAAAGAGCTGCTGCAAAGGTGTTCCTTTTGGGGAGGATTGGAGAGCCAGAGCTGGCTACTGTTGACGACAGAAGTTTGGAAGACAATCCCGCTGAGATACACTAAATATAAATTGGGAGATCACAGTTTGTCAATATCCTGCAACACAGTAAGAGGATGTGATGGATTTTGAAAAGTAACTCTGGAGAGCTCTAAAAAGGGCAAGATTGGGCATCTGACAGAATATCAAAAAGGTTGGTGCAGGGAGATAGAGTAAAGGAAAAATTCCCACTGTGTATATCTCTTTTGGGGGCAGGTTGATGCTCCTCAGTGGGGAGAAATGCAACTTACAGACTTGCTAAGTAGACTGTGCACTCCAGGATATGTTTCCTAAATTGTGTAAATGTACTTATATTCACATTATTGTTGTTCAGTTATCTGACTATAACTACAGTTGTAGTTTTCTTGGCCAAGATATTGGAGTGATTTGTCATTTTCTTCTACAACTCATTTTACACATGAGGAAACTGAGGCAAACAAGGTTAAGCAGAAATATACTATTAGTATATGAGGACAGATAAATTTGGGAAGAAGAGCTTTCCTTACTTCCAGGTCTCTAACCATTGGGAAACCTAGAGGTCCCTACATCCACATTAATACTTAACAAATCCTCTCTTCTAGAAGTACTTGTAAGTAATGGGGAGACTACTGGATCATACGTCTGAAATTCTAGGTCCTGATTTTCTGATCTTGGTCCTGTCACCTAAGTTTTCTGGGTCTCAGATTTTGTGTTTTGTTTTGTTGTTTTGCTTTTCTTTAAGAAGAGATGAATAAAAGTGAATTACTGAAGAATTATTTATTTTGTTCTAAAACCTGCCAAGCTCTGCTGACAAAGACAGAAAAAAAATCTCTTTTCTTTAGGAATTTACATTAAATGGAAAAAATAATATTTTTTATAGTGGTGGCCAGGGAAGGGCAACTTGGTCTAGAATTGGTAAGAATCATGAGTGGAGTTATAAAGGAGTAGATTTAAGTGCCTCATGTAGAAACAATGGTGATTTGATCATAGTGATGCACCTGGAGAAGGAAAGGAAGCAAGTTTTAAGTGAAGACTGACTGTGGTTGCTAATCAGAGAGACTGAAGGAAAACATGATCAGAACTTTCCTAAAATTGGTCTAATAATTTGTGTCTTGCTAGGCTCACTGGAGACTAGGGAAAAAAAGAGATGAGATCACAGACTTTCAAAGCTGAAAGTGACCTCAGTGCATAAAGTTAAACTAAATAATACATTTACTTGATGGTTTTCCCTAAAACTAAAAAAGTCACTTGTCCTCTAAGTGCCCTCAAATAATTCTCTTAAGACTATAATTCTCAGAGAAGTTGCTATCTTCCACAGTAGAGGAAGTACTTCATGGCAATAAAATTAAAAAGCCATTTTTAAAAATGATGTCCTGATGCCTTGTAAGGATTGTTCATATTTAAGAGGGAAGAAAATGGGACTTGAAATATGGGAATCTCCTGAGTGTGAATACTGCTTTGATGTCTGGAGTCAGGAAGATCTGAGTTCAAGTCATAGACACTGGGTGAGCTTGACAAGTCGACCCCAAATTTATCATCTGTAAAATATATATAACATATTTTATTATCTGTAAAATATGATAACAATAGATCTTACTTCCCGGGATCAAATGAAATAATAAGCTTTTTATCTTATTGAATAGACAATGAGATAATATTTCAATGAGCATTTAGCAAAGTCTGGCATATAGTAAACTAAGCTGTCTTCAGGAATTTCTATAATTTAAAAAATCGAATTGTCAGATTATTAAGCCTCTGATAATGAACATCTCTGAACTTAGGTATTAGCACAAATAGGAAGATAGAATCTGTGGGGTAGAAAGGCAATAGACACTAGCAAGAGCTTTAAAAAGGGCAGGGATCTCTCCCACTCTGAGGCTATATCTAAACAGCATATAACTCTGGGATAATGTTAGACTTTATTTTATAATAGGGGTCAAGTTGAGTGGAAGGAAAAAGAACAAGAGTCAAATGACTCCTTTTGATATAAAGGAATGAGGTTCAAATAGTTTAATTATTGAGACCAATTTCCTCATGTTCCTTTGTGTTATAGGGACTCTGTGTGTGTATGTATATGTGTGTGTGTGTGTGTGTGTTTAGAGAAAATCTTGTACATTGACACATTCTGTGAATTTCTGCAGGCTTTTGCAATAAATTTACCAAAGGACTGAACAGAGGGAGATATGTGTTGCAAGGGCAATACAAGCATGCTGTTAACTAGGTACCTAAAGAAAATAGCAGATAGAACATTGAATCTGGTGTCAGGAAAACATGGATTCAAATTCAACTTTAGACACTTATTAGTTGTTCAACCCTCGCAAGTAATTTCACTTCTGTCTGCCTCCATTTCCTCAATTGTAAAACTTGCTAATAATAGCCTCTGCTTCAAAGGATAATTGTAAGAATTAAATGACATAATGCATTGCAGGGACTTGATAAACATTTGTTCTTTTCTTATAAAAATACCTTCTGAGACCTGCCCTAATCTCTAAATTAATCTGTAACTGAAGTTTCAAGAATCTTGTGGTCAGGAGACCTTGACACTGGAACAGTATTCAGATAAAAGTTCATTATGTGATCCATATTTGAAATCTTTCCAGCTTGGCAAGACCTCCAGATTTTAACAGCTACTATAAAAACCCTGAAGAACCCCGAGTCAGCTCCACATGTTAATAAGACATCAGAGGAAAATGTTAGAGATTTAATTTCAGTCTTTTTTTCTTTTTGAGTGGTGTCCAACTTTTCATGATCCCATTGGGGATTTTCTTGGCAAAGATATTAGAGTGGTCTGCCATTTCCTTCTCCATCTCATTTTTAGAAGAGTTCAAATAAGATTAAGTGACTTGCCTAAAGTCACACAATAAAAATCTGAAGCTGGATTTGAACCCAGGAAATTTAGTCTTCATTCCAGTCTGAGTGTTCTGTCCAGTGTGCTGAGACTAAATAACAAATGAATATTTCAAAATTTATTTTTAAATCAGTGATCTGAAATAAAAAAAAAAGTTTTGCTATTTCTAGACATATGAAAAGATGCTCCAAGTCATTATTAATCAGAGAAATGCAAATTAAGACAACTCTGAGATACCACTACATTTCTGTCAGATTGGCTAGAATGACAGGGAAAGATAATGCGGAATGTTGGAGGGAATGTGGGAAAACTGAGACACTGATGCATTGTTGGTAGAATTGTGAATACATCCAGCCATTCAGGAGAACGATTTGGTACTATGCTCAAAAAGTTATCGAACTGTGCAAACCCTTTGACCCAGCAGTGTTACTACTGGGCTTATAGTCCAAAGAGATCTTAAAGAAGGGAAAGGGACCTGTATTTGCAAGAATGTTTGTGGCAGCCCTCTTTGTGGTGGTCAGAAACTGGAAACTGAGTGGATGTCCATCAATTGAAGAATGGCTGAATAAATTGTGGTATAGGAATATTATGGAATATTCCTGTTCTGTAAGAAATGACCAAGAGGATGATTTCAGAAAGGCCTGGAGAGACTTACATGAACTGATGCTGAGTGAAATGAGCAGGACCAGGAGATCATTATGTACTTCAACAACAACACTATAGGATGATCAATTCTGATAGAAGTGGCCATTTTCAACAATGAGATGAACCAAATCAATTTCAATAGAGCAGTAATGAACTGAACCAGCTACACCCAGGGAAAGAACTCTGGGAGATGACTATGAACCACTACATAGAATTCCCAATCCCTCTATTTTTGTCCGCCTGCATTTTTTATTTCCTTCACAGGCTAATTGTACACTATTTTAAAGTCCAATTCTTTTTGTACAGCAAAACAACTGTTTGGACATAGATATATTGTATTTAATTTATACTTTAACATATTTAACATGTATTGATCAACCTGCCACAGGGGGAGGGGAAAGGAGGGAAAAAATTAGAACAAAAGGTTTGGCAGTTGTCAATGTTGTAAAATCTGGTAAATAAAAACTATTTTTAAAAAAAGTGCTTTCCTTACAATAATCTTATGAGGTATATAGCATAAGTATCATTATCCCCATTTCACAGAAGAGGAAACAGACTTTGAAATCTTTACTAACTTGCACCTGGTTAAACAAGTTGGTAATCATCTAATCTGAGCCTTGTTATCATATTCTGTTCCTTCTGAACCATATTATATTGTTTCATGAATCTTTGCTTTAAGATTGACTTAAAACTCCCTGAGTTTGCCCCTGGCTTTCTGACAAATGCATCTAAACAGCAATTGTTTTTTCAAATTTTGGTATAAAAATCAACACTAAGAGGCTACACTTATGTATATGTATATAATATGTGTGTATATATCTATATCTATATCTATATCTATATCTATATCTATATCTATATCTATATCTATATCTATATATCTATATCTATATATATCTATATATCTATATATATAGATATATATAGATATAGATATATAGATATATATATATATATAATATGTATGACAAAGTTATCTCCACCTATGGGTGTGTGTGTGTGTGGAAATCACCATCTCTCAGAGCAAAAATTGCTGCCTGAACATATCTAAACTTGCTATTTCAGTTTAATGGAATTCAACTGCTTAGATTCTTTAGTTCTTAAAAGTCTACAATACTTTTTTTGGACATATTAAAAGATAAAGTCTCTCCTGAAAAGATACCATAAATTAACTTTTATCAGCTATTCTCAGGACAGTATATATCCAGAGTTTGGAAAGGCACCAGGTATCTAGGAAGAATTATCACTTTCAGGCTCTGGCAATAAACATTTGAGCACACCAAGTAAGAGTTCTAAGTTTCATCTACCTACAATGAATTCCATTCAGCCAAATAAACATTTATCAATTGCCTAATGTTAGTAGAACTCGACACTAGGCTGGTGGAAGATAAATAAAATTCGCAAAATATTGTGCTTTGATATTTTAAAAACACCTATTATGTGCTAGTCATTCTATCAGGTGCTAGAGAAATAAAGATAAAACTTGAAATGGTCTCTGACATGAGAGAGCTTGTATCCTACTGGTGGGGAAACAGCATACATGTGGATAAATTAATATAGAACATAAGGCAAAAAATAAAAAGTAACTTCAAGAAGGATTATACATTAAGTAGGCATTAATAATTAAAGGTATTATAAAATATATAAGCTCTTTCTTGAGCTTCACTGAAGGGTGTTAGGGATTCTAAGAAGTGGGAATGAATAGAGATAGCGTTCTAAGTCTTAGTATAGGCTACACAAAGAGATGAAAAATATAAAATATATGGGAGGTGGCTAGTTTGGCTGATAATTACACATAATAATCAATCTCTTAAATACTTTAAATTAAACCTTTTAGGATAAAAGATCATAGCTTAGATTAGATTAGATTACATAGATTAGAATGTAAAGAATATAATGTTTCAGAGGAAAATGTAAAATAAAACAAAAAGGTAAATCCCAAGGTCATCCATGAATATTATGGCATACAAGCTATGCTGCACTTCTATTTTTAACAACTGTATCCTGTACTCCAAGTCAGAAATCTGAAAATAAAAGGATGCGAATGAGACTTATTGATCACTTCATTTTTTAAATGGTTTCAAAGAGACAAATTCCCAAGCTTCCACCCAAAAAAGTAAATATCTTTTTATGCTAAGAGATAAAAAAAAAATAGCTAGAACTCAAAAAATAATTGTTGATTTATTGACAGTATAGTAAAATAAGAAAGTGTAGCTTTAGGCAATAAAGCAGATTTTTAGATCCCTGGATATTAGTTATCATTTCTTTAACTGGATTTAATGCCATCTGGCCTGAACCACTGGTTTGATTCTTTTTTGTTGTTTTTCCCCTGGGGTAGAAAAATAGAGAGGACATTAATGATGAAATAGGGAATTTTGCAGCAGTTCTGTGATATTGAAAACAAGTCACCTGCTCCAAGACCAGCTCTGCATACATGAATCATGCATTATTTACTGTTTTTATTCAAATAGTGCCATGGGTAATTCTGGTGTTATAACGAGTGTAGGTTGCTTAAGTGGGGGAGGCCTGAAGGGCAGATGTTACTTGAAGTCTGAGCTCATACCAAAGCTACTGCAGAGTCTCAATTGTCTACTCTTCTAGTGGCTATGTGGCCAATAGAAAATTATGTCATAACTATTTCAAAACAATCTGTATCTAAATATTAATTTATCATTTGAAGTGGAAATTTACATTTTTTGCAATCATATAGTTAGGACACTCTGTCCTTGATACTTAAATGACTGGAAAACAATTAACTGTTGAACTATTCAGTCTGACTCTTTTGGAACCTATTTTGGGATTTTCTTGGCAAAGACACTGGAGTAGTTTGTCATTTCCTTTTTCAACTCATTTTTACAGATGAGATACTGAGGCAAATAGAGTTAAGTGACTTGTTACATAGCTAATAAATGTTTGAGGCTGGATTTGAACTCATGAAGATGAGACCAAACTCAAGAATCTGAGATTTCCCAGTCCCAAATCTATTGTTTTATCCATTGTGCCACCAATAGTTGCCCTAAACTATTAAATTAAATTGTAGTGAATTGAACTGTTTAATCTGGAACTAGAGCAGAGATTACTGCATGATCTTAAATGATATTTCTTTTTCTTTTTAATTTCTTTCTACAAGGCAGGACACCATGTCATTTATTTACTTTTCTCTTTTTAAAGGATATTTCAGTTAGGTTATTGTAGAATTGGAGACTAATTGTTCCCCTTTTCACTGAGTAAAATACTAGAGTGAACTTGTCCTAGTACCTATTGCTAGATCCCTAAGATAGGTATGCAAGATAGAATAAAGTTTTCTAGCACCCTGTACTAAATGCATATATCATAGTATACTTTAGTAACCAAAAGACAGTAAACATTTCTAGTACTTCATATAAGGCTCACTGCATAGTATAACTGAAATATAAATCAAAAGGCATTTACTATATGCCAGGCACCTCTAAGCACTAGCAATACATAATACAAAAAAAAATGAAAAAAAATACTTGACTTTTGAAGAAGTTTATATTACAATAAGAAAATAACAAATAATTCAGAACTTAGAAGATGAATACAAAGGAAATATAAGGTAGGAGTAGTGTGAAAGGCAAAGGAAATGGGAAGGACAAAGAAAGATCTGAAAAGAACAGCTCTTTGAATCAGTATGTCAAATAGAGATTTTTGAAATTATTTTTATTTATTAATTTTTAATTCATGGAAAAATAATTTATTTTCTTAACAGTATAATAAAAAGATGAGTATACATGAAACTGAAAATCTATTCTGTACAACTCATTTTTCTTTTAAAATATATCAAAAAGTGATTTTAGAGAGGCCTGGAGAGACTTACATGAACTGATGCTAAGTAAAATGAGCAGAACTAGGAGATCATTAAAGTCAGCAACAATATTATACGATGATTGATTCTGATGGACGTGGCTCTCTTCAACAATGAGATGACTGATGACAATTTCAATGATCTCGTGATGAAGAGAGCCATCTACATCCAGAGAGAGGATTGTGGGAATTGAGTGTGGATCACAACATAGTATTTTCACTCTTTTTGTTGTTCTTTTGCATTTTGTTTTCTTATTCATTTCCTTTCCTTTTTGATCTGATCTTTCTTGTGCAGCAAGATAATTGTACAAATATGTTTACATATATTGGATTTAACATATATTTTAACATGTATAACATATATTGGATTACTTGCCATCTAGAGGAGGGGGTGGGGGGAAGGAGGGGAAATTTTGGAACACAAGGCTAAGCAAGGTTCAATGTTTAAAAATTATCCATGCATATATTTTGAAAATAAAAATCTTTAATAATAATTAATAAATATGTCATAAAGTTATCGTAGAAATTTTTCCTCTCCCCTTCATATATGATTACCATTAGACACAGTGTGTGTGTGAAATCACTTTATGCATACTTACACTTATCATTTCTTTCTTTTTATAGATGTATAGTATCTTCTTTTATATGTTCTTTGTAGTTCATTTGGGTGTTTGTAAGAATCAACATGACTTATTCATTCAAAGTTGTTCTTACAATGATATTGCCATTACCATAGACAAAGTCTTCTTGGTTTTACTAATTTTGTTCTTCATTATGCAAGTCTAACCATATTTTTCCCCTAAGATCATAAAACTCCTCATTTCTTATATATAGTGCAATACTATTTCCTCACAATCATATAACAATTTCTTTAGCCATTCACCAAATGAGGGGAATCCCTTCATTTTCTTTTCTGATACTTTTTATTTTTTTTTCTTCTCCTATTGCTAGGCTTTCTAATACAATATTGTATAATATTGATTCAGTGGATATCTTTCTTTCACATCTGATCTTCATGGAAAGACAAATTCTTTCCTCTCATTTTCTTCTAGAAAAAAAAATCTAGAATTCTTTTCTGCTTCCTCGGAAACCTTACTATATATTGAGTAAAAAGTTCACATGATGAAAAAAATTTAAGATAGTAGGAGAATAAATGGCATTGAATGGTCTCTCAAGTCATTATAATTCTATTTAGTGAATTACTTCTTTCAATCAACTTCTATTTCCTATCCCCAGTAGGATCAAGCCCAGAGTGTGTAAAGCATTTTAACTAGCAGCAAAAAAGATTCCAAATCAATATTTTAAAAAATGTTATGGTAAATAATGGTTAATTTGCTTACCAAGTTGTTTAAAATGGCATTTTATGAACAGGAGGTATTCATTCACTTAATGAACCCCAGGGATCTTAAATGAGTTAGTTCACTTCCCAAATATGAATATCTAACCCCCCAATATTAGCTCATTTTTCTAATAAACCTCCCAATATTAGCTCATTTTTCTAATAAATCTCAATAACTCATTCATCTTTTCAACAACTTCTTCATAAGTCATATGTCTTTATGTTAGAAAGAGCAAAAAGTTAAAATGGATTATCCATTTTTAAAAATTCAAGAATGAATCATGGTATCATGAAAACAGCCCTGGACCAGAAATCAAAAGATTTTCATTCTAATTCTGGAAATATTATTTACTAGGTCTCTGGCCTTATGGCAATCATAATTTTTCAGAATATTGATTTTTTTCTATCAAATAAGAGATGAAATAACACAATAGATTTTGATAATATTGTAAAGATATTCCAAATGCATGAAACTTGGAAACCTTAAAGTGATATACAAATATATAGTTTAAGCAGAGCTTCACCTAAGACTTTGTGATTGGAGCTTTGTTAAAAGCCCTAAAATTTTTAAGGTATGAGCTTTAATACATGATCTCCTCCAGCAGAGTTAAAAGCTGGAAATTGTCCTAATTACTTCATGTATTATCTTCCTAAGACTCAAAATTGATTAAAAGGGCTCTTTTAAAAGAAACTTTTTCTTGGATCTATTTCATGTTGCTTGATCTTAATACTAAAATTTTCAAGCTACAATTCTAAATTTAAGACCCCATGTTTACCATCTCTAAACTTGATATTTTATCCTCTGGGTCACATTAACTCGGTAATAGCTCAGATACATAGTTTTTTCCCTTCTTACGTAAAAATAAATCTGGATCATGTTAAAATAAATGTCTTTATGTAGAAAACCAAAATAGTATATTTTAAAATGAACTTTTATGATGACTTATCACAGGTCTATTAAGTTCTCTAAATCATGCATTTCAAAACATATTATTTTTATTTAGTTTTGACATACAACAAAAATTTATTTGCCATCTATAGTATATTCAGAACTTTCATGAAAAGAAAAGGAAAAGATATTGTTCTTTTTCCTCAGTGAATCAATATCTGTTAAGTGCCTGCTTTTGTGCCAGGCATTGTGCTAAGCCCTGGAAATAGATAATTATCCTAGTTGGGGAAAGAGATTATATATAATAACATATCTCACCACCAACACCTATCACTTCTATTCCTGTCTCATTTTTCCATATTACTTGTCGATAGAAATATTTTTTGTGTTACTGCAATTTCAAGTCAAAATATTTAAAATCTAAATGATTATTCCCCAAACATGTGTGCTTAGCTTTCTGTTATTTAACATTTTATCTATGATAAAGGTATAGATCTACCTATCATGCCTATCTAAGTTACAGACAACACAAAATTAGGAGAGATAGCTAACATGCTAGATCACAGAGGAAGGACTCAAAAAGATCTCCATAGACACTGAACACAATTTTTAGCTAGTTGCAATTTAGTAAGTATAAGGATGTGTGTGTGTGTGTTTACACAGACAGTCTAAATATAATTCATACAGAGGCATGAATACATATCTCCAGAATCTCACTCAACTTTTTCTAAAAGAGACTGATGTTTGTCCAGAAGGGAAGCAGAGAAAAGGCCATTAGGGTGCCTGCTCTGCTCTCCTAAGAGAGAATAGAATATTCCTCTCTGTGTCTATGTCTGTCTGTCTCTTCTGTGTCTCTCTGTCTCTGTTGCTCAGTCTCTCTATATTTGTCTCTCCTCTTTTTCTCTCGGTGTGTCTCTCTGTCTTTGTCCCTCAATCTTTCTCCCTCCCCTTTCTCTCACTTACCTCATTTTTATGGTTCTCCCTCAGGCCTGGATTGTTGCCCCTCTGCATTTATATTTCCTTAGTTCCCTGGTTTCCTTCAATTTCTTTAATAGGAAGTTTCTCCCAATTTCTAATAGAATATAATCTATCTAACTTGTAATAGAATATAAGGACTAGATAATATGGACTAGAATTATATCTATGTATCTCACCTAAGTATTGCTGATCTAGAGGAAATTTTTTTGTCCTTGGGAACAAGGGGCTTTCTGGTATTCTTTAAAAGTGGAGGAATTCTCCATACTAATATCTGAGGGCTTGGTTCTATCCCACCAAATACTAGTAACAAAAAAGACAATCACAGATAGTGAGTATTGAATAAATCCATTTATTAAAGCAGATAAAAAATAGAATTCAGAAAAGATAATATTTGTAAAGTGCTTAGCACAGTGTGTAGCACATATTAAATGTTATATAAATACTTATTTTTTTCCTTTTTTCTCATCCAGTTTAGAATGTAACAGAAAATACGTAGAATGAATTAATTTCCCCTCTGCCAGTAAGGTCAGTCAAAAAATAAGCATTTATTAAGAACTTACTATGTGCCAAAAACTGTTTTAAGGGATGGGATATAAAAAAAATGCAAAAGAGAGCCTTTTTAAAAACACAATCTAATGGGGGAGACAGCATGCAATTGAATATATAAAAACAAGCCATTCACAGAATAAAGAGGAAATGATCAGCAGAGAAGGCACTAGAATTAATAGAAATTGGGAGAAACTTCCTATTAAAGAAATTGAAGGAAACCAGGGAACTAAGGAAATATAAATGCAGAGGGGCAACAATCCAGGTCTGAGGGAGAACCATAAAAAATGAGATAAGTGAGAGAAAGGGGAGGGAGAAAGATTGAGGGACAAAGACAGAGAGACACACCGAGAGAAACAGAGAAGGAGAGACAAATATAGAGAGACTGAGCAACAGACAGAGAGACACAGAAAAGACAGACAGACATAGACACAGAGAGGAAGAGAGAAACAGAGATAGAGTCCCCATTTCACCTAAGGGAAAACTCCCCAAAGTCTCTAGGAAGGCAAAGTAAAAATGAATCCTTTGTTACAAAATCCTATTCTCCCCAATATTTCTAAGATCAGCAAATCTGATATATAATGAACACTGCATGAAAACAGATTCCTAAACTCATGCTGACAGCTTCAATTGAGATATAGTTCATGGCTGGCAAAAATTTAAGAAAGCATCCTGGTTGTGAAAGCATCTCTTTAGAATTAATAAACCTTATCCAGTGACTTAAAGCTATTCCTTATGTGGGGTAAAAATGAAATCAGTAGGGAAATATATAACTGCTCATGTTAGTTTATTCTTGAGAAGTTACTTTTTAGAATTAGTTAACAAAAATATTTCACTTGAAGATTCAAACAAACTTGCAAGTACTTCGTAGTGTGCCTTTCTTGATTAAAAAAAAAAAAACACACCACAACACAATACATTGAATAAAACAATTTATCACCTTAGCATCTTTTATACAGTAAGCTGGTTGATTTATTGATTGATTTTATTGGTACAAAATATGTAAATTACATTTTATCCCATAGCCCGAGTATCTTAAAAATGGCCAGCTTTGGCCAAATACAGCTCAGAACATCTCTAATATCCAATCACTTCTCTCCACATTCACACACTTCATCACCTTTCACCTCAGTTATTCCATTATCTTCATAATTGGTATCCCATTCCCATTGCCAAATGAACTCCTCTACTCAACTAACTTCTGAACTTTGCTATTGCCTCTAGGCTACAAGAACATAAAATTTTCTTTCTAGTTTTTAAAACTTTACACAATCTGACATATATTTCGTTGGAATAGCCCTCCCACATTTCATGATCCAGGCAAATTGACCTTTTCTTTGTTCCTTATGTAAGATGTGCCATACCCCACCTCCATGACTTTGCACATGCAATGCCCTGTGCCTTAAATGAACTCTATCTTTATCCCCATCACATAGTTTTTCTTTTCCTGTATAAGTAATTCAACTCAATCTCAGTCTTTCTAATTAAGCCTTTCCTGATCCCCTCCCTTACAATGCCTTCTCTCCTAAGCTATTTGTTTTCACAACTATATATTATATGTGTGTTACATGCATATACATACACATGTGTGTATACATATACATATACACATATATCTATCTATATCTATCTATCTATATATATATATATGCATATATATATATATATACATTTGTATATAAACATAGTTATCTTCCTACTAGAAGGTAAACTCAGATGAGTATGGCTTCATTCTTGATTTTTGCATCCTCTGGTTCAGAGCCAAGCAGATAGCAGGAATCTAATAAATAATTCTTGATTGTTTTGAAATGTTGTATTAGTCTGGTGAGAAGTGACATCTAGTCGGGTTTGGTAGAAATAGGCAAATCTATACTAGGCACACCATGGCAATGGGATTCTGAGTGAGTTCATTCAGAATTGAATGAATACAATTGGTTAGAGGAAAACAGATGGCCAGGAATAATCATTGCCCTGGGGAAGAATTATATCCCAACAAGGCAACAACCTGGGTGTCTTCATGTTCACCATATTAGTTACATCTCTCCTGTCAATTTGAATCTTTTTTATCATTATGCCATAAGGATTCAGTTCACTTTCAAGTCAGCTATTATCTTCAACAGCCAAAATCTTAAGGCAGTGGTTTGGCTAGCAGTTTCAGTTGCTTCCCCTACTCTGTTTGAGCTGTTTACAGTATTTTTGTTTACTTGTTTCTTTTAGTTAAATGCTTCAATTTTACCCAAATTAAATATAAAACATTTTTTTACATTTATTTCTAAAACTTTGGGTACTAGATTCTCTCCCTTCTTCCCTACCTCACCCACATTGAGAAGGCACATGTTAAATGATGCAAAACATTTCCATAAAGGTCATGTTGCTGCACAAAAACAAAACAAAACAAAACCAAACCAAAAAAAAAAAAAAAACCATAGATCTCCCTCCCCCCCAAAAAAAACAACCCTTCAAGAATTAAGTAAAAATAAACAGTATTGATGTGGGTTAAGATTCCTTTCTAATTCCCAGCCCCCATCAGATCTGAGCTAACTTGGGCTGTCCCAGTCCCCATCTGCTCAGGTTTCCCCAACCCCCACAAACAGCTTCCTCTTTATCTAAAAATCTATTGAATTCTATTCAAATTCTAACCCTGGCCAAAACCAGCCAGGAGCCAATCTGGGACCCCACCCAGGGGCTGCTTTCAAGATTACCAAAAGCCCCCATTATTTAAAAAAAAAAAAAGGGAAACTGGAGTCCACTCTTTGCAGGAGCCCCAAACATGGCATCCTTATGCCAGCCATGTCAAGGGTTCCTGTCCTCCTGGCACCAGCCCTGGCCCTGTCTTTCTACCTTTAACCTTATTTCCAAACCCCAAATAAACCTCTTTTATTAATCTAGGTTTTCGGGTCTGTAAATTCCTTTACAGGGGACTCTTGAGCGGCCAGAAGGGAATTCCCCAAAACTCTCTACCCTTGTGCCGAATCCAAAGGGGTTGCAGGGGAGCTCCATTTGACTCCCTGTACCCCGAACCTGCCACTAGGCCTTATTCAACTCCCTGACCACCAAAACCCTAATTTCATTTGGGTTCCCTAAATCTAAACCTCATCAAGATGACAAAAGCAGATAAAAGATACCAGCAGTCAGGATAAAACTCAATCAGCAAAACAATTTTAGGGTCTCAAGAATTCTTAGCAAAAGTTCTAAAAACTACTTTTATGTTTTGTTTTTTGTTTTTTTTTTTTCCTCCAAAGGAGTAAATGGTTGAGCCTGAGAAAAATCTTCCTAAGGGAAGAATTAACTCAAATTTCATCAGATTTATATTACGTGTTCCTTTCTCACAGTGGTCCAGTTAGTGTTTTAGGAATGTCAGAAAGGAGAAGGAAGGGAAAAGTTAACTAATACCTTTCAAATTCCACAAATATACTAGCCGTGACAAACAATTATAGTGGTTCCCAAAAGTAATGAAAAAATAGTGTGGGATTTATTTCTAACTTAACTTTCATTTTCTTTCCTATAATTTTACTTGAATTTGATCCTTCATAAAGAACAAATGGTAATAAAGGAATATTTTTGCTAGATAAAGATGAAGAAAAAGATGTTTTTCCTCTGTAAAATTGGCAACTGTAATTGCTTGGGGGGATTACTATGGAAGAAATAATTACCTTCCCAGATTGTGTTTTTATTTTCCAAAATAGTCTCCAATCAATCTTTAATTATGATGCTATATTCTCATGTTCATTTATTAATCCAATTAAATTCATTTAAACTTTCATTAGAGTGCTAGAATTGCTGTCAGAAGGACATGGGCAGAAATTTTGACTTTAACATTTGTGAGATCTAAGAGCAAAGTTCTGTGAGCATCAGGTCTCTACCTGTAAAATAAAGTAGTTGGACATGATAGTTTCTAGGGTATCCTGCAGCTCTGAATCTGTGATTCTATTGTAGCATTTTAGCTCTGGGACTTACTCTTCTAACCTTCACTTGGACTAGTGGGTCAGGTCTTCAGCTACCTACTTTTCCCCCTAGGGATCCTAAGGATAGTTCTGTAAGATTTGGGAATCATTTTTTCTCTATTATCAGTCATTAGCCCATATTTTAGTTTCCTTAATAACATTCTAACCTCAATCAACTAATTAACATTTATTAGCTTTTATAAAAGCTAGGGCAAGAGCTTAGATATAACTTCTCCAGTGTGAAAATACTTTCTCATCTTGAGAGTTGGAAAGACTGAGTTCAAACTTATATTGGTTGCTGCAAAATAATCACACTGAGTATGGCATAGTCAATAGTCAAATTACTCCCTTGCTTGCAGGATATGACATCTTTATTATGGGCTCAATGCCTCAGTGACTTGAGTCACACAGGCTGCTCCACAGGAACAGCTCATCCTGAGGTTTAGCTGCCAAAGTTGCCTAAATACTCTGCTACCATCTCCTCCTGCCAGAATTCTGATACATCTCCTCATCTTTCAAGCTCATCATCTTAATCATGTCCTTTCTGACCCTTACACTAATTTACCTAATATCAAGAAGCAATAAATCTTTGCAAAGAACTGGAAACATAATAGGTGTTCATCAACTGAGGAAATAGGTAAACTGTGACACATGCAGTCAATCAAGGAGCATTTATTCAGCACCCATTATGTACCAAGCAAGTGCTGAGGAATTATCATCTGTTTTCAAAGAGTTTGAAGTCTAATGGGAGACAAAACTTTAAATGAAACTAAAAGAGGAGGATTAGGAGAGTATTCATGAAGTCAGGAATGTGGCCAGGTGAGAAAATGTCTGTTTTTCTTTAAATGGAGGATATAAAAGGAGCTCTCCCCTTCTCACCTTCCACCCTCTATAATCAGAGGGAAAGAGGATCTCCAGGGCAATGGGTACTGAGGAAATGTGAGGTCAAGATTGATTTGATGTTGCACCTTTAAGGGATTCTGAAGAAGACCAGGAGAGCAGTCAGATGGTAAATTAAAAAATAGAGTATTAATGAATGTAATAAAGTATTACTGGGTTATAAGAAATGACAAATTTAATAAACAAAAAGAAACAAAGATCAGATGTTTCTGATGCAGAATGAAGTAAACAGATACAACAAAACAGACAAAAATAACTACAACAATATAAATAAAGCAGCCACAAAACAATCTAAAATAAATGTTACAAAATTACAAAGAATAAGCAGCATTCCAAGAAAAGAAATAAGAAGAACTTCTACCATACTCCTCTGCAGATGTGCTAAGGTCTTAGATATGAAAATTTTCATGTTTTCAGAAATTTTTTAACATGTTTTTGGTTTTGCTGATTTTTTCTTCCTCTTATTAAAAATTCTCTAAAAATATTATTTGTTATATGGTATGAAACTGGAGGAAGGGCAAAGGGGGAGAAATACTGCAAGAAATTTTGGTGATGTTAAAATATCCATAAAATTTTATTTTTTAAAAAGAAAATGAATATTACAAATGTATAAAGGACAAACTTTATCCTAAAAAAGAGTTATGAAAAAAGGACTGCTCCCACTCCTTTGCAGAAATGATGAGAGGGGAAAGGTATCCAACAAGTGTGAAATATTACATATATTTCCAGTATTCTTTTTGATGTATTGATATTTTCTCTTTTAACTTAAAAATAATTTTTGTTATGACAGATGCTTCTCTGTGCAAGGTAGAGATATAGAAGGAAATGTAGGCAATGTAAAGAAACCACTTTAAAATGATTTAAAGAAAATAATAAATTCAAAAATAGAATTACCATGTGTTCATGGCCACAGATGAAACAGCAGGCAGTAGGCAACTGATGGCAAGCCTCTACCACTTCTGCCAATTCTACCGCAACATCTCTTTTTATCTCAGTTCCCTTATTTTTAAAGTAGAGAGGATAATAATACCTACTTCACAAGAGTCTTTTAGGAATTTAGTGAATGTACACATATTTATACATATATGTATACATACATGCATGTATGTATGTAGCTAAGTTGTTATATATAAATGATAGCTATTATTAGATTGAAATGAACAGGATAAAAATTATGTGAACAATTTAATATATGAATAGTATTTAATATATTATAAAAAAAGACTAGTAATTAGTCTTTACATTTCTAAATGACTTTATTTTAAAAGAAAAAATGATGAAGAATAAAAGTGGTAAATGAGGGATATGAGGCCCCAAAATAACTGCCACAGATTCTTTAGGGCATGTGTTTCAGCATATTCCAAACCCAACTTCAGGAAGAGCCATATCAGCAAGATAGCCCAAGATGGACCTGTCAGTCACATACATCATTTTATGTTTGGGAGTTAAGACAGATACTTTAGATCAAGGAAAGAAAAATGATCAAAGCAATGTAAGGACATAATTCATTACCAAGAACCGATGATGCTTTGCACACCTGATATATTGGTTTACATGACAACTCATTTACTATTGCACATAGACTTAAAATCAGTTTTTTTTTTCCCATACGTTGCTGAATTTCAAACCATTAGCATTCAAGTACACCAAAAAGTTGGGCTTGAAAAATGAGTTTGAGAAGGGTCATTTGAGATTATGTCAATTTTCTCAGGCACAGTTTACTCATTTATTATTTTATTTGTATAATGCATTGTCTTGTCGGTGCTGAGCAAATTAAGCAAATAAAGAATAATTCCTCTATAATATTCATCCATATGGAAAAGACTCAGAAAGGCTCAAGATATGCTTTAACACTTTGAAATTACAATGGAGCTCAAAATAACATATGATTACTACCTTTTCTCCTGCCCTGTCCCCAAAGTGTTTCCATTTTTCATTTCAGGCAGTTGAAGCAAACCAAATTAAAATAAAGAAATACTTCCATATTCCCAGCTTCCTACACTGGCATTCTCTCACATTACTTGGCCTCAGGGTTTTTCAGGATTGAGGAAACCTACTATTTGACAAAGCTTCAGAGCACATTCTCCAGTGTGACAGATAGCAATTGGGCGTTTGTGCATCTCTGCTATTTTGGCAGATAGAGCATGCCTTTGACTAATGAAAGTTGACATCCAGTTGGCCTGTGTTGGTTCTGCTGTGATACCCTTATGTGGTTCTCCAATAACCTCGGTGAGATCCCTCACCCATTCTTCTGGGTTTTCAATGAGTTAATGAACATTTACTAAGTGTTGACTATGTACCAGGCATTGTGCTAAGTTCTAGGGGTAGTCTAATGGGAGGAAACAACATGCAAACAACTAACTATGTGCACACAGGATATATCCAGCACAAATTCAAAGCACACTAATAATAGGTATTGGAGGGTAAGATGTGGGTTGGGAGGAAAAATGTCTTGCAGAAAGTAAGATTTGGGCTGGGTCTGAAATAAGTCTGGGAATCCAAAAGGTTGATCCCCCTCTGATTGTTCTCTTGTTATACTGCTAGGAGGGCTCCTCTCCCAGGTCATCCCACAGCTAGAACCAGGTGTCTCTGCAACCATTTCCCACCCATCCATCCCCTTCCTATAATTCACCCTCAACACCTGAAGCAGCTGAGACCTATTCTGGTGGTTTCCTCAACTTCCTCCTCAGATAGCAAATTGTTCGTTATCTGCAATACAGAAAAAGTTGGTTATCAGAGAAGTTTATAGCCTAAGCAGGGACCAAGGCATGTGTGTGCCTTGGGCAAGATTTAAAGATTGAGGCTCTTCTCTCCACTTTTACTACACACTGGAGTCTTTGGGCCATTTGCATATTTGTTCAATATCCCAAATATGTCTCTCTCAAAGCCATCATAATGGTGTAAAAAATGAAAATGCATGGCAAGATATTATGGTAACAGGTTAGAGTGCTAAAACCCAGAATGATCTGAAATAGGTGAAAAAAACTAATGAAAAGAGCTGGCTTTTATACATTTATTAGGTCAAAGAAGACTCTCAAAGATATACTAGGACTCAAAGATAGGCTCAAAGAGCAACTTAGCCATTATATTTTTTTCATAGACTATCAAACACTCCATCCCCATACAGACAGGTGACAATAGGATCGTAGCATAGAAGAGAACTTAGACCTCCAAATCCCTCATTTTGTAGATGAAGGAACAAATTCAAAAAGGTGAGGTGACTTTTTCAAAGTGATGGTTGTTGTTTTGTTGTTATTGTTGAGTTGTTTCAAGTCATGTCTGATTCTTTGTGATGTCATTGGGGTTTTCTTGGCAAAGATCCTAGGGAGGTTTGTCATTTCTCTCTGCAGCTTACTTTACAGATGAGGAAACTGAGGCCAATGGGGTTAAGTGATTTGCCCAAGGTCATCCAGATTGGAACTCAGATCATCCTGATGGCACTTTATCCACTGGATCTCATTACATAAGCCCGAAATGACAGCACTGGGATTTCAACTGAGATTCTCTGACTCCAAATCCAATAGTTTTTATATGAGGAAAAAGCTCAAAGTCTGAAAAGAACCAAATTGTATAAAGTTGTGAAGAAAAAGTATTTTCATCCCCATATCCAGTGTCTTGTGTATAGTAAGCATTTAATAAGAACTTGTCGAATTGACTTGAATGAAATTGTACCTTAAAGTGCTATATAAATGTACAATACTAGTGTGTATGCTATGGGAAGAAAAGAAACATATAAAATTATACTGATATGTGTACCATTAAAAGATTGAAATTGTCAATAACTTTTTAGAGCTTCCTTAGGATGAACATCTGAGTCTCTTTCTTCTATTTTTCTGAACTATAATAATTACCCACTACAGGAAATCAATAGCTATTGCTACTGCATTGGGCTACACATCGCACACACAAACACACCATTGTCCTGAAAGCAGCGTGATAGGAAAGGGCAAATTAGAAGCTGTGTATCATTTGTTCCTATTGATTTCTCAGTAAATAACTCCCAAGTGAAATTCATTTTCCGTTACTGTGGGTCAAAATATTGGGGATCAAGAAGTCAGAAACAAAAGCTTATCACTTGAAATTTTTGAGTTGCTTGTTGAGAGAATAGCTCACATCCCAACTGCAGCCAGGAATCTGTACTCCCATCCAACATGGGCCAGTAGGTTTGTTGTTGTTATTCCTAGTCAAGTGATGACAACCTGATTTAATTTTTTTAAAGTAATGTCATGGAGAGATCACTGGACTGGAACTCACAGAATCTGGGTATTTGTCCCATATCAGCTGTGCAACTTTGGACAGAAAAAATCTCTTAACTTCTCTGAATTTCAGTTTCCTTATCTGTAATATAAGAGAATTGGATTACTGACTGACCTTTAAACTTTCTTTCAATTTAGCTATAAATTCTTCAGTCCTATGATCTGTCCTGTCTTCTTCAAAGGGTTGATACAAGAATCAAATGACATCTTGTGGAAAGTCCTTCACAAAGGATAAAGTGTTTTGTTTTGATACAATTAAATGTAATTTAATAAACATTAAGCATCTATTATGCATAAAAAATTCTGCTAAGTAATGGAAGAATAAAGATGAAATTAATATAGACTGTCCTCAAGGAGCTTATAGTCTAGTAGGAGAATGTAACCTGTCTATAAATAATCATAAATTGGTAATTGTGGCAAATGAATGATACAGAAAACTTTAGGAGGATTTGAAAAAGAAGCTGCAGAGATGAAGAAAAGCTTTCTAGTGAATTGTTTGGGGAGTTGATATTTATTATCATTATTATAGAAATAAAATATTATATCAAATTTATAATGCAACATGGTACGTAGAAAGCTGCTCATGTCATCAAGGGGAGGGAGTAGAGGGAGAGAGGGGATAATTTGGAAAAATGAATACAAGGGATAATGTTATAAAAAAAATTACTCATGCATATATACTGTCAAAAAAATTATAAATAAAATTAAAAAAAAAAAAAGAAAGCTGCTCATGAAGCCAGAAAGAGTTGGATTCAAGTTCTTATGGCACATCCTCTTATGTCACTGTGGGTGAGACATTTAACTTCTGGGTGCTCAAATGAGGTTGACAACTTTGCGCAATTCTGTCTTTCTTAAATCCAATTCAAGTACAAGTCAAGAAATTACTCATTGATGATTCAGACCAGTTCCAATGATCTTGTAATGAAGAGAGCCATTTACACCCAGAGAGAGGACTATGAGTGTGGACCACAACATAGCATTTTTACTTCTTCTGTTGTTTACTTAATTTTATTTTTTTCTTATATTTTTCCTTTTTTAATCTGATTTTTCTTGTATAGCATGATAACTGTATAAAATGTATGCCTATGTTGGATTAACATATATTTTACTATGTTTAACATATATTGGACTACTTGCTCTCTAGGGAAGAGTTAGGGGAGGGGGGAGGAAAATTGGAATACAAGGTTTCGTAAGAGTCAATGTTGAAAAATTATCCTTGTATATGTTTCAAAAGTGAAAAGTTTCAATTAAAAAGTAAAAAAAGAAACTATTCATAATGTCATTTTTCCTTGAGTAAATGAATTAAAAACAAACAACAACAATAACAGCTCTAGGCAACTAAGATTTGTAGAGAGAATACGGATAGGAGAGTTCCCTTTGGTGGCAATGAAATCATAGGTCTGGTTCCTATCCCTCTCCCACTTAACAAAGGCATTAACAAGTGTAATAAACTTCCCTTTTTTAGGTCTTAGCACTGAAGAAAAATATGATGATCACACATAGCAATATTATTAATAGGTTTTATTATGATTAAATATACAAACTGATATTCTTAAACTACAGATCTCACTGTCACTCCCCTACTCAAGAAGAGTAAATATCTCCCTATTTGCTACTATGATAAAATATAAACTCCGACATTTAAAATGTCATTTCATGATTCTGTGTTCTAGCCAAAGCGATCTACATGCAGTTACCCTATAAGTGAGAGTCTATTCCCACTTTTGAGTCAGTCATTGCACACACTTCACTCCCCTGACCCCCACTTCCATACCTGAAGTTTATTCCTTTATCTTATGACACTTAGCTTGCTTCAAGAGAGCATCATCTCCTACATAAGGCCCTTCCCGATCTTCCCTACCAGCTCAAGGAGCTCTTTGCTCATATCATTTCATATTTATTTTATATATTTGTTGCATTTGCCCATTTGTGTGTCCATCATTTCATCCTATAGAATGATCTCCCTGTCCCTTCAGTCCCATTGGCAAGTTCCTCCTGAAATCTCCATTTTGAGGAAGGACCCAAACCTTCCACCTTTTACTCCTTTTTTTGGCTCTACTTCTGACTCTCTAGACTTTGCCACAATACCTTTCTTCTGCCCTCTTCACCCCATTTTCAACTCCCTTTTATTTATGGTCTTCCCTAATTAGGCAAGCTCCCCAGGAATGATAATTATCTGTAATAGTATTCCCAGCATTTAGCATTCACCTGGTTCTAGTACATGCTTAATAAATGCTTATTGCCTGACTGACCCATGGGGGCCTAATAAAACCATATCATTGTTGGTTCTTTGCTTTACTCTGTAGAAAATATTTAAGATTTTTTAAATACCTTGTAAAATTCCACAATTAGATTAATCTTGTGTTTGTACCAACATTTTTACTTCTCTGTTTTCAGTAATATGGGTTCTCCCCACTCCGCCCTTTACAGATGATAACCCTTCAACTTTTCACCTCTTCTTATCCTCTTCAATTTTTGTCCACCTTCCAAAGGAAGATGGAAACGTTCCCATGTAATTCTTTACCCATTAATGTTAATCCACTTTATTTCAATAGTGGTAGGAATGTTGAGAGGAAGTTCTCAGATTTAGATATTTTCCAAATAAACCCTCCATTGAAAATATATGCTAAGTGCCATTTATTTTAATAATTCATTTTGTATGGTAGGAGGCAGAGCCTGGGACATGACCAATGACTCCAGAGAGAAGGTAGACTACCTTAAGCAAATGTGAATAGCAAAAGAAACTCCAATTATCCCATGGAAATGCCTGGGCCTTGCCTAGCACTATGCCTCCTTTGGCCAGTTTCTATGGAACACCTGGCCTGGGGGCTGGCAGCAGGATCCACCACTTAACTGTCCTGACATCCAGGACAACTGCCTTCTTGTGAATAAACTCTCCTAATTAACCCTACCAAAATTTATTAATAACCTAATAAAATCTACTGATAACCAAGCCAGCATGGGCTCCTCTTTGTTATCTCAGTATTCTATAAGTTTGGCCTCCTACAATTGGCATAATAGGGCAGAACCGATCTACCCCCTTATACACATAAACCAGTAGAACATACAGGCTGTTCTGAATGCTGAATACTATTATTCCTTGCTACATGAATATCTATCCCATCTCTTTTCTCAAATCATATATGTACTTGATATAGTTTACATCTCATAAAATATTTATCATATTATTAAAAGGAACTCTATGCATGTTGAATAAGATAAAAATCTAACATTAGCAATGAATCAACATCAGATACCTAAAGGAAAAGATTATTTCCTCAGTAGCTAGCCAGAAATGTCAGAGATTATCTCTAAACAGAAATGCTGAACATCGGATACCTTAGAGCTTCAGAGGATCACAGATTAGGACTGGAAGAGAAGTTAGTGCTCTATCCTACACTCAGCTATTAAAGTGTTGCTCCTAAAATGCATATACACTCCCATTCAGTAATCTATGGTAACTCCCTATTACCACCAGCATCAAATATAAAATCTTCTATTTGGATTTTATTCTCTTCACTAGCTTGTCCCTTACTACTTTTTCAGTCTTCTTTCATTTCATCCCTTCCGGCCCAATGGCACTGACCTCCTTAATCTTCCTTGCATGTTATGGATACTCCATCACATGATTGCAATTTCATTGGCTGTCTCCCAGACCTAAAAATGTCCTCCTCTTTCATTTCTGCCTCTTTCTCCATCCCCTCTTCCTTTCAGTATCAGCCAAAATTTTACCTTTTGCACAAAAGTCACTCCTGCCTCCCCTTAGTGATAAAGACTTTGCTCCAAGATTGTCCCCAACTTGTCCTGTATATATCTTGTATTCTTATATTTTTTCCATATTATCCTCTCCATTAGACTATGAGGTCCTTGAAAGCAGAGACGCTTTTGCTCCTCATTAAATCCTCAGTACTTTGCAATGGGTAAGGTATACAGTAGGTACTTAATATATGTTGCTTGCTTCTCTTGTTAACTAGGTTATCTCATCTAATTTCCTTTTACATATGGAAAATTAAATCTCAGAAAGGTTAAAATGGCTTGGAGATAACAATATCATCTATTTCTTAGAACTGTTTTAAGGCTCAAATGAAATAAAATATATAGAAAACTTTTCAATTTTTTATTTTTATGTGAACTTATATGAATATATAAAACTTTATATGAATATTAGTCATCAAGGCATCCCAATGGATTGGATTAGAATTAGTCTGGGATTGGAATTAGGAAGTCCTAATTCTGCCTAGATATTACTAGCTATGTTAGCTTGGACAATCATATATCCTCTCTCAGGCTCAGTTTCTGCATCTTTAGAATGAGAATAATAATATCCCCTACCTCACAGAATTCTTGTGATGATCAAATAAAATGCAATAGCTCATGTAAAGCACTTTGAAAAAATTAAAGTAGCATATAAATACTATCTTGATCATCATTACTCAGATTTATATAGTCAATGTTTGGCAGCATTCAGATCCAAGACTAAAAGTTCAGTGCTCTATTCCAAAGTTTCTTAAACCGTGGACTGCAACCCTACATGGGATTGTGTAACCAAATGTAGGGACTGAGAATTTGGGCAGCAATTAAGGATATCAAATAATCTCCCAAGGTTTAATTCTTTATGTGAAAATAAATCATCACATCTATCTCATCCATCTTCAATTAAAAATATGTATACCAAAGAATTGTTTTTAAAAATAAATTTATTTATAATTTATTATCAGTAAATGTTTGATTATTATATACTTATGTGCCTGGAATCTTGTAAAAATTTCTCAGATGAAAAGGGATCGTGAGTGGAAAAAGTTTAAGAAGCCCTACTCTACTTAATATAATATACTGCCTCCGCTATCTAATATTTTATCACCTAACTCTTTAGGGGGAAAAGTTAAAATACATAGAGGAATATCTATAAGCAATGAGCAAAATAAAACATTTTTTCTGAATAAACTTGTGTTTTACTGGTCCAAGAGAGTGGTTAAACAATTGTTGATTCTCACAATAGGACAAAAATGGGAGATTTGGGAAAAGCAGGTGCATTTAAAGAATTGTTAATCATTACTTTGGGTATTCACCTTAGTCCACTGAACACTGCTGCTGAGTTTATTTGAGAGGTAATATTAGGCACCATTTGATATTCAAAGAAGGTCAGAAGGACAGCTGATAGTTAATTTTCTGAGAGCACTTGCTTCCCCCATCTCTTCCTCCACCTCCCATTCTTTCCCCCCCCCCAAAAAAAAAAAGAAGTTGGGGGAAGGGAAAAAGTTCCTTCATCTATACTTTGGGTTTTCAATTATTACTTTCCCTGGGATTGCCAGGGAGAATTGTGGCTAGCCCTTTGAATGACAATGTTTCAACAATTTTTGGACATGGAGGAATCATTTTCATCAGGGCTTGTTGGAGTATAAATAATTTTTCTTGGCAGATATTGCAGCCTCTGCAGGGCTCATTAGTCTTTCTGGGGAGAAGACTGTCACAAAAAGAGGGAAGGTTTGAATGGAATTCCTAATGGATCTACAATGTCTGTGGCTTTCCTTAGATCTCTGAATTCCAAAGTAGGGCTTTCAGAGTTGTCATTTACCTGACTGTTCATCTCAGAGCAATGAAGCTGCTTTCTTCTACATCTTTTATTCCCAGCCTTTCATTTTGACGCTTACTCCATGGAGGGAGTGGGAGGAGACACCTATATGATTTAACAGCATTGGCAATCCCTTCAAACTGGTTTCCTGGTTCATCCACACATGAAGAATCTCTTTGCAATGGTTGATTTCTCAGAGATAAGTAGTCATATCTCCTCTCCCTCCCATGGGTGCTAATGCTGGAAGCTTTCCTATGTGATCCCTTACATAGAAAAAAAATAATTCAATGAATTTCACTGCAAGGAAGGAACTTTATAATCAAATCCTAAAGTCTGTTATAGAGATACTTTCCAATCAGTCCTGAGAATGAAAGATGAACAAGGTAGATTTTATTTCAGAAAAACAAAAGAGCTTACTGTGTTTTCTTTGATTTTTAAAAAAATCTATCCATTTTGTAAAGTAAATAAGTAGAAAGGTTGCTGTCATTTTACTGTTTTTGCATTTGTTTCAAATTAATAAAATTATTTTCCATTTCTTTTTATAAATTGCTTATTACTTTGAAGAAAAAAATCATATAATACCACAAAGGGCATAATTCAGGTAGTCATCCATAAGCTTTGTTATGCTCCAAGTGAACTATCTATATTGACTGTGGCAATCTAAAGACCATCTTAAGGTCTGGAAATCCTTTGTTCAAGACTGCCTTTAAATTATACTATTTGTGTAAGCCAAGGTAAAGTCATCTACCTCAACCTCCATGTCCCTGAGCAAATGTCTAGGACTATGTATTACAGATTAATTTCTAGGCTGCACTAATGAAAAAACTTCCCACACCATAAGTTCTCCATATCCATATAATCACAAATCCATATAATGTTATGGAGAAAGAGGAGTCAAAGGTCCTGAATTCAAATCTTCCCTTGATGCTTATTAGCTATGTGATTTTAGGTGTCTTTACATCTTGCACTACAGATTCTTCAGTTTTAAAATGAAAAGGATGAACTAGATAAATTCAGTCCTAGAGGTAACTAAGCAGCATAGGACTGGATCTAGCATGAGAAAGAACTGAGTCCAAATCCAGTCTCAGATACATACTATTGTGAATAAATCACTTAACTTATGCTTGCCTTGGTTTCCTATGTCTGAATGGGGATAATAATAGAACCTTTATCAAAAGATTTTGTGATGATTAAATGAGATAATAATTTTAAAGCAGTTAGCATAATGTCCCACATATTATAAGCACTATATAAATATTAATAATGAGGAAGGAGGAAGAAGAAGACAAAAAAGAAGAGTCAGAAAAAGTATCTCTGATACTTGATTTCAGGACTGGAAATCACCTGGAACCCTAGTCATATACTTTAACACAATATATAATAACCCAATAAAAGAAAGCAAGATTTTATAATGAGGTAGCACTATAAAGGAATTAAGAGAGTTTCAGAATATCACGGAAGGAAATAGTGTGAAATACTAGGTTGTTGCATAGTGAATCTGTTTTAAGAGGATACATGTTAGTTGAATTCATAGCCTTAATTTATTTTTCATTTGATTCCTTCTGTGCATGAAATGAAAAGCCTATTACCCCTCTCTAGTCACCTTAATGCAAAAATAATTACAAAACTGTTGACATCCTACCAAATCACAGCTGAATAGTACACAGGAAAAAATGAAAACCCTCAGTCTGGCTTATTCAAGATTTAAGTTAATTAGGATGATCAGCTCTCAATTTGATAATTGCAACTTTTATTATTGCTTATGCAAACTTGGTCTAAGGTGCTTTGTATCTTAACTGAACATCAATTGACCCTAACAGATATGGAATCAGAATATTAGACCTAAATGATCTAAGCCAACCCTGTCATATTTTAGACATAAAAATATACACCCACAGAGGTAAAGTGATTAATCTTATATGACCAAGGTAAGACGAGGAATTAATTTCAGGATATCACATCTCTGACCTTTTTCTTTCTATACTAGTCATTCTTCCAATTAAATGTTTGAGCTTTTTTAAGCAACTGCAAATCTATTGTGTACAACTTTCTGTTCTTTTAAATATATAATAAAGTTGTTATGTAACTTTTTCATTTTTTTTCTTCTATCCCCCTTCTAAAAATGGCTACCATTAGATTAAAATGTGTACATATAATTATGTACACATATAGATTTATATATACATGTGAATTAGCCTATACATATTTCTACTCTTGGAATGCAAATAGTATCTTCCTCCACAGATCCTTTGTAGTTAATATAATAATTATATAAAGATATAATATAATAATTTATAATAATTAAAATGACTTAGTCCCTCAAAGTTGTTCTTAAAATAATATAGTGGTTACTGTATACATTCTCTTGGTTCTGCTCATTTCTCTCTTCATTATTTCATGAAAATCTATTCATGATTTTCTAAAATCATCGAACTCATCATTTTTTGTAGCACAGTAATATTCCATTAGGATTATATTCAGCCTTTCCCCAATTGATGGACATCTCTGCAGTTTCCAGTTCTTTGCTACCACTAAGAGAACTATTGAGATATTTTGGAACATTTAAGTTATTTTCCATTTTTTCTCTAAGTATCTTTGAAAATAGTAGTACTATTGCTAGGTCAAAAAGTATATACAGTTTAATAACTCCTTCAGGCATGATTTCAGATTGTTTTACCAAAATGGTTGGATCAGTTCACCAAAAGTGAATTAATGTCCTGATTTTTCCACATCCCTTCTAACATTTCCCTTTCACTTATTTTAGCCAATTAAATGTAACATGAAAGATCTGTTATGTTTCACTGTGGGAACTCCCAGTGTGAATATTCCCTCTACCAACTCAGACTGCAAATCCTTTCTTTCTTTGAATTAGTAGATAAAGAACAAGAGAGTTATCCAAAGTTAAATCACTTGCTAAGGTCAAAAAGCAAATAAGTGGCAAAAGTAAGACTTGAACTCATCCCTTCCTGATTTGGGAATTATACCACTCAGTAAGAATACAGTAGAGAATAATTTGGTACAGTATAGAATAAGGAATTCTAAACTAAGAAGAAATGAGTTGGAGTTAGAAAATATCTAAAGTCTACATTATGATCCCAGGATAGTACAGCTATTTTGAGAGTCTTATTAACTATTCTTACAAATAAGTCTCATGTACTCCAATGCAACAATCATTTGTTTATTGCCTACTGTATGCAGAGCACTATGATAGGTTTTGGGAAAGGTATGGAATAGCTATGTACAAAGTAGGTCATCCTTGAGGACAAGAAATGTCTTTTCACTATTTTTGTCTCTTCAGTGTTTAATACAACATATAGTATATATCAGGCACTTGGCAAATGTTTGATTAATTGATCAATTATAAGACATAATTCCAATTCTTCTAGAGTTTGCAATTCATTATCAGACACAATCATGATAATTGTACTACGAAATATTATATGATCAGTGTGTAAGAGGCACAATGCAAAGTGCTCTGTAAAGTCAGAAAAAGAAGTGTTACTAATGTTAGGCAATGTGGAAAGCTTCAAGAAAAAAAAATTGATTGGGGGTATCAAAGGAGGGGAAGGAACTTGGCTATCAGTGGGATCAGAATGAATATTCCAGGCATGGAGAACGGTATGAGCCATAACCTAGAAACCATGACACACAGAGTTTTTCTCAAGAGGTAGAAAGAAGTATGTAACATAGCAATGAACATTGTGTTTGCCTTTCCAGATTATTACCCTAAAATGATATGATAGAGAAATACCTTCCTAAAGACGTCTTCTTTTACTTTCATAAAATTGGAGTTACAACATAGTATGTTTATTTAACTTTTTTATGTTCTTCTATGTGTTGCTAATGCTTAAATCAAAGAACGGTTGGGGAGCAAAGTAATCCAGTTTCAGGATCACTGATGCAGACGAAGGTCCTGGCATGATAAAGTAAGAAAAGGAAAAAACACTGAACAGGGATTTGTGATTAATCAGGAGCAATAACAGTGTCACATCAACATCCTCTTGGACACATAGAAATAAATTTTCCATTGGAAGCCTCACTGAGTAGTGTGATCCCTGGCTATGCATTAGAGTAGCAGCTAGCAACCAAAGTATGACCTAGAAAGGAAAATGACATTGTCAGTAAGTATGAAAATGATTTTGTGGAACAATGTTCATGAATCATTTAACATGATTAATTATGCATTCATCCAAAAAAGATTGCTGTGTCCAAGGATCAACCTAGTTGGATGCAGAAAAACTCATTACTAGAGGGTTGGCCACTAGGTCATGAATTTTTTTGGTGCTGACAATCCAAGAAACAAAGAAAAATTGAAAGTGACCCTTGATCCTATGCAGACTCCTCTTGTTTTAATGGACATCATTGTAGAGTAGCACAAAATGCGTGAATAATAATAAATGGATGAATGGGATGCTAAAAATGGGACAGTTTTTAGACTATACACATTATTTTAATTATATTTAATTATATTATCAATTTGGACAGTGTCAATATCCCTTCTCCCCCCCACCAAAAAGTGAAAATTTAGAACACTAGGCTAAAACCATAATTGGATAGTGACTAGTCCTGTGATTTCATTGATATAAATAAAGAATGAGGAAGTAATAAGCATTTGTGTATCAAGTACTGTGCTAGGCACTTTATAAGCATGGTCATATATTTGATCCATATCTAAAAACATTCAAGATATAGAAATTCCAACCATCAATGCAGCTTAGTTCCTTCTCTGCAATTTGTTATCTTAGAGAGTTGCCTAAAACAAACATTAAGAGATTTGTTCAGCAAAGAAAGAAAGGGGGGGAAAGGAAATAAGCATTTTTAAAGTGCCTAGTAGGTGTTAGAAACTATGCTAAGTGCTTTACAAATATCTCATTTGATCCTCACAACAACCTGGAGAGGTGGATACTATGATGACAACCATTTTACAGATAAGGAAACTGAGGCTAAGGGAGATTAAATGATTTTCTCATGGCCAAAGAGCTAGCAAGTGTCTGAGACTGGTTTTGAACTCAGGTTTTCATGATATATTGAATAACCTAGTAGCCACACAGGGTCACTCTGCTAGTATGCATCAGAGTCAGAGCATGAACTCAAATTTTTGTTACTCCAAGCCAACTGCCTCTCCCATATGCCATGCTACTTCTTAGGTAAGGATATTTAGTAGGGAGAAATTTTAAGTCTTAAAGTTGTATTACAAATATCTCCTTCAGAAGTATAAAATGGAAAAGACATAGCAAGGCAGAAATTCATCTAAAAATTGAAAATTCATAGACTTGTGATGGAGAGAACCATTTGCATCCCAAAAGAGGACGGTGGGTTGCGAATGTGCATCACAACACAATATTTTCACCTTTTTTTGTTGTTACTTGCTTGTATTTTATTTTCTCTCTAATTTTTTTTCCTTTTTGATCTGATTTTTCTTGTGCAGCATGATAATTGTGGAAATAATGTATAGAAGAATTGCAATATATGTTTAATATATATTGGATTACTTGCCATCTAAGAGAAGGGGTAGGGAGAAGGAAGGAAGAAAATACACAAGGTTTTGCATGGATGAATATTGGAAAACTATGTATATATTTTGAAAATAAAAACTTTAAAAAAGAAAGAAAGAAAGAAAGAAAGAAAGAAAGAAAGAAAGAAAGAAAGAAAGAAAGAAAGAAAGAAAGAAAGAAAGAAAGAAAGAAAGAAAGAAAGAAAGAAAGAAAGAAAGAAAGAAAAAATGCACCATAAAATACTTTGTTCTATACCTTGAGCTTCCAAGGCCTTTTGAGATCTCATTGAATGGAGAATTCCTTCCAATGGCATGTCACAATCAATATAAGTTTTTGTCATTGTTTTATATATATATATATATATATATATATATATATATATATATATATATATATATATATATAGCCACCCATAAATCATCCATAAAGAGTCACTCAGTGTACTTTGGCACTTTCCTGTAGATCTCTTGACATTCTAAGATTCTCAGTGGTGAACACAATGACCTTTTCCCAGTTCTCTTGACATGTTTGTCACAATGACCTTCCTCTACATCTCTTGACATGATTAGGTTCTCTCTGGAGAACACTGCCTGTGTAATTTAAAATCTTATTTTCATTATATGTCCACCCGGCCAACTATTTTGCTCATGTTGTTGATGATATCTCTTATACTACTGATGGTTTATAACGTTTTTGGTGGTAACATATTGTAGCTTATTTTTTACCGACATGCATCTCTTCATTTCCTTTATGGATGCATTTCAGTTTATCAATATCATTGCTAAAATTGGATTCTTTAGATTCCAGATTCCAGAAACTAGGAAAACTGAACACAATACCCAAATATTGGGGAGAGTACACCTTGAAATGAACACTATGAAACTCAACATAGGTTAAGATCATATTAGCTTTTTCAGTTGCTGTCATATTGTGATTAGTATTGCCCATACAATTCAACAAATGCTCTAATTTTAAAGATATTCTTAAAAATTTAAAAATAGAGGCTGTACAACTTACTTATGAAGTTGATTTTTTCAAGATTTTAAGATTTTTAAAATTTAATTTAAGATTTTAAGATTCAAGTGCAATCATTCACACATTGTTTGTCCAAAATGTTTTAATCTATTGATAAATATATTTGAATTCTGACTCTGTCATCCAGTGTTCACTATTCCTTTCAACTTTGCACCATCTGTGTATTTGACTAACATGTAACTATGCCTTTGTCCAAATAATTCATTAAAAAATTGCATGTTATAAGGCCACGGGGTTTAGCTTTCCAGTGTACTACATTAATGTTCTCATTACAATTTGACCTTAACTCATTAATAACTACTCCATATAATTGTACTCTTATTTAGAGCTGATTTCTCTCTTTTCTACAAAAAATGTATGATAGCTTTTGTCAAATGTTAAGCTACATTTACGGCTTTCCCCTGGTATATGAATCTAGTAACCCAGTCATGGCTTCTTGATGAAGTCATGCTGACTCTTTGGAATCATCACTTTCTTTTCTAAGTAATCATTAAAAATCCTTTTCATAATACATTTTAGAATTTTATCAAAAATTGAGGCCAAACTCATTAACCTATAATTATGGACTACATTATCTTATTTTCTCCTAAAAAGAGGGATAGCATTTACTCTTCTGTTTCCACAATCTTTAAAATATAGAGTAGATGATCACATCTGCCATTTCTTTCAGTAGCTAATAATTTGGTTCATCTGGACCTTTTGGCTGCTAGATATTCTCCTTTCTGTCTATTTTTATGGCACTATTCTTTGGCAGTTCTCCTACCTATCTGACTGATTCCTCTAAGTCTTCTTTATAGAGTTCATTGCCCATACCCCATAGATATGTGAACCCTAACACTCTATTCTTGTCCCTTTTCTTTTTTTATCTCTTGATAATCTTACTAGTTTCCATGTGTTCAACTATTAATCCCTATGCAGATGACTCCCACATCTACAAATCCAGCCCATATCTCTCCTTTCAAGCCTCAGTTTCACATTTCCAAAGGCCTGATGGACATAACTACTCATAAGCACCTTAAATTCAATATTTCCAAATTTGAAGTGATCTTTCCCTTTAAGTTTATTCCTCTTCATAATTTTACTGTATTCTGTTGAAATTTCTCCAGGCACTTATATTTATAAACTAGAAGTTATCCTCAATTCTTCACTCAAATCATCCCCTCACATCTAATTTGTTGCCCTAAGTTCTGTCATTTTACTTCCATATTTTTTGTACCTCTGCTCTTCTTTCTACTTACATTGTCACTTCCCTAGTTCAGTTGCTCATTACCTCCTCACTGGACTATTGCAATAACTTCCTAATTGATCTCCCTACCTCTTGCCTCTTCCCTCTCCATTCTGTCTATATATCCCTTCTTTATATCCTTAAAGTACAAGACCAATCATATTACCATCCTGTTCAGGAAGCTTCAGTTTCTTTCTTGGCATTTAATCAATTATTAAGTATTTGTTAATAGAAGTAAATTGTCTATAACTAGGGAAGTAGTGGATCCTATGGATAGTTTGTGGGGTTTAGTTGTAGTTCTTGACACTATCTCCTAGTCAATTTAGTGCCTTTATGCCTATGGTATAGTGACTACAATTCTGTCCCTAATAAGGTTCTCTGAGAGCTCCATATGAATCCCACTCCTTTGTTACAGAAAATTCTTTAACTTAAATTTGGAAATTCACAAGACACTCCTTGTTTTGGTATATAAATTAAGCCAGAGCAAAAGATAATCAAAGTTACCAATCTAATTGGTCTTTGCCATTCATCCCTCATTATTGGCTTTATTGTATAGGAATATCAACAAGTTCTCCAAGCTTTGCTCCATCCTACATGAAATTTAAATAAATTTTGTTTTTGTAGGAGAAATAGAGTTTATGGCACTACTGAACTTCTCTGTTAGAAAGGAACTAAAAACCATTTATTCTAACCCAAAACAGCTAAATGTATAGAGCACAAATAGCTAAAGAACAAGACTTTGAGAAAGGAAGATATAATTTTGCATCTTTCCTCAGATAATAGTTAGTTATATAATTCTGAAAAAAATCTCATAATTTTTGTGCCTCAGTTTCTTTATATATAAAATGGATAATAGTAGCAACAGTAGTTAGTTATTATTACCTAATATTGTAAAGATCAAATGAGTTAACATATAAAAAATCTTTTGCAAACCTTAAAATGATAAATAAATTCTAACTATTATTATGAAGAAAAAAGGAATTCCTTTACAAATCTGATCACTCAATCATCCTGCTTTTTCTTAAAACTTTTTAATGAGGAAGACCCTACTGCCTCCTGAGTCCAGTAACACAAACGTAGCCCTAATTATTGGGACTATGCTTCACTACACTTTACTATTTCATAGAATTATATTTATATGCAAAATCATTTAAAAAGAAACTTTTTTGGGGCAACTAGGTGGTGCAGTGGATAGAGCACCAGACTTGAATTCAGGAAGACCCGAGTTCAAATGTGGTTTCAGGCACTTAACACTTCCTAGCTGTGTGACTCTGGGCAAGTCACTTAACCCCAAGTGCCTCAAAAAGAAAAAAAAAAAAAAAAAAAAGAAAGAAAGAAAGAAAGAAAGAACCTTTTTTAAAGATGAAGGATTTCCATATTATGCTATCAGTTTCCTGGCTAAAGGTATATTGAGAATCTGGAAAAATGCTTAAGATATACATTTTCATTTCTTGAGACTCCAAGAGAAGGCAGTGTACTGGGCTTTTCATTTTCTTTTCATCATATATATCCTGGCAAATCCTTCTGTTAAGGCTTGTCTGAGAGATGAAGAACATGGGGTGTAAATATGTAAATGAATTATCTTCCACAGTAGGTTGAGTAATCTTAATTTAACAAAAACCTTCACTCTGTGGTACTGCTCAGCTCCCACTGAGGCCTTCCTTTCTTTGCCAAAATAGAACTGATTGGCTTCTACTAAACAAGCACGATATGGTTCTTCTGAAGGCAGCTGGTGAATTCACCTCATTTGTAATTATCTGGCTTGAGAGAGGTTGATTTCTTCATATTCTACACATTTGCTTTGCAAGATTTTACTAATACTCTTTTGGGAATGTAAAATCCATACTCTACAATATGAAGTTCAATAATAGGATGCAAGAACCTATTTTTGTTATTTATACTCAGTGCTGATTTCAGAAACAAAAAAAAATAAATAAGTTCTAGGTTATTGGCAATCTGTGCTATTTGGTCCAGTGTTCACAATAATCCTCTGATTATTCTGGCTGGTTGTTAACTAGAGAATACTAAGAACTATCTAAAAATGTGCATTAGAATTTGAGATTTTTCAATGACGAAATGTCATTTTCATATTAAAAAGTTTATCTGTAATCACCCGTCAAGTGATGGGTGGATAGATTTATTCTTTTAAGAATTAAGAAGCATGAATATGATACTTTCTTATTGTAATATAGGATATTAATCAATATAAAGAATTTAGAGAACAGTAAGATTATCTGATCTGAGGAAGAATGAGTTAAGTAGAACTAAGAAAATATAGTGTAAATAGAAATATCAGAAAAGTAATGCTGAATGCTGTGTAATTATTATGATCAAAATTTATGTCACAGAATAGAGGATAGAATGCATTTTTTGCAGAGGTTGGGAAAATAAAGGTATTTAACATTACATATGAAGGTTAGAGTGCAAAGTCTGGAGTCCAAAGTTCAAATACAACTTCAGAGACAGTATGACTCCAAGCAAATGACTTAACATTGTGTGACTCAGTTTCCTTATTCATAAAATCATTTGGAGAAGGAAATGGCAAATCACTCCAGTACTTCTACTAAGAATACCCCAAAGGGGATCCCAGAAAATTGTACACAACTGAAATGACTAAACTACAACATTACATATTTTTGTCAGCCTTGGTTATCCTAGTGTTGCCTCACTGTTTTTTCCTCTTTCATTTTATCCTTTCTTACAAAAATTAATTAGTTCTCCAGATATAGAAAAGGGATGAAATATATTTGGAAGTGAAATAATAAATAAATAAATAAATAAAAACAAAGATAAAAAAGAAGCTATTATTTGATAAAATTTTTCCATTTGTCAAATCAATAGTTTAATGAAATAAACAATGGCATATGTACTTTGCTCTAGGCTAAGACAAAGATGGGAAAACTTTTATTTTATTTCTGCCTTTATTTTACCCAATAGAATATTCAAAAAAGGGAGAAAAAGCAAACATTTCACAAAACATATAAATGACTCAAAATAATTTATATTGAGTCACTAATTTTTCTATCTACATGATGAGTCCCATTTTTACACAGGGTCCTAATTCTTCCAGATTTTATGACATGTTATACTCTGGATTCCCCAAGAGAGCAAATAAAACCAGGATCACTAATTTTAGTCAATTCTTCCAATCTCAGGGTGAATCATTTTCCCACAGGAAGTCAGGAAGTCTCATACTTCCTGAGCATACAATGCTTTCCTACAATTCCACTTTTACCTTAAATGAGACCTTACTTAGGACCACAAGCCAGGCAATCCCTTTCCCAGTAGGACCACGGTATCTAACTTATTTTTAATAGCGGAGTATTTCTCGGGATCATAACTTTTGTTTCTGCCCTGCCAAGCACTAAAAGACATGGATCTAATCCTCCACCTAAGAGGCACCTATTTTAGGAAACTGTACATGCCTTGCTACTGAGAAGATTAAGATTGATCCTATAACATTTATTTATTGATCCAATTTATATTTAATCGGTTTTGTCCTGTAACCATTTGTTTTCTGTAACTTCTTTTTTAGTTGTGGTTCTTTGTCTCTGAACTTAGTTAAGAAATTCAGCTGGCTTATAATGGGTTAAACTTAAAAAGACAGATCTCCTGATAATCACTAATCTATTCTTGCCTCAAATAATTTAACTGACTTTGGTGAATGTGTACACAAAGGGAGTCAGACCTGATATCTAAACTACCAAGCAATTCTTCAAGGATGCCTGGTTGGCTCTCCAAAATTTGGGGCCACTCTCTTAAATTTGTATTCAAATAATGAGCACATTTTAGTCTCAAGAGAGAAGCAGCAAAATCATTGCTAGTTCCCATTACCAAACTTCCAACCAAATAGGTTATTCCTTTTGTCTCAGCTCATCAGCTTCACTTGATCCCATGATGTCATCTACCCTGTTCTGTTCTTTTGTACTCTGCAAAACCTATAAAATGGAAACTGTTTTTGTTAGTTTGTTTGTTTTTTGTTTTTTGAGTGTAAGGTCTTTGGCATGAATGAGGGCAAGCCATTATTGACAGGCTGCATGTCCTGATAATAAATTTTACCTTGCTGGGAGATTTGCCTCCATTTATTCCTTTGTTAAAACTAAAACACAACTTTGTTTGTCTCAACTTTGAAATTATTTACAAGGCAATCCCCAAGGCCTAGAAAGAGCAAGGAATCTTTTTTTTTTATTAGCAAGAAAGTAAAATTTTAGAATGAGTTACTGAGGAAATTTTTCTTCCTCCTCCTCCTCCTCTTCCTCCTCCTCCTCCTCCTCCTCCTCCTCCTCCTCCTCCTCCTCCTCCTCCTCCTCCTCCTCCTCCTCCTCTTTCTTCTTGTTCTTCTTCTTCTTCTTCTTCTTCTTGTTCTTCTTCTTCTTTTTCTTCTTTCTTCTTCTTCTCCTTCTTCTTCTTCTTCTTCCTCTTCTTCCTCTTCTTCCTTTTCTTTTTCTTCTTCTCTCTAATTTATTGGCAATTTCATAACAACCAAAAATTTTATTTAGCTTTCTGTTTAATTTTTCAAATATCAAGCATTCTCAAAATGAATTTGTCTTTACTTACAACCTTGAAATTGAGGAGTAGAAAAAAGAGCAAAAACCAAATCCCTCAATACATCTACCTAGTCAGGCAAAACAAATTCCCTCTAAACATGCCCAAGGATATATGTCTATTTTGCAATTTAAGTTCATTGCCTCTCTCTCAAGAGATGAATAATATGCTTCATCTTCATTCTTTTGGATTCAATGAACAGGAGTAGAGACTATGTGAATAAGTGAAGGTAGAATTGATAGGAAATGGTAGCTGATAGGAAACGGAAAGACATCATGGAATAAGCCACTGAATAGGCCATCTCTAAAACTAACTATATGTAAATACTATTTAAATTACATAAAAAAAAATTTTACTCCTACACTTTTAAACATCAAGTAGCCACAGAAGTATGAAAATTATTATACAGGATACAAAAAAATGTAAAAGATATGATTCCTGCTTTGTGTGTCTAAATCCAAAATTCCCACATTTCATATGTATAGACTTTATTTATTGCTGAGGCAAGTTAAGTGACTTGCTGGGGGTCACACAGCTAGGACTGTTAAATGTTTGAGGCCAGCTTTGAACTCAGGTTCTCCTGACTTCAGGGCTAGTGCTTTATCCACTGCACCATCTAGCTGCCCCTAGACTATATATACAAAAAAAAAGAAAAAGTATACTAAGGGTTACACAATTATTGGATGGGGCTATTCGGGGAAGGCTTCATTGAAGAAGTGAGCTGAATTGGATTGTGATGCAAAAGTAAGACTAAGTAGGCAGAACAAAAGAGGAAAGGCTTTCTAATGCATGGGGAAATATAAGTACAAATAAGGAGTCAGACATGTGGAGGAAAAAAGGAGACAGCAGATATGTGTTCCTGTTAAAAGCATAAATAATGCTTTTAAGAAAAAAGGAGGAGAGGAAGGAAGGAAGGAAGGAAGGAAGGAAGGAAGGAAGGAAGGAAGGAAGGAAGGAAGGAAGGAAGGAAGGAAGGAAGGAAGGAAGGAAGGAAGGAAGGAAGGAAGGAAGAAAGGAAGGAAGAATAGGGAGGGAAGGAGGGAGGAAGGGAGGGAGGGAGAGAGAGAAAAAAATAAGATAGGTAAGGAGAGGTTAGATGGTGATGAATGATCTTATTCCAGGCTAAATAGTATAGATTTGATCTTCTATTGGAAATAATATTTAAGATACTTTCAAGCACTTTGATTATGAAATTATCACTAAAGTAGAACAAGAGATATAGAAACCAAAGGACATTCATTGATTTGCTCAAGATCACATAGGTGAAATTTGAATCCAGGTTCTCTGACTACAAAGCCAATATTATTTCTACTACCCCAAAGCATGTATTATATGCTACAGAAAAATAACTCAGCCTGTTGGTACCCTTTCCATTTCCACAACATGACAAAACACCCACTATATACCATAGAAGAAACTGCTCAAAAGATTAGAGACTTTTCTTTAATTGTTTATTCTGTGGATAACACAGAAATCCTAATGCTTCTTTGATTTTGCTTCAATTCAATATACACTTATTACATATCTACTTTGTGCCAAGCACTAGGCATAAAAATAATTAAAAAAAAAAAAGAAATGCCCTTGAAGAACTTCCAATCTACTGAGAGAAGACAACACATAAAAGGAAGCTAGAAAGCAAGAGCAAGAGCAAGAAAGTGTGGGAGCATGATGTCACTGGAGTCAAAACTAAGCTTATGAAAAGAGAGGAGCAGCTGGAAAGTTCAGATCCTAGCCATTTATAAAGGAAGGCTTTGGGAGGAGTTTAGTGTATGGGATGCTAGAAGTACTAGATAGAGCCTCTGATATGAAAGCTGGCTGAGCCCTTTCTGGGACTGCTTATCTCCCTTTGGTGTCTACGTTCCTACAACTCTCACCTCTGGCTCCAAAAAGCTGTAGCATGAGGAATGACTACATACTGGTAAAACAGCTAGGCAAACAGGCTAAACAAGTCTATGAGTAACCAGTAGACTTCACACCTATTGGTGAATTAGGGAGCCTCTATCACAACCATGTGAAGACTTTCCTTGATGGAATGGACTAATGAACAATTTTTTCCAGTGGCTCACGGCAGCCAAAGCAGATACTGTGGAGCATTTAAGGCTTGGTCAGACGCTGCAGATACCAATGTCACCTACTGCATCCTGAGCCATCACTGGCTTTTGTCTGTCTTGCTGTTGGACTTCCATGATTCTGGAAGAAAGAGTTCTTCATGCCCTAGGATATCCCTATGATGTCACTGGTCCTCTTTGAAAAGGAAGGACAGACAACAGGGATCTCTACCCTCTAGCCCTCCAATGAGGGAAGAAGAGACTGAGCGAGACTCAAATCGGAGTCAATTAGAATGATGATGATGTTATAGGCGATCGGTTTATCCTAGATGGACCATTTGCCAATCACAAATGGAAAGTTAGTATAATTGGCCCACATGCTTTTCCAATCATGTCATTATTTTTGTTTTTATACCACTTGTGCACAAGTTAATGTTGGAAATATGATGTAGCTTACAGTACTTTTATTCACATTGAAACTTTACATTGCCATTTGATTGACTAGCAATAGTCATTATAAGTAATGGTGTTCTCTTTTTCATAGCTATTTAGGATTCCTGGGAAAATATTGAAATTAAAACAATTGTTTTTGTGTCAGATAATAACTTGGGATCATTAAAAGCACTCTGCAATTTTCCAAATGAAATGTAGTCTACTGTTCCATATCTTCTGCATCTAAATGTAATGTCCGTCCAAGATGTTGATAGACTAATTCAATTGGCTGTCATTCAGACTCCATTTCACAATATGTGATATTTGCATAATTCATCTATTGGATTTATATTGGGTTTTTTTTGGCATGATCTGCTGGACTTTTCACTTTTAATTGGTCCTAGATCTCATGGAAGAGAATCTAGAATTCCAAGATCGCACCATGGGTACAATGAACTCAAATAAGAGTATCACCATTTACTGAGAATGTTTCTTCCATTTGGACTTGTCACAGGATATCATCTATGACAGTGGAAAACACCTTCGATAAGCATGCCTCCATATTTTTTGATTCACTTGATGTTGATTAGATTAAGGATCTTAACTGATTAATGATAAGAATCACTAAATAAATTTATTTCTGTGGTTATCTCTCTCAAGGAATCACATATGATTGGAACATATACATGGGTAACATTTTGTTGGAGGGGAGCTTTTAAAGTTTCATTTTAATCTTTGGATAGATTTCTGATAGAATTAAATTTATATCCCTCTCAGACTATTTTCTGACTAAGAAGATATCCCCTGTGTAAAATAATCTGTGAATATCTTTTTATATATGCTTTCATCCAGGTTACACATGATGAATACATAATCCCCTCAGCAAATATGGACGGTGACTTAGACTCAAAATTTACATAGGAGGTTTATATTTTGGAATTTGGACAATGTTTTCTATATTTCAATGATAGTGGTTTCCAAACCACTCATATAGGTAAGGGAGTCTGGAGTGGAAGATGGGAGAATGCTCTCAATATTCTCCCATGAATGCTACACAATTGAGGATTATAGGGCACTGATTTCAGAAGTATTGAAACTGCAGCTGACACAAAGAGAAATGAAAAGCAATTTAAATGGATGCATGCAAATTTTGACAATATATAAACATTTTAAGCCATTTGTTAAATGCCTATTATGCACCAGATACTGGAGCTATCATAATAAACCTTATTAAAGATAAATATTCCCGAAAATGAAACATCTGTGTCATGTGCCAATAATAACAATAATAATAATAATAATAGTATTTATATACTACCTACTATGGGCCAGATATTTTGCTAAAGGCTTTACAATATTATTTCATTTGATCATCACAACTCTGGGATACAGATAGGATCGTTATCCCCATTTTTTAGTTGAGGAAACTAAAGCTGACAGTTTAAATGACTTTCCCAGGCTTGGTATTCCAGGCTGCATTTCAGAGGATTTTAATGAAGGTCATTTTACTTATCCAATAATATTTTTTAAAAATCAGAAATCTGTCTTTCATAACAGCAGGTCATATCAAAAGGACCATGTTCACAAGTCAATGACTACAAATGCTCAAAATATAGTCTTCCTATACTTGGTCCCACAGCTAGTAGGTATCTGAGGTCAGATTTGAACTCAGGACTTTCTGACTCCAGACTTAGCCCTCTATCCTCTATGCCATCTTGTTACATCCTGAAAAGAAAGAAGAGCAGTTGGACTATTCTAGCACTGTATTTCTGTTCACAAAATGTTTAAAGTACTCATGGATGGCTTCCAGCATATTGAGTGGGTCATTATGAAAACATATGGGCAAGTCATACAGGATGAAAAGGACTAGATGAGTTGCAATCAGCCTTGGAGGAAGGAAGTCTAATACTAATAAGACTATGGATTTACTGAAGTGATGAGGCAAGGTACTTTAAGCACTAGAGTTGTCCAAAAATGGAATAAGCGCTTTGAGAGGTTTTGACTTCCTGATCAGGAGTGAGCTTCAAGCTAAGTGGCCACTTTTGGGGAGACACTACAGGCAGGATTAACACTTTGGAGGGGGGATGGCTGGGTAGAATGTCAGTCTAGATGGCCTCTGTAACTCTGATTCCAGCTCTAGGAAAAGATATCATGGTATTGGCAGAAGTAAGAAGATCTCTTCCCTTTCAGGCTGTGGATTAAAAATAGTTAAATTCTGGCAAAATTCATATAGCCAAATGGTTGTTGTTGTTTGTCCTTTGTTCTCAAAGAGGACCATGTCATCAGGGAGGTAATGCCATGACATGTGAGTGAATTGAATTTGAATGAGGAAGAAGGTCATTTGTCTCACCCTTCCCTTCACAGCCATCTGAGTCCAGTGGTAAGATATAGATAAAAACAAATGGAGATGTCCCTGGATGAAATGGAAGACCTTGGTCTTTTTAAAAACGAAGGTCTTCAACAGGTCTCAGTTTGACTGAAGCCATGTTTTTTCAGTAATTAAGGCTAGATAGCAAGAGAAGCAACAAATTTCTTTTCACCTAGTCCAAAAAATAAATCTAAATGAATGAATGAATGCACAAAGGGATGGATTGATGAATGGATGAATCTGGGAGAGGGAAATCCTCAGGATTTCTGGCCAAAGCAGAAATGACTGTGATTTATATTCAATCTGAGTCAATGAGGACTGAAACAATGACCAAATGGGTCTTGGACCTATTGGTACCCACTGAGAATCAAATTGGTTTTGGTTAAAGGCCTGGTCCTTTAGAAAGAAATCTAACTAGGAAATCCCGAGATATCTTGGGAGGGTTCAGAGGGGCAAAGGAGAAAAAAAATGCTTCTAAGAGCATCTGTAGGTAAGGGTGAGACTTTCCCTCCTTCCCTATCTCTGTCCACATATATTCAATCATAATTCTCAGAAAAGAAGTAGTTGTTGTTACTCAGTAGGGTCCAACTCTTTGTGACCCTATTTGGGGCAACCTTGGCAGAAATACTAGAGTAGTCTGCCATTTCCTTCTGATGTCATGGTTCTCTTCCAGAATGAAGGATAAACAACAACATTTCCTTCCCCAGCTCATTTTACTGTAAGGAAATGAAAATAGACAGGCTTAAGCGATTTCTCCAGTCATTCAGCTAAGTGTCTGAGGAGGGAATTTGAACTCAGTTCTTGTTGACTCTAGGCCACCATACCACCTAGAAGAAAGCAACTAAAAGAAGAGATTATCCTTTCCTCGAAGAACCCACCATTATTACTAATTAACTAAAGTTACCATTAACATTTAAAAAAAAATTAAAGTTACATTAACAGTAAAATCAAAAGGTTACTGGTCTTACAGTCAGGGAATGGTGGCTCTGTTACTTAAAATTTATGAGGTTTTAGGTAAATCGTGACTGTTCTGTGCTTTATTTCTTTCTCTTAAAATGAAGGAATTGTAATAGATGATTTCTAAGCTTCCTTCTAGTTTGAGTTCTGCATCTGTAATCCTAAAATCCAATAAAATTACAATAAGGGACTAGTGTTCTTGACCAAAAATATCTTTTTTAAAAATTGTCAGTCTGTTTACTTTTCCATTGGCCAGGAACACATTTGGGAGTTGGGGGGTGGGGAGTAGAACTCAATCTGTCTGAAAAATCAAATTTGTCCTGGTTCACATACAATCGAATTCTTTAGACAGTTGGCTGACAGAACACTGATATTCCACGCTGCACTTCAGAGGAGTTTAATGAAGGTCTTTTAATTCACCCAATAATATTTTTTTAAAAATAAGAAATCTATCTTTCAAAACAGCTAGGTCATATCAGAAGGGCCATGTTCACAAGTCAATGATAACAAATGCTCAAAATATGGTCTTCCTATATTTGATCTGCCATTATAAAGTCCAATAGTCTGGAAAACAAAGAAGGCTATGGAGAGTTGCTGTTGAAAGAGCAAAGCAAAACTTGTGGCAACGGAACAGCAAGGGAAGAGGAAAATGAGAGAAATGTGAGCAATGCAGAATTATTCAACTGTAACTGCAGCTTACCCCCAACATGACAGAGAGCACAGATGGACAAGGGATTAATGTCCCCTGCAAGCCCAATGCCACCAGGCCAGGACCCTACAGTCAAACCAAACTGTCTTTTATTTAAAAAAAAAAAAAAAAAAAAAGCAAATGTCCTATTGCAAGCTCAGAGTTATCAGGCCAAGGCTTTACAGTAAGAGCAAATTGTCTTTTACAAAGAAAAGCAAATGCCATACGCCAAATGCAGCCATGTGTGAGCACCACCGAAAGACACGGCTAGTTGCCACGTTAGTTTTTAAAACTGGCATTTAAAATCACTCAAACAGATGGAAGAAAATTATGCAATAAAAAGTTGACATTTGATTCTACTCTGTATGTTTGTTAAGTTAATTCTTATTATCTCAAACAGATTAGTGCTGAATGATAATCAGATTGTGACAGTTTGTAGGTCATGTGAGGATTATATTGCTTCCAAGGGCCAAATGGAGATGAAATGTTGCTTAGGTAGGTAACAATTAATCACAAGTATGTAATTACATCAAGAGGTTTCAAGAATGACATGGTTGGCAAGGTCAAAGTTTACAGAAAGAAATATGAAAATATCTGAAGCACATCAGTTTTATTCATAAGAATAAAAAGTTTCGTTGGTATGGAGTGCCAGAATTAATGGAAGGAAGAGAAGAGTTAATAGAACAATTTTTACAGAGAGAGACACAGAATGGTTAACAATTCCATGGTCATAAAATTAATAAGCTTCAAGGACAAATCATTTTCTATAACCCTCTCTCTCTTGTGTCATGCAGTTCTGTAAAATATTGCATAATAGGTATATTATTGTATTTGGGATAACGTTTATTAGGCTAAGGAATTTTGATAACTCTAGTCCACTCTTCTTCCTCAGTGAGTTAGTTTGTGGTTTACAGTCCTTTCTTTCCCAACACCTCCTCTCCTTTCAAGGAATTTTAACATACATTTGATATTTCTTCAACAACCCTAACTTCCCACTTACTCATTTCTCATGACTTATTCCTCCATCACACCAGATATACAGAAAGATAGTCACATCCTTAATCTTGCCATCACCTACAAGTGTTTCATTTGCATGTTTATGAGTTCTGAAATGACTTTATTTGCTTATCATCTGATATCATTCTTTTCTTCCTGTGTCTTGTATCCCCAAACTTTGTACTTTGTCTTCACCAAATCCTCAATCCTGCTAATCAATTCTTTCTCAAGCTATTATCCTTGTATTGACTACACACTTTCCCCCTTTTCAGCATTATCCTTTGATGAACAAATTCATCTTTACACTGTCTTCTCCCAAGTTCTTTGCCTCTCTATTCTACTTAAGATCTCATCCCACAAAACTTCAGCCTTGGGTTACTTCCAACCTTTGCTTCTAAACTTCCAATCTGCTAAACAAAGATAGGAAAAATCATGAAGCCATGTCAGCTGGGTACACTATAAATTCATGTTACATTATCTCTACTAGGTCCTCTCCAAGGCAAGGCAATCCTTTTATACCTCTTCGATGAATTCACTATATCACTCACCATGGCATCTTTTCCAGCCTATTCATCCCTCCTCAAGCTCCTTATGATCCCTTGCCCTCCCACTCTCTTACCTGAGAACTTTGCCTCATTTTTCACTGAAAAAATAGACCATCAGCTGAGAGTTCCTTATTCTTCTCTTCTCACATTACTCAGATACTTTCTGCTGCTTTTTCTTCATTCACCCATCTTCCAAAATGAAGCGACCTCTCTACTTGCTAAGGTAACCCTATAAATGTCCTTTTGCTAATCTTCAATCTCTCCCTGAGTACTTCTCCACTGCTTAGAAATGTACCTACAACTCTTTCATTCTTAAAAAATCCTCATTTAATCTAACCATGCCTTTTAGCTATTACTTAATATCTTTTCTCCCTTTGGCAACTAAACTCCTTTAGAAGGCTATCTCCAAATGAATTCCTCCACTTCCTTTGCTCTCACTCTTTTTAACTCTTTGAAGTCTGACTTCCAACTTCATCATTCAACTAAACTGCTCTCTAAGTTCCAAACATCCCTTAGCTGCCAAATCAAAAGGCTTTTTCTCAGTTCTCATCTTCCTTGACTTCTCTGCAGCTTGTGAAATTATCAGACACCTTTTTATTGATACTCTCTTCTTTGAAAGTTTTCTGGATACTTTTTGTTGTGTTATCTTTTGTGGTTTTTGTTGTGTTATACTTCTTTTCTGTCTCCATTGCCGAATTTTCCTCTAGGCTCCAACCTTTCTAGACAGACAGACATAGATAGATAGACAGACAGATATATAGATAGATAGATAAATATAATAACTTAAATATATACAATAAATTTAAGGGGAGAAAGAGAGGGGGAGGGAAAGAGAGAGAGAGAGAGAGAGAGAGAGAGAGAGAGAGAGAGAGAGAGAGAGAGAGAGAGAGAGAGAGAGAGAGGAGAGAGGGGGGAGAAAATGTTGTTGACTCCATGAGAGCTGAGCAATGATATCACCTAACTCTCTCTCTCTTTCTTTCTTTCTCTCTCCATATATAATATGTACAAAATTATACATAAATATTACATAAACATAAAATGAAATATCTGAGCTACATACATACATATACATATATATAAAACCTGGTGAATCTAATGGTTGCCCTTATGGATTCAACAAATATCTCTATGCTAATAATTCTCAAATCTATTTGTCCTGTAGACATCCTAAACAATATGTTCCACACTGAACTTTTGAGCTTTTCCCATCCTTTTGCTTTTTCCTAACCTTACTGTTAGTATCTGCTCAGTCAACCTAGCTCACAATTTTGGTGCTATCTTCAACTCCTCATTCTCATTCCTGATATTTCATCCTTGGTGGGTAGTCTTTCACATAAGTTGCAGGTGTTAATATCTTAGGGAATCAAAGAATTTGACACGTGGAAGGGATGTCAATGGTTTCTTAGTTTTTCCCATGTTTGAAAAGGTTTCCTCATTTTAATATGTAAGACAAATGGACATCTGATGAAAGACTGAAAACCTCTAAGGAACAAGGACACATCTTGAGACATCTTATTCTATTTTTAGACATCTTAAATGTGAGAAAGTTTAGTTTTACTTTGCTTTGTTTTTTTTTTCCTGAAGTTACATTTTAATTTGATTCTTTCTAACCTTTAATTAGTATCCTCTGGGACCAAACCGAACAAATTTCACTTGACATTCCCTCAGATTCATTCAATTTATAGTCCTAAATGTTTGTGGCAGCCCTTTTCATAGTGGCTAGAAACTGGAAAATGAATGGATGTCCATCAATTGGAGAATGGTTGGGCCAATTATGGTATATGAATGTTATGGAATATTATTGTTCTGTAAGAAATGACCAACAGGAGGAATACAGAGAGGCTTGGAGAGACTTACATCAACTGATGCTGAGTGAAATGAGCAGAACCAGAAGATCTCTGTACACTTCAACAATGATACTGTATGAAGATGTATTCTGATGGAAGTGGATATCTTCAACATAGAGAAGAGCTAATCCAATTCCAATTGATCAATGATGGACAGAATCAGCTACATCCAGAAAAGGAACACTGGGAAATGAGTGTAAACTGAGAGCATTGGGTTTTTGTTTTGTTTTGTTTTGTTTGTTTTGTTTTTCTTCCCTGATTATTTTTGCCTTCCGAATACAATCCTTCCTTTGCAACAGCAACAACAAAATTCGGTTCTGCACATATATATTGTACCTAGGATATACTATAAGATATTTAATATGTATGGGAATGCCTGCCATCTAGGGGAGGGGGTGGAGGGAATGAGGGGAAAAACTCGGAACAGAAGGGAGTACAAGAGATAATGTTGTAAAAAAAAATTTACCTATGTATATGTACTGTCAACGAAAATGTTATAATTATAAAAATTAATAAAAAAGAAAAAAACAAATTAAAAAAAATTTATAGTCCTAGAGAGTTGCTAGACCCTTCCCTCAAAAAAAAAAGGCATTGCTTGGCAACCAACTATTACAAGCCTCTGTAACTGGCCCAATTGGCTCTTATATAATATGCCAACATACATTCCCGAGATACACCTTTCCAGAATCAGGATTCTGTCATTACAAAACATGAGAGGAAAACTATATCTGTATAAAATTCTTTTAAAAATCAGTAGGGAAGGGGCAGCTAGGTGATGCAATGGAGAGAGCACCAGCACTGAAATCGGGAATATTTGAGTTCAAATTTCTTGATACTAGGCATGTGACCCTAAACAATTCACTTAATCCCAATTGCCTTATTCCTCCCCCTAAAAAAAAATCAGTGGGGAAGTTATCTTTCCCATCAACTTCAATCCTTTTTCTAGTTCCTCCATTATTGATGCCAGGGTATCAAGCTTCCTTAGTTTCCATCTTCTATAGTTAAGAAAGTTAAAAAATCCTGCTAGGGCAACTAGATGTGTTAGAGCATTGGCGGTAAAGTCAGGAGGACCTGAGTTCAAATCCAGTCTCAGATGCTTTCTGCTTCCTAGTTGTGTGACTCTGGGCAAGTAACTTTATCCCAATTGCCTCAGCCAAAAAACAAATAAATAAAACAAATGGGTAAAAGCCCTAAATAGAAACTGAAAACTGTGAAAAGAGGAATATTCCTAAAATAAATAAAATGGATACTTAAAAAATAAAATTAAAAATCGGTCTACACAAACTCTCAGGATAAATACTACATGTGAGAAAGAGAAGGATCAAATACGGGACAGAGTTGCTACTCAAAGAAGATGGGACAATGATAATTGACAATAGGGGAAAACAGATTTTATTTTACTTCTGTTTTTTCTGCCAATCTTTGGTTAGGAAAAAAGAAAAGTAAGGTGGCTAATGGGTAATCAATATCTAAAATAAGTAAGAAAATAATAAGAGAACATGTAACTGCTCTTGGTGAATTCAAAGCATTCAGTTTAGATAAATAACATCATCAAGTAAAAGAAATGGAAGATGTGATTGCTGAATCACTGCCAGTGATATTTCTAAGTTTGCAGCAAACAGAAGGGGTACTGCCAACTGGTGGAGGGCACATGTGTTCATCCAATTTTTTTTAAGGGAAGTGAATCATTAAGTCAATCTATAGGTCAGGGAACTTAATTTTGATTCCTGGAAAATTTCTGAAGTGTTAATAATAATAATAATAATAGGTAACATTTATAAGAAGCTTATTATGTTCTAGGCACTATGCTATTTGTCATCATTGTTACTTTACTTGATTCTCACAATCAGAGATGGAGGCTATTATCTCCATTTTACAGATGAAGAAACTGAGACAAGCAGGAAGAAGTGAATTGCTCATGAGCACATAGTTGGTAATTATCTGATGCCAGATTTGAATTCAAGTCTTCCTGACTTCAGACCTGATACTTCATCCACTAAGTCATTTAGTTAACATCTTTTTATTGTGAACATAAAGAATCAGCATTGTTTCAAGAACAGGTCATATCAAATTAATTTTATTTTTTAGATAGGTATAAAATATTTGTTAAAATATTTTATGTTATTCTTGTGGAAAAGATGGAAAGCTATGATCTTAAAGAGAGTGCACTTGGAGAGATTCATTTCTGGTTGGAAGAGCCATGACTAACTAGCAATTTAGCTAGAAAAAAAATCTAGGGAGGGGAAACCTGGGTGTTTTAGTGGACTGCAATTTCAATGAAAAGCCACTGAAAATGCTAATGCAATTTTGGTGTTTATTAAGGTAGAAAAATCTTCCAGGAATAAGGAAGATCATGTCTTAGTCCTACTCTACTTTGCTGGAACCAAACCAAAACTGTATCATTGTATCCAGTTATAGGTACAGCCAGGTAGCACAATGGATACAGTGAAGACTTGGAGTCAGGAAGACCCATCTTCCTGAATTCAAATCTAGCCACAGATACTGGTCGAGTGAGCTTGATCAAGTGACTTAACCCTCTTTGCCTTAGTTTCTTCATATGTCAAATGAGCTGGAAAAGGAAATGCCAGCAAGCATCTTTGCTAAGAAATCCACAAATGAGGTCATGAAGTCATACAAGACTGAAACAATTGAACAACATAAACACAATATTTTAAAAAGTTCTTTAATAAATTGAAGAGTATCTAGACCACAAGATACAGAACTGCAATGGGCTTTGGACCTATGGTATATAAAAATCAGTTGAAAGAACAAAGCGAGTTTCTCCTAAAAAGTTCAGACTTATGGAGAACATGATAGACATCTTTTAATATTTGAAGTACTGTTATATAGACGGATTGGATTTGTTCTATTTATGTCTAGAGGGAATGATCAGAAGCAGTGTTTACAAATTCCAAAGATGTATATTTGATGTAAGCAGTAGTTACAAGTCCCAAAGAAATATGGTTGATATAAGGAAAAAAAACAAACAATAAATTTCCTTACAATTAAAACTGTACCAGTATATGAATTCTGCCTCAAGGAAAATGGGTTCCTCTTTATTTGATATCATTAAGCAGAGGCTCCGTGGCCTCTTGTCAAATATGGTAGATTAAGGGTTCCATTCAGGGATGATTTGGGCTAAAATGCTTCTAAAGTCCTTCATAATTTCAAAATTCTATAATTTTGTGAATCCATTTCAGATGCAGAAAAATCTCAGTCATTGACTCTTGAAAATCCTCAAAGCATTCCCACTACAGGCTAATAACTCTTCCTTCACGACATAACAAGTTACTTTCTCCCTTAACCTCAGTGGGATTTAAGCAAGCTTTGCAGAAAGTCTTACTACTTTGTACAAGAAAAATCCTTCCAAGTACCGGAGAAAAAAATCCACAATCAGCATCTTCTTATCATGGTATTATCAGGCCTGATGGAAGCCTTATTCTCCTCTCTCTTGGTCCCTTGGTCAGGCCTGCCAATGAGTAAAATATACCTAAGACAGGACTAATGATCAACATCATCATCAATGATTCAACAATGAGAAAACCAGAACTCCTCATCTCCTTCTCAGCTACTCATTAATGACATGTAACACAACTGTCAAGTTTGCAGATTTTACTATAAATGAATTTAACTTTTAGAGGATTTATTAATGAAGATATCACTATTAATAAAAGTATCACTATAATCTCCTTGAGGTCGAGAATAATTTCTTATACATCTGTCATGTGCCCTATGATATACAATAAATAAATCATATAATAAATGTATATGATTTATTTATATAATAATAGTATATATAATAATGTTATATAATGATATAATAAATCATAAATCCATAATGATTGATTGATATATAGATTTATATCTAGTCTTATAATATTATCTCATCTAATCCTCATATCAACTTTGGAACATTAAGTGCTATAATTTTCTGAATTTCACAAATGAGAAAAAGGAGACAGACACAAGTTAAGTGACTTGCCAAAGGTCACATAGATTAAGAAGACAGGATTTGAACTCAGATATTCTTGACTCTCAAGTACAACACTTTAACAACAGAGCTGAGAAGATATTTTCACAACATGTATTTATTAAATCTAGATTGTATGTATGTATATATATATACATATATTCATCCATTCATTCATTTGTTTATTTGTATGTGATTTTTGCCTCCCCTGATACAATAAAAGCTCTCTGGAGACAGGGACTATATTATTTCTGTCTTTTTCTCTAGTGCCTCGTACTTAGCAAGTATTTAATCATCATTTGTTGATTTGATTTTCAACTATACTCTCCTATTCTGAAGACAGTGCATAGTTTTTTCCTGACTTCCTGCATTTGTGAGGTGATTTCCCATGTCTAGTACATACCATCTTCTTACTTCTCAGAATTTTACCTTCCTTCAAGACATAGTCAGATGCACTTTTCATGAAATATTTATCTGTTCCATCAATTTGTTACTTGTCTCTCCTTGAAATCACTCTTTATGCTTTTACATATCACCTGTGTTTAATTTCTCACGGAAATACTGTTTACTCTTCTTCCCTCTTGAACCCCAAATAAGTTCCTTCAGAGAAAGTACTGTTTCTTTTTTAACTTTGCATCATCAGTATCTAGCACAGTGTAGTATTTAATACCTATTATGAATAAGATTGAGATATATATGTATGTGTGTGTGTGTCTATAGAGGATTCCCACCATTGAGGGAAAGACAAACAAAAGAGATGAAAAAGTATGTGAATTGTTCCATATCTGAGATTATCTTTTTTCCTCTTACTATCCCCAGTGCCAAGCATATTTCTGGGCGAATAATATTTGATCTATGTGTTGAATGGATAAAAAGATAAATTAATTACATCAATAAGAACACTCAAATTCCCTGAATCTCCTAAGCATTTGGAGTACCTCTTAACCCAGTCTGAGTTATGTAGCAGGGGAAAGTTTTTGAGGATTGGATCTTCAGCCTTCATTGCTCTTTTATTCTTATGACCCTCAATCCAGCCCCAGAAGACTGTGATATGGATGTATACAAACTGAGAAGGGTGGAAGTATATCAGATTATCAGACCTTGTCACACAAAAGGGGAAAAAAAGAAAAAAAAATATGGAAGAAAAACAAAATCACTATGATTATATCCCAACGCTCCCAGTCATATGAGGCTGGACCCAAAGCCGATAGTGGACAAGTAAAAAATTGTATAAATCAATTGTGTTGTCTAAACAATGCTTAATAAATGCAATCTCCTCCCTCATACATGAACATCAAATTGATATTTTTTTTCCGGTACCATGTACACAAAGACTTAGTGGATGCTCTTCACACAGGTGGTAATACTAAAATTCCCAATGATTTGGTTTCATGCACTAGATAAAGAAATCCTAACAAACCTGGTGTTTGGCAGGGGAAATGGCAGGCCAGATTGGAGGATGGTCAATGGATGAATGTTTTTGAAAGCTGGGGACATGAATCACAATTTAAATATTTTCCATGAAAACCTGTGGAAGCTCACAAAAAAGCATCCAAATACGTTAATTGTGTTTGTCATCTTAATAAATTCCTCATTAAAAAACCTGTCACAGACTTGCCGTTCCAGTCTCCTCTTTGGACATTTCCCAGTCTCAGCATGTAAATTTTTCTCTTGCACATCTGCTAGGAAAATGCAATTAGTTAAACCCATATGTCTCAGGGGAATATGAAAAATTTAAACAGCCAGAAAAGACCATGAAGCCTATGGTTTCCCAATTTTCATTTTTCAATGGCTTTAACTTATTCTCCTCTTCATCATCCCTATGTTCTTGTATAGTCATACCATTTCCCAAAACCACTGGAATCCTTAGTAACCTTTCCCAAGCAAGTGCTATTATATTCTGAGGTCTTTGGAAGTATAGAGAGCATACACATGCATGATTCTAGTGACACTGGTCCTTTATATACTTCTCATGAGGTTTTCAATGCCTTAATTGGTTCCAGGAAGAACAACAGTTTGACATGAAAAGAAATCTCAATTAGACAAATACTTGCGCCTTTTCTGACAAGGCCTAGAATATCTGATTAGGTTGCAGGTCATCCTGGATACAAAAGCCATTAGGGGAAGGAGGCAGAGTCTAGAATCATTCTGGGTTCTTCCTGGCATTTCGGTCTAATTAGGATATTTCTGGGATTTGCTTTACAATACTATGGGGACAACACCAAATATCTCCCAATGACAATTCAAACCCTAAAGTTAACTTCGAGCTAAAGATCTACCTTTTGGATGTTGTTCAATTGTTGTTCAGCCTGTTCGACTCTGGGACCTTTCTTGGCAAAGATACTGGAATGGTTTGCCATTTTAGTTGGGACTTAATATATATAATGAATTTAATATATCAACATCTAGTTCCAGAAGTCTGAAAGATAGAGATGTGAGATTGGAGTTCAGCAGAGAGTTTGGGGCAAGATAGAGAGATCAGAGAATCATCTGTCTACAGAGAGCTGATGAGTTCACCTAGTGACCTAGTTTGGGCTAGCTTTCTGGAGGGCCTTGGGACCAGCCTTGGTCTCAGCAGAATAATAGCCACGAGAATAGTCAGGAATAAAGTCCAAAGTCTTTATTGTCTCCTTCAGTCTCCCAGTCCGAACCAGTCTCCCCCATAGTGTAGGAGGCCGGAGAGCCACCAGGAGGCTGATCAAAGATAGAATGCCTTTGGCTGACTTTGTCCTCAGTTTAAATTCCCTATTACAATTACATCAATTGTAGAACTATTACATTACCATGTACTAAGTACAAGATGGTGGAGACAAAGACATTCTAGAGAGTAGAAACTAGGCCAGTAGTAGGGAGAGGGATTGAAAATAAATGAAAGAGTGGGGATGGCAGAAATGCCAAACTATTGGGGGAGAGAGAATGGAATAAGATTTCTTGAAGAAGCAGAAGGGTTAATCTTGGTGAGGAGTAAAATCATTTCATCATGTGAGATGGAGTAAAGAAGGAAAAAGTGGAACAATGCATTTGAATAATGAGAGAGAAGGAATAGGGAAGGAGTTCTCAGCGAATGGCCTCAATTTTATTAGTAAAATATGAGGCAGTTTTTTCAGCTGAGCAAGTGAGGAGAAAGGAAATATGGGTAGAGTAAGGAAGTATGAAAGGACTGAGAAGAATTGCTGTAGAGAATGATTTGATAAAGAAGATTTAGTAGGATTGCCTAGCAGCAGCAAAGGCCCAGTTGAGGTTTTATAATACAAATTTGTAGCAGATTCAGTCAGGGTAGTTGCATGATTTTCTCCAACTGAGTTCAGCAGCATGTGTGCAGGAACTAAATTAACTAATAACCATTATAGAGAGTCAAGAAAGGAAGATAGTAGAGATCTTACTTAGTTCACTTTGGATCTAGATGGGGAGAAGAGAAGAGAGTGGCTAGTGCAGGGGAGAAGACCTGGAAGAGAATTGAGGGTTCAAGGGACTGGAGGTCAAAGTAAGAATGAGGAGTAAGTTTTTGTAAGGGAAAACAAAGGAGAGGTGAAAAAAAATATGTTTGGATAAGGGGATTTCAGAAATCTTGAACGTGGAAGTAGCACATTTGTGGGTGATGGCAAGATCAAAGGATGACCTTTTCTGTGTGACTGAGGTTGTGGGGAAGAGAGTAATTAGGGTATTTGAGAGAGAATCGATATATAGGTTGCAGTCCCCCAGCATGAGATCAGGAGTTGTAGAGGAGATAAAAATGTAAGCCATGTAGTCATTGAGGAAAGAAAGGAAGTGAATTGGAGAATCTGTGAACAACAGCTACCATATATACTATTATTTGGGTGATAAATTTGAAAAGCATGGAACTTAAAAGAAGAAATGTTACTAAATGATAGTGGAAAGGGGAGAATCTAGAAATGGTATCAAGAAACAAGGAAGACTTCAACTTTAACTCTAAAAGAGATCGCCGCTATAAAATTTGTAATAAATTTTGTAATAAATCATCCAGAATTTCCTTAAAGATCTAAAGTTTAGAAACCCCAGGAATGTATTCCATATTTGCATAGTTCTAATTGCTGGGAACTTTTTTTTCTTTTTTTTTCCCTGCCCTCACAAATATGTATTGTAATCTCCAGCAAAATGTAAGCAAGCTCCAAATTGGATTCATAGACCTCAGAGACCATTTAATTGCTGCATTTGTTTTTTCCATGCCTATCACAGTGTCTGTAACAGAGCAGATTTTAAACAAATGCTTATTGATTGCATGATTGATTACATTAATTCCATGAATATCTCTATAAAGTCAATCAATAAACATTTATTAAGGGTCTCCTGCATGTCAAGTGATGTGCTAAGTATATGGGAATGCAAAAAAGTAAAGACAGTCCCTAGGTTCAAAGAATATGGAACTAGGTAGTACAGTGGAATCAGTCCTGGAATGAGGTAGACTCTTCATAATTTCAGATCTGACCTCAGATACTTATTAGCTGTGTGACTCCCAGATAAATCACTTTACACTGTTTATCTGAATTTTCTCATTTGTAAATTAAACTAGAGAAAGAAATGCAAATTCTTCCAGTACTTTTACCACAAAACTCCCAAGTGGAGTTACAAAGAGTCAACAAAACTGAAATGACTGAACAGCCCTTAAAGTGTATGTGATCTAAATCTATTCATTTCTCCTAGCTCTGCTCTCATCATCAGGAAAAATAAATATAACTCTTCGAGTCTTTCAAATATTCAAAAACAGTTTTTACCACCTCTCTTCCCTACCTCCTACTCATCCATGCACCTCCTACCCATCTAGCCACTCATTGGCAGATGAGCACACACACACAATTCCCTAGGTTAGATGCCTCCATTTTGTTCAGTTGGCCTTTCCATAGCCTGTCATCATCCTAGTTACACTTTATTCATATGTATCTCTCATTTTCTATTAGGGCATTACTTTTAATATGGATAAACAGAATGGATATATTGCTTGTTCTTAGAGGCTTCAAACAAAGCAAAACTGAATGCAACAACTTTTCCAAAAGATTGTTCTCATGCTTAAGACAATATTTCCTTTGTCTAATCATTAATTCTACAATTTAAACCAATATTATTTTATATTGAATATCATATGCATATAATTATCAGTATAAACAACCCTCCCTCAATATAACAAATCATTCCTTCATGAATGAACCAGAATCGTCATCCTCCTTATAACTCAACAGAGAACTGAAAGCTTATATGGCACAAGAAAGTTATTTATTAGTCCTTTTCCCCTCAGTCATTTTCACAAGGGACTGAATAGTCATCAATTGTGTCACACATGTGGAGACCCACTTTAGTTGTTACTACTGGATCAATAATACAATCCATTTCCCTTCCCCCTTATTTTCAATCTCCAAGTTGACTCATCATTCTTCACTTCAAATTAAGTATTTCCAATTCACCACTCCATCTTTACTATCCTGATTTTCTAGTCCTTTTTTCACTTTGTTGTGATTTTCCACTGTATGGTTCATTAGCTCTGACATTCATCTGTCTATGCCAGACACAGGTAAGAATTTTCTTTCACTTATGGTCAAATCCAGAGTAGAAGGTACATACATAAGCACACATACACACACATACATGTGTGGATATATTTATGTGTGCATACACAAATGAATACATGCTTTGGAACATTGTTATAAACATATCCCATAATGAGAAGCCAGAAAGTCTCTCCAAGGTTTGATTTTTTTGGACAATGGCTTCCAAACCCTCACTGGAAATGGAGCTAATGGTTTGGAGGAAGGGATGGAGGGAGACAAAGAGGGAGAGGGAGGGAGAAAGAGATCGAGAAAGGGAGGGAAGGGAGGTAGAATGTGCATGGGGGGAGGGGATATTATTACTGAGAATCTTGGGCTTACCTCCCCATAGGTGACAATACCTGGTTGGCAAAAATGATGGCATGGCACAGATGTCAGGTACCTTTTCCATAAGTGTTGCTATGCTTTAAGATGGCTATGAGGTTGAAAACAGAGCTAATGGTCTTGTGATAACGATTATCAAGCTCATGTATTCTTGTTCCCAGACTGTTCCCATCAGGGTCTAGGATAAAGCAGTGGTCAAGGTAGTAACAAGTCATTCCAGGCCACTGTTATGCTGATGAAGTGAATGTCACCAAATAATGTGGAAATCACCAAATGTTACAAATCAGGCCTTGATTTATTGTTTTGTTAATTTTCTAAACTTAATAAAATGATGGAGAAATGTCAACAATCCAGATTGAACATAAATGTGCTGGTGAAGTGTATTTGTGTATGTGTGTGTGTGTGTGTGTGTGTGTGTGTGTGTGTGTGTGTGTGTATCTCTGTGTATATGTCTGTGACACAGAGGCAGAGAGACACACAGAAAAATAACCTTTTTGCTCTACCTATTTTTTCACATAGTCTTTCATAAATTCCATCTCTTACACAAACAACATAAGAAACAAAGGAAAAAATGGTCTTCCCTCTTTTGTGCCCCCTTTACACCTTCACAGAGCACAGAGTGGTAATGAAGTACCATAGGCTATGAAGAAATACATAGTTTTTAGAAAAACATCTTAAATATAAAGTAACCAAAGAATTAACATGTAATGAGAATAACTAAATCATGTCAATACTGACATCATCATGACAAATGAAAGTAGAAAACATAAAAGGAATTATAAACAAGTGGAAATATAACTCAGAAATTTTTCTTTGGAGAAATAACTAGAGGCACTATGGAAGTAGCTTTATTCCACTCCCGAAGGCAACAAGAAACATCATGTCATGGGATACTTAATTGTCTTTTATGTACTGTTTATGATCACCATAAGTTCAAAAAAAAATCACCACAGACTTAATTACATCTTATCTATTGCAAGGGATGAAGGGACAGAGAAATTCTAGTAACAAATAATATCACCCAGACTATCTACATATATTTTAATATTTGATGATTTCAAAAATACAACATTGGCCATAAGGATAGATGAGTAAAAGCTTATTGGAAATTGGCTCAAATCTAAGGAATTAAGTCCAAGAACCTATGAGTTAGTCATAAGTCTCACACATATGAAAATTCAATACTTTTTTTCAATAAGTAAGTCACAAGGTGTTGAAAATGGTAAGCATTGAAAGGCATCACACACACAATTAGCTACATATCGTAACAGACAAAAAATAACTGGGTTGTTGATGTGAAAATCATATGTAACCTCTTCCTAAGTAATTTAACCACAGAAAACACAGATGCAATGAAAGAATCAATCAATCAAAATGTAAACTCTATATAAATACATAATATATTTTGAGTAATAAAGTTTTTTGATAATTATATAGAGAAAATGATGCAACGTTAAAAAAAAATCTTATCTATCTGAATCAAAGCCATCTCTGATCTTTGATAACAAAGAAAACCAGTTTATAATTTCTTATTCCTGAAGCAAAAGTGGAAGAACTCCAGCTAAGTCCCTAAGAGGGAATAGTTTCCACAAAACATCAAGCAACCTTGTGAGTTAATGATCTCATTAGAATTCCCATCAGTAACTGGGTAACTATAGTAGGTAGCACAACTGAATGAAGTCAGTAATAGTAGACACTTGTGTGAAAATAGTCAACACATTTAGTTGAGGACTGTAACAGTTTCAGGAATCAAGATCTCTCATGATAAGAGAAAAATTGTGGCTATGAACCCTAAAAAGGGCCCAGCTCTTGGAGCTAAGCAGAGAAATACAACTAACAGGAACTTCAAATGTATCCTTGAAATGTAAAGGGAAAAAAGAGTATTCTTCAAAAGGAGAAAAGCACTCCTAATCACCAGGATCTGTCTTCCTTCTGCCACCTCTGTTCTCTATCCATATACCTTCCTATTTTCACATTGAATGTGAGCCCAATCTTCTCAGGGATCTTGTATGTGTAGAAAGAAAGTAAGCCATAGGTTTGGGGTAAATGTTTTCTAACTGTTAGTACTCTACTCTTCTCAGGAAATACTTTTTGCTAAAAGCAAATTGGCATCAGGAGATGAAAAAACTAGAAACCCTTGACCTTCTTGATTAAGAGTCAGGAAACATTTGCTTTCTAGTTACCCTAATTTGCAAGCACTAATGAAGGTTGGAGAAATGAAAGTAGAGAGGAATCTTACCCAGGATGAACATTCTGTGTGCAGCCAGTTGACTAACTTCTTAGAGCAAATATCAAAACTACCATAAAATCTGAATAAAGATTCATATCAACAAGACTCTAATTACAATTCTAATTGTTCTAAAATGGACTGTTCAAAAGACAATTTATGGATAAAAGAAAAGAAAAAGAAATGACAGAATGTGAAAATAATGACCTTAGTGATTTTAATTTCCAGCTCAAATTCAACAAATGTCAAAACTAAATGCCATGAGTCCAAAAAGGGAGGAGGAGGAATTGCGCTAACTTGCAAGTATTTTGTCCTCTTAGAGAAACAAATAATAACCAAGAATAACCTTGATGTATGTTAGGATTACTAAGTGAGAACTCGGGTTGTCTGGACAGTGACAAGGTGAGAATTCAGGTTTTCTGGACAATTACAAGGTGAGAACTCAGGTTGACTTGATAGAGGGGGCAAGCTCATTGGCTGGGGTGGTTCTTCCCAGAAGCCCTTGCATTATCCCACGCCCATTCTCTGGGAGGATAAAAAGAGACAGCACTGGGCGCAGAGAGCAGATCGGCCTGGAGAAGGATAAGAGCTGGAGGAGATTCAGAGCCAGGATTCAAGAGAAAGACTCTGAATTGCATCAGGCTTGACGGGGCTCTCTGCAGGAAGGGAAGTCACTTCTTTGGACAAGAGTTAACAGCAACTGCCTGGAGACAACGGTTCGTTACAGGAAGAAGAATCTGTCTGAGAGATTTGAGTAGACACAGCAGATCTCTTCCCAGAGAGCGATCCAGCAGCTTCTGGAGACGATAGCTCGCTACAGATGTAGTACATAATATCATTTATTCCAAACCATGAAATTATATGGGAGAATATAATGAGCAGCGCTATCTCAAAAACAGTGAAAAGCACTGTATAGAAAACTAGTCTTTGGACAATTTCAGTTGAAACTCAATTAAGCTATCTCATCTTAAGAGCATTTTGACTGTAAAGGATGATAAAACTGGCAGAAGGAAAACAAAGAGGCATAAAATGGAACAGATCTTTAAGAATTTCCATAACTAATTACATCATCAATAATAGGCAAATATATTTGTGCTATGTGAGAAAAAAATATCACTTGTGAAATTAAAGAGTAGCTGTACTAGGTGAAATTTTCACAGTGGAAGTCTATGCCTGAGTGATACAATCTTGAAGTAATCTCATTTGTTGGCATTTAAAATCCTTCACAATATAACGCTCTTATGTGTTATATATTACTTTCCCTTTAAACACTTATCTAGAGTGAGTGGGAGAGAGGAAGGTGCCATTGTTTCTGTCACACTCTATGTGCCATGAAGATGCTCACCACTAAGGAACATCTAGTCATGATGAAGCGTTGAATTTAAAAGATTAAATATCTATGTATAGGACCAAATCTGTAAGACATGTGATGACTTAGATCCCATGCTTAGGTACTATCTTCCTCAAGAACATATCTACACATTTTCATTCTAAGTTCCCTAATAAGAAACTTTCCCCTTCCATTAATGACACCAGTCAATCAGCTGCTTACATATATTACCCTGATTTTACAAAGATATAGGACTATAACTTGACAACCAACTCACAGTGGCCAAGAAAGGTCTTCATCTCCCACCATCCTTAGAAAACAGAGACATTAACATTTTCTCTCTTCAGAAAAGAAGAGCCTACTGTGGGAAGGATAGCTATAGCTAGGGCTATTCTTGCTGGGTTAAAACATGAATAATTATTGCCTTAAATTCTAGCAAATTTCTCACTCAATATATTTAACAGATACATTAACCTTCCCAGAATAAATGGGAGAAACATAAGTGCTACTGTTTCTGTTAAAGTCTTCCATGAAGATGCTCATCAATAGGTTATTTTTTTTTCCCACAGATTGAGGATTAAGTTTCATTTGGAAATACAATATCTTTGGGGACAGATCTGTAGTCAGACCACTTCTTCAATTAACTTTTTGTCCTGATTTCTAAGCAGTATATAGAGGGTCTTACCATGAACCTAAGAACCAAAGATAAATTAATATCCCACAAACTCCTATCTGACTATTTTCCTGGGAGGGTCACAAATACTAGTGAGAATGCCACTGCTACAGAAGAGAGGGAAAAGCCTTGAGATCATGTCACATAATTATTAGTTCAAGGAACTTGGGATAATAATCTTAAAGAAGGGAAGATTTGGGCTGGGTGCACGGTCTTCAAATATTTTAAATATCTCCCATAGGAGAAATGTTTCCATAGGAGAAAATATCACAGAACAACAATTGAAAGTTTCTCATAATCTTACCTACTGTATAGTCTTCCATATTCTCAAAAACTAGAAAGAAATTTGGACAAGGGATAAAACCTCCAGAGGATGAAAAAATTCTAAATAAATTTAAATTGAATCTCTGATGTTCTCCTCTAGTCTGACCATGTCAACTCCATATTCAATTAACTCCAATGGCTCCCAGAACCTCCAGGATCAAATATATTGGTATTCAAAGTACTTCATCACCCACTCCTCCACTCTCTTTCTAGTCTTGTTCTTCATATATGTATTCCAAAACCCACAAACTACTTTCTCCCTTGTGATTCTTCAAACAAGATAGTTCATCTAACTAAACATTTTCATTGACTGTTCCTTATGCTTGCAATGTTTTCTCTCCTTTCCTCTGCCTCCTGCTTTCCTTGGCTTTCTGCAAATCCTAGCTAACACCCTCCTCCCTTATACAGGAAACCTTTCCTTATTTCTCTTAATTCTCATGCCTTCCCTCTGTTGATTATTTTCCATTAATTTCATTTAGCTTGTTTGCATGTAGTTGCTTGCATGATATCTCCACCATTAGATTGTAAGATCCTTGAAATCAGGGACTGGAAAATAGGAGGCACTAAATAAATGTCTTGACTAATAACCTCGGCTGAACTTGAGCTTTTTGCTAACCATCATCCTATGAACCTGGTCCCAGGTGAACTTTTCTTTGGGGAAAAAGAGGATATCCTTTTAAAAAATGGATATCCTTTTTTAAAAAAGAGGAAATTAGTTACCTCCAATTTTGCTATTTCTATTCTAGTATTTTTTGTCTATTCTAATGCATGTTCCTTAACTGATCTGTTATTATGGATAGAGACAGGGATTTGACCTATGATTTCATTGGTAAAAGAAACTCCTAAGTGAGAAATTCCCTCTGTCAATGTAGGTCAGCATATTCTCTTCAAGTTGTAGTCTCAAGCATTGCCTAGAATATTGAGAGGTTAAGTGGCTTACTCAGGGTGGCACATGTGTCAGACATTATGAATCAAATCTAGAACTGAAATCCAGATCTTTCTGACTTTGAAACTATGCATTTTACTATGTTGGTTTTCATCAGAATAGATAGAGCTATTTACTTGACCTTTAAAGTTTTCAGGAAACTTGGATACAGAATGAACCAAGACAGGTGATAAACCAGCTAAGATAAATTATAATCCTTTAAAATATCCTTGCATTGACCTTCTAATCTGTGTAAATCCAGTGTTGATTGATATACCTAATGTAATTCTTATAGTGACTCATTACTCATTCTCTTCTCTGATACACAGTCCCAGCTGAGGTCCTCCACGCCTACTCATTGCTCACACTCATCTCTATTATATACCCCAAACTTGTTAGTAACTCCTTGCCCTGTGCCAATGGCCTTTATCATTTTGTGAATATAAATGTTTAAATTATGATTTGTGAGTTGAAATGCATGGGATAAATGTGAGACTGAGAAAACTTACTTATTACAATACATAGGAAGACCAATCCTTTAAACTGCCTAAAGTCTGGCAGGGGTCACTGGACATAATGTCCATCCAAGCTTTGGAAATCCCATCTAAAAGCCTAATAAATGATCTACTCAACAGTGATAGGCAGTTGGTGAAATCCTGAGCAGCATCATGCAAGTGACACCATGAAATTACCTCCAAATTAATTCAGGCAGATGTACAGCAAAGACACCAGCAGCTTTGTTTCCCTGTTTCCTCTGTTCATTTCCCCACAATAAACATCATTGCTCATGATCCAAACTAATTACACAGCTCTCCAACGTTAAAGGAAACTCCATTTTCATCCCATTTCTGACACACTGCACTTAGCTGCTTCCCCCTTTAATGCCTACATTCCTCCTCTTATGAGGACCCCAGGCTGTACTTCCATTTCTTTCCTCAGGTTCCTTCAGAAACAAAAGTGATTCCCCACATTCTACCCATCCTCATTTCACTTAGGGTTAATCTTAAGGCAAATCCTAATTATAGGGATTTAATGTTCTTTCAAAACTAGATATTTTAAGACCTGTTTACAAGAACCCAATTTGAAGCATCATTCAAAAGCAGCTTGAACTGATTGCCTCCTTCTTTGAGAGAGAACATCTAACAGCAGACTATCCATTTGTAGCAGGTTCATCTGCCCTATAATTAAGACTCCATTGCAGGCTTGCTCCAAATGTGCTGCTGCTACCAGAGAACAGCTGAGGTCCTTGAGAGAAGTCAGAATATGTGTTCCAAGTACTTTATCCAACATTTTTTTCTAAGCACCATTGGACTGGTTACAGTACTGAATTTGGAGGGTAAGAAACAGTGATGATACAGCAACATTTAGACACATCTTTTGTGAAGTCAGTATACCATCTTTCTTCCCACCGTGATCACTTGAAAGTCTTCTGGTGACTACATCTCATCAGTACCTTTTGGCACTGTGACTGGACCCTCTGACTAGAGGGCAAGGCATCTATTCAAAGAAGTTCTACAGTTTAAGACATCCCTGTAACTCTCTGATATACATCCTTTCCCCTTTTAGCTTTCCCTTGTACGTTTTCCTCCTATTAGATTGCAAACTCTTTGAAAGCAGGAACTATCTTTTTTTATATTTCATGTTATATCATTTCCTTATATATTTTATCACTTCCTTAGCAAAACAGGAATTAATTTATGTTTTTTTAACGACAATTCTCAAGTAAGTTCCAATGGTATTGTGATGAAAAGAGCCGTCTGAACCCAAAGTGAGAACTGTGGGAACTGAATGTGGATCACAACAGAGTATTTTAGCATTTGTTGTTTTTTTTCTTATTTTTTTTCCTTTTTGTCTGATTTTTCTTATGCAGCATGATAAATGTGGAAATATGTATAGAAGAATTGCACATGTTTAACATATATTGGATTGCTTGTGATATAGGGAAGGGAGTAGGTGAAGTGAATAAGGGAAAAAAATTAGAACACAAGATTTTGCCAAGGATGAATGTTGAAAATTATCTATGCATAGGTTTTAAAAATAAAAAGCTTTAAAAAATAAAAATAAATAGAAAATGACTGAATGATTTAGATTACAATTGGGTAAAGGATTTTAAGGGGAACCACATAGTTTCAAAGAATTGTTACTCTAAGTGACATGGAAAATAGGTTTAGTAGTGTTTGAAAGGAGACCAACTGGGAAGCCATATATAAACATGGTTCAGGAATTCATGTCAAAAAATGGCAGAGGAATATAGGAGCAATTAATCATGAGGGGGGAAAGATGAGGAACCAGGGAAGGAAGTCATTCAAAAGAAAGAAAGAAATGAATGAATGAATGAATGAATGAATAAATAGATAGATTAGTATATAGCTAGATGATATAGAGAGATGAAGGAAGGAAGGAAGGAATGGACATTAAAATTAAATAAATTACATAAGTTATTTCAATTTGACACTAAATGCCACTTGAGTTGTGAGAAGTAAAGGATAATATCCAGGTTCATAATGAGGAATTTATCATTCAATAATAATATATCCCAACACCTAAAACAATCCCTAGTGCAAAGTAGATGCTAAATAAATATTTATTGACTAACTCTCAAAAATGGCATCAATATGACCATGGGATACTACCCTCTGATTCTCAGAACTCAAGTGGCAGTTAGTGTCAAATCACAGTCTTTTTGAACATAAGCTCATTCCTATTTCCCCAACCATTTATGGAAGTGATATAATATTCATTTTATTTAAAAGCTAAGCAAAAGGGGCAGCTAGATGGCACAGTGGATAAAGTACCAACTCTGAAGTCAGGAGGACCTGAGTTCAAATCTGGCCTCAAAAACTTAACAATTCCTACCGGTGTGACCGTAGGCCTTTTTGCCTCAGCAAAAAAAAAAAAAAAAAAAAAAAGCTCCAGAAACTGGATGGCTAAATATTTGTGATGGTGCAAAGACTCAAGGCTTCCTTTGGAATTGGAAATTTTAAAAAAGATTGGAATCATAAAGTTAGAGCTAAAAGTCACATAATATGGAAATTAATACAATCTTCTCATTTTAGAGATATGGAAATTGAAGCCCAAAGATGTTAACTGGCTTGGCCAAAGTGACACTGTTAGAGCCAAAATCTGAACCATTCAGTTCTCTGTAAATTATACCATGGAAAACAGGGATAAATTTAGGAGCATGGTCTTCAACAACTGAATTCTAAGGAAGCTAACGAAAAATGCTCCAAGTCCATGTTGGGGTCTCAGTATTTGAAAAGACATGAATAAACCAGAGGACTGAAATTAGCAATTAAGATGGCATGAAGATTAGAAATCATAAAAATCATTGAAGAAGAATTGATAATGTTGAACCTGAAGAACTTTGGATAGGAGGCTCACAATAGGTGCTTTCAAGCATTTGAAAAGTTGGACTAGGAAAAAAGATTAAACTTGCTCTACTTGACCACAGATGGAAACATCTCTAGGAGCAATCAGTAAAAGCTGTAGAAAAATAAATGTCTGTTTAATGTAAAGAAACATATTCTAATAATTAGAGCTATCCATAAATGGAATGAGTCTCAGAAAGTAATGAGTTCCCTATCAGTAAAGTTCTCAAACATAGGTTGGATGATCACTTGATGGATAGATTGTAGAGAAGATGCTTATTTAGATACCAGATGGATTTGTTGATCTCTGAAGACACTTCTACCTCTGAGATTCTGTGAATCTGTGACATGTCATTGCACCACACACAGACATGGAAGTCAGGAACTTTTGTCATTCCATTTTTCTATGCAGAGATGTAGACATTATAAATTTAAACAAAAAAAATTCCATAAGACAAATAAATGTGAGTATGTAAGAACCACAAATCAAACCACAAAATTTTATTGATCCATTATGAGAGACATTGTGTTAAGCCCTCTAGGGAGATACAAAGATATATTACTCATTTCTTGTTGTTTCTGGGTTTGTTGTACATTTATCTGTAATGAATGTCATTAATAATTTGAAAAGAACAACAAAACAAAACAAACATGACATTCCATACATGTCAATCTTGGAAGAAGTAGAATATTTTTGTAGTTTCATTTCTATGAGTGCCTTCCACATTTCCCCTAACTCTCTCAACCATATCCAGAGGTATGATGGGTTTGCTGGCAAATGTTCAGCAACTAGCTATAGGACACATTGTCTAGTTGATATTTTTCTATCACTTTCTTAAGTTTAGACAATCAACAAAATAAGAAATCAAGTCCTGATTTATTAATGTTTGCCAATTTCAGAGGTGTAAATGCTGATGTCAAAATTTTAACATTATTGATACTTTTTGCTTTTAAATCCTAGTTTTTATTGGATCTCTCTCTCACACGCACGCGCGCACACACACACACACACACACATATACACAAAGAGAGACAGACAAACAGACAGACAGACAGACAGAGAGGGATATAACAAAGAGACATAGAGAGACAGGAAGATAGGGAGACATATGGGTGACAGAAATAGATTCAGGAAGCGATAGAGACAAAGAGAGACAGAGATAGACAGACAGATAGACAGACAGAGACAGAGACAGAAAGTGCTGGAACCAAATCTTCTGTAAAGAAAAAAAAACTGTTAGTAACTGTGTCTAACAATATATGAAATGTTTTGTGCTTCTTTGATTCCCTACTTTTCAAATGAATTGAAGGTGAGAGAGATATGTTTCAATTTAAAGATGAGAAAGATATGTTTCACTAACTCTTTTCTTGGAACATTATTAGTTTTTAATTTACTTTAAGGTTTAGCTTCCTTTTTAATGATATTTTCATTTACATATAATAGGTGTCTAAGAACTGACTGGCATTCTAGAGTTTGTAATCCAGGGACAAATATTACTTCACAACCCTGAAAAAGTGATTTGGATGATTTTGATTTTTGAGCCAGAAGGGCAATTTTAGTCAGACTTGGAAGTTTAAAAAAAAAAAAAAAGATAAATAGCTTGAGAGAAATCAGACTGGGAGAAACATGTGGGGACTGCCAAGAATTTAGCAGTAGCAGCAAAAGCAACTGTGAGGACAATCTTCAGTCCCATAAAAGATTTAGAGAATTGAATTGGAAAGAATTGCTGACATAGAGATAATGGGTGAAATGAGAAACTTACAAGGAGAGATGAGCTAGAACAGAAAAGGGAGAGAATGAGGTGGGCCATTGGCTCCTTAAAAACATCTTTAAAAAGAGAATTGTGATCCAAACTGTCAGCTATCCCTCTTTCTTCAATAATAGAGAAGTTCCCCCTAAAAAGGAAGGTACTCCCCAAATTCTCTTCCTTATATCCAGAAATAGATATACACTATAATATACTCTGCTTGCTTCTTTTTTTAAAGCATTTCTTGTAACATATGTAGATGTGATCTATACAGAGATATAATCTATATATAGTTTATGTAGGTCATAGATACAAATATAGATCTCACATATGAAGAAGCCTGAGTTTATGTGAAGAGATATGAAAAAATAAGACAGGAAACTAAATCTCTGAATGTTAATAACTTTTCTAACTGGGGGCTCTGAGCTATTTTGACTAGTTAATAATTATTCATTTGACAAAAACATAAGACAGGAGAGAAAAGGTTTATGTTTCCCCCAAGCTAACAGTAAATTAATATTTTCTTAATTAAATTTATTTTAATTTCTAGTCTTTGATGTAAAAAAGGAAAGGGAACAGAATGAAGATACAGGAGAACTGAGTGATAAGCACTGGCTGAGACTCAGATACAATCCTACCAGAAAAGAGAGAAAAGAAAGTATTGAATGCTACTTCATTGTACCATTCCGTGCATTGTTCTGATTCTATTTAGGACCATAAGATCATAGATTTGACTTTAAAAGGACCTGAGTAATCATCTAGTGTTAGGATTACTAAGTGAGAAATGAGGTTGTCTGGATAGTGACAAGGTGAGAATTCAGGTTTTCTGGACAATTACAAGGTGAGAACTCAGGTTGACTTGATAGAGGGGGCAAGCGAATTGGCTGGGGTGGTTCTTCCCAGAAGCCCTTGCATTATCCCACACCCATTCTCTGGGAGGATAAAAGAGACAGCACTGGGCGCAGAGAGCAGATCGGCCTGCAGAAGGATAAGAGCTGGAGGAGATTCAGAGCCAGGATTCAAGAAGAGGGTCTCTGCATTACATCAGGCCTGACGGGGCTCTCTGCAGGAAGGGAAGTCACTTCTTTGGACAAGAGTTAACAGCAACTGCCTGGAGACAATGGTTCGTTACAGGAAGAAGAATCTGTCTGAGAGATTTGAGTAGACACAGCAGATCTCTTCCCAGAGAGCGATCCAGCAGCTTCTGGAGACGACAGCTCGCTACATTTGGCGTCCACACGTGGGGCAAGGACTTTTGCTTATCCTGACAAGAGGAGCTAGACCAGACCTTCGCAATTTGGCGCCCGAACAGGGACAGACACGGTCCTGATTCCAGTGGAAAAGCTTCCGATCTAGATCTCAGTCTCTCTGACCCAGAACAGTGAGTAACGAGGAAACTTTGTTAAAGATTAAGTGAGTGTGCTAATAGATAAATAAGGAACTTAACTTGTTAAGGGCTAAACCAGGAATCTCTTATAGTGAAATGGGGCAAACACCTTCTGTTCAAGGAAAATGTTTAGAAAGCATCATCAAGGTTATGAAAAGCCAAGGATTGATTATAATTTTGGAGGAGATTACTGAACTTTTAAGAACTGTGAAGGTTATATGTCCTTCTTTTTCTCTGGAAGAAGAATTGGATCCAGATGAATGGGAATTAGTAGGAAAGCAATTAGGTGAACACTACAATTCCAGGCCAAACTCAATTTCCAAAGATACAATTCATATATACAATGTAATCCAATTGGCTTTAAACAATGTTATTCTAAAGGAAGAGATGAAGGAGCAAAATGGGGAAGTGTCAACTAAACTAGGTGAAAAGGATGAATCAGATAACAATGAAGTTAAGTACAATTCTGAGCAACAGCAACAGGAGCACCTCCCATCTCCTCCCTCAATTAACCCTTCAGAGGTGGAGCAAGAAGGAGGAGAGGAAGAGGCAGAAACACAAACAGAATTGTCTGTGAAGCAGCCTAAGCCTATGACAAGATTAGAAATAGCATTGGTTAAAGCTAAGAGAGAAGGACAGGATATAAGTGATTTTATACATGCATATCCTGTGATTGAAGAGATTGATTCTGTAGGTAAAAAAAGGAGAAGATATGCACCTTTAGATTTGAATAAAATTAAGGATTTGAAAAAAGGTTGTACCCTTTATGGGGCTACATCAGCTTATGTCAAAATGTTACTAGATGGTTTGTCTTATGAAGTCCTAACCCCGAATGATTGGAAATCCATAGCAAGGACATGTCTGGAACCTGGAGAAAATTTATTATGGCTTGCGGAATTTCATGAATTATGTAAAATTCAAGTCAGATGCAATTTGGAAATAGGAGTTAACACACAATTCACTTTTGAGCACTTAGCTGGTGAAGGTCAGTATGGAGAGAATTCGGAACAGATTAATTATACCATGACAATATATGAACAAATTGCTAAGGCTGCAATAAAAGCTTGGGGTGTCCTTCCTGGACAGAAAGATCGTGGAGAGGCTTTCACTAAAATACAGCAAGGTCCCAATGAACCTTTTGCAGATTTTGTGGGACGTTTGCAAACTGCTGTCAAAAGAACTATTGGAGAAAATTCAGCTACAGAAATAATGACCAGACATCTGGCTAAGGAAAATGCCAATGAGATTTGCAAAAGAATTATATGGGGATTAGACAAAGATGCTCCTTTAGAGGAGATCATAAGACGCTGTGCTACAGTGGGAACAAATGCTTTTTACACCCAGACAATGATGAATGTGGAAAGACAGGGTCCCTCCTGGCAAGGGCCTTCTAGAGAAACTCGGCGATGTTTTCAATGTGGAAAAATTGGACATCTAAGAGCTCAGTGTAGATATGGAGATACAGTGAGAAGACAGAGTGAGAAAAGACCTAAAACTCCATGTCCAAAATGTCACAAGGGCCTCCACTGGGCCTCCGAATGTAGATTGACCCAGGGAAATGACAGGTGGGGCCCAGCTTCAGCCCCCCAAGTGGGGCATGATGGCAGCCGAGGTTACATCCAGAGAATTTTAAGACATGATCAATCAGCCAAAAGGCAATCAGATGGAAGAAAGGGATTGAAATTAGGAAAAATAGAGTTGTGTGCAGTAGAGACTACCGAGATACTCCCTGGAGAAGTGAAATCTGTTCCTGTTGAGCCTATGGATCCTTTGCCTCCAGGCACAGTAGGCTTGACCATTTCACCTTCTGAGAGTGCCTACAAAACAGTGTCCATCCATACACTGATGTGGGAGACTGGAGAACGTGTATCTAATATCCCAGTCACTAACACAGGCAGACAACGTGTGATTTATCAACCAGGAGAAGTAGTAGCATCAGGCTTATTGTTACGGACCCCTAATAAGCAACCTAGTGATAGTCGCCTAGATTTTGACTCCAATGAACAAAATCCAGGAATATATTGGACAGCAGCTGTGACAGCTGACCGACCTATGCTTACTATTTATATAAACGGAATACCATTTGAAGGATTGGTAGACACGGGTGCAGATCGTACAGTTATTAGAGGTGCCAATTGGCCCGGTCACTGGCCAAAGATTAAAGCAGACACCTATATGTCTGGGGTGGGAGGATCAATAGCAGCAGAAGTTAGTGCTAGGCCTTTGAGATGGGTATTTGAAGGAGAAACAGGAGCTTTTACTCCTTTTGTGGTTGAAAAAATCCCCATCAATCTGTGGGGAAGAGACATTTTACAGCAGATAGGATTACAAATAAGCACTTCAGCTTTTTAGGCAGGGCTGCTGTTGAAGGCCTACTTGCACTTTCACCAGTTCCTATTCAGTGGAAGACTGATTCACCAGTGTGGGTAGAACAGTGGCCCTTAAGAAGTGATAAAATTCAGGCCTTATTAGACATAGTGCAAGAACAACTTGACCAAGGACACTTGCGGCCTTCTCTAAGTCCTTGGAATTCCCCAGTATTTGTGGTGAAAAAGAAATCTGGAAAATGGAGGATGTTAACTGATCTAAGAAGAGTAAATGAACAGATGGAAACTATGGGAACTCTTCAGCCTGGACTTCCATCTCCTACTCAGTTGCCAAGAGAATGGCCTCTATGGGTTATAGACATTAAGGATTGTTTCTATTCTATTCCTCTAGATAAGGAGGATATGAAAAGATTTGCTTTTTCAGTGCCTAGTGTTAATTTGGCCGAGCCTTATAAAAGATATGAATGGACAGTTTTGCCACAGGGAATGAAAAACAGCCCTACTATGTGCCAAATGTATGTTGCAGCTGCTCTTGCTCCAGTAAGAAAAGCCTTTCCAAAAGTAATGTTATTACATTATATGGATGATATTTTGGGATGTGCACCTGAGGAACAAATGTTAGAAGCATGTCTACAAAGGACCATGGAAACATTAAAGTACTACAAACTGCATATAGCTACAGAAAAAATTCAAAGACATGCTCCTTTTCAATATTTAGGATATGAAGTATATCCTAAGACACTCACAATACAAAAGCTTTCTTTAAGAACAGAGAAGTTGAACACCTTAAATGACTTTCAAAAATTAATAGGAGATATCCAATGGATGCGTCCAGTGTTAGGCTTAACTACCAATCAACTACAACCTCTATATGACATTTTAAGGGGAGACAGTGCTTTAAATTCACCACGCCAGCTTACAAAAGAAGCACAAAAGGCTTTGAGAGAAGTTGAACTGGCTTTATCCAATGTGGTTGAAAGAGTCACTCAAAAACCCTTGGAAATATCAGTTTTTGCTACAAAAGAGGCACCCACAGCAGTCCTTCATCAAGGAGACAGAGTGATTGAGTGGGTGAACCTCCCAGCACAACCAGAACAAAGCCTTACACCTTACCCAGTGCTTGTGGCTAGGATTTTATTAAAGGCTATTAAGAGAGTAACACAATTATCTGGGATAAGTCCTGAAAAAATATACACATTCTATACTAACGCACAGATTAATGTATGCTGTGAGACCATCCCAGAATGGCAAATTTTATTGGCCACCGCTCCAAATTTTGCACATGGATCTCCATTAAAGATTACCCGGCTACTACATAATTGGCGATGGATTTTTGAAGAAAAGGTTTCTAAGGTTCCTCTTAAAGGACCAACAATCTTTACAGATGCCTCCAAAGAAAATATTTGTGCCATATACTCTCATGATTTAACCATAAAGAGAGTAATCAGGACTCCTTTTGAATCCACTCAACAGAATGAATTATTTGCTATCATGCTAGCTCTCACTTATTACCCAGGAGACGTAAATATAATTACTGATTCAGCCTATTCAGTAGGTGGAGTACAAAGAATTGCCACAGCTCAAATAAAATTTGCAGCCTCCAATATTTATCAGCTCTTTAAGGAACTTCAAGAGCAAGTGAGAAAACATCCAGGCAAGATTTATATCTTGCATGTCCACTCACATAGTGGACTTCCAGGTCCCATTTTTGATGGAAATTCAAAGGCAGATAGCCTTCTAACCATGTTAGCCAGTAGTCCTTTATTTCAGGAAGCACAAGAATCTCATTCTAAATATCATCAGGCTGCTCGAGCTTTACGTTTACAATTTGGAATCACAAGAGAGGAAGCTAGGAGCATAGTAAAAAGCTGTACAGCTTGTCTTCCTTTCCACGCTCCTACACTCCCTCCAGGGAAGAATCCTCGTGGTTTGAGACCCAATGAAATCTGGCAAATGGATGTGACCCATTATAAATCTTTTGGTCGTCTATCTTTTATTCATGTCCTGGTAGACACCTTTTCAGGATTCACATTTGCAATGCCAGCAGCAAAAGAGACAGCCCAAGTGGTCACTGAATTCCTTATACAGGCTTTTGCAATTATGGGTGTGCCACAAGCAATAAAAACAGACAATGGACCTGCATATACGTCCAAACATTTTACACACTTTTGTGCACAGTATAAGATTTTACATACCACGGGCATACCCTTTAATCCTCAAGGGCAGGCAATAGTAGAGAGAAGAAACAGAGATATTAAGACACTCCTCCAAAAACAAAAGAAAGGGGGAGCCACAGGTAGCCCTAGGGAACTTCTAAATTTAGTTCTCTATACCATTAATTTTCTAATTTTTGACAAAGATGCACTGGCTCCGGCAGACAGGTTTTATAACCCACCAGAAGGGCAGTGTCCAGTGCGAGCATCTCCACTGTCCTTAGATAATCGCCAGGTGATGTGGAGAGATCCAGAAAGTGGTGAATGGAAGGGACCAGATAGGTTAACTGCCTGGGGGAGAGGGTTTGCTTGTATTTCTTCAGCAGGAGAAGGAATCAGATGGGTGCCAACAAGTCATATTCGCCTTGTCCATCAGAGAAAGACAGAAAAAGAGAAAGGCCTCAAAATAAAGGAGAAGATCTAAGAAACATCTGACACTGAAAGAGCATGGATAATAAGAAGACTGTTAAAGAACTTTAAAAACCAGCAGGAATCATTGGACTTCCTCACACAAGATGAGACTAATGGACAATGGACTTATGGACATTTATAAATTTTCAATTTATGATTATGTTATATACTTCTAGCATGTGTTACGTTACTATGTTACTATGTGCTTATGTAATTTATGTAATTATCTGTAATACTTCCCATATTGATGGATTTATGTTTCAAGGTCATTTATGTAATTATCTGTAATACTTCCCATATTGATGGATTTATGTTTCAAGGTCATGACTGTCCTATGTTCTAAATCAAAAGAAAGGGGGAGATGTTAGGATTACTAAGTGAGAAATGAGGTTGTCTGGATAGTGACAAGGTGAGAATTCAGGTTTTCTGGACAATTACAAGGTGAGAACTCAGGTTGACTTGATAGAGGGGGCAAGCGAATTGGCTGGGGTGGTTCTTCCCAGAAGCCCTTGCATTATCCCACGCCCATTCTCTGGGAGGATAAAAGAGACAGCACTGGGCGCAGAGAGCAGATCGGCCTGCAGAAGGATAAGAGCTGGAGGAGATTCAGAGCCAGGATTCAAGAAGAGGGTCTCTGCATTACATCAGGCCTGACGGGGCTCTCTGCAGGAAGGGAAGTCACTTCTTTGGACAAGAGTTAACAGCAACTGCCTGGAGACAACGGTTCGTTACAGGAAGAAGAATCTGTCTGAGAGATTTGAGTAGACACAGCAGATCTCTTCCCAGAGAGCGATCCAGCAGCTTCTGGAGACGACAGCTCACTACAATCTAGTAATCATCTAAACTTTAAATGAGTAAATATACTATATGTAAGGCGAGGGGAAGGGGGGAAAATTTGGAACACAAAGTTTTGCAAGGGTCAATATTGAAAAATTATCCATTTATATGTTTTGAAAATAAAAAGCTGTAATAAATATATAAATATACATATGTATATATTATATGTAAAATATCAGAGCAAGCACTGGGGATATAAATACAAAAGCAAGACAGTCCCTATCCCAAGAAATGTACATTCTAGTTTGCTTTCCCTAGTTTACAGATAACTGTGAGAGTTATTTCATCATATATAAATAATTAAATGGTATAATAGAAATAGAAGAGCTGGTATATTGACTAATTCCAACTAAGTACATACAGAGACACCTACCACACCCAAGGCCTTTTTCTGCTCTCCTAAATGCTAATTTCAAATATTTGGATGAGTCAGTAGCTCATTAGCTATCTTTTTAGCAGGTATTCTAAGAGCTGGGCCACTTATCAACCCTTTTTTTTTTTCTTCTTCCTTCCTAAACAAAGAACTTGTGAATTAATATGACTTCTAGTCAGTAGAGTTGTTCATAATTTATTAGTGAGAAAATCATGATTAGAAGAAGGGGTATCTACTTTGCAAACACATTTCAAAGGTTAACAAAAGTCAAATGTATACAGAGCACAGCTCACTGCGGAGAAAAGCTCTTGGAACCCCCTGCTGGCTCAGTCAGAGTAAATTAACCCCCTTGCTTCACTTGGGTAGCAGCTGCAGAATACAGATTTAAAACTTCTCCCCAGACAATAGTAGTTTAAAATATTCATTTTCCTTCCCCATAAAGCCAAGATAGAGCTGGACTGCTATCTCAGTGCTTAAGAATTGAGCTTGCTCAATCAAAAGTTCTTAGGTAAATGAGGTGACAAATGCTGAGGAAGGTACTTGAGAAAAGTTTTCTTCAGTGCTTCAAGACCTGGCCATTAGTGAAGAGGATGAGTATAGAACTGAAATGGAAGATTCTGACCCTGCTTTAAGTTTTGGGGATATTTCCCTTAGTCTTGCAAAGACACACTTTTGGGGACAGAAAGATTAATCACTTCAGTAAGAGCTCTTTGCTCAATAAATGCTCAAATACAAGATTAGGAAGGAAATGTCACCTGCTTTATTAACAGCAGACTGAATGAAAGGGGATAATATAAATCAGAAAAAAAAAATCAAACTCATTGAGTGTTATATATGTACAATAAAGCCAAGAGGAAAATCCTTCAACTGCAGGCCTGAGAATATGGGCCTACAAGATGGTAAAAGCAGAGTTCTAAAGTGTATTGAGGAATCTAGCTCTGACCTCCAAGATATAATAATAATTATTATTATTATCACCATCAATGCTTTATAATACACTATAAAATGTAAAGCACTTCACAAACCTCATCTCATTTGAACTTCACAACAAACTGCAGGATAGGTGCTATGTTATACTCATTTTACAGATGAGGAAACTGAGGCAGAAAAATTATTTGCTCAGGGCATACAGCTAGTAAGTAACTGAGATCAACTGATCCAGGTCTTCCTCTCTAAAGCTCCAATGCTCTAGCCACTGTATTACCTAGAACCAGGAAGTAGGTAAAGCTGAGCCAGATTCAGAAATGGGTTCACTCTTAGAAATGACTGAAATGCCAGTCTAGTAGCAGCAGCAGGAAACAGGAACACCTCCTGAGTTTTGGTTTATGTGACATATGCAAAGAGCTATTTATTTGTTGTTGTTTACTTATTGATAATATTTATAAGAAACATTTATATAGTACTTTTAGATTTGCAAAGTGCATTACAAATATTGCCTCATTCATTCTCACAACATCCCTGAAAGGTAGATGATATTATTACCCCAATTTTATTTGTTTATGTATTTATTTTGTTACATTTTAAATTCTGAACTGTCTCCTTCCTTTCCTCTATCCCTCTAGAGACCATTTGACATATATGTATGTGTATATATATGTGCACATATATACCTATCTATGTGTGTGTTTATGTATGTATAAAAAACCAAATAGTACATACTTCTATTTATCTGTTCTTTCAAAGGAAGTGAATAGGATCTTTCTTCATAGGAGTATTTATAATATTCAGAATAACTTAGCCATTCACAGTTATCTTTTGAACAATATTGCTGTTATTCTATACAATGCTCTCTTCATTATTCATGCAGTTCATTATTCATGCAATTTAATAGATTAATAACTATTCATGCAAGTCTTTTCGTGTTTTTTGAAAGTCAATTCATTTTTTTCTTAAAGCATAATATTACATCACAATCATATACCACAACTTTTCTAGCCATTCACCAATCGATGAGCATCTGTTCAATTTCTAGTTCTTTGTCACCACAAAGAGCTTCAGTAAAGATTTTAGAACATAATAGGCTCTTTACTTTTTCCCCCGATTACCTTAGGAAATAGGCCTAATAGTGGTATGGCTGCACCAAAAGGCACACACAGGTTTTTTAAATAAGCTTTTAAAAATATATGATTTTTTGACAATAATTCCAGATTGCTTTTCAAAATAATTGAATCTGTTCACAGCTCCACCAGCCATGTATTAGTATCCTAATTTTTCCATATCCTCTCCAACATTTGCCATTTTCCCCTTCTATCATATTCACCAATCTGATAGGTGAGATGATTTCTCAAAGTCGTTTTTAATTTCTACTTCTCTAATCAATAATGATTTAGAACATTTTACATATGACTGTATGTATGTATGTGTATGTTTGATTCCTTCACCAAAAAACTGCCTGTTCATATCCTTTGGCCATTTATCAATTGGGAAAAGCTTCATATTCTTATAAATTTGATGAAGTTCTCTATATATTTGAGATATGAAATAGAGAAACTTTCTATTTAAAAAAATTCCCAATTTCTGCTTTCCTTTTAATCTTGACTCTATTGGTTTTATTTGTATAAAACTTTTAAAATTCAATGTAATCAGATCTAGCCATTTTATCTCACAACGTTGCTTATCTTTTGTTTATTCATAAATCTTCTCCTATCCATAAGTCTAATAAGTAAGATGTTCCCAACTCAGGAATACAGAAGTCAAATAGTCTGTCAAAGGTCATGTGACTAGCATGTGTATGAAGCACTATTTAAACTTAGGTCTTCCTAACTCCAAACCAAATGCTCTGTTCATTGTGCCACCATCTGCTTCTACTGAGTAGGAACAAGCAAAAGAAGATTGGATGTAGCGCAATCCATATACCACCAAAAGTTTACTCCACTGTCTCATTAAAATAAAATGGCTTTACTGAATTCTTATAGAATCTTTAGTAAGGCATTAAAAAAAAAAAAAAAAAAAAAAAAGCAATGACAATCAATATGGCAAAGTGGATAAAGAGTCTTGGAGTTTGAAAGAATAGGAATCAAACTCTGTTTTTGATAAAAAGAAGCCTGGTGACCCCGGATAAGCCATATAACTTTTCAGAGCCTCAGGTAACCCACCTAAGAAGAGGCCCTTAATCTGATCTGTGCATAGATTTCACGGCTATGTGAATTTGATGAGAAAAAAATTGTATCTTTCTTTTCACTAACTTCTGATCTGAAATTAATTCAATTACGTAAAACCATTAATCTGAAAAGGATGTCTAAATTTCACCTGACTGCCAAAGAGGCCCATGATGTAAGCAAAATGATTAAGAAGCCTTGTTATAAGGCTATAAATTGCAGAGCAAATATCTGTATGAATTGAGTAAGTTACTTTTATAGTCACCAGGGACGAGCCTTTACTTGTTTATGGTTGTATTACTGCTATGTTTCAGAGGCAGAATTTGGACCCATGTCTGCAAGGCTAGTTCTCTAAACATTATTGACACCATATTGTCTCTCATAAGCAACATCATCCTCCATCAAAGGCTTACTGTACTGCCTCATTGAAATAAAATGGCTTTACTGAATTCTTATAGAATCTCTAGTAAAGCATGACTTCAAAAAGTTTTTACCAACACTGGAAAATCTTACATTTTTCTTGTAAAATAAGACTAATTGGTCATTGTGAAATTAATTTTTGGCCACAACAGCCTAAAAAAAATCAAAGATAAATTTACAAAAAAAGGTCCTTAGTTCTTCTTAGTCCTGTTCTATTTTAGTGGTTACAGTAGTAGAATAGTAATAAGAAAGTGAACAGAGGATGCTAAGACTGACACAAATTGGGGGCAACATGTAAAAATGCATTTAACTGTGTACCTGTAAAAGTGAGATCCTTTTGCCAAGAACCAAGAAACTGACATAGTATTGGAAGAACCAAATCATAGCAATATTGAAGTTTTTTTTAGGATGTAGAAGGAAATTGCTATTGAGAGAAAGAATGACTTGCAGACTCTCCTAAGAGATAAAAAAGCTGGCAGAGTTGATATCACCATGTGTCCAATAGCAATAAGAAGCATCAAACATGATTCCATCTTCCTTTGTAATGTGCAAGAGGAAAAAAAGCAAAAAGGATAAAGTAAAGATAATTGCAGTTTATGATCCAACATTTTTGTGGAGAAGGATTTTAAGGTAGAACAATCTATAATGATATAGATAATGATCATCCAAATTGAACAGTATATATTTCAGACTTCAATGCAAAGATGAGCATAAGGGGGAAAAGCAACAAATATAGATAAACAGGGTTTGAGGTAAAGAAATGAAGGCTCATAGATTACATGGACCTCTATGTTTCAACAGCTTCATGAGTCTGTGAGTTCACAGAGATAGATTTAACAGTACATATCTCTATATCTCTACCTTCAGATTCTGCAACACTTTTGCCCAAATCCTGCAAAGAATCTTCCATAAGAGTAACCATCTAATAAACTGAAAACTTTTCTTTAATTATCTAGATATTACATAATTATCAATGGAGAATGAAAACTATCAATTTGTTGTCTCATTCACAATATATAACAGAATCAGTTACATCCAGAAAAGGAACACTGGGAAATGAGTGTAAACTGTTATTTTTACCTTCTGAATCCAATTCTTCCTGTGCAACAAAAAATTCGGTTCTACACACATATATTGTATCTAGAATATACTGTAATATATTTAACATATATAAGACTGCCTGCCATCTGGGGGAGGGGGTTGGGGGAGGAAGGGAAAAAATCTGAATAGAAGTAAGTGCAAGGGATAATGTTGTAAAAAATTACCCATGCATATGTACTGTCAAAAAAAGTTATAATTATAAAATAAAATAAAAATTAAATTATAAAATAAAAAACAACAATATATAAACATCCTATTTCCAATTCTATTCATGCATCTCTGATGATACAATTCAATACTGCTTCTCCATTGGGTATACATTGTTGCATACTTATATCTTTCTCTTTGAATGATGTGCAACTTTAATCTTTTATAGCCTATGGCATTTGATTATTCACATAGAGAATCATTAGAAGAATGTGAATAATTGGTAAGATGGGAATTTGTGTCAGAGAGAAACCCTTCTTTGCTCCAGCACAAATCCTACTCTTACATATCCCATTTCTGTCTCTCTGTCTGTGTTTCTTTCATTTTCAATCTCTTCCTATCTACTGGCTACATCTCTGCTGCTTACAAATATATTAAGTTCTTCCCAGTTCTTAAAAATATGCCCTCACATGAATTTATGACTCCAGTATTTTTCTCAAGCTATCATCCTGTATCTCTACTGCATTTCAAAAGCCAGACTTCTAGGGGAAAAATAAAAAGCTGTTCTCAATCATTATCCACACTTCTCTTTTCTCATTCTCTTCTAAACCCTTTGCACTCTAGTTTCAACCTTTTCTGTCAACTAAAACTATTTTTCTTCAAAGGTAACCATGATTTCTTAATTGTCAAAGCTGACAGCATTTTCCAGTGTTGATCATTCTTGACTTCTGTATGACATTTCATACTTTTGACCACATTCACTTCCTGGACATATTCTCTTCTCTCTGAGTTATTTTACTTTGTTTGATTTGGTGATCTTGGTTATTCTTATTCCTCCCCCTACCTCTTTGCCTATCTCTTCTTGGTTACTTTTGGTAGATCATCACATATGTCCTCTCTCCTAACTGTGAATATACCTGAGGGCTCTGTTTGGACCCTCTTCTCTCTATACACACTTTTCACTTACTTCAATACCTTTGATGACTCTCAATCTATATATCCACGCCTCTTCTCTGACCTGTTCCAGCCCTATATCAGAAACTACCTGATGGATACTAAAAGACCTATAGGTGCTTCAATTCAACATATCCAAAGCATAAATCATTTTCTTTCTCCTTAAATCCTTCTTCTCTTTCTAATTTCTCCTTTTCTGTCATAAGTATTATTTGTCTTCCAATTTCTCCAAATTCACAACTTCAGAATATTCCCAGAGGTATTACTTGCCCTATTTATTCAATTAGTTACCAACTGTTATAAATTCTACCAGTAAAATATCTCTCAGCCATTCTTTTTTCTCTACTTCCAAGGCTACCACCCTAGTTTGGGTTCAAATCTCTTCTCACCTGGACAAATTTTAGAGATTCCTAATTCATCCTCAATTTCAGTCTTTTGTTTAGTCTTTTTCTCAGTAGTGTCTGATTCCTTGTAACCTCATCTAGGATTTTCTTGGCAAAGGAGTATTTTTGGTTTGCCATTTCCTTTAGCAGCTTATTTTACAGATGAGGAATAAGAGGCAAATATGGTTAAGTGCTTTGTCCAGAGTCGCATAGCTTGTAAGCATCTGAGGTGGGATTTGAATCCAGGAAAGTGAGTTTTCCTGACTTCAAGCCTGGGAGTCTATCTATTGTGCTCCCTACTAGCTCAATTTCAGTCTTTCTCTTCTTTAATTGACATAGTTGAAAAAGTGGGATTTCTAAAGCATAATGCCTGACCAGATCACTATCATACTTAAAAAATTTCAGTGGTTCATTATTACCCCTATTACCTTGATACATTCCTCTATTTGGCATGGAAGCCTCCACAATCTGGTTCTAGCAAAGAACTTCAAATAAGATAGATGCCTATAAATTGGGGCAAATTAGAACAGACTAAATCATAATATATGAAAGTTAGGAACTTTTATTTTACCATAAGAAATTATGAATATTATGGGTTCTGAGAAAAAATGAAGGCCTTATTTCATCTGATGAATAATGGATTAAGAAGAAAAGAAGAATAATTTTTGTGACAACATCAATGCTAATATAAAGGGAAAAGATTTGGGAGTTTTAGTGGACTTCTGTCTTAATATGAATAAACAGTGTGATATAACAAGAAAAAAAAGCATACATTGCTACACAATATTATCTACATTAAAGTGGGCATAACTCAGAAGGAAGCAAGGGATCCATTGTGCTCTGTCTTCATTAGATCTTATCTGGAATGTTGTGTTCAACTCTAGACAGTTTAAATTTTGTAACTGCATTGTTAAATTTTATATTATATATATTTTAAATATACATATATATCTTAAAATGGGCTGGAACGAAAGATCATGATTTCATATAAAATCTAACCTTTACATTTTCTATTTTGGAACATTTATATGTGTTGATGTATGATGATAATAAAAAAATGACATCAAAAAATAATTTAATAGGAACAGAAAAAATGATATTAATAAGCTGGAAAATTCCACAAGAGAATAACCAGGATAGTGAAGGGCGTTTTTCCATTATAATCATAGCCAGCACTCATATGTACTTGCTGTGTGCTAGACACTATTGATAAATACCTTACAAATATTATCTCACTTGATCTTTACAATCCTGGGAAGTTGTTCCTATTATTATCATCTCCATTTCACTGTTGAGAAAACTGAGGCAAACAGAACCCAAGATCACACTGTGTCAGAGGCCAACTTTGAATTAATGTCTTCCTGAGTCTAGGCCCAATGCTATCTCCACTGTGCCACTTAGCTGCTTATATCCATAACATATGAAGACTGACTGAAGGAACTGGGCATGTTTAACTTGGAGAATGGAAGGGTCAGGGCAAAAGATAATAGTTGTTTTTGAGTAGGGGATATCATGGAGAAAAAAAATTTTTAGAATAGAACCAAAAGCAATAGGTTAAGGTTGAAAAAATGTCATTTTAGGTTCAACTTTAGTTTTAAAAAAAAATGCCTAAAATTAGAACTGTCCCAAAATAAAATGTTCTACCTCTAAACATAGTCAATTTTCTTTCCATAGAGTTCTTCAAGTAAAAACTGGATAAACTCTTGCTGACTATGCCCTCATAGGGATTTTTCTTATGTATGGTCTGGATTGGGTGATGGTTGGGGTCCTCACTGTTAACATTAATTCAAATTCTATGATTCCTGTGAATGGACTTAAATAATCTGAATCATTCAGAAGTGTTTGTTTTCACCTTCTATAGAGAAAAAAAATAATGGGATAAAGAGGTTTAGCATGCAATCCATGATGTGAAGGTTAATATATAACCTATAACTCTGGTCTATCAATACTGATACCATGAGGATTACACAAGAAACAGCAAGCAGGGCTGAGATTTGCCTAAGGAAAAGAATATACTGAAAAGCTCAAAATGACTGAGCAGATTTGGAAAACTACTTAGGCTTTCTTTATGAAGAAAGATCCATCTTTGGTAACAGTGATATTTTTTTCAATGAAATCATATGTTCACAAAAATCATGATATACCATAGCTTCTGAAGAATTAAAGTTGTAAATAAAGGTCAATAGAGAACTACACAATAAGGATAGATATGTTATAATGTATTACTAATGAAGTAAAATAAAAGATATTTTCACAAGATTTAAATCTGGAAGAATAGGTGTGTTGATCAAATAGTGAAGCTGAGAAATTATAGTTTATACTTCATTTATACCTATGTAATGACAAGGAGGAAGATCCATAGTACTTTGAAAAAAATCTCCTACAGCATAGGGCTTTTTAAACTTTTTTCACTTGTGACCCCTTATTTTCTCAAGAAATTTTTAGGTGACCCCAAATATATGGGTATATATAAAATAGAAAAAATAGGTATGCAAGTCAAACGTTTACTAGTAATAAATCAAAATTTCATCACCTTCATGTTCAGTTACATGACTCTATATGGGATGGCAACCCACAATTTAAGTTTTGCCATAGAAGATAAGGGCAGTTAATGGAGGTATCCTATATATACTACTGAAAAGAGCACCAATATCAAATAAATAAATCCTTTTGTTGTTGTTTTTAGTTATGCCTAACTCTTCATGATCTCATTTGGAGTTTTCTTGGCAGAGATACTGGAGTAGTTTGCCATTTCCTTCTCCAGCTCATTTTACAGATGAGGAAACTGAGGCAGACAAGATTATGTGACTTGCCCTGGGTCACACAGCTATGAAGTGTCTGAGACCAGATTTGAACTCAAGAATATGAATCTTCCTGACTTCAGGCCCAGGACTCACTGTGCCATCTAATTTCCCAAAAGAAATCATAGATCCACCAAAATATTGATGGGATTCCTAGCAGTATAAGCTGAATCTTGCAGTTTTAGTGCTTCTACTGATAGTATTAATAATTGTCTTAGAACACAAATCATTTTCATCACAACTAATTCAAGAGTTTTAAAATGGATCATGGGAACACTTAGCTTTGTTTTTTGTTTTGTTTTGTTTTGTTTTGTTGCAGAGGAAGTCAATAGTGGCTCTAAACAAAGCTTTATCTGAGTGTCCTAGTGATACCACTCAATGTGCTTTCAAGAAGGCAGCCCTCCCCAGTCCTCAATATATTCACAGGTCACTCAGCATAAGAGGTAATGGGGGAAGCTGGGTATTCATGAGAGGCATTAAATAGGCATGTCAGTCATTATGATCCTGCCTGACAGCTTGAAAGCCATAGCTTTCCAAATAACAAATAAAGTATTCTTATAGCAACTCTTATTTCACCATGGTTTTTGCTATAATCCTTAAGATACATATTTCCTCACTAATGAAATTTATATGAAAGGGAAGTATCAGAAAGACTTGGCAAATAGGATGACAAGGAATTGTGATAATTCTTGGAGCAAATATATATATACTTTGAACTTTATTCTTTACTAAAGTGGCTTTTAAATATTTATTTTCACATTATTCTTGAGCTGCTATTTTTTACAGTTGATGTGGAATTAATATTGTTTTCACTGTCAGTATCAATTTCATCACCCTGCTTTCTAAGGAGAAAGAAATATGGGAGAGGATAAAGGCCACAAGTCTTTTTTTTTTTAATAGTGGAAACAAAGCTTTATTTTACAAATATATACCAAAATTTATCATAAAGTCATAGCATCAGATCTGGAGTGGCCTTTGAAGTTGTCCAGTTCAATCTCCATATGTTGCAACTAATTAAACCGTAACTAGAAGAGCCGTGGGAAAGGTCTTACTGGTAATGTAATGCTGGAGAAACTGAGGCAAGATAGAGATGAGAGTTTTTAATATTTTATTTGAGAGGCAGAGATTGTGCTGGGGGCATGTTGGGGGGGTAGGACCATAAATTCTGATAAACTGGGATTAAGAAGAACAATGACAGAATGGGGGGAGGCACGGGACATTCTGATAATTTGGGAAAGTCTAGAGTCATGATGTCTAAGATAGAAGGTGTTTCTCCTTATCTGGATTAAACTTTTACAGTTTATAATCTTAGAGTAAACAGCCCTAAATTATATCAGTCCTAAAGATTAGGAGGGAGGGGTGATATTGCAACTAGGGGGATTGAGGCAGAACAATTTAGGGAAACTGAGGCAGGGCAATAAAAGGGAACTGTGGCACAACAGTAAGAACTGGGCTAAGCCAGAATTTGAAGCCAGGTCCTGTGCCTCTAAGTCCAGCATTCATTCTACTACATCATTCTGTCTCCCAGTTTTGGTAGCTCTGTGATCCTATTACTCCCATTAGTATAAATTGCAAACCATATTTCACCTCTTTGTGTTGTGTGAATCCTCTCCATAAATCCTGCCCTAAATAAATAAATCTTGCCCCAAATCCTTAAATAGGTCTCAAATACTATGTTCATGGCTTTCATCTAGATCTCTGACATGGCATGATTGCCAATGAAATCGACTACCCATTAGTTCTTTTTTACTTTCCCTACATGACTATCCCACTTGGTTTTCTGGAAAAAAGGAAAAAAATATGGTAACTCCTGTTTAAAAAAAAATACTTCTCTTATGCAAATCTTTGCTGGTAATGTGTAACTAGTGACATGCAAAACATGAATCTTTCTATGATCCTTTGGGTGACATCCAAATTTAGTTCTTCAGAACTGATTTTCCATGATTTCCATTTAATCAATAAGAATCTTGCTACCATAAAAAGTACTATTATGGATATTTTGCAAGAATATTAATATTAAAAGGTTAACAGTTTGTTTCTGGGAAAAACATGAATTAAGAAAGTGGCCTGCATAATTTTCTAAAAGTGACATATTGCATTGTCTTCTTCCAAGTATTTACTGGCCCCCTGTTCACTGTCCATTTACAATGTCTGTCCAAGATACACAGATTGATAGGACAACTCTATAGGTTGTCTCTCCAATGCATATCATAGTTTTGACACTAGGCATTCATTACTTTTATGGCTTTTTTCTGTGTGGGTAGTTAAGTTGAACTCATTTAAACAATTAAAGAGTCTGTTTGGGAGACAAGGCATTGCCTTGTATATAAAAAATAACTTCAAAGTGAGGAAAGCCTAAGCTTAAATTTAAATTCTTACATTTACCACTTTTGTGACCCTGATCAAATCTATCAACTTCTCAGTGTCCTAGGCCAATATTGTTAAACTCAAAAGAGAAATGGTGGTCACTAATTTAAACAAAAGGATTCCTATAGGCTATATATTGATATAGTTTTAAAAGGCATTATTTATGTTTTTTTTTTAATTCCTATTTATTTTGTTAAATATTTCTCAATTACATTTTAATCTGGTTTGGGATGCATTCAGGTATGGTAAGCCATACTATATTTTTGAGGTCTCTGATCTAGGTAATTTTATAACCAAATTTCAAGGAAGATGAGTGAGTTTACTCACCTGGGAGTTCCTTTTATTTAATGAAATAAGTCTAGTTCCTATCTATGCTTATATTTAATGCAATCATCACAATGTCATCAGCAAATAGAAGCCCTAGAAGATTGCCTATCTTGTGGATTCTGTTGGTTTAAGAATGATTTTCACAGGCTTAAAACAAATAAATGTACTTAACAATATTTTCTATGATACCATTGAACACTTTGAGTTATAGAATTAATCAACTATCCAAACTATATGTGAAGAAGCCCAAAGTACCTCCATTAAATCAATCAATGCCAATAAGTCACACATGAAAATGTTTATAATCAAGCTGACTTCAGAGCTATAAATACTTACTTGAAATATTAAACAATTAGATCTCTTAAACCAGTTCAAAAAGTCTCCAGCATGTTTCAGCCAGGGGCCTAGTTTCTTTTCAAATGAAAAGGCCTAGTACCTTTCCTTTACTAAAACATAGCAATCCACATCTGCTTCACAATTGCTAATTCTAGTTTCCAAAGGCACTGAAAGACTCTGTTTTGCACACAGTAAGTTGGAACTGAAACCAGACCTTACCACCTCCAAAGGTGGATTTCTGTTATGGGCCAGTGGAATTGAGGAGACAGTGGTTAAATCTAATTTTAATACTAAAACCATGGCCAAACTGAAAGACTCTCCAGAAAGCTGCCCAGTCCCAGGAAGGAGATAATAAAGGATCTGGACTATAAGAAAGCTAACCGGGCTGCAGGAAAGGAGACAAGATTTTGAAAGTGATTAGAATTTGGACTTTAACACCTGGCTGCACTCTTGTGGGGATTACTGAACTGAAACAAAAGCTGCCTCCACAGACCCCCAGGAAACCAAAACAAAAAATATTACAGATCTCCATCCACAATATCATACTGCCTATCATACTTTTAACACAGTAGGGGTTTAATGAATGAATGCTGGTTAAATCAAGCTTTCATTCAAGTGCTTTGTAGATCCCTAACCTAGCTGTTACTCTCACACCCACACCGCCTATCAACCTGCCCTACTCTCATCTGATCTGAGGGAGCAGTCTTTTTCAAGTGAGACAAATAGCTTCATGATGTTACCTTAATTTGTAACAAGCAAATAAAAAATATATTTGACCTCAAGAGTAGTTGAGGCATGAAAATTCACTGTCTATATTTTAAAATACAAGTCAATTAAGTATTTCATCCCATATATTTGTGACAAATCAACTCAAAGAGATGTCACTTCCTACCAGAAGTCTTTCTTAATCATTGGTTGTGTAGGATTTGCACCCAGAATTTCTTAACTACAAGTCTATCCCAGTACACAATGCTCTTTCTAAATATAGAAAAGGTGTTCTAAAAATTTGCTGAATTTCAGGGTAAATGGATGGATTACCTTGGTTTCCTGCTGAAATAAATTCTCTTTAAGGTCATTTCCCAGCTTTAGGTTCTAAGGTAGACAGCAGCCTGTGGGAGGATGCTTTTCACCACTAATGCACAACTCCCTGTCTGTTTCCCTGCCATTCCATGTTTGTGACACAATTACAGATTCCGTTGGGTGCTGCATTATTTTCTGATCTCCTAACAACTGGGTGTCAAATTTCTCCATGCACCACCACCCACTCACAACAAGATTAGACATCAGCTTCTTTGTTATCCATTTCTATTAAAGATTTCTGAAAACTAAAAGGAATAAATTAGCCACACTGCATCTGTAACAATATATATGTCACCATCTGACTACTTAGGATAGTTTTCTGGTCATATGGCAATCCATATCAAAAGAAAAGCTGTTTTTGTTATCTAAAAGTATGACCAGAAATGATGACAAAGCATATACACACTCATCTCTTGAAGGTGCTGTAACATACTTGATTCTAAAATGGAATGAGTAACTTTTTTTTTAATTTTAGAAATGAGGCCTTTATCAGAAATACTGGTTATAAAGATTTTTTCCCAACTTTGTACTTTGTTTTTTTCTTTTTAAGTAGTGTTTATTTATTTGTAATATGCATTGCTTTATGAATCATGTTGGGAGAGAAAAATCAGAGCAAAATGGAAAAACCATGGGAGATAAAAAAAAAAGAAGAAGAAAGAAGTGAGGAATGTGTAATTTTATCAAAAACAATTAACAAGCATTATTGTTATTTTGTTCACATCCTAATGTTAATTAGATAAAACTAGAGTTTTCTGGAATTTCATTTGCTTATATATTTTTTTTCTCCTTCCTCTATTCGCACATAGCTCATATAAAGATTTCCTACCTTATATTTTTCTCTGAAATTCTTTCATTTAAGGTAGTGAATTCAGACAGCACCCATGAGATACCTAGAGTATCATTGATATTAGAATTGGAAAAGACTTTAAACAAGGAATTTTTTTCAGTGTCAATTACAGAAAACATATAGGATGGTATTAAACGACTATAAATTTGAGGCTCTAGAGAATGGACATTAAATATATCTTTAACAAATGATTGCTTCTTCACTGATTTTGGTTCCCCAGGGGCAGTGAACTCTGGGTCAGGTGGCAGAGAAAAATTACAAGTGTTTGCTTGTCAGTCAATGGCTTCACAAAGCTATTTGGATTTCCAGAATCTGAGATCTTCAGACAACCAAACATTTTCCAAACACCTGCGCTTTTTCGAAAGTGGTCATTACATACTTTTTCATGCTTCTTTGAGTTCCAAATCCTGTAAGCTGATGAGTTACTATGACTACAATTTTTATTTGTTCATAAGACAAAACCAAAAAGTTGGCATTCCTCCATGCTTAAATTTGGCTTTGAACCAATCAAAGCAGGTTTGTAATTAATAACAAAGAGGTGCAAGAAGTATATATTTATAAGCAATAGTTATTTTACACTGAAAAAAGTAGAAATATTTCCACAAGTATATTAACCCAGATACAAAGGACACAAATAACACTGGGAATGGAGGGATCAGTGTTTTTCAAGTCAGATAATAGCTTCATGTTGGTACCTTAATTTGTAACAATCAAATAAAAAATATATTTGACCTCAAGGGTAGTTGAGGCATGACAACTCACTGTCTATATTTTAAAATACAAGTCAGTCAAGTATTTCATCCTATATATTTGTGACAAATCAACTCAAGGAGAAACTTCATTAGGTATAGAGGAATGTGTCTGTATGGAACAAGGGGGCTTTCTGAATATTAAGTATTTCCCAAAGGTAAAGCAGAAAGAGAGAATAATCATTCTGGGTTCATAATTGATTAGTCATTTGTCTTGGGGGCAATTCACTGTATATCTTATAAGGGAAAATAAATATGTTATTATCTGCTAATCTATTATTGTCTTTGGTGGCCCCAAGATGAGATATCTGATCAACTTTTGATTATCCTTGTGACTTTGTCACATCTGTTCTTGGAACTTTTGTTTTTGGAAAAGAGGCTTAAACTAAGAAAAGGACAGAAAAAGACAAATATGATATCATTTCTGCCACAACAAGGACTTAGAACTATGTATTAATAGTAGAGTAAATACTCTATTATTCAAATGAGTAATACATGAATATATAAATACCTGAAACTGAAGAAGGGACCCCGAAACTCTAAAACTCCTTGAAGGAGAAAGTCTCCTTCAACTCTGCCTCAGTGAGAGACCACCCCAAAGAATCACATAAAGTGGGGTTGGTTCAGTCCTGAGCTAAAAGAATTCCAATCCTATTGAATTGAGGAAATTCATTCAATTCTAATTCCAGCTCAAGCTGAAATCCAACTTGTAGATAAAAAGAGCCAACTTGGAACTCTATCCACTAGCCCAGCCCCCATAGAGCAGGCTTGGAATGTAGCCAAAGACTTCTTATAAAAATGGCAATTAAAAACTGATTTCTTTACAGAGAGGTCCTGCCATGCCATGTTAGGCTATGCCAGGCTATGCCAAGGAAACCTCTGCCCACTGAATAATATTCTCTTCCAGTGTTACCCTCTCTTTATCCTCACCTATTTCCCTAATGAGACTTATGCCCCTCTGTGGGGATTTCTCCACTAGAAACTTTACTTCTCTGTCAGATTTTGCCTCTAAGGAATTCAGCTTTTCTATTCTTGCATAGTAAAGGCTGACTTCCCTATGCCTATAATAAATCTCTTTTATTAGTCTAGCCTCTTCGGGTTTGTAAATTCCTTTACAGAGAAACTCTGTGCCACCAGAAGGGAGTCCCCAAAACTCCCTACCCATACGCTGAATCCCAAGGGGGTGCAGGGGAGCCAAACCTCTCCATTTGGTTCCCTGAACCCCAAACCTACCCCTAAACCATATCATTTAACTCCCTGACCACCAGAAACACTAATTTCATTTTGGTTCCATAAATCTAGACCTTATCATTAGGTTCCCTGAAAGGGAACCCCAAAACTTAACCCTCATCAGAATAAGCATCATAGATGGACAAAAAACTGGACTCAGAGGAGCCCCAATAGGAAACAGAGAGTAGATTCAATTGTCAATCTATGAGAAGTACAAAGCTGCTTTAATAACTCCTAAATTACTCACAGAATTAAGAAGTCCACACAAATATTCTACTACTGTTGCCATGTGGTTGCCAGTGATCAAACATTGAAGTCTTAAAAGAATTAAAAATAAGTTTCACACATTGAACAATGAGGCGTGACCGGTCTGCAACAGAGGATAAACATGAAATGCTGAAAAATCCAAAGATAGTTTAAACTTGGAAAATGTATGCATCATATTACTATTATGTATGTTATACAAATAAGAGCAAAGAAAAGGAAAAAGGACCTATCTGCACAAAAATGATTATAGCAAAATGTTTATATTTTTGTGCTGACAAAGAGTGGGACTTGACGACATGTCTGTTTCTTGGGGAACAGTTGAACAAAGTGTGGCATATGATTGTGATAGAATACTGTTTTTCAATGAGAAAGGATGAGCAGAATGTTTTCAGAAAAAAACCTGATATCACTTATATGAACTCAGGAAAAGTGAAATGAATAGAACTAGAACACTGTATACATAATAAGATAACCTACTGTGAAAGACAGCTATTCTGATCAAGACAATGATCCAAGAAAATTCCAAAGGACCCAAGATGAAAAATGCTATCAACCATGAGAAAGAGAATGATGAATTCTGTGTGAATATTAAACATTCTTTTAAAAATTTAAAAATATTTAAAAATAATTACTTTTCTTTGATTTTTTGGTCTCTTTTCTTTTGCAACATGGCTAATATGGAATTATATTTTGCATGATTTCAAAAAAAAAGAGAAAATTTATGAATTCTCATTGCTTAACTCTGAGGATGTTTTGCACTCATGTTTTGAGGACATTTTCTTTAGATCATCATTGTTGTTGTTTTTGTTGCTCTTTCATTCTCAAAAAACATTTCTGATGTTCCATTGATACCAGGAGATTGATATCTTGTTTTGCAAGTGAATTGAATTTAAGGATGAGGAACTTGACAGAAAATAATTTGTGTAATGAATTTGTGGGGGAGGGAGGTAATGAGACCCCCAAGAAACACGGAAAAGACTAAGGAGCTTACCTCCAGAAAGGATGATGATGAGTAATGGAAGCATCCTGCTCTGCAATTTGGAGCATGTGCAGAAGTTCTGTGGCTGGTTACATTCTGCTAACCACATAACAAGGAGACGAATTAATTGGTCATTGTCTATATAGCCAGAACTGAAAAGAGCTTAAAAGGCTTTAGTACTATTTTTGTCACGTGAAAGAAGTTTGGCAGATTGTTTTCTTTCTCAATTTGTGAGAATAATTTAGGTAGTATGGCTATTAATGGCTTTTTGTATATTGGATAGAATAGACCTGCCCTCACATAGTAATTTTTTTATATTTGGTTTAATTTCATTTTTGAGAGCAATATCTTGCTCTGTTTTAAGTTCTAATATTTGAAAGTATTTTTATTTTTGTAGTTTATGTGTGGAACAAATGCTAGACCCCCTACCCAAATTCACCAATCAGAGACATCTTCAGATGCAAAGAGAAAGCATTTAATTAGTCCCTCCAGGGAGAGGCCCAAGCACACCTGAGAGGCATCTCAGCTCCCAACATGTGTGCTCCACCTCGCAAGCTGGAAATAGTAAAGCTGGTTAAATAGCAAAAGACCCAAGTCTTTTCATTGGATGGACTGAAAAGGAAGTAATCATTGGTGACCAATGGTCACTAATGGTTCTAATATTTTGTTTGTAATGCTATATATTCTCTACTTCAATTTCACTCAATAAATTTCAATTCAATTTAACTGTACCTATCTTATCAAGAAGGCTCTGGATAGACTCTGGAAATACAAAGACAAAAGTACAATAGACCCTGCTCTCAAAATCTTGCATTTAACTGAATTGTTCAAATTGTAAATCTATTAGAAGGTGACTTTAGAATTTTAAGGTGAGTTGCCTTTAGGGATTACTCAACTTTAGAAGGAATTTGTTGCTTTAGGGTCCAAAAGTAAGTGTGCATATTTAAATTAGCAGCATCTCTTTTGATGATGACCTAGAAATGTACCAAAATACCTTTACAGAAATTTTGAAAATGAACAGTGATTTGAGCTGGCTGATTATTTACTGAGGTTTATTTTTACTGTTGAGATAGTGAAACTAGGATGTGCAAACAAAATTCCCAGGAGTACTTCAGAAATATTTTAGGACTAGAAAGTCCTTTAGAAAGGATAATCCCTCCCAAAGACAATGACAATTTAATTCATGGATTATTTTTTTTTTTAGTAAAGTGTTCTGGACTGAATATGTCATTTTATTTATATACAAGATGGTAAATATTTCCTCAGCAAAGCCTTCTTCTTAATGCTAGTCATATCTATAATTTATTCACAATGAAATATGAATCTATGCATTATATGAATATGGAGAACACTGATCCAAATGACAGAGATCCATCCTAGGAAGTAAAGAATATGTATTTTGACTAAAATATAAAAAATATAAGAAAAAATGTGTCAAGCAGTCTTCAACAGGAAGACTCAACAGCAGAGGAACACAGAAAATATCATAACCAATGACCTCCCATGAGAAAAAAAAACAACAAAAAAAACAACTTGGCTTTTATCTTTGTACCCCTTACACCCAGAAGAGTGCCATATATATATATATATATATATATATATAAAAGAATTGTATCTATTATTTCATTGGCATAGAGAACTCCCAGATGAGGAAATGCAGGGGACAACTTTTCTGCTATTTGTAGATGTGGGGAGTTGTTAAGAATATTGCAATGTTAAGTGATTTCTTTGGGTCAGACCAAGTTAGCATGCATGAAAAGTGGAACCTGAACCCAGCTCTTCCTGATTTGAAGGCCAGAACTTTTTTTCATTATTCCAAAGTGCCCTGAACATAGAAATGTTGTAATGCTGGAGAAACTGAGGCAAGATAGAGATTAGAGATTTTTAATATTTTATTTGAGAGGGAGAGATTGTGCTGGAACCAAGTGGATCCATGGTTTGGTCCCAGGGCTGAATGAGACTATCATCTCCAAGAATCGAGTTACAAGTATGGGTTCTCAATGTCATATATATATGTAGCTCCAAGCTCAGGTAGACAAAGGGAGGGTGAAGTCCAAACTCTGGTGAGTGGGAATCTCCAAGAAGGGACCATCAGTCCGGTTCTGACAGATTGGGGGTAGGACCATAAATTCTTACACATTGGGAGGACTTATGAGGTGTCCAAGTAGAGCCAGGAAGTCTGAAACTTAGAGATATATACAATGCCAATTAGGTATCTGAGATAGGACTTCTGGAGTCTTATCTTTTGGAATGTCAGATCTCCATAGCCCCTAATTATCTCAGTTCTAATGAGCAGAAAAGGGGAGTTCTAATCAGGGGAATTGAGGCAGAACAATTCAAAGAACTGAGGCAGAACAATTGGGGAAACTGAGGCAGAACAATAAAAGGGAACTGTGGCACAACAATATGTATAATTAAATTGAATTGGGTCCAAATCTTCCTCTATTTTCTTCTCATTATCCTATTTGGCATTTATATATATATATAAATATATGTATATATATATAATTTGTGTATACAATAGCAATAAGATTCTTATGAGGATTGTATTTTAAATGCTGAAATATGTAAAAGGGCAACCTTTATATTTATAATGAGAATAGGTATACTTAAAAACTCTTCTTTGAATTATTTCCCCCCAAGGATTATGTGTGTGGGACTAAGGGGCAAATGACAACACATATAACAGAGAACGTTTTACTGAGAAACTTTAAAAAAAGAAAGTACTTTAAAAAAGAAAGGAAAAAAAAAACTTCATTGTTTACAATTATCTATATCTAGCACCACTTTGAACATAGAAAGGATAGATAGGATATCAGATAATTAATTACATGTCTGGAAGAGGTCCTACATTAGCAGAAATGACATGTTTGATGGAAAGACAAACAAACATCCAAAGGAGGGAGCTAATAAATGGGTCAAGGGATAGTTACCTTAAACAATCGTTAGCCTGGATCCCATCCTTTTATTCTGTAATTCCTTGGTCTCACCATGGAAGGCTCTTAGAAGTGATCCTTATCCATTTATTACCAGTATGAGTGGGTCTTAGAATAAGCCTACTATTTCTACTTTCTAGATCAGCAGATCTAATAATAAAACAATCCACAAATGAATCTCTCTATAAAGAACCTTCTAAAATCAGCAGTCATCTTGACTTAGCAGAAGAGATAGTCAATCTGATTTTTTGGTTCATTTCACTTCTAATTCCTGCCATTCACCTGCTTCTAAAAGATTGTTTAGCTGATTGTACCTTCAAGAGAAAAAGTTCTCTGAAACAAGAAATGAAATTTTAAAAAAATGGTTAATTTTAATTCCAAGGTATATTATTGTGTGTACTGTTTTAGTCTTTCGATGTAGGACATTCTAAGATGAAAAATATGCTATGAAAGCCCCTTAGAAATACATTTTTTTTTTGCTTAATACAAGAATTGAGAGGCTTTTTTTTTTCCAGTGAAGGATGTCCATTTGAATTTTAACTTTCTTTTCCCCAAAGATCAAAATAAAAAATGTTTTTATTAATATGGAAATATAACTAAAAGGAAAAATCAATATGGTATTAAAATAAAAGTAGACATCTAGAATGGTATTGCTCAAAAGGTAATGTGTCATACTTTAACATTTTGTGGCAAAGTTTTTATGTTTTTATTATGATCAAGGGAAAAAAAACCAATAAATGGTTAGCTGGAATAGATAGTGGTATATTTCTCTGGATTTCTAAAGACTAAAACATTGGTGACTTTTTTCAAAGTCTGAAACGTTAAAAAAAAAAAAGCTTAAGGCAATTTGGTATAGGGGATTATGGGTCATCTATGTGAGGATTATATAACTGACATAATTCTTGGTTATAGATTATCTCGATATTGGGATCAAATGATCTACCATCACAAGGCATATTCATTTTTGATTTGCTTTCTTTAAGTTTTATTGTAAGGTACCTTAGAGGTAGAGGAAAGTTAAAAATCTCTAGATATCCCTAAGCAATCAGTGATCTTTAGCATATTTTATTCGGCTGTGGAATGGCCCATCTTCTCCTTTGCCCCAAGGAGAAGTCATCCGTTCATACAAAACAGGACTTCTGCTAAAACTGAAGTCTTTTTGTGCTGTTCAAATGGGAGTAATTGGGCAAAAGATAATAGACTTGTTATTGTATCAGAAAAAAATACCTTTAAACCTAAGGTAGCCTCCTAATGACTAAACATATATGGCTTTGGCTTTAATTACTAAGCTTAATTACTAAACTGAAAGTTGAAAAGATCCTCAGAAGCTATGTCATCCAAATGATTTTATAGATGAGGAAACTGAAACCCAAAAAGGTCATATTCTTAACCAAGGTCATATTGATGGTAAGCATCAGAGGAAAGAGCAAGACATACTGCCTCTCCCTTCCAAATGCCAAATAAAACAGCAAGCAGAGGCTTGAAGGTGAAAGGGAGGGGGACTTGTGATAATTTTTAATATTAAATTCAGCTAATGCTGGCACCTAGTTACAGATTTGGAAGGGTCATTTGAAATCTACTTATTGGACAGTTGCAAATTTAAAAAGCATATCAGGATTTTTCCAAACATGAATTTAAACTGAACAATAACTGAATATTTTAGAAAGTTGTGCTCTTGTTCTTGTTAATGTACACCACGGATGTTTGGAATGTGATGAATTATGCAGAATTGTCTTATTTTATATATGAATGAGTTGCAGAGACAGAAAAAATATACATATACAATACCGATATTTGTATCTAATGCTAGCAATCCCTGGAGTGGGGTTAGGGGTGAGGGAGAAGTAAGAAAAAAAGTTTTTAAAAGTTATAACTTTATCTTTTAAAATAATAATAAGATGTACAAGATAGAGGTGTCATTTCATACAAAATCAGCTTTTTTCTCTATTCTACTATATTATGAAAATGCATGTTTTATTTCTTAAGTTCAGAATAAATAAAATTTTTTAAAAACCTGCTTCCACATCAGGAGGACATGGATGCAAGTCTTGCCTCTGCCATTTTGGCTTTGTGCCTTGGTCAAGTGAACTCTCTAAGATAGTAAGTTGCAGAGAACATGCTGTAGTACATTGAGAGAAACAATTTTCTCACCTGGAAGTTCCCTATACCAAGTAAATTGCTGGTTCAGTCCCTTTCCTCTGTCCTAGCTATTCTGGATAATTTCCAGAATTTAGTGGATTTATCTACTAGTTTGCAGTGATGGAGAATGAAAACTGATATAATTCACCTCTGAACTCATAGACACACACATATGCACATGTATATTTGTGTGTGTCTATTACAGCAGGGGTTTTTTCCCCCTAAATTCCTATGTAAATTATACCAGCTGATTGGTTTTATGAGGTCTAAGACAGCAAAAGTATATAAAATGATTAAGAACTCAAATGGCATGGAGATAGCAAAGCCTAAATAAATGGCTGTTATTGTATTCTTTCTGAAGCTTAGTTTCCCACATCAGAGTTTTCATTAGGAAAGCAACAACAGAATTTGCTTATTGGGTCATTTTATTTTCTAACTAGATGGTCCAAATCATTCTGAGAATTTAGTGAATTGATATGCTAGTTTGCAGTGAGGGATCATGAAAACAATAGTCATGGTTCATCTCTGAACTTAGCTTTAATCATTAGCACTGGGAGAAAACTTAAAATTCAGATCTTGCCCAGGAGCTTGCCCTGGAGCTGATCATTTTATTACAATCAGACGTGGACAGGAATGCAGAATCTGAGCTTCTGTCTTCATTGTTAGGCTGGTGCAATGATTTTATATACAAGTCAATACATGTGATACTAAATGGTTCGTGGAGTTAAGTAATGTAACACACTCACGTGATGACTCAAAATTCCCCTGTCCCGATAGACTGCATGTAATCTAGATGCCCTCTTGCTATTTTTCTGCACCTCAGGGCAGATACTCATTGTGAGATGAGAGGGGACATTCATGTCATAGAAATTCTTCAGACTAGCATCCCAATTATAAAATAGCAGTGAAAGGACAGCTAGTTGGAGCAATGGATGGAGCACCAGCCCTGAAGTTGGGAGGGCCTCAGTCCAAATCTGGTCTCAGACACTTAACACTTCCTGAGTGGGTGACCCTGGGTAAGTCACTTAACCCCAATTGCCTCAGCCAAAAAAAAAAAAAAAAAAGAAAAATAGCAGTGAATTGTCAATCAGCTGGGCTAAGAAGATATATTGATACTAAATTCTCATTCAATCTCATTCTTCAAATGACTTTCCCTAATAGTCACTAAAAAAAATATCAGTCAAATGAAATATTTTGAATATTAGCTATCAATAACACTGTGCTTAAAAATTAGCTAGAGGGTGCAGTAGATAAGAGTGGACTTATCTTCCTGACTTCAAATCAGATCTCAGACACACCCTAGCTATGTGTCTCAGAGCAAGTCACCTAACCCGGTTTGCCTCATTTCCTCATCTGTAAAAAGAGCTGGAAAAGGAAATGGAAAATAACTCTAGTATCTTTGCCAAGAAAACCCCAAATTGGGTAATAAAGAGTCAGACACAATTGAAAAATAACTACTGGTCTTGTTCTTTTCTTAAAGAACCTCCCACTCTACAATGTATGTGCCTGAAATTAGAAAATAGAAAGGAATATATAATTACAAATTCAGATGAGAAAGGATTTATTGCATCAATGAGATCAGATCTATCAACATGGTGGCAAAAAACTGATTAAAGAGTGTCTATTGCCCAGACTATGATTTAATTGGATGGAGATCCCACTGAAACAGTTCACTCAGTACCTATGTCATGGACATAAGATGGGCCTAAAATTCAACAGGGAAAAGAAAGTGAATAGACTGAAGACAGTTAGGTGGTACATTGAAAAGCATTGGCTTAAGAGTAAGGATTATCAAAATTGGAATCCTGCCTCATATCCTGAGCAGCTATGTGATCTTGAACAAATCATTTAACATTTCTCATTTGTAAACTGGAATAATATTAGCACCTGCTTCAAAGAATTATTATGAAGATCAAATAAGATCATATTAAAAGCACTTTGCAAATCTTAAAGTGCTACAAAAATGCTAGTTATTATTTGAGGAAGTTGTGTAGTACTTTGAATAATCTCAAGATCATTTCCAAAATAAAAACCCACCTTTTAAACACAAATAATATTTTGGTGATACATTTATGTGACTAAAAATGATGAAATAAAGTAATCTTTAAAAGATGAAAAATTATAGTGATCCAAAGAACAAAAGAAAGGTGAGCACCGATTATAGCACACTAAAAACAAAGATATATTCAAAATGCAGCATAAAGAACATCATGATGAAGGCAGGAAGGATCCTCATGTATCAATTAAGTGATAAGAGATGGTCAATCTGTGTTAAAGGCCTCTAGTATGTTGCATGGATAATCTAATAAAGAATTTAAAGAAGGGGATGGATATAAGGTATAGAAGATGAAAAAAAGATAAGTGGATTATAATCTATGTCTTAGGGGAAAGTACCACATTGTTTAATCATTATTATGCTATTCATGTGATTGTGTCTGATTCTTTGTGAGCTCATTTGGGAGTAGAAATAGGTAAATAGAGTCACATAGCTAGTAAGTGTCAAAGGCCAGATTTTAAGTTAGAATTAACTCCAGACTTGGTATTTTATTCACTGTGCCAGCTAGTTGCCTTACGTGATCTAACTAGGAGGTGCAGTGAATAGAATGTCTGACCTGGAGTCAGGAGAACTGAATTCAAATCTACCCTCAGTATCTTTGCCAAAGAAATCCCAAATGGGGTCTCCAAGAGTCAGATGCAATTAATAGGATAATAAGAATACTAATGGTTAGAATTTATATAGCACTTTAAGATTTGCAATGCACTTTGCATATCTTATCACATACTATCATAGAATATAGATTATATCCAATTTTGTAGATAAAGAAAATGAGACAAACATTAAGTGACTAGTTAAGTTCATAAAACTGGTGTATGAAGCTAGATTTGAATCCAGGTCTTCTTCACTCCAACTCCAGTACTGTATGTTACACCACCTGTACTAATATACCCAAGAGCCACAAACACTATAAATGGAATCTTATTGTTTTGGATGCAGCTAATTGATGAGCATTAATATAATTTTTTTTTTGAGGGTAGCCAGGTAGCATGATAGAACATTCAGTCTGGACTCAGAAAGACTCATTTTCCTGACTTCAAATCTGACCTCAGACACTATGAGCTAGAGAGGAAAAAAAGGCAAACCCCCACAGAATCTTTGCCAAGAAAACCTCAAATAGGGTTACAGAGTCAGGCAAGCCTGAATAACTGCATTTTTAATCCATTATATTCATAAGGAAACTGGGATTAAACATATGTCTTGTCCAAGGATTTAAGATTCAAACACTTTCCACTAAATTATCCTCAAACAATATAAACTGTATATATGCCATTTTAATTAAAGTTAATACTTTGGTTCCTGATTATTGACAGCCTTTAGTGATACGTATATGCTATTGTTCACTAGATTCAGAAGAAGAAGAAAAATATTTAGCTACCTTATTTGTTTAGAGTTCTCCACAAACTATTTTCATTAAATATTTCTTTAAATGAATGAATATTTCATGGAGTACAACATTGATTTCTACATGGTATATCAATTTAGAATTATTCCTATTTTGGTTTGACTCTCCTTTAAAGTGTTCATATAGTTGTTCTCTATCAGTTCAAAGACTTTTAAAACAATGTGATTTTTTTTTAAATAGTCTTTTTATAGCACTGAATACATGAAAGCAATTTGAATTCTAGTATTTTTTTGCAAATTATATTTGATTAGCTTTTTCAAAGTTTCTTTTGATTGAAATGATTGCATTTCAGATGTCCTGCTCATTTCTGCTGTCTTTAGAAATAATTAAAATTATTTTTAAGTCCATTTTTTTTTCAAAAATGCCTGTTTTGTTTAGCAAATTCTACATTTTACTAAAACTTTTTCCTTTATTTTTGAAAAATGACATTCTAAGTATATTTTGTTTAGTCATTTTTTTTTCAATCAGCTCTGGATCTTCCTACCCTATTTTAAAGGACTTTTCTTGGCAAAGATACTGGAATGATTTGCCATTTCTTTCTCCAGCTCACTTTACAGAAGAAGAAACTAAAACAAAAAAAATTAACCAATTTGCTAGGGATCATTCAACTAGTGCCTGTGGCCAGATTAAATTTAGATCTTCCTGACTCTAATCCCACACTCTATCCATTGTATCACTTAGCTGCCCCATTTTAAGTATATTTTATCATAAATGAGGAAGGTGGAATATTTTCCCCTGACTTTTGAGCTTTTTCTTATATACTTAATATGCTTATTATTTACTGATGGAGTTCTGGAGTTTGACCAGATATAAATGATTAATTTAAATTTAGGGTTCCTCTTTGCTGACAGCATGTAGACTCCATTTTTTCTGTATTTATCTTGTTTCTACTTCCAGGAAATAAATTATTGTGTTCAAAATTTCCATTTGATTTTTTTTTAGGGAAGAATTCTAACTTGGATCATCTCTGTGCATTCAGGCCCAATTTCATTGGCTTATAGAATTCATGTGTGTTTTTCTAATTTTATTGTCATTGGTTTTCATTCAGTAAATATTTCTTTCATATCCCTATTTTTCTTTTCTTCTTCTTTTTTTTTTTTTTTTTTTTTTTTGCTTTTTAATCATTTAATCTTTTTTTAAAATTTATTTATATTGCCTAATTCTTTTTTTTCTTTGGAATTCTAATTTTCCCTTTATTTCTTTTAACTTTTCATTACTCTTCTGGGACATTTCAGAATTCATGTTGTTATTGTTAACCTTTGGTATTTGTTGTATTTTCGCTTTCAACAGATTGTCCTGTTATCCTCACTCTCTCTCTAAGCTTCATTTGTCATCTTTTGGCTGTTCCTGCCTATAAACATACTAATGTCTTCCTCCTCATCAAAAAAAAATCCTTAACAGATCTTTCAGTCCCCACATTTTCACTTTTCATTTTTTTCTTTGAAAAAAAAGGAAGAGTGCAATTAGTGCCTCTACTTTTTCATTCTCTTCTAATCTCTGTAATCTTGTTCCCCAACTTTGCCAATGAACTAAAACTACTCCCTCAAGTCACCATGACCTCTTAATTGCCAAGACTACTGTCCTTTTCTCAATCCTAAACATCAACCTTTCTTCAGTCTTTGACAATGTCAGTTACTCTTCTCTACAACATTGTCGTGACAATAGCTTTCTCCTAGTTCCCTTCATTTCTCTAACCATTTCCTCTCATTCACTTTTGCTAGAATAGGATTAGGAAGAATAACATTTCTTCCTTGTTCTTTGTCCAGGTCAAATCTGCTAACTGTGGATGCAGCTTGAGTATCATTTTCAGTTCCGTACTCTTTCTCCTTTATCCCATCTATTGCCAAGTCTTGTAAATCTTACCTTCATAATATCTTTTCTCTCGTACTGCCCCTACTCTTGTATATGGGTCTTCATTTTCACACACGTGAACTATTATAATAACCTACTGGTTGGTCTGTCTCAAACTTCTCCCCATTTTAGTCTATCCAATACCAAGTTACCACAATGATCTTTCTAAAGCACAGATCTGAACATATTATCCCTCTATTCAAACAACTCTGGTTCCATATTACCTCCAAAATCAAACATAAAATTTTGTTTTTGCTTTTAAAGCTGATTCTAATCTGTATCCTTTTTACCTTTCCAGAATTCTTCCTTTCTGCTCCTCTTCAGGGATTCTACATCTGGTCTCTTTGCCACCCCCCCTCCCGATTCCAGATATTTTCACAGCATACCCCCCCCTACCTACAATATTCTTCTTCCTGACCTTCATCTCTTTGATTCTTTCAAGTTTCAGCTAAAATCCCACCTCCAAAAAGAGGTATTATTTGACCCCTCAAATGCTAATGCTTTCCTTTTGAAATTATATTTGATTTATTCTATATATATTTTGTACATTGTTGTTCCATATTTCCCTTAACATTAGATTGTGAGGCTTCTTGAGAGATGCTACTGTTTTTGATTTTCTTTTTATTCCCAAGACTTATCACAGTGCTTGACATATAAGATATGCTTTGGTAAATGCTTGCTGGAAGTTCCCTTTATTTTGTTGAACCTATTATTGGATACTTGAAAACTACCCACAGTATAAATGCTTCTTATTTTAATTACATAAAGTAATTCAAATTCCAGAGTTTTTTTTTCCCTTTTTTCCTTCTAATTACTGTCATCTTAGGATCACCTTTTTTTCAAAACTCCCCTGATGCTTCCATTAGTTCTCTATGCATTGGTAGTGATTTTAAATATTTTGAAAGAATTCATAAATCTTCCTAATTTGCAACAAAATCAAATAATCAAAATTAGTTTTTTACATTAGATATAATACCTCTCAGTGATATGACAGGTATACTCTTCAATAAGTCTTAGTAAATAAAAATCAGCTAATTCAGTTTCTTGATGTAACTGTAAAATTAATTTAAACAAATCAAAATAAGTGAATGCTTTAAAGCATGAAATGCGCACTTTCTAAAATAAAATCTATTTTGCATTGTGAAGATACGACAAAAAAGGATGGTTTTGAGGGAGGAAAATATTAAGTCAAAACTCCCTGCTTATAGTCTTAAATGTACTTTTTTTTTTTTGTTAAAGAAGTTTATTATATCACAGTTATCCAAACTACTTTGAAGGCCACTTTTTATCTTATTAGAGCCATGTAATACTTCTTAACATGTCACCATAAAAACACATTATCAAAAAACCCCAGATTCTTTTGAGAAATATCAAGGAAATAAAAAAAATGAACATTCCCAGTACACTTGTTAACTCATGCTTAATTCATGAGCAAACTACACCACAGTGCTGTCAGGTTGTGAATGTGGCATCAAGATAGTAAAAGACCTGAACAGAAAGCTACTGAATGCATCATAAACATCAGATCACACAGATTGTAAATTCTGAGATACTATCTAGGTTCTCAGTTTAATTTAATGCCACAGAAGCTTCAGTAATTTCAACATCAAGGCTTTCTGAAAAAAGACATATTTATTAATTGACATAATGGGGAAAGAAATGACATTGATTTCCTTTGTCAATGTAAGAAGGCCCTAGTAAGATAAACAGAATTCTACTGTTGGCACATCTTTTTGGGACCAAAGCAAATGTTGGTATCATCTTCAGATAAAAGTGAAATTGTACAGTTTAGATAATTTTTTTGGAAAATTAAGACTATCCTTTTTGGTAATATTTCCCATTTCTGAGTTCACCCAACATATAGACAATAATACTGAAATTATGATAGCATTTTAAATACACTCTCAAACTTGATAAGCCTGATAACTCTGATATATTGGTACTGATTGTTATAATCTTTAATTCCTGCTGAGGATCATGCTATTACATAGTTAACACTCAACACCGAGACCATCTACTACAAAAACCCCTGATTTTACACATGAGTGATATGAGGCTCTTAGAAATTTCAATGATCACATCATAAATAAGTATCAGAAAAACTTGCAGATGTAGGTCTCATTTTACTCCAAATCCTGGGTTCATTTAGTTACAACATTCAGTCTCTCAAGCAATGCACACAAAAATTGTTCTACATCACAGCCAGATGACATCTGGAGCAAAAGTATGTTTCATCTGAGACACATGAAGATGCAGATAGGAACCATTCATCAAATTTCTGGCATTTCTTATTAAACTTTTTTTATTCAATGTAGTCTTTACAACCTATTTAAAATGTCACATCCCAATTATAGAATGCCTGAGAAAACAATTACCATATGCAAGTACTTAAAGACAAAAATTTTGGGATAAATGAATTAAAACTAAGCAATATATATGTATACCATGATCAAAATGCAGGTGAGAACCATGGAGTACCTGAGATTTCAAATTATTGGCTTTCCAGATACAGTGACTGCATTTTGACCCAGTTATATTAAACGCAGCCCACCCCATGAAGAATGTCTTTGGTTGGTAGGCACTATATCACCAAAGGTTAGGCAAGAAGTCTGTAGGTATGCTCAAGGCTTATCTTCAGATATTTCTTCGAGATGAAGGTCGGTTTGAGTTGTAAGGAAGGACTCCCAAGTGGCAAGGCACTTAAAAAAAAAGAAAACATACAGAGGTTAGACAAACTCTCCTTTCTTTAATAATGATAGAAACAATACCAGTTGATAAATGTCAAATTTCCCCATTTATGTAATTTGAAAATTTCGCAATTATTTTCATGATTCCCCCCCACATTCACTCAACCATTCTTCATAATATTTCTTCCCTTTTCCTAATCTCTCTTACTTCAGGCCCTCATTCCCTCTCCCTAGTATTTGAGAAAAAGCCTCTTCTCTCTATCCTTTTAAATCCTCTTATTTCTTCATGTCATATTAATCTCCTTAATTGTCAATTTTCTTCAAGTTATTAGCCTGCTTAAAAAAATCTTTAATGACTTCCCCCTGAGTCATTCATTGTTGCAATGGATATAGTACAGGGCATTAGAAAACTTATAAACTCTGGGACTCTGAGCAAGTCACTTAACCTTTGTTTACCTCAATCAAAAATTTCCTCATCTGTATAATGGGGATAATATTAACATATCCCTCCTAGGGTTGTTGTGTGAATCAAATGAGATAATATTTGAAAAACTGGTAACATAGGACATTATAAATGTATGTTCCATTCTCCTCTGTCTAGCAAATAAAATCCTCACTCCTTAGCCTGTCATTCAAAAATTCCTATAATTTGAACTACAATCCATTGTGGGTTTGGGTTTTTTTTTTTTTTTTTTTTGCCTGTTTTTTGTTTTGTCCTATCTCATTCTTTTCTCTTGCACATGCCCTTTATAAATTGGATTATTCAATATTCTCTTGAACATATCTCATTTGTACTATTCTCTCCTCTTTCACTACTACCTGCTAAAAACCTACCAACCTCATCCTGCTCCTCCAAATGTCTACCTTCTCCATTGAATACTTCCTGATTTTTTTTGTCCCTTCAAATATGACAAAAATGGGAATGGTGATGTTGGAAGGATAGTTGAAAAGTGGACACATGAATGCATTGTTGGTAGAATTCTGAATTGATACAACTATTCTAGAAAGCAGTTTATAATTATGGAAATAAAATAACAAAACTATCCATACATTTTGACCCTTGGAATCTAGTGCTAGGCATATAAACCAAAGAAGTTATTGATAAAAATCTCTTGTATTCATCAAAATAATTACGGCAGCACTTTTTCATGACAGTACATAACTAAAAATAAGATAGATGTTTATTAATTGGGTAATGGTTAAACAAAGTGTGGTATATCAATGTAACAGAATATTACGGTGCTGCAAGAAACAATAAATATGATGAATAGAGAATATGAAGACTAATATAAATTGATGTAAAATCAAGTAAGCAGAACCAAAAATAGACAACGGAGAAACATAGTCATAAAGAAAGGACAAGAGAAAACATATTCTACTTTCCTAACAGAGTAGATCAAGACAGAATATTAGAGATTAAAGCAGATAAAATTAATAAAATATGAAAACTGGAGAAAATCAGGCTACTTATTCAAGGTCACAGTACCAGGCACATTTGATTCCATATAGAATGGGTTAGTGTACATATTATATGTAATCAAATTTTTCTTTCATTATCAATGTTTTCAGCAACTAGGATAGCTAATCCTAGGTATAAGGATAAATGCAACTTTAAAAATATGCATTTTACATTCTATTGAAATATTGTTGTAATGCTTTGATTTCTGATGGGTTTGAGAGTATTTTAGCTAAAAGAATAATTTATCAGTATTGCTTCAAAAGCAAGTTTTAAGAATAAAAATCAAAGTTATGAGTGTTATTTAAATAAAACAGAGGAAGGAAAGTTCAGAGGAAAAGGATGAGGTGGGTAACACTTAAAATTTATTTTATCCAAATTGATTTCTCTGAGTATAATTCCTATGAAGTGTGTTGAATAAGTAAGAATGTGTCATCAGCATAAGATGTACACAATGCTTCACTTGGAGGACTTATTTAGAGATCTTATCTCCCAGCTAAGTCTGCTGTTTATAACTCTCTAGTGCTTGGAGATAATTTTAGTCAAATTCTGTTTCAAATGTGGCACCTAAATGCCATTCAATAAATCCCACATTAATCCCTAGAAACATTCCACATGCAAATACTCCAACCCCAAACATTTCAGATTGCTTTGTGGTTTGAGATCCAGAAATATGAACATGAAGATGATGGAAATATATCAATTTTAGACAATTGAAATTTCAGAGATGTAGAATTTGCAGTTTCTAAAAATCATATAATCAATCTGGTGAGAGCAAGTTAATTGATTTTTAAATTCTTCCAGGCAGAGTATAGGATAGTCCTGGGTCTAAAGTCAGTAAGATGTGAGTTCAAATCTAGCTCACACATTTATTAGCTAGATAATGTCGGTCAAGTCATTTAACCCAGTTCAGTCTGTTTCTTCATCTATAAAATAGGCATAATAGTACCATCCTTTTAGGGTTATAAGAACATTTGTAAAATGATTTGTAAAGCAATCTAAAGTCCTATTATTAACTATCATTATGTGGATAAAGAAACATATAGATCAATACTTGTTTAAAGGTTGCAACTCCATTATAGAAAATGTCCATTTATTAAAACAACATCAAAAGCATCAAAAATAATTTTACAAACTCAAATGAACATGTGAGTTAGGGTCAATTGTTTGCTTGCTTTTTGGAACCACTTTCAAATTTTAAGTATTATGTGTGCGTGTATTTAAGTTTTTGTATAGAATATTTTCTTTGCTGATTGAATGAAAGCTATCTGAGGAGAGAGACTGTTTTCTTTTTTGCTCCTGGTCATTCACCTTTGACCACCAGGTTAACTGCTTGGGTGTATATCTTACATATGAGAATACAAAGAGAGTTCATTATCCTACCCTACTCCCCAAGTCACTCATTCAGGTGCTAAGTGGAACCACAACTTGGAGCCTCCCCCTATAAAGTGTGTCCTCTGGTTGCTTCTCTTAGAAATGGGAGGGGGGCGGAACAGCTGGATGGCAGAGAAGAGTCAGGAAGACCTGAATTCAGGTCTGACCTCAGATACTAGACACTCTCTGGATGTGTGATCCTAGACAAGTCACCTAACCCCAATTGCCTCGCCAGAAGAAGAACCGAGGGAATCAAGTAGTCCTGGTATCTTCTGAACAATCAGCTCTAGAACAGCCCAAGAAGGAAGCAAGATGCTCCCAGAAATCCGGCAAGTGATGAGGATGATGATGATGAACCGCTTCAATCCTCTGGAAAATTCAAGTTTGGCTCAGGGAGGGAAGTAAGAAATGAGGCTCAGTACAAATACCTAACAGCTCAGGAGTCTCCAGCTCAATCCTCAAAGTAGGGGAGCTCAAAGAGGCCAAAATGGATGTCATGAAAAGCTGATCCCTTCATAGGACTCAAAGGTTATTCTATTTATCCATGACTTGTTAAGTATGGAACCTACTTTTAGCAAGATTTTGGTTGGGGTATTCACTTTGAGTCACTTTCCTAGGAGCACCAATCAAATGCTTAGGAACCTTTGTCCTATTTCTGGGCTCCCTAAATGTATGGTTTTAACAAGTACTCAAACAATAAGCACTTATTAAATACCTCAAACATGACTATCAGATATTGTTACAAAGAGGATGCAAAAATATAGCTCCTTTCCCTCAAGGAAGATACATTTTATGGAACTTGGGGGAGGGGAGAGACAAGTAATTATATGAAACTTGGGAAGGTTTCTTATAGGGTGGCAGAAAGAATTTATTCTATAATCCTGGGCAAAGACCTCAAAATGTGACTTGTGATGTTATGTATAAGCAAGAGCAAATAAGGCAGTTTAGCTAGAATGCAAAGTACACAAAATGAAGTAATGTGTAATAAACTTGGAAAAATACGCTAGAATAGACTAAAAAGGGTTTTAAAAGCTGAACAGAGAAGCATGACATTGAATAGGTAATGTAAAACTAATCTGAGCCTTGATGTTAAAAAGTTTTAGAGAAAACAGGCTATAAAGCAATATACAAAATGATCACATATGTCAGAGGTAGATTCAAATTCAAGTCTTTTTCATTTTAATTTCAGTGCCCTAGCCACTAAGCAATGTTATCTGAAGACAGACAAAATAATACACATTCAAGTATAATATATAAACACATGTTACTCAAACATCTATCTCTTCAGTCACAGCTACACATGGGAAAGCAACTAGCAAGTGACATCATTCTTAAATTTCAAAGGGAAGAAGTATTAGAAGGGATTTGACATCAAAATCATTGGCACTTTTCTTCAGAAAATTAATTTGAAGCTATCTGATTTATGGACATACCAAGTTCAGATGTATGCAAACTTCTGAAAAGAAAAAGCAGGATGTACTTGTTGAATTGACTGGCTTGACTTTGGCCAGTCCCATTACAAATCAACACTGTTCCTCAGTACATGGTATAGTGGTACAGTGTCCTCAAGTCAGAGGTCCTGTATTCAAAGTTTATCTAGATGCTTATGATTTGTGTGATGGGAGGAAATCAGAACTTTAATTGAGATCTTAATTTCCTTATCTCTAGGATGATTGATTTGGACTACATGGTCTCAGAAATCTCTTCCACTTTACATTTCCAACACTGTGATTGTTTTGGGGGGGTTCTTTTGGAGAAAAAAAAAAGAATCACCAGGTTAAAAATTTAAGAAACAGGTGACATCACAGGAAGACAAGCATAAACAACAAATAAATTAAAAAGATTTGTTATTCTATTTCAGACAAAAATTTCAACAAAATTATTTTCTAAAATAACAGTTCAAATTACTTCAACAAGGCTTCACATAATTCTTCATTTCAGTTATTTAGAAAACCACAGAATTAATTCTTCTTCCTTTTTCTAATTGTCATACATTACTGTAAAGATAGAAGATTTAAAAAAATAAATCACACTAATGAAAAAGCAAGGGTTCTGTATTCTAGGATCTTGTTTTCTTCTGAATTTGAAATAGAATCAGTGATTTATTTTAAATAGATTCTAGAGTCATAAAGTATGAAAAGTCAACACAATCAACAAGCCCAATTTCTCTCTTTTACTTTAAGGAATCTATCCATTTATTACTGTTTTATGTCATGCCCATTATGAACAATGACATTTTCTTTTTAAATCACATACTGCTAAGTCAATAAAACTATATACTTGACAAAACTAAAATAATAAATGACAAGATTCGACATCCTTACATAATTTCAGTCAAGATATCAGAGGTGTTGATTTTGACATTTCCATGTTAGAAAATAACCCCTAATCCAGCCATTCTGGAGAGCAATTCGGAACTATGCCCAAAAAGTTATCAAACTGTGCATACCCTTTGATCCAGCAGTGTTACTACTGGGCTTATATCCCAAAGAAATACTAAAGAAGGGAAAGGGACCTGTATGTGCCAAAATGTTTGTGGCAGCTCTTTTTGTTGTAGCTAGAAACTGGAAAATGAATACATGCCCATCAGTTGGAGAATGGTTGGGTAAATTATGGCATATGAAGGTTATGGAATATTATTTTTCTGTAAGAAATGACCAGCAGGAGGAATACAGAGAGGCTTGGAGAGACTTACATCAGCTGATGATGAGTGAAATGAGCAGAACCAGAAGATCACTATACACTTCAACAACAATACTGTATGAGGATGTATTCTAATTGAAGTGGATATCTTCAACATAGAGAAGATCCAATTCAGTTCCAGTAGATCAATGATGGACAGAAACAATTACACCCAGAGAAGGAACACTGGGAAAGGAGCATAAAATGTTTGCACTATTGTCTTTCCACCCAGGTTATTTATAACTTTGGAATCCAATTCTTACCGAGCAACAAGAAATTTGGTTTTACACACATATATTGTATCTAGGATATACTGTACTATGGGATTGCCTATCATCTAGGAGAGGGAGTAGAGGGAGGGAGGGAGGGAGGGGAAATTTTGGAAAAGTGAATTTGTAAAAAAAAAAAAATTATCCATGCATATGTACTGTCAAAAAAATTATAATTATAAAAATAAATTATCAAAAAAAAAAAGATAGAAAATAACCCCTTTGGTATTGTAGTAAATACTACAACAACAATAATAAAGCAAAACAAACAAAAACAACATTGTTCTATCTAATCTGCTGGGGAGTAAGGAGTGGAATGTCATCAGAAATTCAAGCTAACAAACATTAAGTTCCCAAATCATAAAAAAACTTCCTTCTCAATTCTCTTTCCCTTCTTAATGTCCTAGATATAGAGTTAAAAGTAAATTTAGAAGTTATTTTAGTTCATCTTTTTCATTTTATAAATGGGAAAACTAAGGCCCAGAGAGTTAAATGGCTAGACCAAATCAATAAATACAGAGGACCTGGCTTGGATCAGGCTATACAACTATTCTTTTCAGGCCAAAAATCTAAATCCTTTTGAAGGACAAAACTAGGATACTTCTAGTGTCCATGATCTTCATATGGGTACTTTTCCACTAGTGTGGATTGAGTAGAATAGGAAGAAGCATGAATTTAAATTTAAAAGATGTTGATTCACAATTTTGCTGTTTGGCTTCTTTGGGACTCATTCATAAATGAAGGGACTGAGCTAGATGATCTCTCAGGTAACTTTCAGTTCTAAATTTATAATCGTTATGATTCTCTTCCTGTGAAAATCTTGCCCATATCCCTACATAAATCCTCCATGGAAGTTCAACGCAATGGAGTTCATCCTCTGGTTCTATTAATATTTAAGGGGATACCAATGTATTGCTTGGGACAATGCATTAATTAAAAACAAACAAACAAACAACTATCAAGATTAAGGGGCTGAAAAATATAATCAAGAAAAATGGAATAAACAAAAAAGCAAATTAAAAAAAAACAACTATCAAGATTAAAGGGCTGAAAAAGATAATCAAGAAAAAAACAAAAACATGGAAAGATTGCTTAGAAAATGAATTTTCAACATCAAAATTAAGTTGATTGATTTTAGAGTAAACCATTTTTGTTTCAGCATAACTACCAAAGCATTGCGGGTAAAAAGAAGAAAGTGCTGTATAAATCCTAGAAATACTTCTTCTGACAAGGGACATACCCACTTATTCTATATATATTTATTGAATATCTTCCTAAAGTGATATATAAGAGAGAAAGAAGCATGGTATAATAGTAAGGAAAATTGGGTTTCACTCTTATTTCTGCTATTTACCACTTTGGGCATGCCACATAGTGCTTAAAAATCTCCTTTCACACTCACTGCACATAATTGAAATCAAGCATTGGTTATTTTCAGCTTTGCGACATCTCTCTTATAGATCTCCTTTTCACGGCCATGACTTTGGTCCATGTCTTTATCACCTCTCTTTGGCTTTTAGAGCCCTTCACAACCTGGCGCCTTCCAACATTTCCAATTTTTTTTTTTTTTAACACTTTCCTATCAAGGGGACTCTATAATCCAAAAAACACTGGCCTTTGTGCTGTTCCTCAATCTCTTGACTTTTTGTCTTTTAACTGGTTTTTCATCCATGTTTGGACTGCTTCCCTTCCTCATTTCTGTCTCCTGGATTTCCTAGCTTTCCTCAAGATCCAATTCAGGTTTCTGCCATCTTGTTTTTAGAGCCTTCTCTCTGAGATTGCTTTCTATATCCATCCATTTCTTGCATGTTCACTTACTTGTAGGCTGTCACCTTCATTAGAATGTGAGTATCTTAAGAACAGGAATCCTATATTTGTCTTTCTTTAAAATCTCAGTACTTAGCATAGTGCCTGGCACATACTAAGCCCTGAAAGAAATACTGCTTAATTGATTGTCTTCCTGAGTTTCAGTTTCCTTATCAGAAAAATGATGATAATCTATTAAGTGCGCTCTAAGATCCTTTACGACTTTAAATCTTATGGCCAGGTACAATTCTGACAGTATTAGTGTCTAGGCTGGCAAAAGAGTTATATGATTTTTGCCCTTATTAGATGATGCTAGATAATGAGAAGCTTGGGAATCAGTTTTAGCTCTGGCTTTTCACCTTAGTTGGTAAATTAAAGATTTGTATGGAAAAGCATAAAAAATAAGTTCTGTTAAGATTGTGCTAAATGTCACAGATTTTACTATAAACTGTCTTACATTATATAAAAAAAAAAAAAAAAAAAAGAAAAAGAAAAACTAAGCAGGTCATGCTAAATAATAAACACTGAAAAGTTATAAATGGCCTAGAAAAGCCATGCTGGAAAAACAAAGGAGATGCAAAAGAGACGTGATACATATATCAAAGAGGGAAGAGATGAGGGTTAATTCTGTCATTAACTAACCTGAGAAACTTCCTTCTGGAGGCCTATTTCCTCTTCTCTTAAAAAAAAAACAACTTTGGATTATTTGTCTTCCAAACTCCCTTCTAAGATGTCATGACTTTTTTGAGTATTAACTTTATTCAACTAGGAGGACAAAAAGCCCAGAAATTTGTATATTTGTTCCCTATACTTGGAAAAATTCTTTAAAATAGCAAATGATTACAAATCCGTATATTTTACAACTTGAGAGATTCTTGAGGCTATAATCCAAGCATACAACTTCATATTTCCCACAGTACCTTGATTAAGGAGTCTAGAGTTTTGTGAATCATTGAATAGCTCTGAACAATAGGATTATGCCATTAATATGTATTTTTTATTCATTCTAAATTCCCCCATATACAATATTTTAATGCTATTTTCATGTCTCAGTTTTTCCTTCCAAATTTACAATTTCTCTTCTGATGCCTATCATGACATGGCAGTAGTACTGAGTTCTCAAAGAATTACAAAAGATTATTTTAGTAGATACTAAGTTCCAAGAGCTCTTACTAGAATGGCTCAAAGTGTAAGTGATCTTTAAAATGTCTCAATGAAAAAAAAATTCTTTCTGTTTTGTTCTTTAGATTTACCTAAATACCCTCCAAATAATTTTGCCCTATGGTTCCAAGTATTAGTCATATGAGTAAACATTCTTAATATAAAATTCTAGCTCTTTACCTCCATCTTTTATTTATCTTATTTCCTTTGAATATGTCATATCCATCCAGAGTACGGTCCAGTTGTAGGTTTCTATCTACCAAATCTCATTGATAGCTATGAGGTAAAATTTGCCTTCTCAAATTAAGATTTTCTCTTGCTGTGTTTTAAAAACCAAACTTTAAGCATTTACATATAGACATTTGAAGTCATGGGATTTATTCTAATTCCTTTATTGGAATTTTTATGAATTTGTGGATATGCTATTCCTTAATCTTCCTTCAAGCTATTTGTTGTTGTTTAATCTTCTTTCAATTGTGTCCAACTCTTCATACCTCCATTTGAAGTTTACTTGGTAAAGGCACTGGAATGATTTGCATTTCCTTCTTTAGCTCAATTAAAGTCACAATCAGATAAGAAAACTGAGGCAGAGTTAAGTGACTTGCTCAGGGCCTCACAGATGGTGTCAAATCTTCCAGATTTCAGATGTAGTACTCTATCTACTGAGCCCTCTAACTGCTTTTTATATTAATTAATTGTGCTTGAACCAGTTTCCAGACCAGTAGCTAGCCCTGAAAAAAGTTCTTCAAATGTTATTCAAATTCTCCCAGATTTTGCCAAATTTCTTCTTCCCAATTTCAACCTCAGAACTACTTCACCAATTTAAAGCCCTCCAAGTTAGCTACATAATTTCCTTCTTTCTCATTTGGCAAAAGTCCTTTTGACTTTTCGTGATTCTTCTCTCACAATCTTTAGTTGCAGAGGTTGGAAGCAAAATCCCATGAAAATTTATTGAATGCATGATAAATTCATCCTCTGAAACTATTTTATCTGCCTCTTCTAGGAAAACTTTTGAATCACTCTTCCATTTAATTGAAACTTTTTATCTTTTGGTCAAATTTATATAAAGAATGTTAACCTTGCTATATTTAAGTTATTCCAGAAGTCCTTAGTGATCACTAGAAAAGGATGGCAAATTTGGAGTTCTAACAAGTAAGTGAAAACTTGGATATGATTTTAAAACTGCAGGATTCTTAGGACTCCCTGGCTCTTTTTTTTTTTTTGCTTTTACAGGTAGAAGGTAATCACTCAGACTGGAGTAAGTAAGCCTCTGTATTTAACCAGATTGATCCCCAGAAAGCAAAGTAAGTCTGTTATTGATACTGTACTCAGAACTTTTCTAGTATGGTAGAAATGTCTAGATCTTTGAACCCCACTGGCAACCCCTTCTAGGAGTCAATATCTTAACTGCTATGATGTACCTTTAGAGTAAGATTTCATGGTGTGAGCCTTGAAATATTGACTGAAAATCAGTATTATAGCTTAAATTGAATAGCATTGCTAATAAAGGAAATGTGGTTGTAATCAAAATTAGATTTAGTGCTAACCAAAATGAGAAATAGTGTTCATATATGTTAACAAGCAACAATCCTATTTTTGGGACTCCATAAAACTGGAGTACTTTAAGATTCTACATATCTGAGCTGCAATTCAACAATTCCATGGTTTTGAAAATGTTATTACATTGTTTATTACATACAAAAAAAATATAGGAAAAATTATTTTAAAATAGCTTTAAGTTAAGAAAATGAAGCAAGCCATTCATCTTTTCAAAAAAGTGATGGACTAAAGGTACAAACTGAAACATACATTTTCAGATATGATTAATATATTCATTTGTTTTGTTTGCTTGTACTTATTTGATATTCTATTGAGGAATCAGATATAGGTAGTATGAAAGATGAAAAAACATAAATACAAATAACAGAAAAATTTTGAAATTCAAAAAGATTTTAAAAATAGGAAAATGTTACTATCATGATAAATTTAACATGCAACTAACAAACACACTATACATGTTTTTATATGCAAATTTTTTTATCCTTTATATATTGAGAAGTTTGTTGATTACTAAATAAATAATATTTTTAAAAGTCATTTATATCTCAGTAACTAATTTTTTTAAATTGACAACTTTAATTCAGAAAAAGAGAGATCATACTACTATGCAAAAACAATTTTCCTAATACTGCAGAAGTCCAAATTTAAACTTTATAATTTTGAAAGATTATATAGGCATGATTCCAGGAAGTCATGTTTTGTAATTTTAGAAATACTAATATCACAAAAATAAGTTGGAGAATTTGGATCATTCTCAGTCTAAAAATTGCTACTTTGTCCCACTCTATCATGGAGCTATAAGAGAGAGGTTTGCACATATAATGCCAGAACACTTATCACATCAGGGTATGGTACTAGAAATGTCTTATTGGCTATACACGCCACCTTGTGGTCAATGTCTACAATTCTGCATCTTTGAAGAAAATTAGTAGCCACTTGTTAGGCTGAGAACTACCACCCATAGCTGACACTTGGAACATTCAGTTATTTAAAAGAAATTTTTAAACATGACATGCAAAGGCATATTTGCAATTGGTACAAAAATCTTAGGACATTTCCTTCCTTCCTTCCTTTCCTTTTTTCCTTCTTCCTTCCTTGATCCCATCCCTTTTTTTTTTTTTTAAAGAAGTCACAGTTAAATTTAGCAATTATTTTAGGATAATAACAGAAGCAGGAGCAGTAACTTTATATTTATATTACCTTTTTCAAAGTATTTCCACACATTATTGCAATTTATCCTTCAGTACTTCAAAAGATTAGTGTTTTTTCACATTTTTAAAAGTCACCCTGATAAAGTTAAGTTGAGATTCTTCCATATTTAATTCAGACATAAATCATTACTACATTCTTATAAAAATAAACAGAATAAATTATTAAAAATGTAAATGTAAAAAAATTTTCAGCTAACTAAAAAAATAGGTTCTCCTTAAAGAGACAAATAACAGATTTGCTCTTGTTGTGTGTTCAAAGACAAATATTTCAGGGTAGATCTAAGATGTGTGAGTTGAGAAGACTGAAGGAATCTATGCGTTCCCCAGATATTACAAAAATATTAAGATATACAATAGAAAAGAAAAAAAGAATTGAATAATACATATGAAAATAGAAACCAACAAATTAAAAAATGAAGAGAATATTAAGTGTCTTTAAAAATGATGGAATGTAAATAATTGGTTAAAATAAGAGATGGGAAAATATTATCCTTAAATATTTCCTTAAAAGGAAAAATATTTCCTTAAAAGAAAGAATTAAGTAAGAATTGACAGTGTTAAGAAGAATCCTATGACCTAATGAAAGACCTTAAAATAAAAAAATTTAAATATTGGAAAAGAAATCAAGAATTAAAAGATGTGAAGAGGGAAAAGATTGGAAACAGTGATAAAAAGGACCATTAAGAAATATTTGATGGCATCCTTGGGCTAGGGCTTATGACTAACATAAGCAAAACAAACAAAAACATTACTGAAAATACAAAATACAAAACAAAACAAAAACACCACTGAAAATACAAAATTTATTCAATAGCTATTGCACAGAATGGAAATACTGAGAAATTCTCTGAAGATCCAGATCACATCGTTCCAAACCAAGTCAATGATAGCGAGTTGACTTCATGCATAAGTAGATATGAGGAAAAAAAAGATGAAAATGCATTGGAAAATACAGTTTGGGATTAAGAAAAGGAAGAGGCCGTAGAAATGAAGATTATTCAGGCAAATCACAATAGCATAATATGAATATTTTCTTTAAAAAAAAAAAAAAGCAAAAGGCACTAGAGAGAGTAAGTAGAACACAAGTTAAAGTGACTAAATCCAGACATACTGAAAATCACTGGTTATTGATATAGGAGTCATTTAAGAATCAGTTTATGGAATTTCAGAAAGGGAAGATACTAGAAGAATGGGAAAAATCATGAGTGCTATTTCAAAAAGATATGAAAAGAGATGAGCAACTTCAATACAATAATTTCTATAATATCTTTTATTGGAAAGGTTCTACATAAAAAACAAGAGTATATTTGAAAGCATGAAAAAGAAATAGATTGTTGTTTGTTATTCAATCATTTTCAGTTGTGTCTACCTTTTGATGATCCCATTTGGAATTTCCTTGGCAAAAATAGTGCAGTGGTTTGTTATTGCTTCTCCAGTCATTTTAAAAGATGAGAAACTGAGGCAAATAGGATTAAGTGACTTGTCCAGGGTCACATAGTAAGTGCCTGAGACCAGATTTGAAGTCAATTAAAATGAATATTACTGATTCCAAACCCGGTATTTCACCCATTGTACCACCTAGAGCTTTATAAACTTTATAAACAACTTTCTAAAGCTAGTTATATCTTTGGCTACATATCTGACTGAAAGCTATAGAAAACATGTTATTTTATTAGGTTTATTGTTTGTTGATTATTATTTAAAAATATACAAGTAAAGCACAACAAGCTGTCATACAAAAGAAAGTGTGTTCATGAATGAGTCTTTTAGCTGAAGTTCATACAAGATTTTTGATGGATATATGAGAAATATGTGTGTTAAGTGATTCTCTAGTTATTAATATTATATGAGGTATTAAGCAAGGAGATACATGCCTACCAAAGAGTTAGTCATTCTCACAGAGGATTTCCTGAATAGAATTCTAAAAGAAGAAATAATTGCTATAGATAGCAGGGAATTGCAGGAAGAAGGAAAATTCACTATTTGTGAATTATATCAAATGCCAAAACATTATAAGGCTTTTCCTTGAGATCCAGAGTATGTGGGATGGGTGCTATACCTCCTTCCCCAAATTAACTAATCAGAGACATTTTCAGGTATAAAGAGAAAGCATTTATTTAGTCCCTGCAGGGAAAGACCCAAGCACACCCTGGAGGTATCTCAGCTCCCAACAGGTGTCTGACTTGAAAAGCCAGAAAGCTAGTTAGATAGCAAAAGACCCAAGTTTTTTCATTGGATAGACAAATGGTCACCAATGTTGTCTGCTTCCGGTAGGCCACATCACTTTCTGTGGCTGATCTAGGTTCTGACCTTTAGAGACCTCTAAGCCTAAAGATTATGTGACTTCCTATATCTGGGCCCAAGATCTGATCTTTCAGTTCTACAGACCTCTGGGAATAGGATCATGTGACTTAGGCCTAAGGTCTGACCCACTCTATCGCATAGACTTTTTGAGAAAACTTCACCTCAAGAGCCACCCAAAAAAACTTAAAAACACACAAAAGAAAAACAAGTAAATAAAGAATGCTCATGACATATAATGGGATGTCACTGAATTAGTTTATCAGTACAAATTATCTTAGACACTGAAGATATATGATAAGCTTGCTTCAGACAAGACTGACCCAGCAAGACAGCATTTGGAAAACTGATAGAATATTTTCAACAATCTCAAACTACTCTGAACACATAAATCCATCTTCTTAAATAACATTTTGCTAGTGAAGCTGAATGACTAAAAAAAAAAATCAAAGAATACCATGATCTTTAAAGAATAAAAGACAATGGAGAAACTAATGATGGGCATAAATAGATTGTAGCACATTATCAATGAAGACTAATGCAAAAACACATTCTTTGTCTGTCTGTCTCTCTGTCTCCCTCCCTCTTTCTGTGTGTGTGTGTGTCTATTTCTCATTTAAGTTCATAGATATACAGAATACAAAAGATGTAATACTTCAAAATATCACTGATTTTATTCATCACTGAAACCCTCAAAAATCAGCCATAACTAATCTAGTGACCAATTATCTATTGATAAAGTTACACAAACTCATTCTTCTAACCTAAATGAAATTCAAAAGAAGCAGAGGGACAATCATAATTGGAGAAAAGTTGATAATAAAACTAGATTTTATGTGTACCAAAGTACTAAGATAAAAACCACTTGAATTTCATGGAGAAATAAGCATCAAAACTATTGTAAATTTCTTACTAAAATTAATCTAATGATAAAAGGGAAAGCAGGAAAGTATTTGAACATAAATTTAGAGGAAAAATATAATATACTTTTGGTGAATGCTACAGCATTATATTTTAACTCTAAGAGAATCTTTAGGTTTCGAGTGTGTTTTGTTTCTTTGTTTTAGATTCTGTTTTTTAATCCATTCTGTTATATTCTCCATTTTATGGGAGAAGTGCATTCACATGCACAGGCATGATTATAAATTGTGCTTTTCCCTTTGTCCTATTCTTTAATAATTTTATCTTCCATCCCACTCTCAAAGTTTTACAAAAAAAACAAAGTTTGGATAAGAAAAATAATAGAAGCAATATCAATAAATTATAATTGATGTGGTCTAATCCAGGGTTCAAATCTGACTTAGGCACCCAACACTTCCTAGCTGTGTGACCCTGGGGAAGTTACTTAACCCCCATTGCCTCAGAAAAAAAGAAAAAAAAAAAGGCACAGTAAAATACTCTTCTCCAAACTTCCATTTAAAGAGAGCTCAGAAACCCATCATAATCACACCTGGTGGTTTCTTCATAATCTCTTTTTCTGTTTTTCCATTTTTTTTGTCTTCTCCCATTAGAAAGTGAGTTCCTTGAGCTTAACACATGTTATGTTGCTCAGCTATTAAGTCTTGTCTGATTCTTCAGGATCCCTCAGGTAGTTTTCTTGGCAAAGATACCAGAGTGATTTGCCATTTCCCTTCTCTAGGAGATTGGGCAAACAGAAGTGAAATGACTTGCCCAGCTAGTGAATGTCTGAGGCCAGGTCTTCCTGACTCCAGGTTCAGCTTGTCCAGGGGAATCCTGATTTCCCCTATATAGCAGAGGTCCAGCAGATTTGCAGCAAAATTTCCAATGGGAATTGCCAAAGGAGGAAACAGAATTGGAAGGAAGAGTTGCAAAATTAGCACAGGGTATCAGAAATCAGGGATTATAGCATTCATTGGGCAGAAGCTGTTTTTGCCTCAGAGGTAGCTAGGAGGCACAGTGCTGAACCTGGAGTCAGGAAGAAATTTTGCTGCAAACCTACTGGACCTCTGCCATATAGAGGAAATCAGGATTCCCCTGGACAAGCTGTGCATCTGTTCTGAAGGTTCTTTATCTCCTGCTAGGATTCCAGTAGGAGAGCTGGCTTTTGGGGGCCTTGAGGCAAGTATATCCTTAGGATAGCTATGACTCCTGCTATGCCCTCAAACACTGTGCCTCTGGCTTCCAGCCCTGTATATGGAAGGCTCCTGATTCATGGGCTTGAGGTCCTAATTATCAGAGATCAGACTGCCTTCTTGCTAACTGGATCATTCCTGCTCCAAATGCTGAAGCTTTCTAGCCACCTCTTGTACATTCTTTGACTGTGGTTTCTTTTTGATCTTATTGATCACTGTTTCATTTGGGGACCATTTACATATTTGATGGGGTATTTGCTAGGACACACAACTCTAACATGCTTCTCTCTTAGTGAAAGTCACCAATTTTTTCCAGATACTACTCCAGAATACCTTTGACAATATGCAGCAAGGAATTATGAGAGACTGACAGGATAGTGAAACAAGCATTTAATGTTTTATCAAAGGGCCTGGATATGAATCCCAGTTTTGCTCACTATGTGAACTTGGAAGGTAACTTTAAAGAGCGAAATGAACTCTCCCATTAACATAATTAATACATATGATGTTCACTTTGGAGAAATCATGTACCCTCAGTGATTTTAAACAATATAGTCAAGCCTAAATAGAAAAGTGAGAAGGGCAAAACTCTTACCCACACTAATTTATGATATATAATTACTTGGGTAACAAACAGACCGAATGAATCAATGTGTACAGCTAGGTACCATATCCTTCTGGAGTCACAGTTCTGCATGTAATTAGGATCTTATGCAGCTCATGATTCACATCCATAATCTGATTTTCCTTTGCCATTAAGAGATTAAAATTTGACATTCTAATTAAGTCATGAATATTCTGTTTAGTGTGAGGAAACCCAAGGATTTCATCTCTTGCTTTAACAACAGGGATCTCTTTTTTGTCTTATTTACATGTAAAAATTGAGATTCCTCAATATGAATTTGATTGAATTACAAAATAAATGGAAGACTGGGAAATATTCAGTTTCCACGTCTGGGTTATTTTGAACTTAATGGAGAATAGCAGATTGTCCATGCTCATGCCTTGCAGACTTAAAAAAAATTAAGACTTGATTATTCAAAGGAACTGTCTTCATGATTATGCTTTCTCAGAATGATATAACAATTTTAGAATGACCTATGAAGGGAACAACCAATATTCTCAAAATAACAGTTTCTGATAGTTTCTGAAGTTGGAATAAAAAAACAAAGAAAAAGATTCATCCTAATTTACAAATTTAAATTTAAGATAGTGTATACATTTATGAAGGTTTAAAAGATCATGAGAGGGTTGCTTAAAACTAAGTATATAGAAACTGTCGGAAAGAATAAAAGAGCTTCATAATATTACAGTATAAGGTTAAAGATATAGAAATTTTTTAAATTGGGAAAAATAAATAAAATATGCAGATGATAAAAGCACATATTCACAAAAGGAAGCTTTTACATTCTATGTTTCTACTGATAGTAAAATAAGTTTTTTTAAAAATATACATGCTATGTAATATTTTACAAACAATAATAGTTCAAATTTATCCCTGAATAAATATTTTTAATGAAGCATTTTCACAAAAACTTTTTGATACCATTTCCCCAAAAACATGAGTTCAAATTCCTCATCTCTGAACCTTTGGAATTGCATGATCCTGCCTAAATCAGTTAATCTTTATCTTGTTCTGTGACCCTGAGCAGTCTTTTTTTTTTTTCTTTTTTTCTTTTTTTGAGGCTGGGGTTAAGTGACTTGCCCAGGATCACACAGCTAGGAAATGTTAAGTGTCTGAGACCAGATTTGAATTTCTAAATTCTAGGCTGGTGCTCTATCCACTGCGCCACCTAGCTGCCCCCTCCTGAGCAGTCAATCTTAATCTTTTCCAGAGATTAAGCCAGAGGCAGCTCCCTAGGATTTCTCTACTAAACCAAGAGTTCTCCACCAGCTACAAGGGTACCCCTGTCATCTGGAAAATACCCAAGCTAATGCTATGCATATTCAAGTAATGATGGTCAACTATTAAGATAAAGAACTGTAAAGATACAAATTGCTTATTCAACAAAAAAAAAAAAAAATTAAATTATTTCATTACTATAGACTTTTGAGATAATTATGCTTAAGGATTGAAAAAAAAAAACTAATTAAATGACTATTAAGAAAACATATGTACTAGTTATTGCTCCCAAAGATGGAGTATTTTATTTCCAAACATCTTAGAAATGTTGGACAATAGTAGAATATGAAATAACTGCATAATTTTGTCAATGAATCATTCCCCTGTTTTCATTAAATTCATATTACGGAATCTATTTTCCTAAATTACTTTTTTGGAGAATTCTAATTTGCATTTAGAACTGGAAAATTATATTTAAAGCAAAATAAATGGTTATCTCCACCCTGAATCAAGAAATTATGTTAATATTCTATAACTGATGTCATAGGTTCCTTTATTATATCTTGACTCAAGAAAAAATAAGGCAATGAAAGAGAGGAATTGGAATAGTATTCTCCTTAATCTATCTGACTTCAGATCCCCAAAATATAAGGAAGGAGAAAAAAAGAAGAGACATAAACAGGAAGAGTAGTTGACAGCATTATATGGTTTTTTTTTTAAGATTCCAGAAACATATAAAGAACTTTCCTTACCGCCACTGAAACAAAAGAAAATGGAAAAAAATAGGACCAAATATAATCGCTATTGTATATCCTTTGGCACTTCCCTTCACCTTGAGTCCTGAAATGTGTCTAATTCTTAAATTTCAGCTACTAAGATAATTTCCTATGAATTCTGTCTATATTTAGTTTCTAATCTGCAAATCTGAGAAGAGTACAGGAATTCTTAAACTTTTATATGTGTAATAGAATCCTTTGGCAATCTGGCAAAACCTATGAATTTATTGAAAGAATTAGGCTTTTAAATGCAATGAAAGAAAGGAAGGAAGGAAGGAAGGAAGGAAGGAAGGAAGGAAGGAAGGAAGGAAGGAAGGAAGGAAGGAAGGAAGGAAGGAAGGAAGGAAGGAAGGAAGGAAGGAAGGAAGGAAGGAAGGAAGGAAGGAAGGAAGGAAGGAAGGAAGAAAAGAAAAGAAAAGAAGGAAGGAAGGAAGGAAGAAAAGAAAAGAAAGAAGGAAGGAAGGAAATCAATGAAACATGATTCTCTCTCTCTCTCTTTTATTTTATTTTATCTAATTTTATAACAATTTTAAAACTCAGGAAAATGAAGCAAACCTCATTTTACAAGTAAAAAAAAAAAACGAAGCAGAGATTAAGTGACTTGCCCAGCTAGTGTCTACTTGGAATTGAACTCAAGTCTTCTTGATTCCAGCCCTGGTGCTCTATCCATTGAACCATCTAGATGTACATGTTTATAGGAAAGGGAGCAAGGCAGTTTGAATATCATTACTTCTCTGCCATGTCAATTCTCTGGGACTCAGTTTCCTTATAGTGAAACAAAGGGATACAATTAGATGACCTCAAAGGTTCCTTTTAGCTTAAACACGAAATTCTTCTCTAATTGGACCCATATACTCAAGCTGAATTTAAAGCACCTCTGTGCTTCATAAGCTACTTTTGGTGAATGAATAAGTTTTAGAGACTGAAAGAGGATGAGAATAATGCTGTGTTTGTGTGAGAAAAATGAGGTAAGAATTCATGGAATTACCTGTTCATAGTAGCTGATATTTTTCTCAGCCATATCTGTAAATGCCAATTTGATATCATTTTGCATATTTTGTTTCCATCTGTCCCAGTCAGCTTTCAGAGCATTATTAGCACATTCCACTTTATCTTCTAGTTTGCCGATTTCTTCTGTAAGCTGAACAGTTTCAAAAAAAAAAAAAAAAAAAAAAATTAGAGGATTCCTTTTTTTTAAGCGTTCTTAAATTTTTTGATTATTAATAACATCTTATTTTCCCCAATTACATGTAAAGACAATGGTTAACATTCATTTTTTTTAAATTGAGTTTTTTTTTTTTTTCCTCTCTCACCTCCTCCTTCCCTGGAAGTTAAAATTGAACATAGATTATACATATTCATCATGGAAAACATATGATTAGAGAAATCTTGCAATTAGGTGATTTCTTCATTTTTTGGTTAAATATAGTAAAAATACTGTTTAGAAATAAAATGATGGAAGGTCACCAACCTCAGCACTTCATATTTTGAGGTAGAGCTGAACAAATGAAAGAACTGGCCATGAGGCAGAAGCCCTGAGGTAATTCTACTCTTTTGTGGTTTGACCAATTATTAGCTCATTATATTGTACTCTTTACAATCCTATTCTAATTAAAACAAAACAAATTGAAAAGAAAAAAAACCTTACAATATCCTTGAATTTTTCAAACAATACTACTTTCATTCCCTTGGTTTAAATGAAATACCAAACAAACTGCATCTTCACCCTGGATATTTTCTACCTTGTTTCTGCTATGACTCCCCACTATAAATTGGACTCCCAGAGACCATGCCCGAGATGAGCTAACCCAGTTAAATTATACAGCTTTAAGCTCTCAGGAACCACATGTGCTGCTGACCATAGCATTTCCCCTCTTTTCCCCCTCCATTCCCTTTCAGGCCTAGCTATGAGAACTGTAATCATTTCAACTCAACCAAAATCTCTAGAAAGACCATTGATATTTTAAAGGAATGACCTATACCACCATACCTGTGAGCTCTAAATAAAATACTACTCTGTTGTCAATGTGGGGAAAGGAAGAAAAAAGAATAAGAATTTATTAAATGCCTTCTATATGCCAAACACTGTGTTAAGTGTTTTACAAATATTTCATTTAATATCTCAAAACAACTCTGAGATGTAGGCATTATTATCCCTAGTTTACAGATAAAAAGACTGAGAAGTTAAGTGAGTAGTACCTTAAGATGAGGGGCATCTGTGTTGGTAAGTGTCTGAGACTAAATTTGAATTTAGATCTTCCTGTCTGTACTACCTAGCTACCGTTATATCTCCCAACATATGCTATCTCCTCACCATTAGACTATTGGCTTTTTGAGGGACTATCCTGGTTTTGTATTTATATATTGCCAGCACTTAGAACAATGTTTAGCCTAGTTTTTAATAACTACCTTTTCCTTCATTTATCAAACCAATCAATTAATACTTATTAGGTCTCTGCTAGTGCTCAGTACGGTGCTAGGCTTTGGGGATGTGTGTGTGTGTGTGTATAAAAGTAAGGGAGTAAGAAACTTCTATTCTAGTAGAGATTTGAATTGACTAAGGCTGCCAGCGGCTGTTTCCCATACCCAGGACTCATAAGACTTAAGAAGCAGAGTTGGCATATGCCTTGTCCCTTAGCTCTTCTGCTTCCAGATATTCCTCTGCCTCCCTCAATAACCTTTTTCTCCTTTGAAATCCATAAAATCTATGTATACAAAATATTTACTCCAGAACACACATAGTAGGTAGCTACTGTGATGTCCACATAGATATGCATGCAAGAATGTCTTCCCTGTATTGGATATTGGTCTCTAAGCTACTGCTGTTTTCCCTTAATTCTTTATCTACTGACCCAAGAGGATGGAAGATGATATGATACAGCCCAAGTGCCATTCAAAAGAAGAGGAAGTGTTGTCTGTTGGACAGGAAAATGAGCTTAGAATCAGTAATATATTGGTTTAAATCCCACCTTAAATATAACTTAAAATTAGAACTGAATTTGAGCTCTTCCTAAAGAGGGATGAGCTCATGCTCTGTTTGTGCTGCAGAGAATATAGTAAAATCACAAAAACCATGAGGCAAGAGATCATCTAATAAGGAGCAAAATAAACAAAACATAGAGGTTGATGATTTCCCGCCCAGGGGCACAGAAGCAGTTATTTGTCAATCTGATAACCAAAATAAAGAGGTCTGGTTTTTTCCTGGAGCATATATTGAAAATATAACAGAAAATCTCCCTCCACTGCTCCATACTTATTAAGATGACAAATATACATTTGGTGATTCACATAAGCACAAATGACACTAAAAGAAGGAAACTAAAAAGTATTGTCAATTGTTGCATGATCTTGGGCAAGAAACTGAACAAAGAGGAATAGATGTTTTCCTTACTGTTATCCATTGAAGGCAAGGGATTAGAGAAGAGAAAAAACAATTAAAGAAGTAAACAGGTGACTTAGAAATTGGTGTCTGAAAAGTGGTTTTGGATTTCTGGATCACAGTTTACAATATAAAGATGCCAGATTTCTGACAGGGATGGATAATAATAGGGCTAATAAAAATACATTTTCTTCTTGTCTTGAATGGGACAATGAATAGGGAGAGGAGTATATTTACAAAGAAGGAAAAAGATTAAAGTTGACATACTCAGAAATTCACAGAGAAAAGATCCAAGGAAGTAGCTAATTATAAAAAGTCACAACTTTCAAGTATCTATACAGAAATGCACAAAGTTTAGGGAACTTTGGAGTTCCATAACTCCAAAGGAGTAACTAGATTTGTAGTAGAAAATAGACATCTTCACTCAAGGAAGCATATTTGACTAATCTAAATAAACATGACTAAAACTTGGTCAATGAAGCCTATGATTGAGTATTCTTCTGAACAGATATATCTATTTCAAAACAAATGGTACAGGTAAAAAGTAATGGAAATGAGATAACATTACATATTAAGAAAGTATACTCATATGAGGAAAGACAAGAACCAGAGCAAGGAGAATGATGGAGATTATTTAAGGGAAGGTCAAACAGAAGCAATGTTGTTGATGAAATGTACTATGAACCATGTGAACAAGCATAGGAATCAAATGAGGAATTGGACTAAATGATCACAATCCTTTTGATCAGCATGATATAGTAGAAATCATGGGAATCTTGAAGGAAAGTGATCACTCCATTCTAAAATTTGTAATATAAAAGAAGAGGACATCTAGAAAAAATCTGATATGTAAATTAAATTTTGGGAAAGCAACCTTTGAAGGATTCAAAAGAAATATAGATTGAATCTTAGGAAGTAAGAATTACTTCAAGGGAAGTCTATTTAAAAAAGAAAGGAGATACTCATGAAAGGAATTGTGAAGACATGATGGAAACAATTCTACCAGAAAGAAAAAGTGGCATTAATCCAAAGAAACATATAGATGCACAAGGAACTCACCAAACAACTTAGTTCTTAAAAAATGAATGGCTGGCTGGATGAATGGATGGCTGAATCAATAAATAAGCAGTTGAAGGAATGAACAAATGTGCAAAAAGCAGAAGCAAGGCCAGGAGACAAAAATAAATGCATAAGATTATAGCATGATATTGTAAAAAAAAAAAAAAAAAAAAAAAAGCAAAAGAAATGATAAAGTTTAGAATGATATGGAATTGAAGAGAGACTTATGACAACAAAAATATTTAAAGCTAAATGGAACCTTGCTTGGGGTGTATGGGATAATGATAAATGACAACAAATAGAGAGTAGAGATGTTCAGTTCATATTTTGCTTCTGCTTTATCTATAAAAAACAATGGCCTTTACACTGGTGATCAGAAAACAAATATGCTTACCAGGGAATTGGTAACTCAAGATAAATAAAATGGCAGTGAGATAATACTTTGCTACCCTTGAAGAATTCATGCTGCCTTGCTGGGGTGAACTATATCTCAGTAACATAGGAGGACTAACTACATGGATTTACTAAAATGTGGCTTTGGTCAATTTTTTTTTTTTCTTGAAAGATATTAAAACTCTCCTTGATATTTATTAGATTAGATTTGGGTCCATGTCTGTTTCCAATTTCCTGAGAATAAAGAGCTAGAGAAGTTACAGTTCCTATTTGATGCTTGAAAGATGTTCTATCACACGCAATGCAGAGGGCAAGAATGTTGTATTTGAAAGATATTTTCCCTATATCATGGTTGTCAATCTCCTTTCCTTAATAGTTGAATAGCCTGAATTTTACCTTATTCCAATAACCAACAAACTACCAGGGAACCAGTCTCAGTAGAGCCTTTCCTACAAGACTTAAGTTCTGAAAAATTGGCAATAAGCTAATCAATAAAATTAAATTAATAAATAAATGTGCAAAAAATAAAAGCAATGCTAGATAATGGAGGTAAGCATATCAGAGTATGGCAAGATATTATAAAAAAAATGATAAGGTTATAATGAGACGGAACTGAAATGAGATTCAATACAACAAAAATATTATTTAAAGCTAAATGGGAAAGCTAAGGAAACATCAGGGATATTTAAAAGATCATGGAAAATAAGAGAGTTAACACAATACTGGAGAAGTCCCAAGGCTTCCCCAATTTTCAAAAATAGGAAAAGAACAAAATCTGCAAATTATGTCAGTAAGCTTTATTTCAATTCTTATGAAAATTCTAAAACAAATCATTAGAAATGATTGATAAATATCAAGAGAGTCATCATGCCTTTGAAACAATTCACTCCAGACTAGCCTTATTTTCTTTTTGACAGGATTACTAAAACAGTAGATGAAGCAAATAGCATCAATAAAACATACCTAGACTTTTTCAAAGCACTTGTAAAACACCTCAGACTAGGAAGATGAAGAAACAAGAGCTAATACTAGATAAATAATTAGACATCAATAATAGAACCTTTAATAATTTTGTCAGTGACCTGGACAAAGACAGATGTGGTATAATCACCAAATTAGTTGATGACATCAAGCTGGAAGGGATAACTAACAGGGGATCAGAGAATCAGGGTCCCAGAAGAACAGTGGGGAGAATCTAAGAAGATGAAAATCAAAAGAGATAGACAGTCAATTTTGCTTCTGTCAATTCTGTCAAATTCTGGACCAAAAAAAAAAAAAGGCCATTTTGAAAATATAATATAGGGAGATACTTATTCTGTAAGAAACCCCAAGGTTTAAGTGAATTATAAATTCAATATGAATTAATAGTATGAAACAGTAGTCAAAAGAGCTAAAAGGATCTTGGATGGCATTTAGAAACACATAGCTTTTAGGAATAAGGACTCTCAAGATTCATATAAAGAAACCAGCTTTTTAAGCTCCTTGTTTATGAAATGTACTAAAAATAATGTTACTAGCAGTATTCCTTTTACTGTTTGAGAGCATTAAGTTCAAATAAAGAAATAATTGGGCTTTCAAATACTGTAATTTTTTTATTTTAAAAGCATGCTATCAATTATATTTCTATTACATGTTTTCAATTTTAGGAACATTTTGAGATATCAGAAATATTGCCTTTTCTAAGAGTGACATTAGAACTACTAGAAAGTTTGCACTTAGTGTGTATGAATAAAAGAGGACTCACAGGATTGTTTCTAGTGCTCCTCCAAGCACACCTGATTATTCTGAAGAAAACTTAATGGAAAACTCTTCTCTTTACATAATGTTATGGAGATTGACCCCCTTCTGGTCAAAATCCTTAGCAGCAGAAGCTTTATGCCAGTAATCAAAGAAACAGTTCCCAGAGGCTTCTCATAACACCCAGGGTAATTTCCACCTTGGTACCTTGCAAAGTTATTAACAGAAATCCAGGTCAACAAAATAAACTGTTAGTTTAAAGGGCTATGAAAGTAAGTTGACAGTAAAGATGCTATGGTTCCTCTAAATAAAATCAAGTTGCAAAGTGTGATCCAGAAGGGGGGCTGAGGGATGTTGGTGACCTTTGGATTAAAACTTTATAGATGAAATGTCTATATAGACATTCCTATGCAGCTGCAGGAGGTGGAGGATGAAGATAAGTAACATTTACCTAGCACTTACTGTTACTAAGCATTATGTTAAGTGCTCTAAAATTCATATCTCATTTGATCCTCACAACAACTCTGGGAGGTTGATACTATCATTATCCCAGCTTTATAGACAAGGAAATTGAGGCAAACAGAGCTTGAGTACTTTGTTCAGGTAGGATTTATATCCACGTATTCCTGCCCAGAGCTCTACTGACTTTGCTGTCTAGTTGTTCACAACTCATCACAGACACTGAGGATAACCTGTTACTGACAGTAAGTTGGGTGGCTCACACTTTTGTGGGATGAACATTTTCAGATACTCTACTAACTTTGTGTTAGTTTATAGAAAGGGGAATCAAATACTGTAACACATTTAATATGTATGGGATTGCCTGCCATCTAGGGGAGGGGGTAGAGGGAGGGAGGGGAAAATTCGGAAAAGAAGTGAGTACAAAGGATAATGCTGTACTGTCAAAAAAATTATAATTGTAAAATTTTTAAAAAATAAATTATAAAAAAAAAGAAAGAAAGAAAGAAAGAAAGAAAGAAAGAAAGAAAGAAAGAAAGAAAGAAAGAAAGAAAGAAAGAAAGAAAGAAAGAAAGAAAGAAAGAAAGAAAGAAAGAAAGAAAGAAAGAAAGAAAGAAAGAAAGAAAGAAAGAAAGAAAGAAAGAAAGAAAGAGGAATCAATAGGCCTATTTTACCTATCTGGACATTTTGTTTTTTACCAGAGCTAAAAAACAGGATCTTCTCCAATTCTATCCTATGTGAGGCATTAATGGTTGCCCTGGTGCAGAGGCATGTGGAAAGTATATAAAACTTCATATGCTCTTGTGCACATGGGATGAGAGAACACCTTCTAGATCTCAAGTTCCTGGCCCAATCATTGGAGAGCCAAGGAGATTATCCCACAGTCAACAGAAATGGAAGTTTTCCAGGAAAAGAAGTAGAAGCAATTAGGTCTAGTTTGGGGTACTGAGGATTACTGGATTTCAATTTCCTAAATTTTAGGAATTTTGGAAATGCCTGAGCATATCTGTAGAGATGAAAGTGATAAAGACATACATGACTAGAACATGGGGTAGCCAAGGCAGAGGGACCACATGGTTTGAGTGGTAAGAATCCTTGAACAGCTGAAAGTTTCTCCTCACGGGTAAGCCATTTACAATTCCAATAGACTTGGGATGGAAAATGCAATGTGCATCCAAAGAGGGAACTATGGAGAATAATTATAGATCAAAGCATACTATTTTCACTTTTTTGTTTGCTTGTTTATTTTCTTTCTTATGCTTTTTTTCCCTTTTGGTCTGATTTTTCTTACACAACATGACAAATATAGAAATATGTTTAAAATAATTGCACATAATTAACCCAAATAAGGGATGGAGAAAGAAAAAAGGGATGGAGAAAAAGTCTTGCAAAAATGAATGTTGAAAACTATCTTTACATGTTTTCTGAAAAAATTAAATTCCAATTGAAAATTTTAGAAAAAACCCAGTAAACATTAATTGTATTGATTAGTTATTTTTCTTTTTTTTTTTTTTTTTTTTTTTTTTTTTTAATTTTTTTATTATATATATATATATATATATTTTATAATATTATCCCTTGTATTCATTTTTCCAAATTACCCCCCCTCCCTTATTCCCTCCCCCCGACGACAGGCAATACCATACATTTTACATGTGTTACAATATAGTCTAAGTACAATACATGTGTGTGAATATCATTTTCTTGTTGCACAATAAACATTAGAATCCGAAGGTACATGCAACCTGGGCAGACAGATATTAGTGCTAACAATTTACATTCCCCTCCCAGTGTTTCTTCTCTGGGTGTATCTACCTCTGTCCATCATTGATCAACTGGAAGTGAGTTGGATCTTCTTTATGTTGAAGATTTCCACTTCCATCAGAATACATCCTCATACAGTATTGTTGTTGAAGTGTACAGTGATCTTCTGGTTCTGCTCATTTCACTCAGCATCAGTTGATTTAAGTCTCTCCAGGCCTCTCTGTATTCCTCCTGCTGGTCATTTCTTACTGAGCAATAATATTCCATAACCTTCATATACCACAATTTACCCAACCATTCTCCAACTGATGGACATCCATTCATCCTCCAGTTTCTAGCTACAACAAAAAGAGCTGCCACAAACATTTTGGCACATATATGTCTCTTTCCGCTCTTAGTATTTCTTTGGGATATAATCCCAGTAGTAGCGCTGCTGGGTCAAAGGGTATGCACAGTTTGATAACTTTTTGGGCATAATTCCAGATTGCTCTCCAGAATGGCTGGATTCTTTCACAACTCCACCAGCAATGTATTAGTGTCCCAATTTCCCCACATCCCCTCCAACATTTGTCATTATTTGTTCCTGTCATCTTAGCCAATCTGACAGGTGTGTAGTGGTATCTCAGAGTGGTCTTAATTTGCATTTCTCTGATCAGTAGTGATTTGGAACACTCTTTCATGTGAGTGGATATAGTTTCAATTTCTTCCTCTGAGAATTGTCTGTTCATATCCTTTGACCATTTATCAATTGGAGAATGGTTTGGTTTCTTATAAATTATGGTCAGTTCTCTATATATTTTGGAAATGAGACCTTTGTCAGAACCTTTGTTTTTAAAAATATTTTCCCAATTTGTTACTTCCCTTCTAATCTTGTTTGCATTAGTATTATTTGTACAGAAACTTTTTAGTTTGATGTAATCAAAATCTTCTATTTTGTGATCAATAATGATCTCTAGTTCTCCTCTGGTCATAAATTCCTTCCTCCTCCACAAGTCTGAGAGGTAGATTATCCTCTGTTCCTCTAATCTATTTATTATCTCCCTCTTTATGCCTAAATCATGGACCCATTTTGATCTTATCTTGGTGTATGGTGTTAAGTGTGGATCCATATCTAATTTCTGCCATACTAATTTCCAGTTTTCCCAACAGTTTTTTCCGAATAATGAATTTTTATCCCTAATGTTGGAATCTTTGGGTTTGTCAAAGATTAGATTGCTATAGATGTACCCTTTTTTGTCCTTTGTATCTAATCTGTTCCACTGATCTACCGGTCTATTTCTTAGCCAATACCAAATGGTTTTGGTGACTGCTGCTATATAATATAGCTTTAGATCAGGTACACTTAGACCACCTTCCTCTGAGTTTTTTTTCATTAGTTCCCTTGCAATTCTTGACCTTTTATTCTTCCATATGAATTTTGTTGTTATTTTTTCTAGGTCATTAAAATAGTTTCTTGGGAGTCTGATTGGTATAGCACTAAATAAATAGATTAGTTTGGGGAGTATTGTCATCTTTATTATATTCGCTCGGCCTATCCAAGAGCACTGAATGTCTTTCCAATTATTTAAATCTGATTTTATTTTTGTGGCAAGTGTTTTGTAATTTTTCTCATATAATTCCTGACTTTTCTTTGGTAGATGGATTCCCAAATATTTTATACTATCAACATTTGTTTGGAATGGAATTTCTCTTTGTATCTCTTGCTGTTGCATTTTGTTAGTGATATATAAAAATGCCGAGGATTTATGTGGATTTATTTTGTATCCTGCCACTTTGCTGAAATTTTGAATTATTTCTAGTAGCTTTTTAGCAGAGTCTTTGGGGTTCTCTAAGTATACCATCATGTCATCTGCAAAAAGTGATAGTTTAATTTCCTCATTTCCTACTCTAATTCCTTGAATCTCTTTCTCGGCTCTTATTGCCGAGGCTAGCGTTTCTAGTACTATATTGAATAGTAATGGTGATAGTGGGCAACCTTGTTTCACTCCTGATCTTACTGGGAAAGGTTGCAGTTTATTTCTATTGCATATTATGCTTACTGACGGTCTTAAATATATACTCCTGATTATTCTAAGGAATAATCCATTTATTCCTATACTCTCAAGAGTTTTTAGTAGGAATGGATGTTGGATTTTGTCAAATGCTTTTTCTGCATCTATTGAGATGATCATATGGTTCTTATTAATTTGATTATTAATATGGTCAATTATATTAATAGTTTTCCTAATATTAAACCAGCCCTGCATTCCTGGAATAAATCCTACTTGATCATAGTGTATTATCTTGGAGATGATTTTCTGAAGTCTTTTTGCTAATATCTTATTTAAGATTTTAGCATCAATATTCATTAAGGAGATTGGTCTATAATTTTCTTTCTCAGTTTTCGATCTACCAGGTTTAGGTATCAGTACCATGTCTGTGTCATAAAAGGAATTTGGTAGGACTCCTTCATCCCCTATTTTTTCAAATAATTTATATAACATTGGGGCTAATTGTTCTTTAAATGTTTGGTAGAATTCACATGTGAATCCATCTGGCCCTGGGGATTTTTTCCTGGGGAGTTGATTAATAGCTTGTTCTATTTCTTTTTCTGAAATGGGACTATTTAAGCAATTTATCTCCTCCTCTGTTAATCTAGGGAGCCTATATTTTTGGAGGAAGTCATCCATTTCACTTAAGTTATCAAATTTATTGGCATAAAGTTGGGCAAAGTAACTCCTTATTATTTCTCTAATTTCCTCTTCATTGGTGGAAAGATCCCCCTTTTCATTTGTAAGACTATCAATTTGATTTTCCTCTTTCTTTTTTTTGATCAAATTTACCAAAGGTTTATCTATTTTATTGGCTTTTTCATAAAACCAACTCTTGGTTTTATTTATTAATTCAATAGTTTTTTTACTTTCAATTTTATTGATTTCTCCTTTTAATTTTTGTATTTCGAGTTTAATTTTTGGTTGGGGGTTTATAATTTGGTCTTTTTCTAGCCTTTTAAGTTGTAAGCCCAATTCGTTAATCTTCTCTTTCTCAATTTTCTTCAAATAAGCCTCTAAAGATATAAAATTTCCCCTTATTACCGCTTTAGCTGCATCCCAAAGATTTTGATATGATGTCTCATCATTATCATTATCTTGGGTGAAATTGTTAATTGTTTCTATAATTTGCTCTTTCACCCAGTCATTCTTTAAGATGAGATTATTCAGTTTCCAATTACTTTTTGGTCTATTTACCCCTAACTTTTTACTGAATGTAGCTTTTATTGCATTGTGATCTGAGAAGAAGGCATTTATTATTTCTGCCTTCCTACATTTAATTTTGAGATCTTTATGTCCTAGTATATGGTCAATTTTTGTATAGGATCCATGAACTGCTGAGAAGAAAGTATATTCCTTCCTATTGCCATTCAGTTTTCTCCAAAGGTCTATCATACCTAGTTTTTCTAATGTTCTATTTACTTTTTTAATTTCTTTCTTGTTTGTTTTGTGGTTTGATTTGTCTAAATCTGAGAGTGCAAGGTTGAGATCTCCCACTATTATAGTTTTACTGTCTATTTCTTCTTGCAGTTCTCTTAACTTTTCCTTTAGAAAGTTAGATGCTATACCACTTGGTGCATATATGTTTAGTATTGATATGGCTTCATTATTTATGCTACCTTTCAGCAGGATATAGTTTCCTTCCTTATCTTTTTTAACGAGATCTACTTCTGCTTTTGCTTGATCTGAGATAAGGATAGCTACCCCTGCTTTTTTGGCTTTACCTGAAGCATAATAGGCTCTGTTCCAACCTTTTACCTTTACTCTGTATGTATCTCCCTGCTTTAAGTGTGTTTCCTGTAGGCAACATATTGTAGGGTTCTGCTTTTTGATCCAATCTACTATCCGTCTCCGTTTGATGGGATCGTTCATCCCATTTACATTTACAGTTAAAATTACTAATTCTGTATTTCCTGCCATCGTATTATCCCCAGATTATGCTTTTTTCCCTTGACCCCCCTGATCCCCCTCCCCGATATTTAATTTACAGACCCCCCTTGTGACGCGCAACCCTCCCTTTTTTTTTTTTTTTTTTTTTTTTTTAGGATCCCTCCCCCCTCCCTCCAAGTCCCTTCACTTATTCCCCTTTTCCTTTTCCCTTTTCCTCTCCCCCCTTTTAATGAGGTGAGAGAAAATTCTCTGAAAAACAAATATGTTAATTATTTACTCTTTGAGCCTCTTCTGATGAGAGTAAGATTCACACAATGATTCTCCTCCTCACTAAGTTCCCTCAGATATGGTGTATTTTCTATGTCTCTTCCTGGGATGTAGTTTCCCTCTTTTTATCACTCCTTCCCCTTTTTCTGAACCGACCTCCTTCCCTTTACTACACCCCCCTTTTTTTCTTTTATATCAGTAAAATCAAATTATCCTTGAGTATTTTTTATATACCCACAACAGAGTTACCGTTCTCAAGGGTTCTGTGTACCTTTTTCTGTTTCTCTTCAGTCTTGTGGATGTAGATCAAATTTTTTGTTTAAGTCTGGTTTTTTTCTTAGAAACATATAGAATTCCTCTGTTTCATTGAATGACCATCTTCTTCCGTGGAAAAAGATGCTAAACTTAGCTGGGTAGTTCATTCTTGGTTGCAGTCCTTGATCTTTTGCCTTACGGAATATCAGGTTCCAGGCCCTTCTATCTTTTAATGTGGAGGCAGCCAGATCTTGGGTGACCCTTATTGTGGCACCTTGGTATTTAAATTGTTTTTTTCTAGCTGCTTGCAGGATTTTCTCCTTTGTGTGGTAATTCTGCAGCTTAGCCACAATATTCCGTGGTGTTCTTTTTTTAGGGTCTATTTCAGAAGGAGTTCGATGAATTCTTTCCACATCTACTTTCCCTTCTGTTTCTATTATCTCTGGACAGTTCTCTTTGATAATTTCCTGTAAAATAGAATCTAGGCTCTTTTTTTGGTCATAGTTTTCGGGAAGTCCAATGATCCTCAGATTATCTCTCCTAGATCTATTTTCCAGGTCTATAGATTTTCCCAGTAAGTATTTGACGTTGTTCTCCAGCTTCTCATTTTTTTTGTTTTGTTTGACTGATTCTTGGGTTCTCTGTGAATCATTCATTTCTATTTGTTCCATCCTGACTTTTAAGGAGTTATTTTCTTCTTTCACAGTTTTTAGTTCTTTTTGTAAATGCCCAATTTCGTTTTTAAATGAATTATTTTGCTCTATTGAATTTTTTTCCATTTCCCTAATTTTTTTTTTTTGAGAATTATTTTCTTTTTCCAATTCAGAAATTCTATTTTCTTGAGACTTTTTTATCTTTTCCAATTCAGAAATCCTACTTTCCTGTGTTTTTTTAACCTTTTCTAATTCACTAATTTTGTTTCCCTGCATCTCCTGTGAATTCTTTATTTTTTCCAACTCCAATTTCAGGACGTTGTTATTCTCTATCATAACTTCCCTTTCCTTGCCCCATTTTTCTTCGGTCTCCCTCAATTTCTTAAGAGCTTCTTCTAGGAGAGAGTTATGTGATGGGGGGCAGGAATCGTTCCCCTTTAGGTTGTTATCTTCTGAATCTTTGCTGTTAACTTCCTCGGGGTTGGGTACCCGCTCTTTCTCTGTATAGAAGGAATCTATAGTTTTTCTAGCTTTTTTGCTCATACTTAAAAAATGTTTTGGGGTCTGTCCCTGGGGTAGGAAATTATTTACTTCTTTACCAGCTTCCTCCCAGACCGGATGGATGCAGAGGCCCCTGCGCCCGCGCTAAGAGAGAGCTCTGGGAGAGAGTTCCCCACCCCCTCCCTGGAAGCGCCTCAGAGGTGATTAGCACTGCTGTGCTTTGAGGGCGTAGAATAGTGAAGACAGCAAGAAGCTCAGCCTATGTGTCCGGGTGGGGAGTGGATGTCTGCAGCAGGTGACGTGAGAAGCCCCTGCGCTCAAACTGGAAGTGTCTGCCAGAAACCGCGGTCCCTAGTTCAAAGGTTCCGCTTCTCTGGGACTTCCTGGAGCTGAGTTCCACTCCCTCCAGCTAAGCTAGGCAGTGTGTGTTGCCTTGGGCCGTATCCACCCACTTGTCAGTCTCTTAACTATTCTCAGGAGGTAGCTGAGGCCACACCCCCTGGTGCCGAGTCTGCCGAGTCACCCCCAGGGTGGGGGGGGGGAAATCTAATCTGAGTTTTAAAATATTTTGGCTTTTTCTTCTGAACTGCTAAATAATTAGCAGAGAAGAGCTAACAGCCTGTGCCAGATTCCTTTACCTCAGTGGCTTCTCTGATCCCAGAGCCCCTCCCAGCGCAATGGGCGCAGTGTGCCCCTACCCCACCGTCTGTGCTGGTCTCTTATTCCTCCCCTGAGAACTGACCTTTCCTGTTGAAACTCCAGATTCTCTTCAGCTGGTAAGTTGTGCTTCCAGTCCTTGTGGTATCTATCAGTCCTGAGCTAATTTTGAGACTTAATTTATCTAATTGGTTGTGAGGGAGTGAGGACGTTCACTGAGTCGTGTGTTTCTTCTCCGCCATCTTGGCTCCGCCCCCTGATTAGTTATTTTTCAAGTAAAATTATAGGAGGATGACAAGGACTGAAACAATATTGTATATGAATTAAATATTAATGGACTTTATCAAAAAATATATTTTTTAAAAAGTAAGCCATTTAACAACCTTAATCTAATCTCATTTCACTTCTGAGGGCCAAAGTTTGGGGAGGGAGCAGAATTCCTAGAGAGTAATAATGGAACAATGGCGGCATCAGTACCTCTCTAGAAATTTTTAATTGTCTCAGATTTCTAAAGTTGGGCCCTCTTTTAGAAATGAAGAGTTCTTGAATTTTCTGGGAAATATCTGATAGCAAGAGAAGAAGCTTATATCTTGGGAACTCCGTCCTTGATGACAGCATTTCTATGAATCCAAAGTTTAACCACAATCAAATCTTCTACAAGAAAACTAAAATTCCAAGGCAGATGTAATTTCTTAAAGAAGAGGGAGAATGCACATGGCCCTGCAAAGTATGAAGAATGCTAAAGGTCTATATATACAATATAGTAGAAGAAGAAATCTGGATTTTACATTTTACTATCAGATCATATGGTCATATAGAATGGGGATGTCAGTGTTGTCATTCTCAAGTGAATTTCTTTCAGGAACACTAAGACCTCAGAGTAGTACTATAAGAGTAAATGGAATAGAAATACAAACTATAGATTCTCAATGATGTGGCAATTGTAGAAAAGGAATTAATACTTGAGATACATGAAGACAAGGGGACAGGTAACATGCCAACTTTTTGGTGACTCCTTTTTGACCTCAAAGAAGCATTTAAATTTCCAGCATAATAGAGGAAACTTGAGTGGGCTCAAGATTCTTTTTGTTGTTGTTTACTTGCTTTTTTTTTTCCTTAATTTTTTTTCTTTTTGATCTTATTTTTCTTGTGCAGCATGATAAATGTGGAAATATGAAGAGAAATTACATGTGTTTAACATATATTGGATTGCTTGTATTTTTGGAGAGGGTGGTGGAGGAAGTGAGGTAGGAAAATTTGAAACAAATGGTTTTGCAGGGGTGAATACTGTAAACTATCTTTGCATGTATTTTGAAAATAAAAGGCTATTATCAAAAAAAACCCACAAATATAAAATAACTATTTCTGAGGTTTTGGTATTTAATTTTTAAAATATTTGTCATAATGCTTATAACCACTGGGGAAATTATCATAATTCTTTTTAATGTTTTATTAAAAATTGTTTTATTCCAAATAGAGCATATTTGTTTAGAAATAAATGTAGAGAATGACAAACAAGCAAAAAAAAAAAAAAATCCAAAATACAATTATAAATAAAACAGGCAGCTATTAAAGAACTATTAAAATAAACAGATAATGGAAAGATTGATCAATATGAAGGTTAAAAAGATCTAACTTGTTTCCTTCCCCGGCAAGTGCTGGGCTTCCTCCCTTAGGACACTTAAAAATAAATCTATGATGAAAACAGCTAAAGTACTGCCCTCTTGTGTTGGGATAAGTGACTTAGTATATAAATAAATAACTTAATTTGCTATAACAGAAATCAGTACCTGTCAGAAAATCTCAAAGATGGAGAAAAAATGATTACTTATAAATTAAAAGAAAAAAACCCTCCACAAGCCATCAACAAGTACTATACTCTCAGCTCATTAAAACACATAAGTGCATTTGCTGTAAACCCAGTTGTATTTACTGCTTAGGATCTATTTTTGAAACAATTGCTTTGTTTTGCAGTGCAATGCTTCAGTGTTAGGAAAACTGCAAACTAGCAAACAGAGATGTGCATTTCTGGGTTCTAACATATTTAAATGAGCTGCCTACATTCAATTAATTGGAAGCTTTCAAATGCATTTCACCTAGTGAATTAAAGTACAGTGGAAAATGTGAGGGGGGAAAAAAGAGAAGTTCATATAGCAATCTTGTAAGCCTTCAAACCCTATATAAACAAGCTATTTATCTATCAGATAATGCAGTATAGTGTCTGAGGAGCTGAATTCAGTTAGGAATCCATGGCTTCCAGCCTTGCATCTGAAACATACTGATTTAGCTATGGTGGGCAAGTTTTTTAATTACTCAATGCTCTAGACAACCCCTAGCTATGTTTCATAGAAGGTGATAGGTATTGGGATAGGAGTTTCAGCCAACAGCAAATTAGAAAGCTAACCAGTGCCTGCTTAAAGACCTCCAGTATTGGGGAACCCAATACCTCTCAATAGTCAATAGCTAATAGTTAATAAACATTTATTAAGTTCCTACTAGGCACTCTTATAGGTGTAGAAAAATACTCAAGGAACTCATAATGTAGAGGGACAAGCAAGCAAATATACACAGCTATACACATACAAGCTATATGTGTGATAAATTTGGTATAATTAAGAGGGAAAATTAAGAGGATTGAGAGTATGTGGTAGGAAATAAATTACAAGAAGACAGGTAAGGTAGAAGGGGGATGTTATGAAAGGCTTTCAACACCAAATAGGATTTTTTATTTGATTCTTAAGACAACAGGGAGCCACTGGAATTTATTGAGTAAGAGGAGGTGATATGGTCCAACTTGTATTTTAAGGCAATACTATAGTGGCTGAATGGGAGATGGATTGGAGAAGTAGCACCACCCAGCAGCCCATTGGGATGGACATAAGTTGATGAGTAAGAGTAAGAGGAGGTGATATGGTCCAACTTGTATTTTAAGGAAATACTTTAGTGGCTGAATGGGAGATGGATTGGAGAGGTAGAGCGATCCATCCAGCAGCCCACTGGGATGGACATAAGTTGATATAGGCTAAGAGAGAGGGAGTGTCAGAAAAAAGAAGGAAGCATATTTAAGAGATGTGAAGGTGAAAACAACAGGACTCGGCAACAGATTAGATATGAGGGATTTCACCTGGGTTGGAAGCTTGAGAGACTAAGAGGATGCTCTACAATTATAAAGGTAGGAAGTAGAGAGGATTTAGTTGGAATGATGAGTTCTGTTTTAGACACATTGAGGCTAAGATGTCTACTGGACACTCAGTTGAGATGTGTGAAAGATAGTTCAAAATTTGAGACTGGAGGTCAGAAAAGATGCTGGGACAGAATAGGCAGATTTGAGAATCATCAGCAAAAAGAAGGTAATTCAATCCATGGGAGCTGATGAGATAACTGAAGTAGCACAGAGGGGGGAAAAAAGAGAGTCCAGGACAGAAGTCCATGGGACACCTACACTTAGTGGGTATGAGCTGGTGTGATCCAGCAAAGGATACCCTGACTGAGCAGTCAGACAGGTGGGAGAAGAAAACAATGTTTCATACACCTAGAGTTATCAAGGAGGAGATGTTCAATAGTGCCAAAGGCTGCAGAAGAGGTTAGGAGGCTAAAGAACTGGGAAAAGATTGTTGACTTTGGCAGCTAAGAGATCATTAAGAACTTAGGTAGAAAGCAATTTTAGTGGAATGGCAAGGTTGGAAACTTATCTGTAAGAGGTTAAGAAGAGATTAAGAGAAGAGAATGAAAAGTCATATATTATAAATGGCCTTTTCAAAGAATTTAGCCACAAAGGGCAGAAGAGATAGAAGAGGATAATTAATAGGGATATAAAGTATTTTTTCAGAATAGGGAAGACATGAATATGGTTTTAGGCAGTAAGGCATGAACCATTTGATCGGGAAATATTGAAAATAAGAGAAAAAGATGGGGTGATAGACAAGATGTTGGAAAAGACAGAAAGAAATGGAATTGCTTGAGATGTAGAGGGTTCAACCTTGGTAAAGAATAATGTCAATTCATCATATGACATAGGATGATAGAAGAAAAAGTGGCAGAACGTAAATGACAGGAGATGAGAAAGAGGGGAGAAGAGAGAGTTCATGGCAAATGGGCTCAATTTTATCTGTAAAAGATAAAGCAAGGTTCTCAGTTATGAGAGTGAGGTAGAGGGAGCCATGTAAATTTTGAGGAGAGATGAAAAGGTTTAGTTTGGAGTTGATAAGGGATGTATAGTAGCAACAATAAAGGCCCAATAGAGATGGTGCAATATCAATTTATAGTGGACCCAATCAGAATGACCAAATGATTTTCTCTACCTTCATCCAATAGCATATGTGTTGAAAAGATGTGTCTTTACACTGCAGTGCTGTTACTGATCCTCAAGCTGTTTCCTGGTGTGTAAAGACACATCTTTTCAACACATATTCTAATGATTCTCAATGGTTACAAATCTAAATAAAGTTGTAGGTAGATATACACAGGGCTCATGTAAGCTGCAGCACACTGATAATGTACTATTACTGTATATAAGGTATCACTGAATAAATAAATGACTGGAAAGAAAGTGGACCAGTTTTAATGAAAGCAAAGTGTATCAGATGGGCAGCCTGAGAACCTCACCAGCACCTTGGAAGAGACCCAGAGGAAATACATTCGGGGATCTTCTGTGGAAAATCTATGGAAGAGTTCAGACAAAAGTTATACAAGATTAGAAGAATAATGGATTGGTTGGGATACCTTTTGGAGGTATCATTTACATAGGTGAGATTCACTCATGATAGATATTTATAAAGCACTTTCCTCACAAAATCTTGTAGACAGAGAGTGTCAAGTATTATTATCTCTCTTTCACAGAGGAGGAAACTGATATTCAGAAAGATTAAATGAATTGCCCAGAATTGGGAAATTCTGAAACTGATTTTTGAGAATTTATCTTCTAAATCCAGTCAAATCCAATCATTTATTATTTCTTTTCACAGAAATTTATCTATTGAAAATTCAATTCTGAAGAGATTATCTCTTTCTAAAAGGAATAACTCCTTCTAAAAGGCATAACTTCCCTTCCTTTAAAAAATCATTACTGGGCATCTAATATAGGAGAGGCTGTGCTAAGCACTTTAGGGAAAACAAAGAAATAAGACATAGGCCTTGCTCTCTAAGATATTATAATTTCATTGAGAAGAAAAGATATGTATAAATAACTACAGTATGTGATGTTCATATGTGAATTAATACATGTCCAAATTAAATCAGATAGTCTCTCATGAAATAAAGAAATTGTAATCACCACCATTTATATAATATAATAAAATGTATACATATATACATATACATATATATATACATATACTTATACATACATATATATATATATATATATATATATATATATATATATATATATATATATATATATATATATATATGAATCAATGTGCACTGGACTTTGATTCAAAAAAAACCAAAATTCTCAGACCTTTATGAGCAACATGGCCCTGGGCAAGTCATAAGTTTTCTTTATTATTGCAAGGATCTATGATGTTGCTGGAGAGGATTATTACTTCCACTGGTGTAGACTGGGAAACTTAGCAAATAGTCTTCATGAATTGCTATTGCTGAAAAAGTTATCTTCTGTGACTGAAATTCATTCCCTCCTTATTACCATCTTTCAGATGAAGAGGTGTAAGAGAAAAGATTGGAAAAATAGATAATACAGTTAGATGGTAGAAGGCATTTGATTCCAAAGTAAGTTACAAGACTTATCCAGTAGGCAAAAGTGAGAAGGATTTTGGGCAATGAAGTACCATGATGAAAGTGATAATTTAGGAAAATCTAGAATCGATATCCTGGATGAATCTGAAAAGGGAGATAGCTGAAGCCATGAAGACCACTTAGGATGCTATTACTGTAGTCCACACCAAAATAATAAGGTTCTAAAGTAATCTGTGGTGATAATGGGAATGGAATGACGGAAGATGTGAAATTGGGAAATAATTGAAAGTGTTTAGTTATTAATGAGGAGTCAGAAATTCAAGAGACCTACCCTTAAGGTTCCAAAACTGATGCTTCCTCACTATGATTCAGATCCTAATTGTTTCACCCCTAGATTACTGTAATAGAACCTAATCATAGGTCCACTTCGGTTAATCCTTCATATTCCAATAGACTTGGGATAGAAAATACCATCTGCATCCAAAGACAGAACTATGGAGATTGAATGCAGATCAGAGTGTACTGTTTTCACTTTTTTTTTGTTGTTTGCTTTTTCTTTCTCGTGGTTTCCTCTTTTTTTAGATTTTTCTCTCACAAAATGACTAATATGGAAATAAGTTTACAATGATTGTACATGTACAAGCTATACAAGATCGTTTGCTTGAATTGGGGGGGTAAGGAAAGGAAGGAGAAAAAAATTAGAACTCAAAATCTTATAAAAATAAATGTTGAAAACTATCTTTATATGTAATTGGAAAAATAAAATAGCATTGAATTTTTAAGTTTTTCAATGTACTTCCCTGCTCATAGCAATTCCTCTGCTTAAAAACCTACAATGGCTCCCTATTATTATGAGATAAAATAGGTACTCTTTGTTTATCCTTTTTAACTACCTGCAATAGACTCCAATCTTTCTGTCCAGCTTAATTTCAGTGAAAAATGTTTCATAATTGTGTTTATATGGTTCCTGGATTTGTTTTGGCCGGCAGATCCTCAAATACTTCACATTTTTAATTGGGGTTTCTCTTCCTATCTCTTGCAGCTAAACTTTTTTGGTAACATGTAGAAATGCTGATAACTTATGTATCTAACTTAATATGAAACAAAATTCCTTGTGTACTCTTTAGCCAAACTTGACTTTTTGTTGTCCCATAATCTCATTTTTAACCTTCTTACCTCCTTGCATTTATACAGGCCACTTTCCAAGCTTGGAGCACAACTCTTCTTCAGTTCTATCTGCTAAAAAATTATTTTCTTCTTTCAAGGTTTGGTTTAAACACCACTTTCCTTAAGAGGTCTTATTTGTTCCCCTTAGCTAAAAGCACCACTATATTTTCAACTGAAATCTATCTTATCTTTTATAACATTGATACATTCTCAATCAATTATATATTCACCTCATAATTCTTGACCTGATTCCCAAGTAGTTTAGGTATTTATTTCTTATAATTTGATAAAATAATATAATTATAGTTATTTTCAAAAAATATTAACTTTAAAATGAGAACCTAATTTGGTTGAATTATGAAATTAACTTCCCTCTCAAATCATACTAGATCACTTTGAATGGACCCTACCTTTTGTCCCTACTATATCTTATATTATATTTATGTTATGTTATATTTATTTGTATAAATTATTACATAAGGATGTAGCATTTTTATCTTTGTAATTCTCACAGGATACTTTTTTTTTCTAGGCACATTCTCTGTCTGTCTCTCTCTCTTTCTCCCTCCTTCTCTGTCTCTCTCTCTCATATTCTCTTCTTTTCTCATATTCTTTTTCTTTTCATGTCTTCTTCTGCCAGATTCTTTTGCCCATGCCAAAAGTTTTCATGTTGTTGTTTTGTTGTTGTTGTTGTTTGTTTGTTTGTTGTTGTTGTTATTGTTTTTGTAACACAGAAACTATTGACCATGACACAGATTCTTGCTTCTAGAAGACTTATAAAATTTTTTGTAGGAGTTTGAGTTAAACAGTATAAATATTTCCTGGCTTTCTGGTAAATGTCTTTTCTCTTTCTTAGATGAGAAATATTCAATATAAAGACTTGGTAACAATAATAATTATAATACATAACATTAAAATCATAGAAATTTTATATATTGCCTACTATATGCCAGGCACTGACCTTAGCAGTTTACAATTGGCATCTCATTTGAGCTTCACAGCAACCTTAGGAGGTAGGGGCTACTATTATCCTCCTTCTATAGATGAGGAAATTGAGGCAGAAAGAAGCTAAGTGACTTCTCCAGATAGTCTCGAAGATTGAATTTGAACTCAGGATCTTAAAACTTTTGGTCCACCACTCTATTCTTTGAGTCAAATATATATTTTTTTAATATTGTACTGTCAGTGTGCAAATAAAGATGCTAATTCCTGAAAAGTTAAGAAATCAGTCCATCTTTAAAGTTTCAATATGGTACAGAGGAAACTTTATGCTCAGACAGTGAAATGGGAGTTCTCGCAGCTTCTACAGCATAGGAAGACTTTGCACAAGAGCCTGATGACAAACTGTCTCCCATCTTAGGACCAGCCTAGCTAAGTATGGAGATGGTCATTATCATTTGGTTGAATGGTGCAGTTCTGTCTTTCCCATACCAACTCTAAGACTGTTTAGTTGTTTAGTAATAGAATCATATCCAATGCTTCATAATACTTTGGGCAATACTTTATCATTTTCTTGGCAAAAAGAAAGACCATCTACAAAAATATAAATGTGCTTAAATGAAGGATATAGTCCACTGTAAGATCAACTCAACTCACTAGAGTACTGGAAAGAAATAAATGAAAGGAAAAAAAGATTAGGATGATGTGATTATCTTAAAGAAAGAAATAAAAATTCCATCACAAATCCTAGCATCTAAAATAAAATATCAACTAGTTATCTCTATCAGGCTTAGCTTACAATTAACTACTAAAAGGAAAGAAGCAAAGGATTCCCATTACAATTTACTGAGGAGACCTGGGAAGAACATTTATATTCATAGTATTTCAAAGGAAACATTTTTGTTTGACTGCCTAGATTGACCCCACCCTGGACTCCCACTCTCCATTCTAAGGCAGCCTCAAAATAATAGACTTGGGTGACTTTTCCATATGACCAATCCATCAACATCCCACGGTTGTCTTCATCCTGGTTTTGTGTACTTCAGATTAATAAAGTATATGTCCAAATTAACTCAATAATGGCCCATTAAATAAGGGGCATTGTCGGGAAATGTTTATGTCAAACTGTTAATGTATCAGACAAATCTGCACATGTAGTACCAACATTGAAAAGAGTTTGTCTTTTACATACTTATTTGATATTTCTTCTAAATTATTTTCTTTTTTGTTTATTTGTGAGAATGTTTTCCTTTGATAACATTCTACTTTCTAATTTCAGTACACCTACTATACAATCAACTAAACACTAACTACAAAAAGTCTTTTTGATTTGTAAATACCCACAAAGAAATGAAAGCCAACCCACACAAAGATAACCTTTATTTCAACCTTAACTTTGACTGTGCCTTTTCCTCCTACTTCTAGATCAACTGATCTGTAAGTCACCACCTACTACTTTCTCCTAATACAACTTATCTAATCATGTTTTACTAAAAACTAATTCATGTGTTTCTTTTTCCTATCTTGACTTTTATTTTCTTCCCCTTTTCCCCACTCCAGATACTTTTTCTGACCCTAGAATTTTTAAATCAACACAAATCAAAGGAAAAAAAAAAATGAAGCTTTATTATTTTGTATAAAATTGGAATGAATTGGATAAGAAGTTCATCCAACAAAATAATTCCTATGTGGGAATGCAGTAGGCAGATAATGTCATTTTAATGTAGAAATTATACCAATTCAATATCATGTAAAGACCTGTAGTCAGAAAAACATTACATTTAAATACCATCTCAGATACTTATTAGCTAGGTGACTCTGGGCAAGTCACTTAATTATTCCAGGATTCAGATTCCTCAAGGACAAAATGACTGGATTATCGATCATCAAAGTCCCTTTGCACTATAAATCTGTAATTCTCCGATAAGATGACTTAATCAATTCCTTTTTAAAGGGATCAACTTGGTATAGTAGAATTTGGCTGGAGAATGAAAGGATTAGGGTTTAAATCTTATCCTTGACAAACCAGCTACTTTAGATAAGACATTGAATATCCCTCTCCACAACTGTAAAATGAGTAAGTTAGAATAAAGATAGATGATCCAGCTTTCTATGATCTAGGTAACTAGAGAGCACATTGCAGAGATTTCTGGTCTTGGGTTCAAGAAGATCTGAATTCAAATCTTGCCTTGCCTTAGACACTTTCTGGCTGTGGAAATGTGGGAAAGCCTTTTTCAATGTTAGTGTCCTTATCTGTAAAGTAGTGATAATACTTGATAGGGTTGTGAAGATCAGCAAATCTTAAAGTATTATATGAATGTTAACTATTATTTCTATTATCCCATGGTTCAAGATATACTTAGGACAATGAAATTTAACTTCATGATTGAGTTGCAATTCCACTGCTAGCATACTCAGGAGAATATTAACTCAACACAATGTCTATATACTCTTCTGACAGCTTACATCCTATTCTCTAGTCCTATCACTAATATATCTCTCTACTTCTTACTTCTCGCTTATCCATATTTGAAATTCTAAATTCCGACCTCTCTTCTGTCATCTCCTCCTGGACTCTCTCAGCTCTATCCAAACTAACTTTTTCTATTGTATAGCACCATATAATAGTAAACTATTCAATGCATGTATATTATGTTATGTATATTTTATTTCTATATCTGAATGTGTATATATTTGTGTATGTGTGTGTATATATATATATATATATATATATATATATATATATATACACACAAATATATATATATATATATATATGTGCATGTATAGGTAATGTATATACTGCACAATAAGTTGTTATCATACTTTACAATAAACTGTTACCATATAAGTAGTATGGATCAGTTCTGTATTTGAAACATTCCTAGGAGGAAGAAAATTGTCATTAACAGAACTTAGAAAGGTGGAAAGTTTCTTAGAACAGTCTTCTTGCCAGAAAACTTTAAAAGTGTTTTTCCACATTAAAAATTGTACCATAGGGGCAGCTAGGTGGCGCAGTGGATAGAGCACCAGCCTTGAATTCAGGAGGACCTGAGTTCAAATCTGATCTCAGACACTAACTTAACATTTCCTAGCTGTGTGACCCTGGGCAAGTCACTTAACCCCAGCCTCAGGGGAAAAAAAAAAAGAAAAAATTGTACCATACTCTTTTATATATATATATATATATATATATATATATATTATATACATTATATATATATATATATATTATATACATTCAGATATAGAAATAAAATATACATATGCATAATAAATTTGCACTTAATAGCTCACTATTATATAGTACTATATGTTATACAAACTACTCTACCTATACTATTTCTGTACCTCCAATATACTGGGTGCTTAATAAACATCAAATAATACTCCCTTGCTCAAAAAGCACCAGCATCTTCCTGCTGCCCATAAAATAAAACAGAAACAGCTTTGGTTTTTGCTTTTAAAGCCCTTCACAATCTGGTAAGAATGATATAGATCTTATTTTATATAACCTTTTTCAGCATATCTTTTAACCTACCTATGACCACTCCATCCTCTTTCTTGGAAAGAATTTATATCACAGAAAATGTGGGGCTTCTAGGGACAAAAATTACAGGCATTGGTAAAAGTGTTATAGATTGTTGCAAATGATTGCCAATCAGCTCTTAGAATGGGACTTTCCCAAGAAATGACATCTTTATGTTAATTCCCTTGTAGTAATCATTGCTAGAGGGATATTTGTAGAGGACCGCAGCTATTGGGGAACTCTGGGAAAGGATACTTGAAGCAAAGATACAGCAGGGTATTTACTCAGTGTGATTGATGAGATGATGGTTCTCTAGTTCATATTTACGTAGAGCTTAGTATGATGATGTAATGGTTCTCCAGTTGGCACATGCTCAGTGTGCTGTAGTGATGTAATTGTATTAAGGACTGAGAGAACTTGAAATAAGCAGACTTGAGTGAGTATGGGCTGGAGCTCAGACTCCAGACTCTAACCCTGATCATCCATGTGGTGACTCTCCTGCTAAGACCAAGGCCCATCCAGAAATCCTTGAGAAAGCTAGTACCGACATTACAGATATTGAAATCATATTTCCAGTCAGAGTTCCTAATCTGTACCAAAGATCAAGGTACCAAAAGACACCTGGACAAGTAAAATTTGGCTTCTGAGATCCAGGAGAGTAATGTAGTGGAAAAAGCATTGGATTAAATCTGGAAGCCCAAGTTCAAATGGCTTTGCTGCTTACTAGTGTGCTTGTTAGCTTACTATGACTTTTACTTCACCTTTCTGGGCCTCACCTGTAAAATAAAGGCATTGCACTAAAAGGACTCTAAGATGCTTTTCAGCTCTTAAATCTAGGATCCTAAGATTCAGGGGCTCGTTTTCACTTAAGTTGGCCCTTTTGGCATTCTGGATATCATGCAGTAATACTAAGTATTCCCTCTAGTTGCAAGTCATTTGCAAATTGGATAAAAATGCCAACATAGCTTTTATCCAAAGAATTAATAAAAATATTGAACTGGAGAGATCCAAAGATAAATCTCTGAGGCATTATATTATAGACACTCCTCCAAGTAGCCAGTGGCTAGTAAGGCCTATCCTTTAGGTCTAGTAACTCTACTACTAAATTTTATCTAAATTTGCTAGATCAGTATTATTATATTTATCATTTTATTCATAAGATTTTATCATGAAAGGCTTGAAATTTTACTAAGTGATTAATGCATATAAAGTACTTTGCAAACCTTAATGTGCATAAATATCTATAAATATTATATATATATATTTCTATTTCCTTTTCAGTGAAAGATTATTCTCCTTGGCAGGAAAAAAAAAAAAAAAGAAGAAGGAATCATGTTCTCTCTATTTGTAAAAATTCTTCCCTTGTTCCTTTGCAGATTCAGCTTCTACTGATCTCTCTCTCCGGATCATCTCTGAAACATTTCTTCCTTAGTTGAGTGGATGACCATCAGGGAATGGCTGAATAAGTTATAGCATATGAATGTAATGGAATATTATTGTTCTATAAGAAATGATGAATAGAATAATTTCAGAAAAGCTTGAAAAGACTAATATTTACTGATGCTAAGTGAAGTAAACAAAAGAAAGAAAAACACTGTACACAGTAACAAAATTGTGTGATGTTCAATTGTGATAGATTCGACTCTTCTCAATGAGTTGATTCAAGGCAATTCCAAAAGATGGAAAGTATCATCCCCATCCAGAGAGAACTATGGAGACTGAATGTGGATCAAAGCATAGTATTTTTACCTTTTATGGTTATTGTTTGTTTGCTTCCTTTTTTTTTTTTTTCATGTATTTTTTCCCTTTTGATCTGATTTGTCTTGTGTAGCATGATGACGAATTGGAAATATGTTGAGAAGAATTGATTAACTTATTTGAAACTACTTGTTGTTTTGGGAGAGAGTAAGGGGCAAAACACAAGGTTTTGCAAATGTAAATAGTGAAAACTATCTTTGTATGTATTTGGAAAAATAAAATGGTATTTAAAAATTAAAATAAATAAAGCGTAAGGGAAAAAAATTTCCTCCTGGAAAAAAAGTTGTCTAAATGTGATTCCTCTATTTCCTTAGTATATAAATTCTCAAACTCCGCGCAATCAATGTCTATTATCAATAATATATTGAAACTACTCTCTCAGAAATCATACCTCTCAAAACAGTTCTTTTAAATCCTCAGTCTTCATGACCTGTTTGTTATAATTGATATTATTAATCTACACCATCTCCATCTTTACTTAACAATCTTTCCTCTGCCTGCTTCAGAAACACTAGTTTCATAGCACTAGTTTCAAAGCACTTTGTACTTTAGCAGTTAAATGAAGGTACTGGACTCAATATTGGTAGTCTATAAAATCTCTTCCCTTCCATTTACAAATCTATGCTATGTCTCAAGTATGTGCTAGGCACTATTCTAGGCAATAAAAATATAAAAACCTTTCTAAATGTTCCTCTACCATATCTTCATCTTCTTCCTAACTTCTAAATGGGGTTATTACCTAAAGATCCATCTCTTCTGCTTAACATTTCAGTAATTTAGTCACTTCCTCTGTACCAATTCTATGTATCATTTCTACCTTCCAAGTTTGTACTTGCAGATTTAACTATAGCTAGGTTCCCTTTAATGTGAATCATTAATGAATCCTCTGAATTTTATTATCGCATTATTTGAATTTGTACTGCTTATTTCCATTGGGCTGGACCCAATTACCATTTTTCACATAATTATATCATTGAATGGTGAAAATTTGAATACATGTAACCATTTCAGGTGATTCATTATTTATACTAATAAGTTGTAGCTTTGCTGTGCCTCTGTTAATCCCAGACTGTTATCTCCAACTATCTCAAAGACATTTCAATCTGGCATTTATAATATAGAGCATTATACCTTGTATTGATACCATATTTTTCTATTAGATCATAAGATGTTTGGGGGTGAGCTAATCTTTCTATCTCCCATAGTACTTAGCACAAAGAACAATTAAAGTCTGTTATGCTGTATTTCTTCTCAATTGGCTTCCTGCCACACAATTTTAAAAGATGGTAACAAATAGGATGTCAAGAATCCCTGCTACTCATAGATCCACCTGGCAAACTTTTGTAACACAAAGCTAGGCAGGAATCCTGGTATATCCCTCCTAGTTAACACCATATTTCCCCAGCTGCTCTCCCCAAGATTTTTCCATAGTTCATTTACAAGCTAACTTCCTTATTCAATTATTTAACACTGAAGGTGTCTTTTTTTTTCAAGATCTTGTTGATGTTATGAAAATTATTGTTTATTTACATATGTATGTTCATTCAAATATATGCATATACATAAATAAAAGCTAATATATCATCAGTGCTATCCCTCTATAGGGCATTTTCATTATTTTTCAGTATAAAAGAAAAATCAACAGAGTAATATGTTCATTCACTTGGTACAATCCCTCCGATGTTCAGAAAAGCCAACAATTTTTTCCCCAAGTATTCAAAAACCCAGCAGAATGTACAGTACCTAAATATGAGGATTTTTAGGTTGCCACTCAATCACAAGACAATACCAATTACTTTGAAAAAGCAGTCCTAATCTAAGTTACATACTTCTGGGGAAAAAAAAAAAAAAAAAAGTATTAACTAATTAAAGAAAGATAAGAGCCCTTTTAACTATATATTATTTTCTAAAACATATAAGAGAGGAAATATATGTCTGAAGAATCAGAGCCTTGAACATTCCTGATTACATGCCACTTTTTAGGCATGGGAATGATTAACAAGCTGTATCTCTTTTTGAGAAACTTTTCAAATTTTTTTTTTCATTTTCAAATAAAAACCTTTACCACTGAAACTCATACTTATTTGATGAAAAAGAAAAAGAGAGAGTTTCTGCCAGAATCTTTCAAGAAAAGGAAACAATGATAACTGAGAACATGACAAAATTAATTCAAACTTCCAAATCACTAACCTTGACAGGAATATAATTTGAAACAAAATAGTCAAATTTGGCAAAAGAAGAAAAACTAAAGGACAAAAGAGTTAAGTGGCTTATTTGGATTATAGAGAAATTCTGTGAAAGTTCTTCATATTCGTGTTTGTCTTACTTCTTTTGATTGGAATTTAAAATGTTCTGTTTTCCTTTTCTTAAAGTCTTTAAATAGGAATGAAGTATGTCTTCAAAGGATAAAGCTTTAGATCTGAAAGTATCCATATTTTTCAGCCTGAAAAAAATATGTCATTCAAGATAGAAGTGGAAAATGATGTTATATATTGATTTTTGTGCTTTTTCTATTATTATTTTAATTACTTGTTTAGGGGGAGATGCAGGGGACAAGGCAATTGGGATTAAGTGACTAGCCTGGGTCATACAACTAGTAAGTGTTAATTGTCTAAGGATGATCCTTCTGACTTCAAGGATAATGCTCCATCCACTGGGCCACCTAGCTGTCCCAATACATTACTTCTTTAAAACATGAAGGATCCATTATTTTGTCTGAGTAGGTACTCCTTCCAATGCAGCTCCCCTTACAACTTGGTAGAAAACGTCACAATTCACAGAGCCTAAGTGGTGTCTCTACTACACAGAAAACTGCTGTGCATTGAATGGAACTAATTGATCAGTAGCTGTGGCCAATGTACAACATAGGGCCTAGGCAACATAGGGAGACACAGAATTCCCCCCCACCTCACCCCCCCCAAAAAAAAAGATTTTCCAAGTTCAAAAATATTCATCACTCTATAGCTAACTTAGCCATGACAAAGTTTCTGAACTTGCACTCATAGCCTCTCTATGTTCATGGAATCTGCCAGAGCCCGAGTTCTATTGACATAGTTTTATGAATCAAGTATCACTTTCATATCAAGATGAAGAACCAGAAGACTTTAATGCAATAGTCACAAGCTAACTGTCATATCTCCACAGAATTGTGACCTAGTATTAACATGTTTTCCCAGATAAATTTCCAAATTCAGTCATTCATTGCATGTAATGATTGCATTGCAATCTTTCACATAATTATTAAGAGTTTCATGATTATATTTTTGAAAAATTTACAGGGATTTCATAGAAGGCTAAAATTACTTTCATATAGGGAACTCTTGAATGAAGAAATTCCCTCTATCCAAGCAATAAGTCACTTTATAAGTGACTGAGCTGAGATATCAAACCTATTTTAGTGAACTGAACCAGATTAAGTAAATAGGAAATATTTAACAAATTTAACAAAAAATACAATACAATACAGATAATGTTAATATATGATTTCTAAATCAATATATTATCCTCAGGGATCTTTACATATACTTTTGCTTTTGATACCAGAGCCCCAATGACCAAGAAGATTGGTCTAGGATCACATAGTCATTATTATGTCTCTTGAACAATGGTTTTTCTGGCTTCAAAAGAGGCTCTTTATCTACTAAACCACACTGCCTAATAATTTCTGTCTCCAAACATAAATAATTTAACATATATTTAATCCTTCTATGTCTTACATATCAGACCCTTATTAGAAATATTTGATGCAAAGCTTTTTTTTTCCCCCAGTGGTCATTACCCTCTCTTTACATAATTCTTGTCTGTCTCAGAGTACAAGTATCTAGACCAAAGACAAAAATTGAGTCTGCTTGTCTCACTTTACACAAGACAGTGGCTGGTATAACATGCCACTGAAATTCATAGTTTATTATAATTTTTTTTAAAATTACATTATTCAATAGTCCATATTAATGATCCTTAGTTAGGAAAAAATTCCACATAATAAGAATCCACGAGGATGAGGAATATGTCCATATTAAGCTTAGTTCAAAAAAAACATGAGAAAGTGCACCTAGTACTCCCTCCATAGAAACATACCTCTCTGATAAGGTTGAAGTAATAGGTAAGGAACACTGCAATTATAGCAGACATCTCTCTAAATTTTGTGGGGGGGGGGGGGTTTCTCTTCCTTCTCCTCCCCCTTTAATATTAATGATAAGAAATGTCTCTCTGGAAGAAGAGCGGTGAAAAAAGGCTGAGCATTTTAAAAGGCAGTCTATGTTAAATTAAAATAATCTTATTCTTGACCATATTCTTTTTTCATTGCATGGCTCATTTGATAATTTACTGTCTCATTTAACTTACAATGCTTTATATAAATTACTTAATTTAAGTTAGTTGTATTGTATTTCTCTAATTTCTGAAATTTAAATAGAAAGGAAAAAGGCAAGGATTTCTTCATGGTTTCTAGATTTTGCTCTGAAACCAGAAAGTATTCCTTCAATTTTTCCCTCATAATTTTAACCTCAAATCTCTCAAGTGAAAGTCTATCGACCTCAAATCTCTCAAGTGAAAGTCTATCTTTAACCTATACCTCTGCTCCAATCCTCTAGATTAAAAAATGTGGCAATTAAAAAACAAACAAATAAACATGAACAACACTTCTGTAAAGCAAAATATTTGCTTAGGATAAAGAGTCTTCTATTCCACATAGAAGCACTTATTTAATAAATGTTAGTGAGAGGACTGCATTTTCTTTATTGTGTTCAAAATACTTATTTTTACTTGCTAATTGACTAACAGTAAATATCCAGAAATTCACAAGAGATAAATCCAAGAAGGGAGCCCAGAATAAAGCCCATGGTTCCATATGTCTACACACAAATGCATAATGTATGGATCCTAAGAAAGTGAACTGGAGAGATTAACGCTAGGAAGCAAATTTTACAACAGAAGTATCTCTGAGAATTGGAGGGATTTGAACAAAAATTTGGCTCTGAGAAGATGTGCCTTATTCGAAAGGAACAGAGTAGGAAAAAGAAGGGATACAATAGAATTGCATAATATGAAGTTATAGCATCTTGGGAAGCTATTTTGGGAAGCATTTTGACAAAATCAACAGGGCGATGGAGTATATAAGAATATACTACAAACCACATGGAGAGATTTAAGGATAGATGAGGAGTTTAGAACACAATTCACAAAGAGACACAGGACAAATTCAGTGAATTAATTTTTTTCACATATCTGCTGCAATGTTCTCTTTACCTGAAAAAAAGCTAATAATTTCTAATTTTACTCAAATGATAACTTCATTCTTCAAAAAGAAAAAAAAAGTAACAAAGAATTACTCTATTAGATCTAACTCTCACTGACGAGAAGGAATTACTTGCTGGGACTGAATGATGGGAACCTTGGGGATGATGACTATAGTAACTTAGAATTTATGATATAGAGAGAATGCTGGGAAGTCTGACATGCAGCCTTGATTTGGGAGAAGAGATTTGAAAGGTTTCAGAGAAAGCTCAGAAAGTGGTAAATTTTGGGCCTAAAATTCTATCAGGGAAGGCACAAAGGATGATAAGCTGTCAAGACTGAAATTCCAAAGGATTCCTAGACTGAAATCCAATAAATACTTATGTTTTAAAAGTTACGCATATAATTAAGAGTTATTTATTACACCAGTCCTGTCATAATAAAAAGGAACCAATCAAAAAGTAACCAAGTATTTCCTTTGTTCTAGGAATCCTAGAGGATGTAAAATGTAGTTTCTCAATCAAGTTGGTCATTCATACAAAATCTAACTGCAAAAGGAAATTTGGACATCTTTTGTATATACAATTGTATATACAATATCTGTGCTAACCATCTAACCTACTTTGAGTATAGACTTGAACTCTGGTTCGCCATGACCTCAGAGATAACATTTCACAAAGCATAGGGTGAGAATTAGACTTTTAAGCTATTCGCTAGGTCTTTCTGAGTTGTTATTAAACCATTAAAGATTTACTAGCAAAAATATGCATAGTGTTCATTTTCCTTCACCAAAATAGCTATAAAAAATGTGACAACGCCTCATTCCCTGCCGCCTGCCTTCCAACTGCTCCACCCCCACACAAATGAAGCAAGCATCAAAATGTAGGCTGTAGGAAGCTGAATTTCTACATGAATTCTAAAATGAGTGGCTCCCAAATGTGATAACTTCATAATGCAAATTGCCATTGTCTGATAAAAAATTTAGAATCAGGAAAAGATCTTCTGCCTCTTCCCACTTATCTCACATCTAGTTTTCTGAAAAATTACTCAAGCACTTTGAAAATTGTCATTGTAAAACCATTCATGAGTGAATGATCAGATTCTGACATATTATGGACGGTCATTTTAAATAGATATTCAATAAGTCACCTAAAGGATAATTTTCTTTCATAGTTTACAATTCTCAATTCTTGACTAAATTTAGGAAATCTACATCCACATTATACATTAGGAAAAAGGACAGTGAAGTAGCTCTGAACTTTCAGTAGAATGAGTCACCAATAGAAACAAAACTTCAGGAACTTTCAAAGGTTATCTGGAAACTCTTGTCTTTATCTATGGATCTCCAGGGAACTGAATTCTATGCTAAGAAGGAGGTTCAAAATTATGGAAGTTATGTTAGAGTTCTTATAAACCAGAGTTGGTTAAATATAATTTTTTTTAAGTTTTGGTAACTGTTTCAATATAATTGATTTCCTTTGGAACTCTCTCTATATATTTATTTTACTTAAAAATATTGTTTTGAGACATATATAGATTATCAGATTGGCTAACAGAGGTTTCTGTGCAAAAAAAAAAAAAAAAGAAAAAGAAAAAGAAAGAAAAATGGTTAAGAATTCAATAACCTTTTGCTACTCTTGAATAATAAGGTTCTTCTACGATCTCCTTCTACCAGAATGTGATTCACAGAGCACTACACTGGAGTTCTAGGGGTTCGCATAATAACTTAACCCAAGCACAGCACTATTTTCAAACTTTAAATTCCACGTAAAACACATATTTACAGAAAAGCTATGCTTTATACCCCTTCAGAGGTTCAATTTGTTATTTAAGTATGACACATGTCCCATTAGCAATAGAAATAATAACATTCAGTGATATAAAAATCTATGAAGTAATCTCTGTATTTTACTCATCTTTCTACTGAAGCAAGACTATAAGTTCTCTATAAGTTATATTGGTTTTCAAGAGTTGCTGGGCTAAGGAACAAAAGCTTAACACCCTGTTGCCACCTTGGTGATGTGATGCCCCAAACTTATGCAGGCCAGTCTACAGGCAAAAACAAGTAGGACCTAACATTCCCTTTCCACCTTGGTTGGACCTGAAAGAGCTTGAAATCTATTGAAAGAGCTTTCAGGATCCTATGGTCACCATAATAAGGTGAAGGACTAAGACAATCAAAAGAGAAATCCATTATAACACAACATAAAAAAGAAATGCTAATATATACTTAAAGTGCAACAAACAAAGTAAATGACAAACTTGGAGTTCCCACCTTTAAATTTCTACTGGGACTCTGGGCAAGTCACTTAACCCCAGCCTCAGGGGGAAAAACAAACAAACAAATAAATAAATAAATAAATAAATTTCTACTGGGGAATAAAAGAAATGTTCTGTGAAAATGTTGTCAGAAACAGTCCCATGCTAGTATCTACCCAATGCAATTTGTGTCCATTTCAGATCTATCCTTTCCAAAAGGAAGAAGGAGGTCCATCTCGCTTTGCACATCACTCAGGAGCTTATGAGGCATTCTTGGAAGAGGCAGAGCAGGCACTAGTTCAAAGAAATTGGTCAAGCAAGAAGCTTTTGACAAATATGGCATCTCAATAGTCTATTGAATTTAGCTTATTGGGCTTATAGTCAGAAAAATATGAGTTTAAATTCTATCTCAGCCATTTATTCACTGGGCAAATACGAGCAAGTCATTTAATGGCTCTGAATTTCAGGTTCCTTCTCCGTAAAATATGGATATAGTACAGGCATTAACCTACCTCACAGGGTGGTTGTGAAGTTCACATGAGCTAAAATATAAAAAGCACCTTGAAAAAAATCAGATACACATATATGCATAAATTTAGAACTTTTTATTATATTATTATCATTTTTATCCTCACTGATCATGAGTTCAGATAGAAATAATACTGGGACAAGTCACTCTCCATTATCACATTCATATTTAATAAGGAACTACTGCACAGGTAGATCAAAATAATTGCCTTTTACAACTTACTAGAATTGTTGGGATATGAGCTCATGCCCTGTAAACTAAACGAAAGCTTCTTTGACACAGTTTCAAAGGTGTCATTGTATAATATGACAATGTATGTCAATGGTGTCAATGTATAAGATACCAGCAATGTTATTTACTTTGTCCTACCACATGGCTTTGATTTCCTTATTTTCTTCACTAGCAAGCTATGTTTTGAGAACATTAAATGTAAGTATTTGTTCAGGTTTTTCGGCCCAAACTCCTGAATGAGGTGTCTTATATGACCAGCAATGCCCGCTCACCTGAATGGCGAAGATCCTGAGTAATGAGGGGCAAGAGCCAGGATGTTGAAAGATTCCGTTTATTACAAGCCCCACAAGCCCTTTTATCTACTCAGTATCCTATAGCTCAGCATAAGCACATTCTAGCTTATAGCAGATATATGACTCCCTATATGGTGATCTACAGGAAGCTACATGCGAGTACAGAGTATTTCTTTCCTAATAAGGTATGTGGGTATTGTTCTCTCCTCCCAGGTCTGGTATGCTCCTCCTGGAACTGCCACGTAGCTTCTCGGGTGGGGACCCCTTCCAAATGCCATCTTGTTCACCCTCACGAGAGGCTACCCTCAGTTTACCAGAGTCGTGCCTCATGCGATGTCCAAGGCTGGCAGGGGGTTGGCAAGTTCTCTTACAATTATTAACATTTAGTATAGCACCATTTATTAAAATAACAGATTTAAAATTTTATTAATAAAAGTAATGAAATTCACAAATTCATACTGAAAGCAATAGAACTGAAGAATCGATTTTCTTTTCCCTCAATATACTGAGAAAAAGCTGAGATTTTTGTCATCAGATCAGTTTCTCAGGGACTGTGCACATTTCTCTAAATGTCAAAAGCAGTCATTTATATTAAGATGCCTTGAGAGGAAAAAAAAAAAACTAACAAAACAGCCCATTCATTCAAACTGAAGTCACAGCAGACATACAGCTTGACTGAGCATTACAAATGTTCCTTATTTATTTTATACCTGAATTGTGACGGGAATAAGATATTTTCAAATCACAAAGCCTATCTCTGAAAACGTTAATAAAACTATAGCTCCTTGAAGACATCTCCAAATTTTTCTTATCCAAGATTTTCCCATGACCTTTATTTCCACTACCATGAGAATAAAAATTAAATAATTTCACAGATACTAGTACCTATATTTTCATTTAAGAAAACCATATGCTATTTTACCATCCCACTGAACATCTTTGGTAACACTCCACACATCAAGCAATTTTCTCTCGGTCCTGATGTGACCTTATTTAACCTCATCCTACCATGCTGTTTCATATCATGTTCTTCTCAATTTCTAAATACTCTACATTTTTTCAAGCAAAGTGAAACAGTAAAGGTAATGATTTCTTTAATGAAATTGTTGCTGCTCTTGCTGTTATTTTTCCTTGAAGATTGGTTAAAAAGATACTTGTGAATGGGAATAATAAGAGACAAATACTGAAGAAAAATGTGGGAAAGTAGGGACACTAATGCATTGGTAGATTTGTGAACTCAATCATTATGGACAACAATTTGAAACTATACCACAAGAGCTACAAAACTGTATAAAACTGTATACTCTTTTGACTCAGAAACATAATTAGTAAGTTTGTGTCCCAAAGAGATCAAAGAAAAAGGAAAAGGAACCACATGTAAAAAAATATTTATAGCAGCTCTTTCTGTGGTCACAAAGAAATGGAAACTGAGGAGATGCCCATCAGTTGGAAAATAGCTGAGTAAGTTGTGGTATATGATTGTGATGGAACACTGTTGATAAAATGATGAAGGGTATGTTTTTAAAAAACTTTGGAAAGACTTATATGGACTCATATAAAGTGAGAAGAACAAAGAGAACACTACACACAGTTAACAGCAATACTGTGATAAGAATCAACTGTGAAAGACTTAGTTACTTTGAATAATAAAATAATCCATGACAATTCCAAAGAACATGTAACAAAAAAAAAAAAATTCATAACTGAAATTGATAGATTTATTTATTTATAAAAGTGTATGGAGATGTATAAAAGTGAAGAATACTATTATAGAAAGGGAACTAGGAACTCATAAACAATGGCTAAGCAGTGTGATAATGGAAAAAGTTTCCTTTGGTTTTCTCATCTATACACAAGAATGACAATAATAAACTTCCAGAAAGAAAATTAATGAACCTTGAGGACAAATTAAGATATATATATATTTCTTTCCTTATTTTTCTTTTTATTTTTTCTTGGCACTGTAACTTATGTGGAAATATATTGCATGGCTTTATTTTATGGCTAAATTGTTAAGGGAATAAGAGATTAAAATAGAATAAGATATTTAATAAGAGTGTTGTATTTCTTGCCTTCTCAAAGGTTGGGGAAGTTGATGGAGGGAGGAAAAGAATTTTGAACAGAAAATATAATTTAAACACAAGCTAAATAAGGAAAAATCTATAGATGGAAGGCACTAGAATTAAGAAAGGCTTCTGGTAGATGGGATTTTCTCTGAGACTTTAAGGATACCAGGGAAGGAAACAGAGATGAAAAGGGATAGCATTTTAAGCATGGAAAGACAAAACAGTGAAAATGTTCTGTGCATTCCTCATTTCCCTCCAACTACTCTGCTTAGTTCTAACTCCGCCTTTCAGCTTTCATTTCTGTACTATCTTCCCCCATTTGATTATAAGCTCCTCTAGAAGAGAGGAACTAATTTTTGTTGTCATTTTTTGTATCACTTAGTACAGTGCCTGGAACACAGTAGGTACTTAATACATTTTTAAGGACTATTGGCTCTTTGTCCAAAGAAAGTGTCTCATGTGAAGAATAGGTAGGAGTCACTGTTCAATCCAATGTCAACTCCAGTAACATTGGATTTCAAAATAACTGGAAGAGAGTATGGTATAAAAAGATTGGGAAGGTAAGAAGATTCAGGTTGTGTAGGGCTTTGAATGACAAATGGAAGAATTGGGAGGAGAGGGAGGAGTCAGATCTATATCTTAAGAGGTTCTGTTTGATAGCTGAGTGGAGGAAGGACTGGAGTAAGCAGGGATTGAGGCAGGCAGGCCAATCAGCAGATTATTACAGTAGCCCAGCATTGAGGTGATGAGGACCTTCACCAGACTGGGACAGAGTCAAAGAAAAGAAAGAGGAAAGAGATCTTAAAGATAGATATAAAAGAAATTTTCAACTGACTGGATGTCAGGAGTGAAAGTCCATGAACATATACATATATATAAATGTGTATCCACACACATACATGCATATGTACATCAAAATACTGAATGAGAGTGGAAAAGGGAAATCCTATCTGAAGATCACTCTGTTCAGACCTAGTTGGGAGATGAGCAAGCATAAATTTGAAAATATAAGATACAGAAAGATCAGAATAACAGAACTTGAAAGTTTTAGCTTTTGCCTAAATTGATACTAATATAACTCCCAGTCATGTCTCTAAATTTTCCCTACAAACTCTACATATGGGCCATCTCATGGCCTTTGGGTCAGTCTTTCTTCTTCCCCTTCTTTCTCTTCCTCTTCCCCTTCTTCCATGCCCCTCCTCCCATGGTACCTCTCCTAATTCCACTATGCTTCCCAACCTCACTTCTCCTCCTCATAGCTGTCTAACACTTTTAGGGTGCTAAGTCCCTTTCAGGAACTTGTTTATCATAGGTTCTCCTAACTCTATTTCCTATTTACCATTCCTGGTATCTAATGTAGTCCTTCATTCTGTCTGTAACCTATTCCCTTAAATTAACCTATCTTTTGCCAAAGAGAATGGCCATTGTGAGTTCTTCACACAACCAAACCCCAACTTTTGGAGCCTGCCATCATCTGATGTCTATATTGCCTATATCATATTGTTCCTCAAACCACCATCACTTGGTGCCCCATATCATAGATCATATTAATATGACTTATAATGTATGTATGTGTCAGAAACAGGACTTGACCACTGATGTTCTGATTCCAAGGCCAGGTCTCTAACCACTATGCCAAGGCAACTTATTGAACTACAAGATACCAAGACTAAAGCCAGTCGTCATTAAAAAGTTAGGAAGCAGAAAGACCAAAGATGTACCCATTTATCTCCTACTGTTACTTGCCATGCTAAAACTTGACTGATTTGGCTGACCCCTAGAATGGACAAAGCATCCCTGCCCTCTCCCTTTCTTAATTGGCTGTAACTTTATCTGCAATACTCCTCTGGGCATTAATGCTTTCACTGGGATGTGTCTATGCATACTGATCTTTCAGTCTCAAGCAGGCTTTGGTGGGAGGTCCTAGGGAGCAGACCCAGCAGGAGATCTAAAGATACAGCCCCGGGGTTATCTCTAGAGTGGCTCTGCCAG